>NC_142139.1:19508473-20133473 GCF_024610735.1 Ursus americanus
AGCACAAATCCCAAGCTACCTCAACCTGTCTTACTCCCTTTTTTCTTCAACCCTCTGATGAGGGGCTTCTCTGGGACTGCCTACCTCCCTCCAACCCACCAATAGATGCATATATTTTTATAGATATTAGACAAATTTCCTAGGCTCGATCATTGTGAAGGGGAAGGGACATTAGTTCTAGGAGCCCTTTTATCCTCAGTTGCTTTTGTCTACCCAACATCACATCTTGTTGATGATGATGATGATGATGATGATGATGATGATGGTTGTAGTAAATGCTCCCTCCCCATACTTTATTGGGCTCCTGCAGCAGCAACAGACTCCAGGTTATCTGTATTTGGGGGATGTGTGGAAGAACTATATAAGAGCAAGTCCTGCTTGGCTGTCAATATATGACACATTTCTGGTGATGCTAAAAATAAGCAGTACAATGGGTTTTATTTTTGTGGTCTAAGGAGGAAGGAATCTACATGGCAGCATTGGATGTGATAACTGGAACTCTGTCACTTTCCCAGCAGGAGTGCCTGGCAGGAGGCGCTGGGGTCCTCAGTTGTTTCCTTCCTTAAAATAAAAACAGGTCACCAAACAAAAAACACCTCTTACCACCATGGAGAATCACAGAGTTAGCTGTCTCTAGCCTTTTACAGCGGAGAGCACTTCAATTTATCAGCAAACATTCTGTGTTTCCTTTGAAAGAGAAGTTTAGTTACTTTGTATCTATAAAGGGCTGTGGAGAAAGGATGGGGAGTGGCGGGGAGACTGGTCAACTTTCACATTTAACTACATGTTAAAATAAGAACTGTTTACTGACAATGCATCTGAAAATTACCGGCTGTAAAATTACCAGCAAAATTATCAAACTGTAACAGGAATTCAAAGAACAATGTGGGAACTACCAAACTCACCCACGCTTATTTTAATAAAATTAATACTTTAAGATTGAAAAATCTAGGGAAAATGTCAAGCTAAATAGAATACCAGGATAATTGGCAAAAATAGGGATTACCAGGGAAAAAAACCACACAGTTGTAAAGTTACCCTGTGCATCGCATCTGCCTGGTAGTAGTGTTTTGTTTTGTTTTGTTTTGTTTTGTTACAGACACGAAAAAACAGCCCACATTAATGAAAACGTATTTTGACTAGATCCCCTAATGCTCCCAGGAAAAATGTATATTAAATAACTTATTTCAAAATATACAATTTGAGTTGATCTACCTACTAAATAGAAATAAGCCCAAATGCCCAGTTTAATGTCTGACCACTATAACGGTTTGCTTGGATGGACAGTCTGAGAGTCAGATTAAAAACTAACGTTAAGTAGGTTGTTGCGTGTTTTAAAATGACCCAGCTATAGAACATGAACTGCCCGGAAAGGTGAGGTCCGTGAACACTAGAGGCGGAATGATATCTGGCAATTTTCAACCTTAGCCTGGACTGTATAACCCTTTTTTGTTGAACAGAGCCACAAAGCAAAGTTTGCCAGTTTGCCAGAAGTTACACCAGTTAAGAATATCATTTCGAATGTTTTAATGTTGCGAGGAATCTGTTACATTAAAAAAAAAAAAAAGTTTTTCAACTACTCCTTCCAACTAGCCAAGGAGATCTGTGATGCATCAGAGCTGCCCCATCATGTTTGGGATGTGCAGACAGCTCTCTGCGAGTCTTTGGCAGCAGCCTGTGAATCTGGGCTGAAGCGGGATTGTTTCAAAGTAGCTTTCTCTTTATTTTTGTTGTTGTTTCTCCAAATATTCAGTTTGCGGCAGCATCTGCTATCTCAGCGCAGACGGTCCAAACAGATGTGCCATTACCTCATGTGATGAGCAAACCCCTTGAATGAAGTGCCTGCTCCTCCTTGGCAGGTAGTCCTAGACGCTTTGTTTAAACCCCGTTGTAAAAATAGCCTGAATCCACCAGGGAGTGGGAACTAACGAGAGGCAATTTCTCTGCAAACTTGGTGAGGAGGATAATGGACTCCTTCTGAGTCCACGGTTTTATTAGTATTTCCATTTCAACAAAATGTGCTTTCAACACAGCTTTCAAATTATCACTGAATGTATCAAGCCCATTTTACTTGATGTTGATGCGTTTGGTGAAGCAGATCGGGAGATGACTTCAGTGGTTCTAAATACATAGTGAGTGTGAAGTGTGAGCAGTCAAACTGTGGTATCTTCAGTCTTTGTGTCCTTACTTTGTGCATAAAGTTAGTAAGCAAGCAGGGCCCCCTACACGAGGCACAAGCAGCAGCTCCATAGCCAGCAGTGCTGTGTCGTCTATGGAATGCCGCTCTTCCCCCTGGAGAATGCTGTGAATAATGTTTCACATACACTAACTGGTTTTTTGTTTGTTTGTTTGTTTGTTTGTTTGTTTGTTTGTTTGTTTTTAAAGATTTTATTTATTTGATAAAGAGAGAGAACACAAGTAGGCAGAGGGAGAGGGAGAGGGAGAAGCAGGTTCCCCACTGAGCAGAGAGCCCGACCTGGGGCTCGGTCCCAGGACCCTGGGATCATGACCTGAACCGAAGGCAGACGCTTAAATGACTGTGCCACCCACGCGTCCCTACATTAACTGTTGGGGAAATAATGTATCACCACCACTGTTATCTCCTATCTGTTCTGTGAGCTCATCCTGCAAAGTCCCTCAGTACACTGAGAAGATAAACCTTCTTGCTCATCCTTTTGGCAGCCGCAGAGTAGTTGGCCTTGGGCAACTTGGGAAAACAGCTTCCTCTCTGTAGGCAACGTACTATGTGGCTTTACATACATTTTCTCACTTAAATGTTATACAACATAACAGTTGTATATAACTGAGTTTACTACTGTGGAAACTGAACTAAGTATCTTCTACAAGTTCATATCTAGAAATGGGCAGAGAAATATTAAAGTTCAGTTTTATCTACCTCCAAATTACATTTCCTTTCTACCATGCATCAGCCAGTCAAGGAAGTATTGGCATATTACTTACAAACTCTGAGCCTCATTTTTTTTTTTCCTCCATAACCTGGTTATGTTATAGACAAAATGAAAAATACAAACATGCACACAGACACATGCACACACAAATGCAAAAACACAGGCTCACACTCATGCATAAACATACTGCTTAGCATAGAATCTGAAGCATAAGTGATCAATATATGATAGCTCATTTCAATTTCATGTTTATAGTATTTGTAAAGTGTTAATAACTACTAACCACTTAGCACTTAGCATCCTAATGGTTATCTGAACTTAAAAGAAGTGGCCTAAAAAGAGAATTATTTATCCCCAAAAAATGATACTTTAAAGATGGTCTCTTTGCTACTTGGCTATTGAGTACAGATTTTTGGAATAAGGATGCCTCCCTCTAGGGGGCCCACTGAATACATCACAGAATGGCCTTCACATTGGCACAGCACCAACAATAGCCTTAGGCACAGAGGCTCCTTCTGGACAACTGATCAGAGATTGTCTCCCGTTGACAGGATGGTGGAAAACTTATTTTGTTTTGTTTCTTTAGCATGGTGGTGTTGATAATGGGCTCTAAAGCTATTGAGTTGCTGTATAATTTTGAATAAGTTATTTAACCATACTAACCCGAAACTTCTCTTTTTTTACATCGCAAGGAAAAAACTACTTGTCCATATAAAATATCTAACATAATAGCACCTAAAACATAACCAGTATTCAGTCAATGTTGGCTATTATTTTTGTTTACTAATACTATTATCACTATTACTACTACTGATAAAACAACTCTTTTTATTTCGGTGATATTTGTTCCTCTTACAGCTGTAAAGATTTTAAAGTAGGCCAAATACTTATAGGAATTAAAATTAACTAAGAAAGAGAGAAATGATTTTTTTTTTAAGATAGCAGGTATAATTGAGACATAATTGTAATATTTTAAAATTATATATTCTGTGGCAAAAGGCCTAAACATTACTGGAAGCAACTGACAAAATTGTATAATACACATATTCAATAAAGAGAATTTTAAAAATTAAAGTTATTGTGAGGATTTTTCCCTTCAGTTGGCCAATGAGAGAGTGCTAGAGAGGAAGGAAGGAAGGAAGGAAGGAAGGAAGGAAGGAAGGAAGGAAGGAAGGAAGGAAGGAAGAAAGAAGGAAGGACCTACAATTAACTTTTTTTTGTTTATTTAATGTTTGCTTGACAATGTGTTTTGAATGATTTGCAGCTGTGTCTTCAAGAACTTCAGACACCTCTGGAAGGTATCTAAATAATAATTCAGTTTAAGACAATCTTTTTTATGAAATATGATATAACTGAAGCCCAAGGAACTAATTGATTTTCCAAAGATATTTGTGAAGGGATGGGAAAGGCAGAGATATTTAGCAGGGTGAAAAGATTTAGGGGTAATTTTAAAAATGACTTTCAAAATAACGTGGATTTTTTTGTTTTCATTAGCAAAGAGTGATACACATACCCATTTAAATATAAGTTGTTATATGCAAACTGCTGATATATTTGGAGTTAAATTGAGAAAAACACAGTTTTTCTGATCAAGATAGAATACTTATTTAGCTACCATTAATTCCATTCCGTGCACAGAATAGTATGAAGACAATGTTTTGGGTTTTGTTTTGTAATGTTTGTGTGGCAAGTTTCCTTCCACATACAGTAAATAGAAACACTGTCAAAATTTGTCAGTGGTCAACAGGCAATTTCATACTTCAAAAATATTTTTTATCAGAAAAAAAAAAAAAAAAACACCTAGATTACATTTTCCGCCATTGAATACACCCATTTATCCTCCCTCACCTTTTTTTTTTTTTTTGAGCCACAGTGTTGTGCTGAGTTATAGAAATGGAATATAATTACAATTTTTTAAAAACTGTGTTAAATGAAGGAAATCTTACAAAACACTTTTTTCCCCTCATTGTAACATGCAAAGAAAAAACTGCCACTCCTCCTCAAAAATAAGAGGAAAAAAGTCAACAAACAGATGGTTTTTATAATGAATCCTAACATAAAGACACAGTTCCACCAATCTTTATTTTATGATGAATTTTGTTTGATTTGATTTTTACATTTAAATTATAATTAGAGGTAGAGTTATAAAGGTGAAGAATTTGTCACCTTAGAAAATAGGGCATTTTGTCACTCAGATTTCAGTATGCAAGATTAATAGCCTCTACTTTGGTTCCTTATAACCTTTTTCTCTAATGCAATAACAAAAACATTGATTTAATATACATATTCATATTTGTAAATACAACACTCCACTTCCTTTAAAGATTACACTGAATTTCAAAACTTGGTTTGGTAATGGATCTCACTCATTATGAGCAAAAGACTTGCACGTAATTCAAATCAAATATATAAACTTTTAACATTAAATTATCTGTGTCATTTTCTCCAAGAAATTTAAAAGGAAAATGTGGAATAAATAAGCATAATGAATAAACATGGTAAAAAAAAAAAAAAAAAAAAGTAAAAGAATCAGAAACTATTAAGGAAATTCAAGTCAGGGTCAAAAAAGAAAGGGAAAAGGCCTGGCTGAACTTGTAGAGGCAAAGTCACAGACCCAGGACAAGTTTTCTAAATAGTCTGTATGATGAGGAGTAAAACTTGAAAGAGATTTTTCTTTTCTGGTATTTGATGGTGGCAGAAAGCTTTCCTTCTCCTTGCAGTTTGCTGTTTTAGTCACGAAAATAATTTGTTACCAATTATCACAAGAAGTATTTTCTTTTTAAAGAGAGCGCAAGACTTCCTACTCCATTTTTACTGGCATACTCGGATTTTTTTTTTTTTTAACTGATCCTTCCTAGGGCTATGAACGTGGCCAGTTCTCGTTCTTCTAGCTCCTCCTCTTCCCACTTCTTTGTCTTCAGTAAGTGAGTACTCTCTTCCAACAAGCAAAGATCCCTTCCTGGCATTATAGCATTTTTTGTAGCAGCCTATGGTAAGCTACCAAGATTTTCCTTTTGGGAGTGCCTGGGTGGCTCAGGTAGTTGAATGTCTGACTCTTGATTTCAACTCAGGTCATCATCTCAGGGTCCTGGGACTGAGCCCTGCATCAGGCTCCATGCTCATGATGACAGAATGGAAGGCAAGCTGAGGACAAAGCAGAAGCTGACACCTTGCAACCCTCCCCCCCCCCCCATGGGATGTAGGCAACATTCCTCAGGCTCTCCTGGCTGCCCTAAAGGACAAAGAAACAGTCCTTACTACCTACAGCCCATTGACAAGTCCTTGAAACAGGCATGGTGACATTCCTCTAGGAACTCAGCTGCCTCAATGTTAATACTTTGCTAAGGGCAAAAGGCAGTCCTAGCCTGACCCCCTCCCCTCCACCAAGATCCTGTAAGTCTACTTTAATGTATAAAAATTCCTTTGGAAACTTCCTTTATCTCTAACCCCCCAAGATACGTGTTGGCACTCATCCCCAAGCATATGGCCCACCGATATACATCTGAAGGGTCTCATAACTAAGGTTTTATCAGACGGTAATAAATGACCCTTTCCCAACAGTAGCTAGCCCCCTCAAGGTCCTGGAAACCTTGCTTCCAGAATTCCTTAGAGACTTACGCTATCCCTAACCCCTCCCAACTTGAGGGTATATAATGGGCCATTCCTCACAACCCCGGGGCAGCACCTCTTTCTGCCCACAGGTCCTGTCCCCGTGCTTTAATAAACCACCATTTTGCACCAAAGACGTCTCAAGAATTCCTTCTCGGTCGTCGGCTCCGGACCCCACCCCACTGAACCTCACCTGTACCTCATCACTCACAGGGAGTCGGCTTGAAGATTCTCTCCCTCTGCCCCCCTCCCCACATTCACATCTGTGTGTGTGCTTGCTCTCTCTCTAATAAATCTTTAAAGAAAACAAAAAAAGACTTTTTGTAGCACACAGATTTTGGACAAGTTGGTCTAACCAAAACAAAACAACAAAACAACAAAACAACAACAAAACAAAACACACACACACACACATACACACACACACACACACCACAAACACAAAGAAACAAATGAATTGCAGGATTGTAATATTTGAAATTTTGAGCCAGGTAGGAAAGAGAAGTCTTGCATCTTACAATGTAGGTATAAAGAATAGTCATTAAGCAATTAATTTAAAGGAAGTATAATAAACTATGCCACAAAATCACATTGCAGGATGGGGATATATTATGGGGAACAATTACCTACTTTAGGAATTAAGGCAGTGACATTAAAACTGACCCCTGGAAAAGGATAGGACAAAGTGAAGGGGAAGAGAATCACATCCCTGTCTGCCAAAATTCAAAGCTAAGACAGGCATCTATATTCTCAGTCAAATACAGGAGCAAAAGTTAATGTTACTCTTTTGACTTGGGGGATGTTAACAAACTTTAAAAAATTAAAACTTCAAATTCAATTTTACTGTAAGTAATGAATGAGACACAATTTTCACTCCATCTTTGGCTATTGCCCCTCCTGAATGCCTTGTTCTAGCTCCCCATTTCTGTTTCAAATTATCCTTCACCGCATTCCTAAACCTTGCCACTCCTTTCTCAACTCCCATTCCTGGAGTGGGATATAGTTGCTTAAGTAAAACAAAAGATTTTTATAAAAATTACCAAGAACTTACATTACAATTTACACTCAAAGTTACCACTGCAATTTTTATGTCCATACAAATAGTTGTAAACAACAGAAAGAAAAGGCTACTTTTCTGAAAGAATTATGTAGCTATAAGCATTTTGTTAGTATGTTTTTCTTGGAGGTAGCCAGGTTGAAAAGATATAAGGTACAAAAGTTGAGAGCTCACTGCTAAATTAGAAGTATGTTAAGTGCCTTTTTTTCTATGTCAAATTGTAAATATGCAAGTCAACAATCAGATCTAATACTAAATCTATCATAATTTCATGATATTTAAAAATTCTAAAATAGCCCAATTTGCCTTTTTTACATTCCATCACTGCATTCTGCTTACTCCGTTCCCTACTCTATCATGCCAGCATGGTTTACTGCCTACACTTTTCTCCCAGATTCATAAATAGTACTGCTGAGCAAATTAGACTTTCCTACTTTTAGTATAAGCCAAGAATTAACATCAATAAGAACAACTCTGGGCCAAAAGTATGATTCCCCAATGAAAGCACATAATTAAATGATATTTTCCAAAAATTCTCAGCTTGGAAAACCAAGAAAAATGCAAAGTAATTTATGGGAAGAAGAATCTTTAGTACCTGACATTGAACATTTTAATTAGAAAAGCATATGGGCCATATGTTAAAACTATATTTCAATGTCTATCCAAAGAAACCACAGTATCTACCAGGATATAAGTTGAAAAGAGGGATAAATTGTCTTTTCATCTTTTAAAAATTCTTTAGAATCTCTGGAGAGAATATATACAATCCAAATAGATTTGGGTTGATGTAGTTGGAGTCTTACATCTATATATTATCTCAAGCTTTCATGTTGCATAAAGGCACTTCTATTCACATCTCCAAGAGTTTACTAAAGAATGTATACAACAAGATTTTTTTCACATACAAAGTTCTATGGAGACATGTAGTGATATTTCTGCCTATCAAAATATCTCCGAGAAAATTAAGAATCTATGTTAAATGTTTACATCAATATAATCACCCAGTAATCAAAGTGCAAAGGATTTGACTTTGTCATGAGAATCATAGTAAAATTTATTGAATTCAGTAATGTTTTTGAATCTGAATTCTGTCAAACCAACCTTGCATCTATTTGATGACATGCTAGTTAGAAGGTGGTGATGGAAACAGCACTGGCTTGGGTTCTGGCAGTGACTTCAAGGTGAAAGACTTTGAGATTTTAGTTTATCATCTTTGAGATTATGATGTTATACACAGTTGTTTGCCAAGATTCCTTTCTTCTAACAATATCAACTAATTTATGAACATAAAAGCTTTTTGTCATAACTCTTTAAGTGATGACTGCTCACTACTTGCATCAAAATTACCTAGCATGATTGCTAAAAACACCAATTCTTGAACCCCACCCAATCCTACTAAATTGGAGTCTCGAGAAATAGGTTAAAAAAAAAATGTCTTACACAAACACTCCAGGGATTCTTCTCTATAGTTCAAGAACTACTAATATATAGTGGATTATTTTGATCATTATAGAGCATCCCATTATCAGTATTATGTTTATTTTTCAAATCTACTTAATAACAAGGGAAATAAAACTCTTGTTGACATAGAGATGTATAATTACAGCGTCAGTGTTTTTTTCTCCATGCCCTGAACTCTCTTCTACTTCATAGTGGAAGAGAAATTGCAAAGATTAAATAGGCCATAGATCTTCTTGAAGTCCAATCAGAAATATCTGTATTAGCAAATTGGGAACAAATGTTATTAGAATAACAGAAACTCAGGTGAGAAAAATTCTGTTCTTTGCATCTAATGTAGAAGTAGTTACTATCAGAGAAAATAAGCTGTTGTAGTTAGTATAAAACATCTGATCCATAGAATATACCATTGTGGCTCAAACCAACACAGTGTAAAAATAGTAAGTGGACAGGAAAGGAGAGAGTACATCACAACCAAGCACAGAACAGAGACTCTTCCATTCATATTGTTTGGTTAAAAGTTTTAGCATCATACTGAAATGACAGATCTTCAAAATTATTTTCTATTAACAATAATTTGCCTTGTATGCATTTTATGGCTAGTATATGGATAGAGTTTTAATATCCTAATCTTCGAAATCAGACAATAGTTCCCCGTAGTGTTCCTGTTTTTGCTCTGGACAAACAAGCCTACTTACATGCCAGAAAATCTTTAGGACTCATAATTACTATGAAATATTGGGGAATACATAACCCAGGTATCTGGTCATAGTCCTTGATTTCAAAGTGCCACAATAAAATTAAAAATTAAAAAAATAATAAACATTGAACCCACAAATAGAGGTTTAGCTCTGCAACAAACATGATAGAATACCTTGGTTATGAACAGTAGGAGAGCAGTTTGCAAAATGAGACCACATACGAGCCAAATCTCCATCAGGGAGCCAGTGAGAGAAGCCAGACAGATTTGGTTCAGCTGATGGAAGGGTGAGGCCAGGATGTCAAAATGCGTTATGGATGTGACACCTGCTTAACCCTCACAGATAAGCACATACACAGGAACACATCCCAACTACACAGCTGTGTGCTAAAATGGAGCCTGTGCGCTCTGAGAACCAACGTGCTGAGACGGCTGTGGCAGACGCTAAAGACTTGCGCCAAAGAAGTCCGATCATCTTTTCTATGTTCCTCCCACTTTGAAAGACCTGGGCTCTAGGGGGAAAGTTATTTCCTTTCTTTATGGAGAGAGAGGTTCAAGAATATTGAGAACTCCGTGCAGAGATTAATATACTAAAAGATATTGGTAGTGGTGTGAGCAATCGCTCAAGCCCCCAAAGTACATACTTTATGGGAAAAAAAAGAACTCCCGAGTAGAGAGTAGTGAGACTTCGTGTCAGAGGACACTCCGGGAATGATGAGGCACATGAATGTAGGGGCTGTGTAGCCACTTGCCTCCCTGCATTCTCCTCCCCAGGACAAGCTCCACAGCTGAGCTGCCAGAGTGAACCCCCAGACTCAGAGAGGCCCTCCTCCTGGCACTGATTGCAGAAAGCCTAGCTGGTAAGACTTTGAACAGCCGCATAGCTGTAGCTACCTCGATCAGAAGCCCCCCCTGGTGGCGCCCCCTGGTGGCGCCCACGCACCCACAGCTGCTCAGTTTTGGAAACCTTTTGACAGTGAACGCTTCTGCTATCGAGCGGAGGCCTTCTCCCCTCCCCCGTCCCCCCACTACTGCACCTGGATATGAATCACAGGAAGCACTGCACACAGGAGTGCTGGTGCCTGGCAAGGTACCAGCAGGCTTTGAGAGGGGCCGGCACCACCGGTATCCGAGAGTGCAGGAAGACCTTTGTGTGCTTCTGGCTCCCCGAAGCCTCCACACCCTGCATACAGGTGAGAGTCCCTTCCCATGTCCTGACTGTGAGAAGTGCTACAGATGAAAGGAATACCTGCTCAACCCCCTGCAGCTCCACACGAGGAAGTGGCCCTTCCACTGTGCCAAGGGCAGCCTCAGCTCCATACTCAAGACAAGTTTTGTCAAGAATCAGCAGCAGCACACCAGGAAGGCAAAAAAGCACATCATCTGCTCTCCCAGACTCCTGGACCCCAGGCTAAGCCTGACTGAGGAACGAGCAGTGTGGGGCTCCCTATGTGGAAGGCACTTGGTAGAGCCTTCTGATCTTCGAGGACATCAAGTGAGGGGTGGCCTACCCCTGAGACTCAGGCCTATCATCAGAAACTGCCATGAGCATAATAGGTCACCAAGAGAATCACACAGCATCCCTTGCACATATCTCCACACTTCACATCAGGGTCAGAAGTGCTGGGTCATGTGGTAATGACTCAAGACCTGTACCAGTTGGGCCGAGACCTGAAGTCGCCAAGTTAACCCTACTTTGTTTTATACTGATTGTTCATTAAAATGACTGATGTGAAGATGGGGGGAAAAGAAAAACACAATAACCTCAATTAGTACTCCTTGGTAATCTATGACAATGCCAGTTGTTTTGATGGACACAAATAAATGCTTTCAAAATCCCATTTCATGGAAGAATTTGTTGACCTGGCTGTAGGGACTGCTATCCGCAGACACTCAAATTTAGTTGTCAACCCTTTTAGGGATTGTCTCAGCTACAGAGAGGTGTCTTATCCAAGGTCACATCACTGCCAGAGTGAACTACATCCAATGACTGCTGGAGGCAAGAGTAAAAATACCCAGCCATTTGAACTGCTGAGGCATTAAAATGACTGATGTCAAGATCAAACAAACCTCTGCTTACTGAGGACTTATTCAGTGGTAACGTGCAATAATCAATGATAGCTGCTTCGATGGACACTCTAAAGGGCCATCTGTATCTTCAGAGCTCCGAGGGGGTAGGGCTGAGCTGTCAGACCTCTGTTACCGCTCATCTTCTTCCTCTGTCCAACCTTTCTTCTACCTACCTTCCAAAAGTATTAATTTCCAGGACTGTTCCCTAGAAAATATCTACACACTTAACTTCATCTCAGAGTCTGATTCCTACAGACCCAATCTGTGAGAGCTGATAGTAAGAGTGGTCCAAGAAAGCAGGCAATCAGATGGGTCTCAGAGCTGGATCATTTGTCACAAACTGGCATCAAAGACCCACCACCTGGGATAGGTAAGCACAGAATAGTCCCTGGCACAAGGCATTGGTTTAAGTTGTTAAAAATTCACTTGTGAATCGGCATAACATGCCAGTGGAAAGGAATGCACAATTTGTCAGTTGTTTGAAACATACAGAGAAAATAGTAAAATTAAGAAAAATAAAACTGAATTGGGCTAAACTCAATGTATGCTTTACAAGAATATAACAAAAAGTGTGGGATCAATTAACAGACACGTGAAAGCCAGTGGCAGCATCTGAAACTGCCCAAACCCACCCTCAGCCAGTAGAATCTATCAAAAACAGTAGTGCCTTGGAGGTGGGGGAGAGTGATGGAAATTTGTGTCACCATTAAGGATTCAAAAAAAATTCCAGAGTGTAGGTCCCTACACCTCTAGTTCACCCGTCTATTTCCTACATAAATTAGAGAGATACTGGAGAATTAAAACAGACCAGGACAAACTTAACCAAGCAACAGCTCCAACTGCAGCCACCTTGCCAGGTATAGTATATTTTCTAGAGTAGATTATACAGTCTTCTGGACATGGCATAATAACCATTCATTTGGTGAATGTATTCTTTGCTATCTATAACACTATCAGTAAATGAGTCTCACTAAAACTTCATAATCACATGGAACAGATAACAGAATACAGTTACGGTTTTGCCCCAGGGCTGTATTAACTCCCCCATGGTGCGTAGTCCAAAGAGATCTGAACTACCTGGACAGAACATCACATTGACGATCACAAAGACAGCATGGTACTGGCACAAAAACAGACACATAGACCAATGGAACAGAATAGAGAACCCAGAAATGGACCCTCGGCTCTTTGGGCAACTAATCTTTGGTAAAGCAGGGAAAAACATCCGGTGGAAAAAAGACAGTCTCTTCAATAAATGGTGCTGGGAAAACTGGACACCTACATGCAAAAGAATGAAACTTGACCACTCTCTCACACCATACACAAAAATAAACTCCAAATGGATGAAAGACCTCGATGTGAGACAGGAATCCATCAAAATTCTAGAGGAGAACATAGGCAGCAACCTCTACGACATCGGCCAAAGCAACCTTTTTCATGACACATCCCCAAAGTTAAGAGAAACAAAAGATAAAATGAACTTATGGGACTTCATCAAGATAAAAAGCTTCTGCACAGCCAAGGAAACAGTCAAAAAAACTAAGAGGCAGGCCACGGAATGGGAGAATATATTTGCAAATGACACTACAGATAAAAGACTGGTATCCAAGATCTACAAAGAACTTCTCAAACTCAATACACGAGAAACAAATAAACAAATCAAAAAATGGGCAGAAGAGATGAACAGACACTTTTCCAATGAAGACATACAAATGGCTAACAGACACATGAAAAAATGTTCAAAATCATTAGCCATCAGGGAAATTCAAATCAAAACCACACTGAGATACCACCTTACACCAGTTAGAATGGCAAAAATAGACAAGGCAAGAAACAATTGTTGGAGAGGATGTGGAGAAAGGGGATCCCTCCTACATTGTTGGTGGGAATGCAAGTTGGTACAGCCACTCTGGAAAACAGTGTGGAGGTCCCTTAAAAAGTTAAAAACTGAGCTACCCTATGATCCAGCCATTGCACTACTGGGTGTTTACCCCAAAGATACAGACGTAGTGAAGAGAAGAGCCATATGCACCCCAATGTTCATAGCAGCAATGTCCATAATAGCTAAATCGTGGAAGGAACCGAGATGCCCTTCAACAGATGACTGGATTAAGAAGTTGTGGTCCATATATACAATGGAATATTACTCAGCTATCAGAAAGAACGAATTCTCAACATTTGCTGCAACATGGACGGCACTGGAGGAGATAATGCTAAGTGAAATAAGTCAAGCAGAGAAAGACAACTATCATATGATTTCTCTCATCTATGGAACATAAGAACTAGAATGATCAGTAGGGGAAGAAAGGGATAAAGAAAGGGGGGGTAATCAGAAGGGGGAATGAAACATGAGAGACTATGGACTATGGAAACAAACTGAGGGCCTCAGAGGGGAGGGGGTGGGGGAATGGGACAGACCAGTGATGGGTAGTAAGGAGGGCACGTATTGCATGGTGCACTGGGTATTATACGCAACTAATGAATCATCGAGCCTTACATCGGAAACCGGGGATGTACTGTATGGTGACTAACATAATATAATAAAAAATCATTAAAAAAAAAAAAAGAACATCACATTGACCCACTATTATGGGCTTTGTTGAGACACACGTATTACAGAGATGAGAAAGATGAACTTGATGAGGATTCAGGATATGCCACATCAGTACTTTTAAGGATCCAGGGGTCATGGGCATGTCAGGAAAAATATTTCATCTTGCACCTCTCATTTTAAAATAAACTTTTGTCTTCTCATAGCACTGAGAATAAAATCCAAACTCCTTCCTCTGACTTAAAAAACGAAACAAAACAAAAAACTATAATGATCTAGAAGCTGCCTTTCCTCTGAATTTCTCTTAACAACTCCTCCTTGCTTCGGGACACTGTATTAGTTTTCTACTACATGTAACAAGTTGTCACAAACTTAACTACTTACAATAATACCCATTTATTACCTTACAGATTCAGTAGGTCAGAGGTCTCAGCACGGCATAACTAAGTTCACTGGTCAGGTCTTCACAAAGCTGAAATCAAGGTGTCAGCTGGGGCTGTGTTCTCTTCTGGAGCTTGAGCCCTCTAACAGATTCATTTAAATTGTTGGCAGAATTTAGACTCTGTGGTCATAGGACTTAATTCCCCATTTCTTACTGGCTGGTACATAGTGTTGCTCTCAGCTGCTAGAAGCCGCTGTCAGCTCCTATCCATGCGACTCCAGCATAGGCAGGTCATAACATGGCTGCCTGCTTGCTTTCAGGCTGACAGGAAAACCTGTCCTTCTTGAAATCTTTCTAGATTCTTTTTAAGGGCCCATTTAATTAGGTCAGGCCCATCTAAGGTACTCTCTCTTTCTTAGAGTCAACTGATTGGGGGGTTCACAGCAGCACCTACTTTATTTGATTTATGTGTTTGATTGAATAACCAAGACAAGGTGTGTGTACACCATGGAGTGAGACTCTTGGGGGATATCTTGAATTCTGCCTATCACAGTGACCAACACCAAGTCTTACCTGAGACTGTTCTCATCTTAAACCTGAAAACATCTCACATTCCATGAATCATCTCACTCCTGAGTAAAACTGGTCCTACTAAATTCCCATTGTGTTGAACTTCTTTGGTTCCTCAAAAACATCTAGCCCATTTTTCCTTAAGGATTTAACATTAGCACTTGTACCTGTAATGTATTTTCTTCTTGTCATTCACATTTCATATTAAATGTCATCTTCAGAGCTTATATTCTCTGGAGAGTAGGCAGCAAATAAAGAATAGTTGTAATCAATTAGTAAGATGTCCTATGTTAGAGGATGAGAAGTTTTATGCGAAAAAGATGAAACAAGCTAATGAGGATAGTAGTATTTCAATTTTAAATGGAGAGTATCAGGGTGTATTCTTTTGAAAAGGTAACATTTGAGCAGATATTTGAAGGGGGTAAAGGCATTAGGCAGGTGGATTTGTGGGGGGAGAATATTCCATACAGAGGGAACAGCTGGTGCTAATTCTTAAAGTGGATGCCTGACATAATCAAGAATATGCAAAGAAGAAAATGCAACAGAACTACAGTGATGAAAAGCATAGTAGGAGATGAGTTCAGAGATGCAATGGACAACCACAAAGTGTAAGTCCTCGTAGAATATTGTAAGATTTTGGCTACTGAGGTGAGAAACACTGGGGAACTTCACTCAGAAGAGGAAAATGATCTGACTTAAATTTTACAAGATTCCCTCTGGCTTCTACGTTGAGAATACACTGGGCATTGGGAAAGGAGGAATTAGGGAGAACATGTAGGAGGCTTTGCAGTGGGCTGACTGTGGTGACTGAGTGTGGTCTGTTATCAGTGGAAGCAATGAAAAGTGACGAACGCAGATATAGTCACAAATGAACTCATGCAATAATGAAGGATCCCTTTGGTGTGTCAGCTAGATTGGCCACAGATTACACATTATTGCTGCGTGTGTCTTCGAGGATGTTTCAGAAAGAGATTAGCATTTGAATTCGTAAATTGCCCTCCCAGTGTGGGTGGCCATTATCCAATCTGTTGAGGGCTTGAACAGAACAAAAGATGGAAGGAGTATTTCGCCCCTTCCTGCCTGATGGCTTCAGCTCAGACATTGATCCCCTGCACTCAGCATCCTGCTTGTCAGGCCTTCATACCTGTACTGGAATCTATATCATTGGCTCGCCTGGTTCTCAGGACTCAAAATAAATTAACCGGCTTTCCTGTGTCTCCATCCTGCAGACAGCAGATGGTGGGACTTCTCTTCTTTCATAATTGCATGAGTCGATTTGTCATAATAAATTTCTCTATACATATAGACAGATATGGATATACGTCCTACTGGTTCTGTTCCCCTAGAGAACCCTGACTAATAGACTCAGCCGAAGTGTTATATAAAGGTCAAAGCCTTGCTAGGGAAAATGTGGGATCCTGCAACATGAGATGGGGAGGTTTGGATGTATGCACCTGGGGATGTTGGCTCTGCCTACCCGTCAAACCCCCCTAGGTTTACAGAGGTGGCCCACCCTTCTCTTGTTAACAGCTAGCATTTCTACCATGCTGAATGATGTTACAGGTCACCCTCCCACCCTTCCACTCCTGCTATGTAACAGATGAAGCCCTCAGGAGTTTCTCCTAATACCTTTTCTGGCTTCCTCCAGCGCTATATCGCTTCCTAACCTGTCTGGAGAGGTGCTGGGCCTCATAAGTGATGAAACAGACTATATCACCAAAGAGTTTAAAGAATTTGTTAGTTTGTACAAGCAGGAGCCAAGAAAACCCTCCTAGGTTTGGAATTTGAGGATGGTTACTTAAGGGGGTTAGAATGTGAGACTGGACAAAAAAGAATTCACTTGGGCTCATTGTTTCAGGGACACAGAGTTTAACACCCTGGAAAGGACCCCAGGGAATGGAGCAAACTCCCTACTAGGATGGTTTTCAGAGTCTTAGAAAAAGCAAGGCTTCTGCTCAGTGAAGTGGAAATGCCTGAGTTACGTAACAGATGGCAGTGAAAGGAATAAAGGGCTGAGGTCAGTGGCTATGCTAGATTGGATATGGGTAAAAGGCAAGGAGACCTACCTGACCCATCCATAGGAGGGATGCGAGGACATACCATTCACCAAGGGCCTTAGGTATGCTCTGGTGAGGGATGAGATGCATCTCATTCCAGTGACAAAGCTCAGGGTCCTTAAGAAGTTCGCTGGCAGCTCACCTCTGCAGGCTGGGGCTGAAGATAGCCTCAACTGTCACAGAACCAAGCTCATTAATTCCATGGGGATGATGCTCCCCACCAACAGAAGCCAGGTGGCACTATTTAATCTCCAGAAGCCAGGAGGCTGCAATTATAATAATTGTAAGGCAAAGTCAGTGGAGACACCAAGGGGGTGTTATCCTCAGGGAGCTGTGGAGATGGTGAATAGAGCATTGCACCCCCAGGGACAATAGAGATGAGCTGTCAGGAAGGGTGCTGCTTAGCATCTATAACCAAAAAAGGCAAAAATGCAGGAGCAGAGGGATGAGGGCAATTGCCTGGATAAAAAGTAACGAGCTCTTTTTCATTTCCCTGAGGTAGTTTTCAAATCTGGAACCCACTGACTAACAAAGTGGCCTCCTCCCTGGAAGAAAGAGCCTCGCAGCAATTACAGACTGTAATGACTCCCCCAGTTCTTCCCTCTAAGGGACCTACGGCCATATACTCAGGTCACTGTACAGTGAGGTAGGAGGAATATGGAAACAGCTGGAGAACTGGGACTTGAGTAGACATTAAGGTATCATCATGGCATAAAGTGGGAGCTTACTGGAACCCTATAATAAATGGAGTCCTGGCTAAAGTCCAGGTCACAGTGGACAACTAGGACTGACCAAATGTTCCTTTCTCCAACACCCAAGTGTAAAATTTGAATTCTTGTACTTTGCAATTAGAGTAATTCCCCACATCCTTAGCCTACAGGGAGGAGTACTCATAGTAGGTGAGGCCAAGAAGAAACCCATGAAACTGCCTTCCCCCAACCAAGATAGTAAATAAAAAGGAATATTGCATCTCAGGAGTAAAGAAGGGGGTGGGATGGCAGAAATTAACACCACTATTAATGATGAATTAAGAGGTGATGGTCCCAATCATATCTGCATTTAATCTGTCAGGCTGGCCACTGGAGAAACTTAGGAATCCTTAAGAACGATTTTAGACTACTACAGGCTTAGTCAAGGAACATCTCTGATTGCTGCTGTTGTGCCAAATACGGCGCATTTACAGTCTTCCTCAGAGCTGTGTTAATGCTCTGCCCTCCGTCACTAAATAGTACAAAGAGATCTGAACCACCTGAATATTGCCAGAGTATCCCACAGATCAGTTATATTGATGACACCATGCCAATTGAGCAGAACAAGCAAGAGATGGCTAGCACACCGGAGATTTCAGTAAGGCATATGTGCTTCATGAATTGAATGTTAAGACCTCTGAAGATTCAGAGGTTTGCCACTTTAGTGAAATTTTAAGAGTGCAATAATCAGGGCTTACCCACATATCTCCTCTAAAATAAGAGGCAAGTTATTGCCTCTTGCATCCCCTAGCACAAAGAAGGAAGCACAGTGCCTACCTAGTAGGCTTGCTCAGATCTTGAAATCACATACCTAGGAATACTGCCCCAGCCCATATACTAGGTAAAATGGAAGGATGCCAATTCTGAGCTGGTCCCAGGGTAGTAAAAAGCTCTGGAGCTGATCCAGGATACAGTGCAAGCAGCCCTGCCTCTTAGGCCAAACAATTGAGCAGGCCCTATGGTGTGGAGGCACCAGTGGTGGGAAAAGCTGCAGTATGGCACCTATAGCAAGCAAGAGGATCACAGGGCGGGCCCCTGGGCATCTGGAGCAAGGCCACAGGAGAGAACTATATACCTTGTGAGAAACAGCTCCAGGCATGCATGATCCTTAGTAGAGATGGGTACTTGACCCAGGGAAAGCCTGTCCTGACAAGTCATATGGTCCGATGGGCCCAGCAATTCATCATAAAATGGAAATGGTACATTTGAAATTAAGCCCAAGCTCTCAGATTTTGTTATAGGTTAAAAGCCTTAGTTTTTATTTTCTTCCACATGCAGCAAACATTAAAAGTTTTTTTTTTAATTGATAATGATCAGGTCATTACAAAATATGCAACAGTTATATATAGTTCTCAACATGTTGTTTTATACTGATAGATTTGTACATTTGGTGTTTTGCACCACCTCACAATAGCTCCATTAAGAGCTAAGTACTTGTTTAAGAGAAATCATTCTCCAAAAGGCCAAGATATCCAAAAGTAAAGAAATACTTACATTTTAGTACAAATTCCATAATGAAATATTATGTAACCATTTGAAAACATGTTTTTAAAGAAAATTAAATGGGGGACACCTGGGTTGTTCAGTCAGTTGTGTATCTGACTCTCGACTTCCACTCAGATCCTCTCCCTCGGATCCCTCTCCCTCTCTCGGATCCTCCCCACGCCCTGCTTGCATGGGCTTTCTCTCTCTCAAGTAAATAAATAAATAAAATCTTTTTTTAAAAAAGAGAAAATTAAATGGTAACAGTATGAATAATTCTCACGGGACATTATCAAATTAAAATAATCTAAACATGCAATTTACATAATTATATTTATTGTGTTTAAATATCTTTCTTTTCCATATATTCTAAAATGAATATCATTTTGTAATATGAAAAACAAATATATATTATGCTAATATATGATGAATGATCTTCTCTGAAGTTACTATGGAATTACTAAAGTTATTCATCTCTTATATCCATATATCTATCATAAAGTTTTGTCTACTATCTAGAACCTGATGACAGCAAATGACATCATAACTTTCTCCACATAGTTTTATCAAGTATCCCCATTTTGCTCAAAATGTCTTCATTATAATAATGCATTATAATAATAACACTATATATGATGAGGAATCAGAAGGGTAGCTGAAGACAAAGCATAAGCTGATACTCTGCAACCTCCCCCCACCCCCCACTCCTGCGTAGGACTGTGTGACATTCTTCCAGGAAGCCCCCAACTATCTTCATGTTAATGACTTACTAGAGGGGTAAACAACCTTAATTTGACAATAACAAGGCCTCTGGTATCCTGTAAGTCTTCTTTAACATATGAAACTACTTTCTTAACCTCCCTTTTTCCTTACCTCCCCCAATCCCATAGTATATAATCAGCCACCGCTCTCAACCCAGGCCAACAGCTCTTTCTGCCCACCGGTCCTGTCCCCGTGCTTTAATAAACCACCATTTTGCACCAAAGACATCTCAAAAATTCTTTCTTGGTCGTCGGCTCCGGACTCCACCCCACTGAACCTCACCTATATTCCACAACCTCATCAATATATATTTACTCAAACAGAAGCCCTGTGCTGAGAACACACAAAACATTGTGATCATACTAAGGACAGTACCAAGAATCTATTGCTAAATGACACGTACTTCCTGCCCAAAAACAAAATAACAAAATGCCATAAATGAAGTCAACCTCCAGAGAATAAAATGTATAAGGATATAGATACATATCTATAAGAATACATATATATATATATATATATATATATATATATATATATTTAAGACATATACATATTTTGTAACTCTGCTTAGCATGTTCAATCTTCTAGGTTTTTGTACTTATGCAATATAATTATAATGCCCATTTTAATATTCTTGTCTATTAATTCTAATATCTGTGTCATCTGTGCATTGGTTTCAAATGTTTAATTTTTTTCGTTGGTGTGTTTCATATTTTCCTGCCTTTTTTTCATGCCTGGTAATTTTCATTAGATGTCAGACATTGTAAATTTAACCTTGTTTGTTGCTAGATATTTTTTTTTATTTCCCCATATATCTTCATGTGTTTTGTTCTGGGACACAGTTAAGCAACTTGGAAACAGTTTGATTCTGACATTTCTGTTAAGAATTTTTTAGGTAGAATGAGAGTAGCTTTTCTTCTAAAGCTGATCATTCCCATTTACTGAGGTTTAATTGTGTCCCTTCTAAAAAAAAATAGGTGAAGTTCCAATACTCAGTACCTCAGAATGTAACATCATTGGGAATTATGGTCTTTGCAGATTTAAACAAGTGAAAATGAGTTCACTATTGTAGGCCCTAATATGACTGATACCATTATAAAAAGGGGAAGTTTGGATGCAGACACACACAGGAATAAGATAGCCATGTTAAAGTACAGGAGTTATGCTGCCCTGAGTCAAGGAACACCCAGGGCCAACCGAAGTTAGGAAAGTGATATGCACAGATATTCCCTCACAACTCTCAGAAGGAACCAACTCTGCCAACTCCTTGCTTTCAGACTTCTAACTGCCAGATCTGTAAGACAATACATTTCTCTTATTTAAACCACGTAGTCTGTGGAATTTTGTTGCTACAGCCCTAGGAAATTACTGTATGACAGAACACTTTCTGAGCGCTCTACTCCATGTGAACAATGAAGTTTTCCCATTTGACTGTGATAATAGGCACTATTCTTTTTGTTTTGTTTTTTTAAACTATAGAAAACAGATTGAGGGTTGCTGGAAGGGAGGTGGGTGGGGGATGGGCTAAATGGGTGATGAGGATTAAGGAGGGCATTTGTTGTGATGAGCCCTGGGTGTTATATGTAAGTAATGAATCACTAAACTTTACTCCTGAAACCAATATTACACTATATGTTAACTAATTAGAATTTAAATAAAGACTTGAAACAAACAACAAAAAAATCAGCACTGTTTTTAGCTCCCTGTGAGGGCTGGCTATTGTTATTTCAAATCCTTTGAGGTGGGTCTGTAGCCTTGAGTAGTTTCCTCTCTTGCACACACTGATTGGTACTCTGCTGAATCCCTGAGTGTATCCTCTTTAGTCCTCCAGAGTTTTCTCTCTGTCCAGTTTTGTTCTCTTCTGTACTCTGCCCTGCCAGCTGTAATAAGCTTGTTCTCCCCCTAACTCTCAGCTCTGGCTCCTTAACCAATGGAATCCACTCTGCCCCACCTGCTTTCCCTCTGTGCTGCAACCTAGAAACTCTCTCAAGACTGTCAACTTGGCGTGAGCAATTATAGGGCTTACCGCATTATCTCTCAGGGATTACTGACCTTAATTACCTCATGTCCGATGTCTTGAAAACCATTGTTTCATACATTTTGTCTAGTTCTGTTTTCATTGTGTCAAAGGTATGGGTAAAACCATTCTCTGTTACTCCATCTTGAGCCCAGTGAAAGTCTATTCTCATGTATGTGTTGTTTGTTTTTATTGCTGGCATATTTTTTATACACTTTTCCTCAGTAATTTCTACACAGTATCCAGAATGAAACTTAAAACTATACTTTAGGACATACCACTGCTATAAGTTGAGAGACTCTGAGAATAAACTCCAAAATCTATAGTATATAAGCTCTCTCCGTTGGTCGGCTTCATGCCTATTTATTTGACCTCATCTCCACTTGAGCTGTGATTCATCACCTATTGGCCTTCCTTGATTTCCTCACAGGCATAAGTTTATCCTCAGAGTGTTTACACTTGCTGTTCTCTGTGCCTGGAATGCATTTCCCAGAGATTTTCTCATAGTTGCCTGTCTTTCATCATTCAGGTCTCAGCCCAAGTATCTCTTCCTCAGAAAGCCAGGCCTATCTAACCTAGCATACCTATCTATTGGCTCTGGTACCCTGTTTTATTTTATTTATGCCACTTTTCCTTATCTTAAGTAAGTTAGTTAGCTTCCCATATTCTCTCAGAAAATAAATTCCAGGAGAAATATGAATTCCACTGTTTTGTTCACAGCTACATCTTCAGTGTACCGATCAGCATCCATGGAATAGTAGTGCTCATTAAATGCTTTTGGGCCCTGGATAAATTGCTTTCAGAAAAGAATGCAGACAGCGAACTATATATAAATAGCATTTTATATTGCACACCCTCACACAAAAATAATATATAACTGTAAAATAATTATGTTTATATTATCTGTTCATGTTACAGTAGAAAGGAAATATGGTAACATTATTCTACAGAGATTAAAAATAGTGTTTTCTTTTGCACTACCTAAAAATATGCTCCTGGAATTAAAGAGTAGAATAATCAGAAACTTCGTAATTATATTAGAGTAAGTATTTATTATTCCCCATCATCTCTCATTTTCATAACTATAACATCTATTATTGCTCTGAGGACAAACTTATCTTCAAATGCAACACTTGAGAAGGAAACATAACTATATTCTTTTGTTGATTTAAAAATGGTACTGATTGGAAAACAGCAGGTCAAAAATTAGAATTAATGAAATTCTTAGTTTTATATAAAAGAGCTGTAGCTACAGTATGTCAGTCCTAGAAAAATATTATTCTTATATTGTGGGAAATAAGGGAAATGTGAAACAAGAAAATAGAGATGTATATGTAAATGTGTGCTTTTAGTTGAAGATTTGAGTTGAAAGTCTCTCCTAATATAGAATGGCTTTTATATTGGGAGTGGGGAGCACTATTATATCCTTTTATGCAAATAAGGTTCTATAATGCAAACAGGCATCAAGTGAATAAGCCTTCTTTCAACTCTCATTACAAAGCAACATTAATGGGGTCATAAAAAAGTAACTTCAGACACTACAGGCTGAAAAAAGAATTCCATTACAACCAGCCAGGGTCATCTTTGTCCTCCAGTTCTGCTAAGCATCAGCCCTGAATTTCACGTATGGTGCATAATTTTCTATATGTTGACTATTGTATATTTCACGTGTGGTAAAAATTATATGTATGTTCACTGACAATTTCATTGTATGTATTCGCATCTTATTATTTTCTCAAAGGAACCCTTTCCTTTTCCAGCAGAGGAAAATGGCGTAGGTGGAAATATTTCTTGGTGTAGGTAGATAATGATGTTCACAGTTATCAAACACTGCAACTGGAGTTTCAGAAAGGGGAAACCCACATATAAACTTACTAAATGCATGAACAACCTAAATGCATGAACCCTTTTTGAGGAAGGGGCTCACTGCTGTGGGCAAGTATTTCTAAATATTGAACTTTAGGCTTATAGCTGCTTACATAAGCAAGGCTGGGAAATCACTGTCTTCCCTGGCTAACTGATTAGGACAAATAAGAATATTTGTCTCTGTGGGTAAGCCCACTCCCAAAAAGGAAGAAGAGGAGCGGGCTAGCCTACATAAGGATCTGAAATGGTGAAGAGGGCAAGTGGTGAGGACAAAACCTTCTCCACCTAGGGACAAGGCATATTCCATCTGTGACTCTACATATCCTATGATATTTTCTTCATTGTCATGGTCAAAGATGGCTTACCAACACTGTATCTTTATTCTAAGCTATTAGAATGAGAAATGGTGGACAAGCAAGTTCCTTTTAACGGTATAATCCAGAATTTATATACATCATTTTGTTGACATTTCTTTTCATTACAGCTTAGGTGCATGGCCACAAATAGCCCCATAAATGAGGCTTAGTCACTGTGATATTGTGAAACAGATATTTGGTACTCATCTATTGTTCCTGGCACAGAGCTCCTAAAACCCTTGGAATTTCCTAAATGTTGAGAGCAAGAAAGGTGTCTTTTGTTATGTTATTGAGGTGAATTTTGGACCCTCTCTGAGGATGGGGCTGGTTGCCAAGAGAACCAACAATGTGATTAGAAGGTTGGGAATTTCAATTCCACCCCTTCACCTTTGGGGAGGGGAGAGGGATCTAGAGGTTGAATTGGTTTCCACTTAATCAATCATGGCTGTGTAATGAAGTCTCCATAAAAACCCAAAAGGATGGGGTTTGGAGAGCTTTAGGGGTTGGTGAACACGTGGTAATTTGGGGAAAGTGTCACACCTTGAGAGCATATGGATGCCCCACACCATTTCCCCATAGTTTACCCTGTGTATTTTTTATCTGGCTGTTCATGAGCTATATCTTTTTATAATAAATTGGTATTCTAGTGGGTGAAATGTTTCTCTGAGTTCTATGAACTGTTTTAGCAAATTAATGGAACCCAAAGAGGGGTTCATTGGAATCTCCAGTCTATAGCCAGTTAGTCAGAAGCACAGGTCACAATCTGGACTTACGATTAACATCTGAAGTTGGTGGAGGAAGGGGCAGATTCCTTTTCAGGTAAATAGCGTCAGAATTGAGTCAAATTGTAGGACACCCTACAACGTCTGGAGAATTGCTTATTTTGGGTGAGGAAACCCTTCCCTCACCAGCAGATGGAAATTAGGAGCAGAACGTTTTAGTGGGCTTTTTATTTTATGAAAATTTAAAAAATAGAATTTGGTTCTATGTGAATTTACAACATATAATTTAGACTACCCACTACTGAATCTTACATTTATTTGTTTGGGGCATGTGGTATATATATAATGTGAATCTGCTAGTCTACAAAATGCCAACTTCAAGTTCAAATAGCAAGAGATACCACATTTACTTCCTCAGAATTAGCAAGGGATACCACATTTACTTCCTCAGAATTGTATTTTAATTTCTCTTACCAAATTGAATTTTAATTACATTTAAATACCTTTTCCCCCCTATTTGGGTGGTTGTGATCACCCAAAGTCAGAAATTATCTTTTTCTCTCAGTTCAGTGCCTGGCATATAATAAGCACTCAATGAATGTTTAGTGACTTGGTAAAAGTTACAAAGAACAAAACCAGAATGTCATTTTATTACTTGTTACTTAAAATAATAATTAAAAGAGAAGCAGTCAAGTGTCTTGACAAGCTAAAGCTAGACTTCTTTGCAGTGACACACAGCTCCCAAATTTTAGGGGTTAACACAATAAAAATTTGTCACTCACACATAATCCACCATAGGTCCGGACTCTCCATAGCAGATCTCTGCTTTGAGTAACTATGATCCAAGACGTTTTGACTCTATCCTAGTGCCTTTGCCTTTTCAAAATGAAATCAACACTTTTGTTACAGTAGAGGAAGAAAGAAGAGAGGATCCTAAGAACTCTACAGGGGGTTAGACCACCTTATCCAAGAAGCTCCTTATATCATGTTTTTTCATGTTTCAATGGCCTAAACTGGTCACACTGCCCACCTAACTATAAAGGGACTGGAAAGTATAGTCTTCACTTATATCCAAAAAGGAAAAGGAAACTAAATATTGACGATTACTAGTAGTGTCTACCGTAAGAGTAAATCATAATAAATGCATTGAAGCAAATTTTGAAATTAGAATTTTACAGTCTTCATAAAGGACACTTTACTCTGCATTATCAAAGAAATGAAGTGCATTTAATTAAAAACAGAATGCTTACTCGCTTCAGTTAATTTTCAGAGATTATAATTTCTACTGTTTTGTTGATAAAAACAACAATTATGGAGAATGGAAGTCCATACATTTTTCTAAAAATACAAATTTTATACTTTTATGAGAATCAACAATCTGAGAAGAACATATATAGACAATACTTTTTCAAATCTTTATAGGTTCATTTTATTGTGTCTTACATCAACATTATTCTATGGATCTACACTGAGTCATATCAGAAGAAAGCTTCATAAAAACTTCCTCAGCTAGAATACCTACTTTAGAGATGTTAAAAAGACCTATTCTCTCACATGAGAGTTTCCTCTTTATTATAATACATGAGAGAAATTGACTCCAGATCTTAGAAACAGAAAAACAAAACAAAAACAGATCTTCCAAACAACCAGTTTGCTTATTCTTTTGAGTGATATAAAAATGATTGTACTTTTGTTCTTTGTTTGATTGTATCCTGTGCCATGATGTTACATCCTCACTTCTGTCAGCTATATGGGCCATGGGGTTGAATTTTTGTTCACTAATATATTTTTGGCTGTATTATTTTCCAGAGCATATTGTCTTTCCATGTGACTCTAACAATTTTTTTTCTTTTAGAATTTTACATTTTTATAATTCTCTGAAATGGTGGAAGATGGTATATAGATAATCAAGTTACTCCTACAATTATTTTTAGGAATAAACATAACTATTAAAAGATTTGACCCTTACATCCTCTAGTTAGCCATTTTTCTCCTTATAGGCTTATTAGGAAAAACTCTTGTATTTCTCCTCTACTACTCATTCAGAACACTTCGGTGACCAGATAGGTTTGTTTGTTTGTTTGTTTGTTTGTTTGTTTGTTTGTTTTCTAGACCAATTAGACCAATTCTAATACCAGCTTGGTGTCCTAAAATTCAATTCAGTCATACATTATGTATAGATGACACTATCCACCTGCAGTTAGCATCAGATTCTGCAAGTGAAGGGCTTAGTCCCACAAGACTGCCCCCACTTCACACTCCAGTCACAAAGCCCAGGTTGTCACCTGTACTTCTGACCAACTGGCTATAAATTATTGTTCCCATGAGCCCCTCCTTGGGTTTGATAATTTGCTAGAAAGACTCAGAGAATTCAGGAAAACACTTATATTTACTGGCTTATTATATAATAATGGATATGATAAAGGACACAGATGAACAGCCAAATAAAGAACTACAAAGGGCAAGTTCTGGAAGAGTCCCAAGCATAGGAGCTTATGTCCCTCTGGACTTGGAGTGCACCAACCTCCCAGCATGTGAATGTATTCACCAACCCAGACTCTCCAAACACTGTACATTTAGGATTTTAAGGAGGCTTTATCATGTCATGTCAGCATGATTGACTCATGATTGACACATTTTCCCAGCCCTCTGGGCTAGGGCAGCAGGGAAAGGCGGGAGGTAAGGAGGGCTGAAAGTTACAGGCTTCTAATTTTGGTCTTTCTAGTGACCAGCCCATATCCAGGAGCCTGCCAAGAGTCACCTCATTACAACAAAAGATTGTTCCTATCACCCAGGAAATTGCAAGGGATTTAGGAGCTCTGTGTCAAATACTCCTAACACTCAGGAAATTACGATTGTTTTGGAGCTCTGTATCAGGAACCGCGGTCAAATACTAAATATTAGCAAGAACTGGGGGTATATATTTCTTATTACTTCAAAACGCTACAAATCAAAATCAAAATGCTGTTTGGTGATTGTAAAGTGTGACTAGGAAAGATTGGTGTATGATTTAAAATGCTAAATGGCATCAGATTAAAATAACCTACTGCCCTGGTTCTTCAGTTATGGACACAGACCATTGGGAATGGCTTTGGTTCTTGGGCTTGATCAGGCTAGCTTCTTCCTGGACAGGTTTAAGAAGGGATGGGACATATCAATATTTATAACTGCAATCATTTTCCAGGGTTCTCTTCCTAAATTAACCTCCTCTTTTAGATTTTTTATTTGCTATATTCCTTCTTTAGATATGTTAAAATTCTTCATTCAGATAAAAATCTAGTCATTCCTGTATGGAAATTATTACTTCAAGTGGTTTGAAGGTTTATGTTTATCTCTATGCTCTTTCAAAATGAGTTGATTCTATGTTTTAACTCAGTGATGAAGATCTTGTTGCTTATGTGAGCATTCTATTGATATATTTCCCTAAGAAAGTGGTCTAGACTCGAACATCTCTGGAAAATATTGTCAAATTCCTTCCTTATACAACCTTAAACTTTCTTTTCATATTTCTTATAGAAAGTATAATTGAAAAAAATCATAAAAGTTTCTTGAAAATTTTAATTTAATTTCCAGCTGAGTGTTGGAAGGGGAATTTGATAAAAGGTCTTGGTCATTTCCTAAGAAAACCACACATCATACATGTGTTAGCACATGATTTCAAAGATCTGCTCTCACCATAATACTAAGTATATCCAAAAGGCTTCTCAAAGAACACTATCTTGGGGCTCCTGGGTGGCTCAGTCAGTTAAGTGTCTGACTCTTGATTTCAGGTCAGGTTGTGATCTCAGGATTGTGGGATCGAGCCCCACCTCAGGCTCAGAGCTCAGCATGAAATCTGCTCATCCCTCTCCCTCTGCTCCTCCTCCTCCCCTCCTGCCCACTCTCTCTCTCTCTCTCAAATAAATAAAATCTTTAAAAAATTATTATCAAAGAACACTATCTTTTCTCTAACAAAATCTCTTTTTTTTTGGCAATCTTTTATCTATCATCTCTATGCAAATAGCTTCAAAATCTTAGTCTCAACTCTTGACCTTTTTGATTGGCTTACAAACATCTCTTACATGATATCAAGTCTCATTTCCTCTGTTTCCTGGGAATCGTCATAGCTTTATTCTTTACCCTTCTTGTGGGGCACACCACTTTCAACTTTGTATTTGTGTCATCTCATCCAACAGATGGAAACTTCCAGTATCTGCAGGCAAATTTAGGGATGGGAATTTCGTGTTCAAGTTTACTAAGCAATTCCTGACTGGGGGGGGGGGGGAGGCAGGGGGTTGGAGGATGGAACCTATTTTCCACTTATTTTTTTTTTTTACCAAAAAAATGAATAATTCATATATCAAGCAAAACTCAACCAGTTTCCAAAAATGGAACTAAAACACTATGAGGTAGCTCTGCATTAGAATGTTAAATACTTAAAATATTTCTTCTGGAACATCAGTTAAGATGGCTTCATATAGAGTAATGACCTCTCTCAGTAGCAGCTACATCTGAGATGCACATTCCCATTTTTTACATGGATGTGCTTCTCAAAATGTCTAAAAATAACTCTAATAGTCTATGAGGTCAATTTAGAAGGTAACTCTAGAATTTTTTCTTACACATAATTTTGTTAAAAACATAGGGGCGCCTGGGTGGCTCAGTCTGTTAGGCATGGGATTCTTGATTTCAGCTCAGGTCATGATCTAAGGAGCATGAGATTGAGCCCTGCATCTAGCTCTATCCACACTCAGCGGGGAGTCTGCCTAAGATTCTCTCCTTCTCCCTCTGCCCTTGCCCCCACTCATGCACTCTCTCTCTAAAGTAGATAAATAAATCTTTAAAAAAATGTATATCATTTGGAAATTAATATATATTTTTCTTTATTAACATCACCCAAAACATTGTATTGAGAGGTATGAGGATTCTGTAAAGTTTGGTATTAAAAATAAGGAGGTATACCAGGAAATGTTTAAACAGGGAGACTTTCTGCTAAGATTCTTTCACTCCCAGTTAATAGAGTTGAGGTAATATAATTAGGAAAATTATTAAAAGGATATTGCATAACCTCACAGAATCTAATGATGAGCCCATCTACTAAGCTTCAGAAAAGGTGGGAATAAGAGTCATTTTAGAGATATTGACTGTAGAATTTCCCATATGTTCTTTTCATAGAAGGATCAAAGCCCTATTTTAGCCACAAATCAGAACCCAGATATTGCTCTGCAAATCAAAACGCCAAACCTTTGGGAGAAAGACTCTGATTGGCTCTGCTTGATTCAGGTGTTCTGCTGCTGGGCAAATCAACTTACGCTGGGAGCAGTCACCAGCACAAAGCTGACTGCTTATGGACCACCTGTATGTGTCAGGTAGGTAACTCTTATATTCGGAAGGTGTAGCATAACACTGACAAAGCTTTTCTCTGTTACTTGTATCTGATTCATCTATAAATGAATGGGGGTGGGGGATGGAACTTATTTTCCACTACTGAAACTAGTCTATTTATGCAGTAGACATATGCTGAATTCATATTATTTCCTTTGCTACCACATTTTTTCCTAAAGACCTATAATATATCACACAATCACTACGCAAGGCACAGAACTTGGAAACATTTATTATGATGTTTTCATTTCAGAAAATCCTTAAGTTCAATTTAAATTAATCCAATACGTTTTGATGACAATGTTATTTTAAAAAGTGTTGAGTTTATTTTTCAAGTTAAAAATAAGTTGAAGTCATTGGAGTAAGCTTCTAATGGAATTATTTAAATAATGCTATCTGAGTGACAGGCAGTGAAATTTAGCTGAACTGTTATGAAAAGAGTTTGTTCTTTGTCTTGTTTTGTTGTGTTTTGTGTATTAAAAGAACATAATTATTCCCATTCTTTGTGTGCTTCTTTAAGAAATTTCCTAAGTTGTATGAAATATGGATGAGATCTATAACATCTGACTTAAAATACACAAATATATTGAAAAATTCTAACGGAGCTTTCTTTGGCTTTCATGGTTTTGAAAATCTGAATTTGTTCAGAGATATACTTATTTTTTTCTAAAAGCTCATGTGCTAAAGCAATTAGAATCAAATATAAAGTATAACCTGGTTGGAAAACCTTTATTATAATATTTGCTAAAGAATATACAAATTTATATATCTAGTTTTGTGAATATCAACTACAATATTATTACCAAAGGTAAATCGAAACTTTATTCTTGCCTTTCCTGTCTGTCTTCCTCCAACCACAACACTCTATATTTTCAAAGTGAAATGGTTTGATTTGAATTGCAAATCTTATCACATATATAGTTTTATTCTTTTCTATCTGGATGAGTGACAGTGGTATATAAGAGTTAACAAACCTTATCCAGTTTTAAATACATTTCTGGTATTGAAAGCTAACAGAGCTGAAAGTTGAATAGGAGAAAGCTCAGCTCCCGTATTCATTCTTTTATTTGTGTTCTGAAAGGGCCTTATGGAGGAAACCTGATAGAAATGTCATGGCATTACTAAATAGATCGAAGTCCAAGGTGGGAAAATAAAAGGTTGGCTTTGCTGCTTCTTTTGTCATTTTATAAGGAATGGATAGTGCTTTCAAAATGAGGGCCTGAGGCTATGCATGTCCTTTAATTTCTCAGACCCTGAGAAGAAGCGAATCCATCCCTCAATGGTCTACTGAAAGAAACCTTTAAAGAAACTCCATGTCCCAAGAACACACATCTCTTGTAAAGATGACAACAAAATGGGGGGGAAATCTAAATGAAGGAGGCATATATCCTTGCACACAGGGATAGCCAACACCCACTTGAGAGCCGATCTGGGAGGATTATCAGCATGACCGCATAGGAATTTATTTTCTGTGATTTGTTGTGCTTCATTTCACTGGAATATGGGGCTCATCTTTAAATTGTGTGTGAAGTAGAGTGATAATTTGGGCGTCACGGGAGATTACAGCTAGCTACATTGTTAACATATGATAGTCAAACATGTACAAATACTATACTCTGAGAAATTCCAAGAAAACTTAGCAATTTGTTTCTCATTTGAAACCACAAAGTATTGTGAAAAAGTAAGGTCTTTGGAGTGATTCATTTTTGAGTATATATACTCACTTTATTTCTTTCTGCCTTTAGGTGGATTAGTTAACTTTTGGGTCTCTGTTTCTGCCCTTTTTAAATGAGGATGGTAATGTAAACTATATTAAGCTTTCTGAAGAATTAATTGAAATAACATAGGTAAAAACATCAGTACAAATTAAAGTTACAGTAGGGATTAATTTCCTTCCCCCCACTGAAATTAATTTGGCTCTAACGTGGATGGTTGTTTTTACTTTTTTTTTTTTAACCAATGACAACAGTTATAGAAGAATTTCAAGAGTGATATAGAATTTCTACCACTTAGAAAAATTAAAAATGATCAGTCACTTCTTGTTACAGAGTATAATTGTTAGTGATTAAGTAAAAATAAAGATCTAGAGAGGCAGAATAAATGCACGCTGCACCTCTTCTTTAATCAGTGAAGCTTTAAGGGTCAGAATATGCTTAATACATATTTGTCCTATAATATAATAATATTTGAAAATACAGCAATTTTTTGCCTAATAGTGTAGCACTGCCATTTATAAGGGGATGATAAACTATTTTAGACTGAGAAAGCCGAACGGGTATAGCTTTAACCTAAAGTTAAGTAAGAAAATAAGGTAAATTATATACATGTTAGCTCTATAGTTTAAAATGAGATAACAGCTATAAACAAGTAACTATATGTCCCTGTTTTCCTGGGACAGTCCTGTGTTACATTTGAAATGCCAACTGTATTATTAATAGGGCTTGCTCCACTTTCAAATGAGCATTGTTAATATAATTATTAGAAGAAAACACATTTTTGGGAAAATCTTTCTAATTATGACTCAAAACCTAGATGCAATAAGAGAAAATATTGGTAAATTCAATTACATTGAAAAACAAAAACTACCGTATGGAAAAATACCATGAACAAAGTCAAAAGAAAACTGAAAAACAGGAAAAAAATATTTACAACATATATCACAGATAAAGGACTAATACATAATGGACTCTTAAAAACTGGAAAATAAAAAGACCAAATCCTCAGTTTATTAAAAGGACAAAGTAATGTTCAGTAAAACTAGTCAGTCAGACTCATCAAGAAAAAAGAGGACTCCAATAAATAACATCAGAAATGAAAAGGCATAGTTACAACTGACACCACAGAAATAAAAAAGGATCAAAAAAGACAACTACTAGTATGCCAACAAATTGGAAAACATAGAAGAAATGGATAAATTGCTAGAAAAATAAGACCTTCTAAGACTGAATCACAAAGAAATAGAAAATCTGAATAGACTGATTATAAGTAATGAAACTGAATTGGTAATTTAAAAACTCCCCCCAAAACAATCCAGAACCAGACAGCTTCACAGGTGAGTTTTACAAAACATTTAAAGAAGAGTTGGTACGCATCCTTCTCAAATTATTTCAAAATATTGAGGAGGAAGAGATACTTCCAAACTCATTTTACGAGGCCCACATTACCCTAATACCAAAACCAGACAAAGACACCAAACAAAACAAAACAAAAAACAACAGAACAACAAAAAAGGCCAATATTCCCTGATGAATATAGATGCAAAAATCCTCAATAAAATATTATCAAATCAAATTCAGCAAGAGTAAGAGAAGCATACATCATAATCACATAGAATTTATTCCAGGGATGCAAGGATAGTTCAACATCCATAAATCAATGTGATATACCACATTAACAAAACAAAGGATAAAAATAATATGATTATTTCAATAGATTCAGAAAGAGCATTTGACAAAATTGAACATCGATTTATGATAAAAACTCTCAACAAAGAGGATATAGAAGGAATGTAGCTCAGCATAATCAAAGGCTATATGTGACAAACACACAGCTTGCATTATACTCAAAGGTAAAAAACTGAAAGCTTTTCCTCTAAGATTAGAACAAGACAAAGATGTGCATCCTTACCACTTTTATTTCACATAGTATTGGAATTCCTAGCCACAGCAATTAGAAAAGAAAAAGAAATAAAAGGCATCCAAATCAGAAAAAAAGAAAACTGCCACTATTTGCAGATGACATGATAATATATACAAAAATCATAAAAGCTCCACCGAAAACTATTAAAACTAATAAATAAACTCAGTAAAGTTGCAGGATACAAAATTAACATACAGAAATTGGCTGCATTTCTATACACTAATAAAGAGCTATCAGAAAGAGAAATCAAGGAAACAATCTATTTACAGTTGCATCAAAAGAATAAAATAGTTAGGACTATAACAAAAGAGGTGAAAAACCCATACACTAAAAATTACAAGATGTTAATGAAAGAAATTGAAGACAACACGAAAACTTTCAAGATATACCATGCTTACGGATTGGAAGAATATCATTAAAATGTACATACTACTCAAAGTAATCTACAGATTAAATCCACCTTCCATCAAAATACCAATGGCATTTTCCACAGAACTACAACAAAGAATCATAACATTTGTATGGAACTATAAAACAAACAAACAAACCCTAAATAGCTAAAACAACTTGAGAAAGAACAAAGTTGGAGATATTGTCTTCCTGACTTCAAACTATACTATAAAGCCATGGTAACCAAAACAGTATGATATAAGCATGAAAACAGACACATAGAGAATAGAGAGCCCAAAAATAAACTCAAGTGTATATGGTCAATTACTCTATGACAAAGGAGATAAGAATATAAAATAGGGAAAAGACAGTCTCTTCAGTAAATGGTGCTGGAAAAAACTGGACAGCTACATGCAAAAGAATGAAACTAGGCCACTACCTTACATGATACACAAAAATAAATTTAAAATGTATTACAGACTTGCACGTAAGACCTAAAGCCATAAAACTCCTAGAAGAAAATATAGGCAGTAAATTATTTGACATTAGGCTTAACTATTTGTTTTCAACCAGTCTCCTCAGGCAAGAGCAACAAAGCTAAAATAAATTAAAAGGATTTTGCACAGTGAAGGAATTCATCAATGAAACAAAAAGACAACCTACTGAATAGAAGAAGATATTTGCAAATCGTGCATCTGATAAGAGTTTAATATTTAAAATATATTTAAAAACTTACACAAATTTATATAAAAAAACCAAAAAATTTGCAGAGGACTTTAGACACTTTTCCAAAGAAGACCTACAGATGGCCAACAGACACATGAAGAGATGTTCAACATCACTATTCAAGGAAATGCAAATCAAAACCACATTCTCATACCTATAAGAATGTCTACTATCAAAAACAAGAAATAACAAGTTTGGTGAGTATGTGGAGAAGCCAACCCTCATACATTGTTGGTGGGAATGTAAATTGGTGCAGCCACTTGGGAAAACAGTATGGACAGCCCTCAAAAAATTAAAAATAGAATGACCATACAATCCAGGAATTCCACTTATGGATATTTATCCAAAGAAAATGATATACTAATTCTAAGAGGTATATGCACCCCTATGTTTATTGCAGAAGTGTTTACAATAGCCAAGATAGGAAAGCATCACCTAAGTATCCGCTGATAGATGAATGGATAAAGAAGATGTGATATTAGTCATAAAAGAGAAAGAAATCTTGCCATTTGTGACAGCATGAAGAGATATGGGTGGACATAGAGGGCATTATGCTAAGGGAAATAAGTCAGAGAAGGACAAATACTGTATTATTTCTCTTATATGTGGGATCTAAAAACAAACCAAACCAAATCAAATAGATACAGGATACAAACTGTTGGTCAGGGAGTAGGCAAAATAAGTGAAGAGAACTAAGAGGTACAAATTTCCAGTTATAAAATACATTTGTCATGGGGACATAATGTGCAGCATAGGGAATATAGTAATTATATGGTAATAACTTTGAATGGTGATGGGGTAACTAGACTTACCATAAGGATCCTTTTGGAATATACATAAATATCAAATCACTATGATGTACACCTGAAACTAACATGATATTGTATGTCAATTGTACTTCAATAAAAAAAGGGCAAATTAATGATCAGCTTATGGAAAAAATAATATGCAAAACATCCTTAAACATGTTAAAATACACTCATTTTCACTCTCATTAAGAGAAATGCAAGTTAAAACTACCACAAAACTGCTATTTTTCATCTATGAAGTGCATAAAAATTCAAAAGCCTGTTGCCACACTCTGCTGGCAAAACTGTGTGGAGAGAGACCTTCTCATACATTGCTAGTGAGAGGGCCAAGTGGCAAAATCCCACTTCTAGTGTTTGAAGATATGACAACAGATATAAAACATCACATAAATAAACTCATTCACTGAGTTATTATTTGTGTAACAAAATATTGAAAACAACCTAACATAATGTATTTCTATGGAAGCATAAACAAATGTGTGTGGAATCTCTATAAACCACTATGGAATGGTTTCTGAGACATATTAGATGAAAAACATAAAGTGCAAATAACGCTTCATACTCTACTGTTTCATAAGAAAGAAAAACAGAGCAGAAGGCAACGTATGCACTTGTTATTTCTGTGGAAAGAAGACTAGGAAATCTAAATTAGGATAATAAAAAATCATTAGAGAGAGTGGGAAGGAATGTTATTAATGGGATAGTGCTGGGAGTGAGAATTCACAGAGTTTAACTTTTTATATCGTTTGACTTTTGAACCATATTAGTATTTCACATATTGAAAAATAAAATTAGAAAGGATAAAATAGTCACTCCAATTGCATCTACACAAAAACAAATAAACCAAACTTCACTTCAAATTAATAACATGCATAAGAAATAGAATAAGCTCAAGTAACCTTTGGACATAGTCCTCTGACAGAACACACTTAGTGGTAGATAGTCTAAGGATTGAAATAAGCACAAAGGAATTACAGATGACACGTGAATAACATGAGGGGTTGGGGCACTGATCCCCTGCACAGTTGAAAATCATGTAACTACTGACTCCCCCAAACACTTAACTACTAATGGCCTACTATTGACTGGAAGCCTTCCCAATAACATCAACAGTCAATCAACATATACTTTGTAGGTTACATGTATTATACACTGCACTCTTACAATAAAGTAAGCTAGAGGAAAGAAAATAGTATTAGGAAAATCATAAGGAAGAGAAAATACATTTACAGTACTATAACTATATTGAAAAAAATCCTGTATATGAGTGGAACTGCACACTTCAAACTGTGTTGTTCAAAGGTCAACTGTATTCAGTTGGTTCATTGCTGTGGTATGAATGTAGTTAAATCTAAAACTTCCTTGTGTGTGATGTAGAATAGAGTACATATGTAAACATACCGATACTCTCAGGAACCAGAAGACTCAGTGTGGAAGAAAGAAGATATAGACATCCAGTGTGAAAGTCAGGAAGAACTGTGGAAGAGAATGTGTGTGTGTCCTAGCTCTTTAGAAAGAGCTGGAAGATCCTAGAAGAGCCTAGAAGCAATGACACAACATTAGCAACATGTAAGTCTTGAGCTGAGATCTTTATTTTTAAGTGCCATTTCCCACTAACGGGAACTAGGACTCCTTGTATAAAGAGTCTTAAGTAAGACTTTAAGTCTTAATAATTAAGAATCTATCAGCTTGAGTTTGTACTTAGGTACACAGTTTCAGCTGTGTTGCCTTGAGATCATTATATATATATCTATATATCTATATATAGATGTATATACATATCTACCACAATTTCCTCCATTATCACAATGAGAATCATTGTAATAGCTAATACTTAAATAGCCTTTACTATCTGCCAGACACTAGAATCATTTCTCTTGTATGGGTTTCTTGTGAGAAAGTTGGTAACATGAAATGCAGAAACTATACATTAAAAATGATATACTTTACTTATAAATTTAAGTATATTATAAATATAATTTAAGGAAAAACTATAAAAATCATGACAGATAATATATTTATTTCCTTCCTCTTCAAAGAGATTTTGCAAATTAAGAAAATACTACTAATGCCACAGAAGAAAAATAGCAAAGGAGATGAAAGGAACTTCACATAAAATAAATAAAAATGACTGAAATAAGTAGGGGGAAAGTTTAACTGACTAAAAAAATCAAAGGAATACAATTAAAAATGAGTTATAATGTGTCATTTTCAACTTAACAAATATTAAAACAAAATAATAAAAATTAAAAGCTAGTCAATGTTAATGAGGGTTCGTACTAACAGGACGTTAAATATCAGGCAGAACTCTAAATCGGTACAAATTCCCAAAGAATTCATATAGGGACCTCAAAAATGTGTATAACTTTGAGTCAGTAATTCCATTTCTTAGAATTTATCCTAACTAAATAATCATGGCTTGTAGAAAGACACAGTTACAGCGATGTTTTCTCCAGGACTGTTTATATTACCAAAAACTTGTAAGCAACCCAAATGTTCCACCATGAAGGCGAATTCATTACTAAACATCCATGTAGTGAAACACCATGCAACCAATACCAAATACATTAAAGGAAATTACATTTGTTGTACATTTTTGCATTTTAAAATATTATATTAAGTATTTAAAATATAATCCAATTTTTAAAATATGTGTTTTATAATAATATAAAAACACTAGATCTGTACATCACAAAGTCAAAAGTACTGATCTCTAGATATTAGTTTTAGGATGACTTTTATTTTCTATTTAGGTATGTGCATTTCTATGCTTTTTATGGTATTCTTTTGTTATATATATATATCTTTTGTTATATATATATTTGTGTATATATATCTATATATATAGATATATATATACATATATACATAGATAGAGAGAGATGTATATAAGGAAGAAAAGAAGATACAAAAATAGATTTAAATTACTACATATGATTTTGGAAACAAGATGAAGTCTCCAGAAAAACACACCTGACATTCTAACATTTCCTCTTCTTAATCATTATAAAATTAACTTAGTCAATCAACTTTAAATTGTATTAGCACATCCTTTCAGAGAGCTGCCTTAACTGAAGAAAAGTAGCTGAGTAATTTGAAACCGATTTTCAGGTATTCTAAGGAGAACTCTATTTGAGTGTTTTGAGCCAAACCAAACTGTTCTTGAATATTAAAGAAAGAAGTTTGTTGTTGCTATTTTCTAAATCCTACAGTTAAAACAGGCCACTAGGCTTGTATCATTAGAAATAACCTTTAATATGAAAATTGTATGAATAAGCAAATGAGAGACAAATGAGCATAGAAAGTCAAACCACATTACTAGTTTTCTGAAGAACTATTCTAGTGACTGAATTTAGCTCAGTATAATGAAAGTTTATAACTCAGAATAAGAACTTGTTTATTTATTTATTTATTTATTTATTTATTTATTTATTTATTTATTTTTATTTAGCTAAACAATGCCGAATTTAACTAGGCATACAACAGTGAGCAAAACCAAAACCCTGCCCTCATGGAGCTAATATTCTGGTACATATAATAAATCCTGCTTGGAATTCCTAAATTTATTTTTCAGTGGAGGAATCATATTAGGCATTTGGTGCTCCACTGACTAAACCAGCGGGGTGCCCCCAATTAATCCTATTTTGAATATGAGTAACCAAGTAAAGATTATGTAATTCACTCAAATAAGAAGTGAAAACAGGAATCAAATTTGGACATGTTTAATTCCAAATCCCATATCCTTTTCACTCTTTATCTCTCTAGTGAAATAAAGAACATTAGATGAACAAACACTACAGTGGTACTTCCAAGTTTTTGCAAAATGTACAATAATAAAAATGGTAACTAAAAATAAATTAAGGGAAGTTTGTAATTTCAGTCAGATGAAGTTCTGCTGTATGCACTTTGATTCAGTTTAGGATAGTGTTCAGTAATATTCTAGAAAGATAAACTAGACATCCAGTATCTTGTAGAGAGATCACATTTTGATTTAGGAACTTTCCAACTAGAGAAACAATGATTAATCATTTTCAGCTTATTCACATAATCTTTATTTACTTTTAGTAATTAAATGAAAATTCCTTATTAAAAAAAAAAAAAACAAGGCTTTGTTTAAATAGCTCCTTAAGTTTCTCCATATAGGCTTATGTCTCTAATCTTGACTCCATAATAGTTTATGCAGCCATTGATCAGTAATTATAATTAATAGGGAGTAAAATTATCTTTTTTTTTAAGAGAGAGAAGGACAGCCTGTGGCAAGCAGGGGTGCGAAGGTGGGGGAGGGGCAGAGGGAGCGAGGGAGAGAGAGAGAGACTCTTAAACAGGCTCCACACTAGGTGTGGAGCCAGACTCGGGGCTCAATCTCACAACCCTGAGATCATGACCTGAGCTGTAATCAAGAGTCCAACACTTAACCAACTAAGTGACCCAGACACTCTGGTAGTAAAATTATCTTTAAAACATTTCTACACAATTTATTTTATATAAAGGACCTCTTTCACAATAAATAAAAATATTGTTTTATGATATTCTTGATTAGTTTCTCTAAATATTGAATACTAGTTTTTCAAAGCTGTCAAAATGAAGATGTCAATTGTATCCTGAAACATAGTTAAATTTGTGAAATATATTGTAATATTGTTCTTTCAAAATTCATTAAGCTTTTAGTGTCTTATACTTTCCCATAATCTGGGCCTGAATTTATTATAATAAAAATATAATTTATTATTAATTAGATCAGAAAAGCAAACGAAGTCATCTGGCCTGAGTTTTTCTTTTTAATCTGAACTCTTGTGTCTATTTCAGTAAAATGTTGCTAAATGAAAACTCCAAAATCAGGCACACTATCATGTACACACACACACACACACACACACACACACACACACATGAAGCATAATTCTTTAAAGAACTAGCTGTTGGTGGAAAGTTTTATTTTAGGTTTTTGATGTATTGTCACCATTTGGCTCTAATTACAAACTCTTATAATTTACTTTAGATTTTGAATTAACCTTAAATATTAAACACACACTATGATTAGTTGGTTTACAATTTCTCAGGCTTAGGAAATTTTGAGTAAAGTCCCTTTCACAAAATCAATGAACAACATCCAAGTGATGCTTCTGAAACACTATAGAAAGAATAGTCTTAACGGTTCTCCGTAAATATGGGTGTAGTGCACTGAGGAAGAACACTCTCCAGAATGTTCTATCAACTTCTGATTAGCCTACAGTAACCAGATGTTGCCTGGATAAAATCTCCAACTTCCTTTATACACTTCCCTAGTGAATAACGAGCAGTTATAACTAGACTGGCATGACATGTCACATCTTAAATATATAATTTTTCCTCCATTAATTGTTGAGTATCTCCATTACCTCTAGAGTAAATATAAACATTTACATTGCTCCTAATGCAATGAAAATTTGCAACCCCAAGAAGTGATTGAACTTTATAATGCACTTTACCTTGATTTTATTAATATTAATAAATTCCATAAAGAAAAAATTGTGATCTGTTCCTGATTATTATATGGTCATATTTTGTATTTCTGATTCTTTTATCTTGTTCCTATATTTGAAAATTTATAACACAGGTTTACATTTCTCTGCTTTCTAATGTCTTAAATGATAAGATTGGCTTGTTTTGCGCATAACATGTCTCACTTTAAAATGATGATGTGCCCAACCAACTGCTCTAACAAAATGATCTTATAATAAGCCAGACGTCATGCAATATTTTAAAAACAATGTTTGTTTCTTCTAACATAAAATACAATGATAATTTGATCCATTCCCACATTTCCCTTTCCATTTTACTTGTTTTAATAATCCTGTCCAGCAGGTGAGAATAGGAATAACCTCTTAGAAATACAGATCCGTGCTACTGTACAGGAAATAGCCCTGGAAGAGATTTTCCCAAGAGACACCAAAAAGCTTCCAATAGTTTAGAGTAAGATAGATCTAGTAGAAAGTATTCATAGCACAGAATCTATCACTTCCTAGCTTGTGACACATCGGGAAAATTAATCTCTTGGTGCCTCAGGTTCTTTATCAACAAAATAGGAATGCCGACTCTATTAGTTTTGTATTGCTATGGAACAAATTACCACAAACTTAACAGCTTAAAACAATACCCATTTTAGTACACTATCTGAGACATATTAGGTGATGAATAAATCTAGATAGATATTATTACCTTTATTACTTGATATTTACATGGATTTAGGTACTGAATAAAGAAAAATAGAATTAATCAGTCACAGTGATTAAGCATGATTCACATAATCAAAGATGCAGTGTGGTATTTATTTTCTAAAACAGGGGTTTGGAAACTTTTTCTCTAAAGCACAGATAGTATAGTAAATCCTTTAAGCTTTGTAGGCCATATGGTCTTTATTGCAACTCCTTAACTCTGCTACAGTGGAAGCATGAACGCAGACTTAGTAAATACGTAAATGAATCTGGGTGGCTGTGTTCCAACAAAACTTTATTTACAAAAACAGGCAGCTGACCAGATTTGGGCCTAGGACTGTATTGGCCCATCCTTCTTCCAAAATAGGAGCTAATAAGGGAAAGTCTCCACCAGTTCCTAATAATACCTGTACTCATTGATGTTTCTGTCTTTCTTTCTCTCTCTTTTTTTTTTGAAAGACTATTCAGTTGATACATCTTCACCATATAACCAATTAATTATATAAACAGTACAGGTTTCGTAATTCATGTTTCTATCATAATTGGTCTGGGGAGGAGGAAAGAATGGTTTTTGATAAGGAAAACAAAACAAAACAAAAACAAAAACATGGGAAGCTTAGAGATGTTGGTTTTGCTCCTTTTTCTGGCCAGAAATAACTAAATTTCACTGAAGCATTTTTTTCCCCCACCTAGAAGCTGTAGATAAAAAGTTGCCTTTTATATTTCTTCCTGAGGTGTTGTGACAATGATTCATTGTGACTGCCTGACATCTTTTGAAGAACAAAATTACACACAAAAAAACCCAGACCCAAAGCCACGCTTGCATTCGAAGTTAGAAACCTCTGTGGTTCCCAGGCTACTTCTCCTTGAACACTCTTGTTGGTTATGAACCCTAATTGGATGATGTTCAAAATCAAAATTAATAATCTAGCATAGGATCACTTCACTTATATTATTATCAGTTTATATTAATTTATTGACATATTGTATTTCTTGGTTTTATATCTTTGACTAAAGCTATTTGATTTTTTTTTCCTGTTCCTTTCTTAGGATTTAGCAAAATCCCAGGCAGTGTGGCGATAATGAAAACTGAAGAGATCATTAAACTTAATTTTGTCAGATGTTTGCAACAATTAAGTCTGCATTTAAAACACTGAAAAACTGGGGTTAAATTCCATCATGTTTAAAAATCTCTAAACATAGTATATTGGTTTGTTCTGAAGGAATATATAACTTTTAGTTGACAGGGTATTAAAATTAGTACTCTCATATGATTCCTTATGTGTTTAGTTAATTGTAGTAAAAAAGGAACTTCTTTCAGAAATTGTTTTTTTTCAATACATATGTTGACTGATGCAAACTTGTTAATATGTATTTGCAAACATTTTAGTCATAGACACAGCAGACTTTTCTTTATGTCTTTTATTTATTCTAAAGCTGTTACTCTTACAATAGTTGGTGTAATTAAAATGCTTATCTGTTAACCATGTATAAAACCATAATGCCCTAAGCATCTCAGTTTCTCAAAATGGGAAACAGTCCTTTGGTACAAGCACTGAAAAGTCTAGAAAATGACAGCGAGGAATGAAAAATAACCCTAGGAAGTGAGACTTGGAAGACGAAGATCAAAGGTCTATTTTCATTTATTTTTCTAACAAACACAAAGCAAGGAAGCACTGGCAATGCCATTATATGGGATCGGGGATGGAGAAAACAAAGGGAAGATCCAGATCTGTTAACAAAACAGCTACACGCATTATTCTTAGGCATGATTCCTCTACTTTTCGCTTTTTTTTTTTTTTTACCTCTGACACTCAAATAAAATGCATCACATTCAATCCCTCTAACCCTTTCGCTACATATCCAAATACTTTAGGCATACTTTGAAAAATGATATGAAGTGTCCTGTGCAACCCACCACTTGAAAGGACTGTTATTTCAAAATGTTTTCTTTTGTTCTAAGCTAAGAATAATAAAATAAGGGGCTGAGCACAGTTTCAAATTGAACTGAACCATCGGGAGACTGTTTCAAATTAAACACGAACCGCTCCAAATGCAGCCAGCATGAAGAGATAAGAGTTCATGCACCTCTGTGAGAGCGTTCACACACAACAAACCTCTTCTTGTTTACATGCCTATTAAGAGTTCCCAGCAGCTGAAATTATTTCACTCAATTTGATTCCATCCTCATTCTCCATGGCTCATTTACCAATTCCTATACAGGGCTATTCATGTTCCTTGGGAGAAAGTGAAGGTGAATATTGTATTTACAAAGGCTAAAGCCAGACAAAAAAGGATTTCAACAATTGCTGCTGCAATTCAGATCCCACAGTTCCCCTTAAGACGATCTTCTCTATCTGGAGCTAAGCATCTGAGTTCCTTATTTCAGCCTCCCAATGGCCAATGTCAAAATAGGTTGAGGATAAAGTTTCAACAGAGTGCAGAGGCCAGATTCCCAGGTCTGAGGTTCTATTATCAGAAGGGAGGCCTATGAAGAATAGTATCAGTACTGTCAGTTATATGACAAGAATATTTAGCATATTCAATATTGCTTCCAACTTTTATAACCTAGATCTTGCTTGCAGAATTTATTGGCTTTAATTGATGAAGCAATTGCTTTATGACTAAAGCATAAGTATCCTTATCTAATAAGTAAATGTAGCTAATCAATAGCAGCTTTTGGCAAAATAATATATGGTATAAAAGTCAAGAGAGTGTGTAAACTTTGGGGTGAGCAGGGAAAATCAGAGAGATGTCTTAGCAGTTGGTAACATTTTCCTTCTTGAACAGAGTGCTGACATCACAAGTATACTCTAAGAAAATTTAGCATTCTGGACACCTGGATTTGTACATTTTCTGCATATTTTACCTCGATAAACAGTCTACTTAAAAAAATGGCTCTTTTTGACTTGTGTCAGAACAGATTATATGATGTGCTGAAGAATAAAATGCATGTTGTATGTTATATAACCTGCAGTCCACTGCTAAGTTGTTATGGTGATAAGAAAGTCCTTCCAATGCCTTACTTTGACCTTAAGTAGGAGGTAGGCTTTTAGATTAAGACAGATTGTTTGACTGAAGAATTATTCTTCTTGTTTTAAAAAATGAGATATAGGATGTTACAAATGAATCAAGATGGTTTATATACGCCATATATGTTATATATATTACATATTTGAAAGATTTTATATTATATATAACATGTTTGTGTGTAACATGAACATATGTATACAATGTTACATATAGTGTCACCCACACCCACATATACATAAATATAAATATATATATATAGAGAGAGAGGGAGAGAGAGAGAGAGAGAGAGGTAAGTTTCTGTAACTGGCAAAATCTTTACAGGTAGAAATGTAGTTACACACTCTTGTCTGCTATACTTATTGACATCACTACTGAGAAGAATCTATAAAATAGTGACAAAAGTTCACTATTCTGATGTTCTACATAAGCTGGCCTGCAGTTGAGCAAACCAGATAAAATATTGCCAAAATTATTCTCCTTGCCATTACTAGTACCAGAAAGTTTGGTCTTACACAGAAAAGAGAGACGAACAGAAAATCAACCTTATTAATGCATGAATTAATCCTCGTTAAGTATAACATTCAAATTTTCTCCATGTACTTATATATTTGATCTTTTGAAACCTGTCAAGTGATCAAGGTATATGAAAATTTTCAGCAATTATTTTATATTAGTTTCCTTTTGATTTCTAACAATTTTACATATGTATTTTTGAGGCAGCATAGCACATGTTATATATGTTTATAAAAGATATCTACATTAGGGATTATAACTTTTATCAAAATAAAATTACCCATCTGTCTCAATTAAAGCTAATTGTCTTCGACTTTGCTTAACTCTCACTCATTCAAGATTAGTTAGAACTTGAGGTATTAAATAGAGCAGAAGCAGACATTAAGACCGAAGTCATTACTGAACCAGGACAGCAGCCAGAGACAGCTGATGTACACAAGCCCCTTGAAAGGGACTTCCCTAAAAATTTCAAGGAAATATGCCAAAATATACAACTTTTCCCCCAGCGAAACACAGAAATATAATTATTTTCAAAGAATGTTTAACTCCTAGATAACAAAAAGTAGTCATATTGTGAATCCTTTGTATCCCTATGTTCTATTCCCCTAACATTTAAAATTTCTTTTAAAGATGGCATAAAAATGTTCAGATCTTGTAACTCATTCTTTTCTGAAATATAATAGGAGAAAATTTGTAAAACATGCCTTGCAAAATGAAATGGTTGCTTGAATTTAAAATTTTAAAAATGCTTTCTTTATTACTTAATTTATATAATCAAATGTGGAACACTCAAAATCACTGTGACAAAAATAATAATGAAAATGGACTTGCTAATTGAATATACTTTCGTATTTAACATGAGAATGAATAAAATGAAACCATCATGACAAGAAAAGTAAAATCACAGGGGCGCCTGGGTGGCGCAGTCATTAGCGTCTGCCTTTGGCTCAGGACATGATCCCAGCACTCTAGGATCGAGCCCTGCGTCAGGCTCCTCCGCTGAGAGCCTGCTTCTTCCTCTCCCACTCCCTCTGCTTGTGTTCCCTCTCTCCCTGGCTGTGCCTCTCTCTCTGTCAAATAAATAAATAAAATCTTTAAAAAAAAGAAAGAAAGAAAGAAAGAAAGAAAGAAAGAAAGAAAGAAAGAAAGAAAGAAAGAAAGAAAGAAAAGTAAAATTACAGCTCTAAAATTTCATATATTTAACTTGGGAAAAAAAAGCAATTCATATACTCTAACCTTTAACAAAGAGTGTTGTTGTACTAAATAAATATTCTACAACAGAATTTTTCTTCCAAAATTCTCATTTGTATTGAAGGTTAATTTGGTCTTTTCATGATGGTATGGCTATGCATCCAATAAAGTCTCCAAAATGTACTGAGAAAGCTCACAGGCTACCCAAAAGTAAAAAAGTCCCAGCATGACCATCTTATGAATGAAAAAGCATCTCTGTGTCTTCCTTCTGTTAGATAAAATAATGTGTGCGGCAATGGGAGTCGGAGGTAAAAAGTATTTAGTACCACTGAATTAGTGAAACTCAATAAATGATGTCTTTTAAATCAATCTGTAAAGATGGCATGAATTTAATCATAATTTAAAGACAGCATTGAAGAAATTTAAATATAAAAATACCCACCCAACCTGTACTGAGTGTTCACAAATTGTTAGGTACCTTGTGGGTCATTTTGTATAGATCACAATTTCTCCTCACAATGAACTATGAGTTTGACACTATTATTTTCCCACATATTCCATATAAGAAAACTGAGGGTTATAAAGGTTAGGAATTTTACCCACGTTTCCAGAGCCAGTAATTTTTAGTGTCTGAATTTGAACCCAGGCAGTCTTACTTTACAACTTTTGCTTTCAACTCTATTTCAAGATGTATGTAGACTTATGACAAGATCAAGTATTCTTCAAAGTATGACTGTATGTACACACTTAGCAATAGAAATGCTCTAGAACAATTTTGTCTGATATTATGATTTTGGTCCAATAAATACTTAAACATTAAGGAATCTGGAGACACAGAATTCAGCACCTGTCTTATGTAAACTTTGTAAATTAATGCAACAAAATATTTATGTCAGTTTTATTTTTTTAAATAATGTATTGAAAAAGAAAATAAATAATTGAAAGTACATAATTTCACCTTTAAATCTGTAGAAGGAAAATAAAGACAAACAAGCAAAGGGAAAAAAATAAGAGAGAGAGAGACAAGTCAAGAAACAGACTCAACATAGAGAACAAACTGATGGTTATCAGAGGGAAGGTGGGGAATGGAAGAAACAGGTGATGGGGATTAAGGAGTGCACTTGTCGGATGAACCTGGTGCTGTATGGAAGTGCTGAATCACTAAATTGTACACTTGAAACTGATATAACACTGTATGTTAACTAGCTAGAATTAAAATAAAAATTTAAAAAACACTGAAAAAATAAATAAAAACTTATTTCTTATTATGGAAAAAAAAGACACAATAAAGAATGAAGATATTTTAAAAACCCAAATCATCCTATGATTCCATCAGAGCTGAATTAAGAAGAACAACAATACATAGAAGAAACTCCTTCTTAGAAAAAGGAAGCCGATTGAAAAGAACTCTTTATAAATGTCGCCAAATACAACCTAGTATTTCAGTCAGTGAAAAATCAATGAATTGCTGAGAAAAACAATCAACAAAACTCTGCATGATCTTTCAAGCTACTTGTTATTATTAAAATAATATAACTGAATAATAAAATAATGGAATGTACTTAATAAAAAAAAACCTTCATAAATCTTTCAACTATTTCTTCTGATGCACCTTAAATGCAAACAGAATCAGAAAAAGAAAAACTGAAAGTATAAAAGACAAAAATGATTTGAGACTTCAACCTATTAAGCAGCATTATATTCCTGCTTTACCTTATATGGTTAAATTCATGTATTTTTCTGCACTTATTTTTCTGCTCTGAAAAAGCTTTCTCAAATAAACCTGACCTACATGGCAGCCTACTCCCATAAGCTGAAGACTTCACAATTCTCCTTCAAACTGAAATGAACCAACCAAATGGTGGCAGAACAATGCTAATGATGTAGGAGCAGGTGAGTTGAATTTGATAAAGAATTAAGCATTCACACAATGATTTCTGTTCCTGTTACACAAAACTGTCCCTGACAGTTTTCAAAATTAAAACATTGTGAAAGGGCAAAGCATGCTTAATGTCAAATCTAAGTATAGAAGCCAGACGCCAGCTCATCAGTAACACTTTCCAGATTATTTAATTGGCATTTTGTTTCAGGGGGGGAAAATTGAGCTGTGTACATTTTTCACTTAATATTAGCAGTACAATCGCTGAGGTATCAAACAGGGATTTTTTTGGTCACATACTGGACACAGATGTGCCTGATTTAGTTTAATTAAAAAATAATGACTTACAAATGTAAACATCTTAGAAAAGAAGACTCCTTAACAAGGCCTCATTAACAGATAATCCTCAAAACTTGTTTAATGTTTTACACATTTACCCTGGCTTTTCATGATATATATAGCACAGTTAAGAACTTTTTCAAATAATCAGCATGTTTCTTACCTATTTGCAAATTCGTAAACTGATGAAAGTAAAATAAATATGGCTTGCTGCTTCTTTCAGAATTTCTAAATATAGAAGATGAATTTATGCCCCCAAAAAATAAAAAATAACCATATGTACTGACAGTTTTTCAGGTTGATTAAGTACTTATTTTAATAAATTACATGAAAATTAATTTGGCACAACGGATTTTTTGACGAAATAATGAGCTCCTGGGAATTAAAGGCTAAAAAATATGAATTTTTAGCAAAAGAATGCAACAACAACGTAAGATAAATGATGTAGAGATTTTCATATTTATCCAAGTTAGCATGCAATGTGTAAACCCAAACCAAAACCTGTACAACTAATGAGAATCACAGAAAATGTTAAAATGTTTCAGAAAATCAATCACTTTTCTTTTAGGAAAAGTTCGCTTATCTTATTACACTAAAAAAAAGTATATATATGAAAGAATAATAACACTCAAATGGTAGTTCTCCCTTTGTAAAACTCAAATGCTATTGATTAGATTATACTTTTAGGCTGTGATTAAGAATTGGTAATTATCTAATAAACTCAATGATAAATTAGAATCTTTGTTTTATATACATTTTTACATTAAATGTTGTAAGTTACAGAGGCTGTGACTAAAAGCAAAACTGTTCATTTAAATTTGCCTTTTGTGCACATGATTAAGTCTTAGCCTGTTATTCAAACGGACATAAAGTGGAAATATATAAGTGGGGTACACTTGGTAAGAAGTGAGCTCTTTCAATCTACTGTTCCTTAAAGAGTGGTACCAATCTAGTTTGCTCATTTAGGCATACATATATGTTAGTAGCAACACTAAAATCACATCACAGACTGCATTTGTCTTTGTATCCCCCAAACAGCATAGAATGAATGCTAGGGACCTATTTCTCAAGGAACATATATTTTCAACTCACCCATATTAAAGATGCTCATTTAACTCCATATTTATAAAGATCATAAAATGGATGATTTTGAATACTCAGCCTCCATAATGTGAATTATGTGTGATTTTCTAGACCATTACCAAACATAACAAACTGTAGGTTGTATGCAAGTATATAATATAGATATGATATCAACTTCTAATTTGTTTTTAAGAAAAAAATACTGGCGTGGCTGAGCGAAATATTTCACTTCTGACCTAGGCTTCCTTCATTCATTGTCTTTATTTGTTCTCTCTTGTCTATGCTATTCCATTTTCTACTCTATTCACAGACTATATTAGTTTGTTAGGGCTGCCAAAACAAAGTACCACAGACTGGATGGCTTGTACAAAAGAAGCAAATTGTCTCACAGTTCTAGAGGTTAGAAGCCTAAAATCAAGATGTTACCACGGTTGGATCCTTCTGAGAGCTGTAAGGAAAGGATCTGCTCCAGGCCTCTCCGTGGTTTATAGACACTGTCTTCTTTCTGTGTCTCTTCACATACTCTTCACTCTATAAGTGTGTCTCTGACAGAATTCCTCCCTTTCTAAGAGGATACCAGTCATATTGGATTAGGGCTCAACCTAATGACATTTTCACTTGATTACCTCTTAAGGAGCATTCTTTTCTTTCTTTCTTTCTTTTTTTTTTTTCTTTCTTTCTTTCTTTCTTTCTTTCTTTCTTTCTTTCTTTCTTTCTTTCTTTTTGGTTTTTTGTTTGTTCATTTGTTTGTTTAAGGTTTTTTTTTTTTTTTTTTTTTTTTTTTTTTTCCCAATAAGGTCACATCCTGAGGTAGTAGGGATTAGGACTTTAATATACACTTTGAGGATATGCAATTCAACCCATGACATTAGCAGGTCATCTAATACTTGAAAGAAAACTTTTGTATGAGAAAGTCTTAAAAAAATAAAAATCTCTGCTCACAACTACTTTGCTTATTACAAGTACAAAGTTTTCTGGTAACATTATTTATTATTATTATTATTATCATCATCATCATTTTTAATAGAGTTCGATCCCTGCTCTTCTCCCATGTTGAACACTCTCTGAAACCCAGGCCTCAGCTGCTTTCCAGAAATGGGAACGTTCTAGCAGATCTTCCCAACTCTAGGTATACTCTGTTATTTCTTTCGGAGCTGCACTCTGGGGAAATAGATGGTGTTTCAGAGGTTCAAGTGTTCATATTGAATATGACTTGCATCCGACTCCATTACTGAAAAGAAGTCATGGAATTTGTATACCCTATCACATTATTAAAAAATTTCTCCCTGCTTATATTGCTTGATGATACATTGTTTTCATGCCAATATTACAGCAACATAAAACCAAAGTACTGTATCATCAAATCAACACCAACTAGCTAAGAATTAATAGATCCTAATATACCATGTAGATCATGTACCATTAGTTTGGAAAATAGCCATTCATTTTATAAATGCATTTGTCAATGACTTAAAAATTTTTTCAAATAATTTCTAAATTCACATCAATCTGGTTAACATTAATGATAAAAATTATGTTTTCCTTGAAATAAAGTGTGGTGGTTTGTCCTTCCTCTCCACTTCCTGCTTCCTATTTGTATAGTCAAATATTATAATCTGTATTGTTTTTGTATAATGAGTACATTCAAAAACATTTTTGGATTTTGCTGTGAATATTTTTGGTTTTCACCAGCTTATAATCCATCTTTTTCCTCAAATGACAACCTCCTGCTCTGTTTGAAGAACAACCTCTCCTTCTCTCATTGCATAATGCCCTAGATAATCTCACGCATTTATGTGGCTCTAAGGCTTTGGTCAAAATATTCCATAGTTACTTAAGCCGAGAATGAGCACATGGCCCAAGCCAGTTCAATAATACCTAATTCTAGAACTTTTTTCCTGGAATTTTTAGGGAAAAAACTATTTCTCCTAAGGTTACTGCCTTAGAGGATGATAAGCCTTGAGCTGATGGTAGCCAACCATATGGAGAAAGCCTATCTGAGAATCAAGGCAATACAGCAGAAGCAGACTGGGGACGTGAATAGAGGGCGACAGAATTTTCAAAATATCTTAGTGTACACAGATTCAACCATGTCTGAAGTTTGTCTTATCACTGGAATTTGCACTTATATAAACCGATAAATTTACCTAACTTTTTTGCCTTTTACCCTGAATGGATTCAGTATTTAATGTAGTTCTTTGTGGTCATGTTACACTTTTAAAAAAAAAAAATCATTTATTTTTTAATTTATTTTCCAGAGATCTGGAATATGTATGTGGACAACCTTTTCAGGAATGCTACTGGGTGTGGTTGTTGTTGTTGTTGTTGCTTTTCTCTGGCATTTCTTACCTGAGCTTGTTTTCTTTTATTTGGAGATTGTCATGAGAAGTTTTGATGAAAATCTTAGATAAGAATTTATTTCTAGGCTACGGCAATTCAGTAGTTAAACATGTACAACCAACATATAAAACTTACATTTGAATGAGTAAAACATAATAAGTAAATAAGTAGAGCAACTGACTGCTGGTAGTAAGAATTCACATGAAGACAATAATGTATGGAGTCCTCTGGAAAGTGACTGAGGGGCTGCTTTATATTTGGAAGTCATAAGAACACTCTCTGGAGAGGTGCCAGACCTGAAGGAGGAAGTGGCCATGAGAAGATTCAGGCAAGTAGTTCTTCAGGCCAAAGTAAGAGCTAGTGCAAAGGTGCCAGGCAAGAAGGGTAAAAGGGAAGAAAGAGATCAACATATTTGAAGTTTAGAATGTACATGCATGAGGTAAAGTGTTCAGACTTAGGAGCTAGGCTTTTATTCTTTAAGCCATATGAAAAGTCATCTGAATGTCTTTTGGGGGCCAGGTGACACGATTATACTTCACAAAGATTCTTCTCTGTGGAGAATATTAGAAGGGTAGCAAGAGGAGAAATAGGGAGACCAGATGGTAGATTACCCAATCCATACTTTTCCTTCTGTCCTTTTGGTTTTCCTTTGTCCTGTCCATCTTTTTTAGAGACCAAAGTAAAAGAAAAGTCTCAAAAAAGAAAATCCTATCAAACAGTAACAAAAGCTCTGGAGAACAGGGACCTCACTTTTTCATTTCTCTATAGCTGAGGCCTGGCATGGTACCTGGCATATAATTGATGTGGACTGGATAATTTTTAAACTACAAGGTCAAGTTGAATGAGTCATCAAGCATGAGTTTAGTCAAATATACAGTTTTCTACAATTTTAGAGTTTATCATGCTTCCTCCATATATTATTTATTAGAAATACAATGAGGAAAAAATATGTAAATGCTTTCTACCCTGACCTGCCCGGGGTCATAATAACAATTGAAAAAAGCTTTTCTTGAGTCTCACCCTTAATCATTCCAGCTCACATAATAACCCTTCAAAGCCTAAGGTTGGGAGATCTGATGACTGTGCCTCAGCATCATCTTATAGCATTGCTGAAGTCTGGGATTTCCCTTTCCCAATGACAGTAACACCAATTGTGCTCCTAACATCTTAGAGCTGTTATTTCGAACTCCTACCCCAGGAGCAAGACTTAAATTCATGGATAGACTGGGTCACTACTACACCATACCAAGAACCACTTTTTCCTACTTATCCTTTTGTAGTTTTCTGAAACCTAATTTTTATGCCTCAACCATCTTCCCTATTATATTTGCTAAATTCTCTTGCAATAGACTGGTTTTCCCCCAATCCTCCAGTCATACCTGATTTATAATATTCAAAATCCCTATGTCAAGCTCCATTCTACTTTATGTAAGCTACATCTCAGTTTCTTTCTACTATTTGTTGCATCCTGAAAATAATTTACATTCAACTACTATGACTGCTTTTCTCTTATTTTCCCTACTGGTTGGACAGCATTTTCTTCTCATCCAATACTATATATATCTTTGATTGGATATAAAAATGTTGAGATTTTTCACCAACAAATGAAAACACGGCCAATTAATTTGAGTAGTAAAAGGAAAAAAAATCAGCCTCAGGTATGCTATGAAGAATACACTAACAATTTTGTTGATGTTTGTCCATTATAACATCCTCGAAACATTTTAAAATTTTAGAAATCCTTGAAACATTTTCAAAAATATTTTTCTCCTGTGTAACATTAAATAAAAAATATCTGATTGCTCTATTTTTAGTCTAGAAATATTTCCATGGAGACAGATAAAAAAAAAGTATCACAGTTATCATTACTTTTCTTCTCTTAATTGGAAAATAAATGTGAGGTTGTGGTCATATATTTTACAACCTCTTCTCCCCTTCTGTTCTGAAATGTTCTTGGATACAGTTAAAAGAAAATGGCAACATATGGTCCATTAGTTTAAATGAGGTGGGGGAAGAACAGGATGGATTATTAATGATAATAATTTATACTTCCCTTTGTATCTATATGCTGCTTTCTTGATGAAAATTTGGCAGTCCTCACAGTCAAAGGAAGTTTAAGGTTAAAGGTTGAAATATGACAAAAGGATTTTTGGGTCAAAAGGGGAGAAAAAAAATACCTACATTGGATTTTTATGGACGTCTTAGCTGTACTTCTGCAATACAATTCATCTGCTGGCAAGTAACATTTCTTGTAAGACTGTATAAATACTGAACTAAAATTATTTTTTGGAATTTCTTTACTTTACCTTATTGTAACTCAATGATTGCCCCAAGTTTTAGTAATTTAAGATGAAAATCTGATATTTTCTTCTGAGTATTTGGAAACGAACAGTCATACAGCTATCGAGGGGACACTTATGGGTGATTGGCTGTACCTCTTGAACAACAATTGAACAACAATTCTTAAAAATAATGACCAACTGGATGTTCACAGGCTGCCTTGCAGAATAGAAATTCCAATGTCCTTATATCCTCACATACATAAAATATATGAAATAATCTGTTCCTTTCAGATTCTCAGCCTTATTATTTTCCTCAAAGTTTTATTCCCTATTAAAAGTTCTGAAAATCTGTAGTTAAGCCATCATACTTACTTTTACTGTTGTTTTCTGACTATGGTATACCTCAACATAAATCCTTTAAAAACAATGTTGTACAAAATACAACCTATAAAGAACTAGGGGCCTTCAAATGTGTGTTATTTTAGCAGAGGAATCCTTGTTTCCTTAATGATGAAATAAAATATTACAAATAACCTCTAAGCAGGTTGAGGTGAGAGCAGAAAACTGGTTAATATGTGTTACCTGCCCCCTCTGATTCTCTCCCTGCCCCCTGCAATAGCCCTGACACACTTCCTAATAGTCCTAGAACTCTGGGAACTTGTTCTGGAATCTGCTACTTCATGAAGTATGAAAATACAGCCATCCTTTAGAGAATCAATAACTATTTTCAACGATTAATTGAAAAAAATCACTAGATCTAATAGGGAGATTTTCTGTTGTTTTCTTTTAAAAATAAAAACTGCACTATAAATGAAAATATGTGGAAGTGTTTTGTAAGTGGAAATTTTTAAAAATGTGGTTAATAACATGGACTGTGTTCAGCAAGACTGAACAACAGTTTGTCTGTTTACAAAGCTATGAAAAATTCCTATTTGTGTACAGTAAAATAAAATGTATGTATTACATATTGCCAAAAAACAACGTGTATTCTTCAGAAGAGCTGGTGGCACAACTAAGCATTCTCCCTGTTAGAACTATGAATTTCTCTTTTCCCAGCCTTGTATTTAGGAAAAGCCAAAAATATTACAGTAGATTTCAGAATGCCTAACCACTGGATCAATGACCTATCCAGAGACAATTAACAATTTAAACAATAGCACAGTATGCTGTTCTTAAAACATATAAAGCAGCTTAAATTGTAAAAATAGACTTACTAAAGACTTACTAACAAGTTTATAAAAATAAAGTAAAATAAATAGTTCATAGCTCCTTCTATCTCTTAACACGTACCTTATCCCATGTAATAACTACTTCCTTCATCAAAATCTACCATAGCTGGACGCTAACTTGTAGAATGATGACAATATACATAGAAAAACATTTGGTAACAAAAGTAGACATAAAATGTAGAATATTATAAACTGTTGATAATAACATAGATCTGGAAAATAAGAAGCAATTACAATGCACTACAGCTATGCATTAACTCTAACGCAGTAACATAAAATCTTCAGTGCGTCTATGTAACATTACAAATTGAAATGAAATGAGAATTGAGATAATCATATAGTAACTCAGTTTCTTTCAAAGTATTCAGCTGATTTTCATTGGTATGAACGGAAAGACTGGTTAGAATTACATTTCCTGTATGATTACCATAATTTTTATGAATATTGAGATTTTTAAGGTGCATCGCAATAAGAAAAACAAAAATATCATTAAACCATGGCTTTACACAGAACATGTAATATTAGCAGGTGAAAAGGAAAATAATTTTTAATTCTCATTTTCGCTATTTTTTCTCAAAGAAAATGGGACACTGATTATACTACAACTTGCATATGGTTAGAAGTTCATTAAAACCTACTGAGGTAGTACATGATATGGAGCAAACATTACACATTGAGTCAGAAGGCTTAGACTCAAGTTCTCAAATTCTAGCACAGCTTACTTACTGGTAGGATTTTGGCAAGACAATGAAGTCCCTGTAAAATGAGAAAGGCAATGTCTACTCAATCTATCTCAGAGGATTGTGAAGATCAGAATAAAAAGTAGCTTTGGACATCAATATAATGGCTCTATAGACTGTTACAGAATTTAGAAAACCAAGATATCATTCACAGATTATTCAAAGTGAAGATTTGAAATAAAGTAACTGATAAAGATATATAATAAGCTATCCTCATTGTAGACCACTTATTTAATATTATACATAACACCTATAGAGCACTTAACTATGTGCCATACACTATTCTAAGAACTTAATGTTAATCGCTTTATTAATGTGATAGGAATCTACTTTTATTTCCATTTCACAAGAGGTAACTAAGGCAGAGACTAGATAAGTAACTTGCTAAGGGTTACTCTCTAGTAAGTAAGGGAGCTAGCTTTCAAACACATGCAGGTTGACTACAGAGTCTATGCCCAAAGCATCTCATATCTTCCCTGCATCACTAAAGAGGTAACTTTTAAGAGGAGACCTAAGAATAAGAAGGGAATGGTGAAGAGAATTAGGGACAAAAGAGAAACCAGACACAAATATCCTGAGATGAGAACACATCTCTATACTATTCATGAACATATAAACTTTGAAAACTTTCCTTAAACTTCTCCTGATTGTTAAAAAAAAAAAAAAAAAAAGCAGCAGCAGCAGCAGGTTTTAGCTCAAATTTGTAAAGTGCATGGGAGTCATCACTCCTGTTTGTGCAACAGCAAAAAAGCTAGACAAACTAAAAATTAGTGATTTTTCTTGGACTTATCAAGAAATAAATTTGTAGGGCAAATTGTCACCCTGGAACCTGGAGAGGCAGGTTTTTCCAGAGAGACACAGCCAAGATAGACTCACCGCAAGTAGAAATCACTAGAACCACGAACTAGCCAAACACTTAACTGGCAATTTTGATGAATTTCTGTAGGCCAAGTGTGGACTAGCCTGAGAGTGAAAAACTCCTAGAAACCGTAGGCTTAGGAAAGATCCCACAATTTCATTGGTTTTACCTCCAGGAACCCCAACAGGTGAATATTGAGAAAGACCCTGTGGTTCCAGTGATAACAAAATAAGAATGATGATTGTGAAATTCCTGAAACTTTCTTCATCATAAATGCCTACTCTCCAAAGAAAAGGACTTGGCTAGAGCCTTCTCCCAAGTGAAAAAAAAGGCATCCTCCCACTCTTGCCCCCTCTAGTTTTTTTGTCTCACCTAAGGGAGAAAAAAAAAAAAAAGAAAACATAGTTAATAGAGGCTGAGGCTTCAAAGAAATGAATTTGAAATGCTGAAGTGAGAGAGTGTGTATGGGAGTCAGTGAAAGATGCTATGCCACTAAAGAAACACTTGTCAAAGGCATGGTCCTGAGATACAGGGATACTAAAACACTGAAATATAATTAGAAGATTATAGAATGCCCCTGTTCCCCCAAACCTTTTCGTCACACTGACAGGGATCCTGGATTAGAGTGGATTAGAGATGAGGGAACTTCAATCACATGATGAGGAGTGCTTAGGGAAGCCCAAGGTTAAAATAGGAGACAGAAACAAAGATACTAGAGTCATCCAACACCTCTAGCCCACATAACTACAGCAAACATCAAACAGCCTGACTTCAGCCAGAGTAACATAAGTCCCCACATGAAAGGTCTATTTACCTCAGTTCCTATCATCCAGTTAAATATGTCTGCCTTTCAACAAAAAATTGTAAGAAATAACAAAAAAAAAGTAAAAATACAGTCTTAAGAGACAAAGCAATCATCAGAAATAGATTCAGAGAATAATGCAGATGTTGTAATTATCAAAGAATTTAAAATTACCATGATTAATATGTTAAGGGCTCTAATCAAAAAGAAGACAACATGAAAGAACCTAAGGTAATATAAGCAGAGAGATGGAAATTCAAACAATTTACAATTGTTAGAAATAAAAAACACTGTAACAAAAATGAAGAATTCTTTTGATAGGCTCAGCAGCAGACTTGACGTGCCTGAAGAGTCAGTAGCTTGAAGATAAGTCAGTAGGAATTAAAATACAAAGAGAAAAAAAGAATGGGGTAAAAACAAAACAAAACAGAACATCCAAATTAGATAATTTCAAAAGATAGAACATACACAGAGTTGAATACTAGAAAAAGAATGGAACAAAAAAAAAATATTGAAAGTAATATAATGAAGAATCTAACTCAATTTTTTATTTTTGACTTCTGACATCTTTTAAGCTTCACCCCTCTGTCTGTCCCTTCTTTCCTACATCTGGACAAGCCTAGGTGCTCCTTCTTTTGGAGCTGGTAGGAAGTTCAAACCATTCACAGGAACTCTTATCCTGGACCTATCTCCTAACCACCACAAAAACTTCAAGGCAAACTCTGCCTACTCTCTCAAGGGCATTTCAGCATTTGCTTGGGAGATTCCCTGCTCTTTCCAGAAAGCCTCATTATGGGACTAATAAATCTTTCATATCCTCTTGGGTGTCTGTGTATGTATGTGTGTATGTGTGCATATGTGTGATAATCAGGATCACAATCCATGACCAACATCACAATCCATGTGCAATTTGGCTCCAATGCTGTCATTGAAAATTGGTCACAAGTAATAATGACTGGGAATTTTCCAAAGTTAATGACAAACACCAAATAAAAAGTCCAGGAAGCCTAAAGGATACCTAGTGGTAAATATACCTAAAAAGCCACACCTAAGCATATCATATTCAAATTTAAGAAAGACAAAACAAAAACCTTGAAAAAAGCCAAAGAGAGAAAAAACTTACCTATTGAGGAACAAGGATAAGAATTAGAGTGGTATTCTCATAACCACAGAAGAAGGAAAAGAGTAAAACAAAATATTTAAAGTGCTGAAAGAAAATAAGCCATCAACCTAAAATTCTATATCCAGCAGAATTATCCTTCAAAACAGAAGAAGAAGAAAAAAATTCCCTACAAATAAAAACTGAAGGAATTCATAACGAATAGAATTGTCTTGCAAGAAACGCTTTAAAAGATTCTTCAGGGAGGATGAAAATGATATAGAAACTTAGAATTACATAAATAAAGTACAGTAGAGAAGAATAAATGATGGTAATATAAACTCTCTCGTTTTTTATTCTTAACTGATCAAAAGCATAATTATTTGTTTGAAGTAAAAATGGTAACATGTATTAAATGGATAACTAAGAACAGCAATGGCACAAGGGATAGAAGACAAGAAATGGGAAAACTCATTTTCATAAATCTGCAATACCTAGAAGTGGTAAAGGATTGTCTGAAAGTTAACGTAGATATGGTCACCACTAAAAATTTTATTAAAAGAGGTATAATTTATATGCTCTGAGAAATCATAAAATGAAATGGAATTGTATAAGATGCTCAATTTAAAAAGTAGGGAAATAGTGAGGAGGGGGAAAACGAAGTACAAAGGCAATGAACAGAAAACAGTTACAAACATGGTAGATATCAATCCAAATATATCAATAATCATTTTAAATGTGAATGCTCTGGCATAAGCAACAAAAGAAAAAATAAACATCTGGGCCTACATTGAACTAAAAATCTTCTACACAGCACCAAAAACATCAACAAAATGAAAAGACAACCTACAAAATGGGGGAAAAATTGCAAACCATACGCTGACAAGAGTTAATATCACAAATGTACAAAGAACTGATACAACCCAATAGCAAAAAAAAAAAAGTAATCCAACTAAAAACTAGGCCAAGTATCTGAATAGACTTTTTTTTTTCCCAAAGAACTTATATAAATGGCCAAAAGGTACATGGAAAGATACTCAATATCACTATCATTAGGGAAATGCAAATTAAGACTACAATGAGATATCACCTCACACCTGTTAAAACGGCCATCATCAAAAAGACAAGTGCTAATAAAAGCTGGCATGGATGTGGAAAAAAGGGAACACTTGTGCACTGTTGGTAGGATTGTAAATTGGTCCAGCCACTTATGGAGAACAGTACGGATGACCTTCAAAAAATTAAAAATATGATACATCAATTCCACTTCTGAAAATAAGTCCAAAGGAAACAAAAACACTAATTCAAAAGATACCAGCACCCCTATTGTCTTACAGAAGCCAAGACATTAAGATGTGGTATATAATGGAATATCATTTAGCCACAAAAAATAAGGAAAGCCTACCATTTGCAACAACATGAATGGACCTTGAAGGCATTATACTAAGTAAAATAAGTCAGACAGAGAAGGACAAATATTGTATGACCTCACCTAGATGTGGGATCTGAAATAAAACAAAACCCAAACACACTGAGCTCATAGAAAAAAAGATCAGATTTGTGGTAACTGGAGGTAGAGGGTTGGGGGAGGGGGAACTGGAGGAAGATGGTCAAAAGATACGAATTTTCAGTTATAAAATAAATAAGTACTAAGGATGTAATGTACTAGATGATGACTATAATAATGTATAATACACAGGAAAGTTGTTAAGAGATGGATCCTAAGAGTTCTCATCACAAGGAGAATTTTTTTCTTCTCTTTTTATTGTATGTATATGAGATAATAGATGTTACCTAAACTTGTGGTAATAATTCCACCATATATATAAACCTGTCATACCATATATCTTAAATTTATATTGTGATGTATGTCAATCATATCTCAATAAAACTGGAAAAAAGTGAATGATTTATATATACCAATTAAAGACACAGATTGTCAGAGTGGATTAAAAGGCAATACTCAACTACATGTGGGTTATTTTTATATTTCTTTTTTGTAATTGAGGTGTAATTGACATATAACATTATATTAGTTTCAGATGTACAACATAATGATTCAATATTGATATACACTGAAAAATGATCACCATTATGTCTAATTATTAAGACTTAACTATACGTTGCCTATAAGAAACTGACTTTAAGTAGGTTAAAAGTAAACAGATATTGAAAAATATAGCATGATACCACTAATCAGAAGAAAGTTGGAGTAACCATTTTAATTTCAGACAAAGTTGACTTCAACACAAGGAAGATAAAGACAGGGATGACATAATAACAAAGAAGGCAGAGGCTTATCAAGAAGACATAACAGTCTTATACCTGCATGCATCTAATAAGTGAATAACAAAGTATCACTCAAAAACTTACAGCACTAAAATGAGCAATAGACAAACTCGCTATTACAGCTGGAGACTTCAACATCCTTCTGTTAGTAGTTGATAGATAAAGCAGTCAGGAAATCAGTAAGGACGTAGACAATCTGAACATCACTATCAATCAACTTGTTCTAATTGCCCAAGTCCACCCATTAATAGAAGAATATAAATTCTCTCTCCCTCTCTCTCCTCCATCTCTTAGAGAAAAAAGGGGGGCAGGGAAAGGCAGAGGGAGAGTGAGAGAGAAAATCTTAAGCAGGCTCCATGCCCAGCATGAAGCAGGTAACAGGGCTTGATCTCCCAACCCTGAGATCATGAACTAACCCAAAATCAAGAGTCAGATGCTTAACCAACTGAGCCACTCAGCACCCAGAACATAATTTTTTCTCAAGCTCACATGGAACTGTCACCAAGAAAGACCACATTCTGGGCCATAAAACACACCTTAACATATTTTTTTTTTAAATAGAAATTTTGCCAATTATGTTCTCATACCACAAAGGGAAATACATAACAATCTCACAAAGTACTTTTTCCAATTTTTGGATCATCCTAATTTTACAAATGTCATTTTTTTAAACCAAAATATGCTTCCCCGTGTATTCCCTTTATGCTTGGTTCCCTCAGCCATTGAGAGCTGTAAAGAGTAAGTCTAATCTTCACTTTCAATGGCAGCCCTCCAGATATTTCAAGGCATGCCTTCTTTGCAAGCAGTTTTATCAACAAGAAATGTGCCCAGTTCCTTTGATCATTAGATATAATCTGGTCTCTAAACTCCTCAACCTCTTGATTGCTCTGCATACATTTTCAAATGTGTTCACACTCCCTTAAAATATTATAAATATTTAGCACACCTGATGGAGATTTCCTGTTAAGATGCCAATTGAAGCTATGAGTCTACAACCCTCCTTATGAATAACAGAAATAACTCAAAAGAATAGGCTTATATTGTCCAAAGAAATTATTTTTGATAAATTTAAACCAAATAAACCTAGATGGTGTCTCAGAAGTTGTGTGACTATTTAATGTTAAAGTCAAAGGAAAGCATGTTCAGGACTTTATTCACCCAAATGTGCATCAAAAATATTTTTAATTATCACATGTAATTTTTTTGCTTTGTTTTGTTTATTTTTGTTGTTGTTGTTTTAATTAGACTCCATGCCCATTGTGGAGCTCAACGTGTGTTTTGAACTCATGACCCTGAGATCAAGACCTGAGCTGAGATCCAGAGTCAGACACTTAATAGACTGAGACACCCAGGAGCCCCTCAAATGTAGTTTTCATAAAATTTCAAGATCCCATTTAAATATAAGGCACACAGCAGCTTATCAAAACTTAATGCATAAAAAGGGAACTACTTGTTTATGGTGTATCAATGTAGATTCATCAATTGTAACAAATGATTCTTCTGGTAAGGGATGTTCATAATGGGGGAGACTGTGCATGTGTGGGCAGGAGGTAGACAGGAAATCTCTGTACATTTTGCTCAATTTTGCTGTGAACCTAAAACTGCTCTAAAATATAATAAATCTTAAAAAAGAAGTAGAAAAAACCCTCAACCACTCTAAGAACTCAGGTTTCGTTGGCATACACATTGTTTGAACATTTTGATAAAATTAGTAGACAACAGCAAAATTCTGGGGGGAAAAAACTGTTTTTCCTGATGAATATTATTTCTTCCAATGCTGGGTCAATCCAGTCAATATGACCTCATTAGCTATGCATATAGATATGTGTACACTTGATTTTTCTGTTCAAAGTAAGAAATATAAGGCACAGAAAAGAAATGTGTCTAGGTGTACTTTGTAAACATAGATTTGATGGCAAAGAATATTTTGGTTGCTTGTCCAAATCATTTTGAAATTCTAAGCATGTAAGATTTTTGCCGGTAATTTAATCATAATATCTTCAGAGAAATTTCCAGTTACTTTGTAGTTACTGAAAATTTCATGAAGATAAAATTCTTAAGATAACTTCAAAAAATTAACTTGTGGATGGAAATGGAATGTGTTTTTCATAACTGCAGATGAAAAAACAAAACCTCAGAACTTATGGGTCTTATAATTGATTTAAAGATACACATTTTCCCTTTCAAGATCATATTTATCTGGATCATAAAATAGAATTATAGAATTTTAAGAAAGCCAAATTAAAACAAAATAATCTGAATTTTTAGTCCCTCTAGTAATCGTCATTAATATCTGTGTGTAAAACCAAACATTTCTCTGAAATATATCTAGGTGCCAAAAAGACCAAAACAGAAGTTTTAGTTGTATAATTGAGCATTATGTGTTTTAGGAAATTTAACCAGAGTTGATATAAAATATCTTTGTGTACATTTAAGTTTCATTGAGTGTGAAAGTATTTTTACTATTGTTTTGTTTATCCTAACCAAAGGTTTTTCAGTCCTTTAGCCTGAAAAAACGTTGAAAAGAAATATTTACGTAAGAGTGCTATATTAAAAAAGAAGACTTAAGCCAGAATACTCATTGGCATAATTACTTTGAGGCCATTCATCCCTCACCACACTATATTCATCCTCTTCTCTTTAAGGTCTGAGGATGGATTCACACATGAGAAACCTCCCCTTGTCTGTCCCTTCCATTCATGTGACAAACAGAAAGCTCAACTCCAAGGCACAGTGAGAACTTCTCTGAACCAGAATGCTACGTCAGATTCCTGAAAAACTCACTGCTTGTATTTTTTGTAAGGTAGTAATATGTTTCTTCACATCACACACACGTTTCCCCATTCTTTGCCTACCATGGACAGTGCAGATTCCACATTTTGCAGATTTCACATGATCGAACACCTTTGATAGAATATTCTGGGGCTCTAGGAACAAACACCATTGTGACTTGGACACTAAGTTAGGCAGCTGATATTTAATGAGTTAATATCAGATATTTAGAAACAACTAAATCCCTCATATCTGTGGCACACTTGAAATCAGTCAATGGTAAGATCATTGCAAATGGAAGTTAAATCTGGAAATCATAATAATAATGATGTAGTCATAACTTAAACATTTAACTTTAGCTTACAACATAGCAACTTTAACTTAACTTACTTATTCTTTACTGTAGGAATAAGGCCATTTCCTAAAGAATAGGTCTACAATTTGCAGGTTTCATAATTTTTCTTGAATCAATTGTATGAAAAATGTACCATCTACTATTGCCAGTTTGAGTATCTTTAAAGAGAAGCTAGAATTTATAAAAAGAAATGCAAAGCAATTTGAATGCAAAAGACTCCTAGCATTTCATAATCCCCCCTCAACAATCTTACACATTTTCAGGTACACATTCACGTATGCAACTAAACCATATTTAATCTTTCAAACCATGCCATTTAGTTTTCATAGAAGTAATTATTTTTCTGTTTGATTTCATCTTCCAATGACTTATACAATATTTGATTACATTTCTTTAATATAACAGATGGAACTGATAAAGAGTTTTGAAAAGACACTGCTGATGCATATTCAGCATACAATTAAAGTTATAGGAGCAGAAATGCAGAGGTTTCAATGTGCTATGGGCTCTAATCAGTATGTTTACAGAGTAAATGGAGCTTCAGTTAATCTAGCAGTTGGTTAAGGGTAAGACGTTTAAGACAATTTCTATTGCACTTATCAAAGTCACCAGTTTATGTAAAGATTGGAAAGGGCTTAAATTGTTTACAATATGATCGGATCTCCTAGGGTAGAATCTGATCCATTTTTCAACTTCTGGATTGAAGTAAATATTTTTTGAGTTCTGAATTGAAGGAAAGGTAGTGAAGGGTAGCAGAAATAAAACTGGAATAGAAAATAGAAAAAAAAAAAGTAAATCCCATATCCATCCTTTACCAACTTTGGGAACAATAAAATAAAAATAATGATTTAGCTCACAAAGTTGATTTAAAAATATAATATAATATATGCTAAAGCTTTATAATCTTCCAAATATTGTCCATACACATTTTTAAAAATATTATTATCCTGCTATCTTGTCTGTTACTTAAACTTCCTAACCAAATATAGTAAATGGCTGACTTAAAAATATTTATTATGTCAAATAGTTAACAATTTGAAATATGGTATTCTCTCCATATGAAAATTATTCCATAGTGAGGCAACATTTTAAAACCAGCTCTAAAAACATATTTAATATAAACACTGTGAAAAATATTTTAATGAATATTGTTATTACAATCAAATACAAGAAATAAGCAAAACCCAGTAAGCCATACACCTGTCCAAGGGTCTGACTTTTGGTTATTTGGAATTTACAATTGGATTAACCATTCAGTATTTCAGTCATAACATTTGCATTATTTCTTTGCCAACACTGGATTTGTGCTCATTCACCAGGGGGAACAGTCACTTCCATTGCATTGTATGTGTTGGTAAACTCAAAGGCACAAAAATCAAGTTAACAGTGCTTCCACTGTAAGTCTTTTATCTGTACATCAGATTCTAAGAATCCAAGGGCCCATGTTGAAATTGGCTAATAACCAAAACACTCACTGTCAAATTAACTGTTCCCATCTGAGGTGATAAATGGAGAGTTCATAACTGTAAACCATGGCATATGAAAAATAACTCATTGACATCTGTTCTTAACATCTGGCTTTTTAATAGATGCACCAAAGCAAACGGGGTGTAATTCTATTTTCCTTCTCAAAAATTAGCCTTTGTGATCATTTACATCTGAATTATATGGCCACATAGGTCTACAAAATTAAAAAGATTTAATGTTTTTAAAAGTCTAAGCACTCAGGTCCATGCACAGTTTACCCTTATCCTTTGGTCAGCAATTATATGTTTGTGTGACTACTGTCAACAACATCATAAGACAGTGTTAATACAAGTCCTGTTCCCCAGGAAAAACAAAACAAATGCCACACACTTCCTATTTCTTCTACCCAGCTCCTCAAGAGAAACAATGCCTCAGAAGAAAGAAAGAAAGAAAGAAAGAAAGAAAGAAAGAAAGAAAGAAAGAGAGAAGGAAGGAAGGAAGGAAGGAAGGAAGGAAGGAAGGAAGGAAGGAAGGAAGGAAGGAAGGAAAGAAGGAAGGAGAGAGAAAGAAGAAAGAGAGGGAGGAGGGAGGAAGGAAGGAAAGAAGGGAAAGAGGGAGGGAGGGAAAGAAAATACACATACACATACACATATTCAGTTCCTCAAAGAGTTCTGTATAGAAAGACAGCTTTAAACTAATTATGTATTTGTTTTCAACAAACACTAAGAAATGACTTTTCCATAAGGTTTTTCAAACACACTTAATATAAAATAGACACAAAATACAAATAAATGTATATTGGTTGGCTTTACCACAATATTTACTACAAATACAACAACAAAATTATATACAGACATGTGAAAATAAAGGCAGTTAAAGAAAGTACTGAAAATGATTATATTGGTGAGTAACACGCATAAGCCAGGCAAACACTCAGAGTATGGAGATAGACAATGTTTAACGAACCCAAAACAACACTTGGTTTATATGATTCACTCATAGTGACTAATTCATCAAGAATAATTTATGTAAAATTTTGTAGAGTGGTTTAATGAATCAAATTATCCCGAGTTTGCAAAATGATACATGTATCCTTGAGAAACAGACTACAGAGCATTCAAATCATAACTTATTGGTTTATAAGTATGAGTGAATGGTTAAAGTGGCTGATAGCTTGAGGCATTTACTAGTCCTATTTCGACTAGTCTCATTTTACCAGTCTATTTTGCAAGTCCCATTTTAGAGAAACTAATATAATTAAATGAAGTTATTCATTTAGGAACTTGCAGTACACACAATTTGCCATACCCATGCAAATACTTAAGAATGTAATAAGCAAAATCTGCAGGGCACTCTGATAGAGTTAAGCAAACTAATGATTGCTTATAGTCTGATAACTGATAGTAATAGGAAGTACTCTGTCCTAAATGAAGAGGACCTAACTCAAACTAGGTGGTCAGAGAAGGCTTCCCAAAAGAACTGATTTAAGCTGAAAATGGAAAAATGCATAAAAATTAGGCAAAGAATGGAGTGGTGTGCATCCTAGCTGAAAGAAACAGTGTGGAGGAAGGCACAGGGATCAGAAAGAGAATAGCCTGGAAGAAAGAACGGAAACAAAGTGTAGTATGGCAGAAGAATAGCTTGTAAAAGAAGCAGCAGGATATAAAATAAAGCTAGAAAATTAAGCAGGATGTAGAAGATATGTAAAACTTTGTACACCATGTTAAGAATTTTAAACTTTATCCAAAGAGCAAATGAAAGATTTTAGCAGGAAATCAACAAGATAAAATGAGTGGAATGGTTAATATGCCTAATGTATGGTGAGGGAATTGGAGAAGGAAAAAAAAAAAACTGGAAATGATGATCTTTGAGAATCACAATACTTTAGTAACACTTTTATTACGCATGTTTGTGCTACCAGTCACTCACCTGGAATGAAACTAAATTTGGCAAACTGGGTGTTACATCAATTTTTTTGTATACATCACTGATGTTTTTAGAGGAATATAATGAATTAGTATACAGAAAAGTCCTGTGTAAAGTTAGTTAGTTAGTTAGTGAGTTAGTGAGTTAGTCAGTTTTATTTAACTTAAGTAGGCTCCATGCCCAGCATGGACACCAATTCGGGACTCAAACTGACGACCCTGAGACCAGGACCCAAGCTGAGATCAAGATCAGACACTTAACCAACTGAGCCACCCAGGTGACCCCTGTGTAAAGATCATTTAACTGTAACCCTCATTTTGCCTTCTGAGAAATTTATGTCAAGACTTTTGTATCAATTAGCTATTGTTGATTAACAAACCACTCCAAAATTCAGTGATATAAGGCAATGATAACTTACTTGTTGCTCACATTCTCCTACTGGGATTACAGGGCTAACACAGGCATGCCTTCTCATTCAACAGCAGGTGTGTAAGACTGCAGTAAGCCCAATTTAAAAAGCATGTTTCAAGACTCTGCTCGTATCATATTCATTAACATACCATCAACCAAATATGATGGCCAAATCCAGGGTCGAGGAATAGCAAAGAATGTTAACCCATAGTGAAAAGACTCTGTAAAGTTACTAGGTAAAAGGCATGGAACCATAAAGAATGAGGTGAAGAATTGGGATTAATGATGCAATTCACTAAAATATAACACCAGGAAAAGTTGTTTGCCTTTTTATATTATGAACATATTCACTATAATAACTATTTTATTCTCCCTGTTTTGGCCACTACAAGATGCTGAAGTCTATTTTTGCAGCCATCGTTAGTAATTGTGTAAAATTTGATCATATTATAATCCTTGGTGCCTAGCATAGTATCTGGTATACAGATGATACTCAGCGTATTTTTAATGCTGTTAAAATAATTTTATTTAATCAAGCTAAATGTAAGCTAAAATATATAAAAGTCCATATCACTGCTGAAGTTTAAAGAAATAATTTAAATAGATGCAAAAGAATATTAATCTTACTATCAAACTTTAAAAAAATATTAAAAAAATAATAATAACCATTGTGAAGATGAAATGAGAAAGTTTCTAAAACATTTAGCAGGAAGCCTGGCATGTGATCAACAATAGGGGAACATTACTCAACTTTTTTATTTGGGTCTTTACTACCCTTTTCTTCATATAGTACAATGTTAGAGTTAGAAAGAAACTCAGAGTTAACAAAATCCTACCCAATGCGAAACAGATTATTTCTCCCTAAGATTTTTACTCCTTGCTGATAGAGCAACAGGGAACAAATATACAATGGAGTATAGAGAAATTAACTTTTAATATACTTTACAATTATCTTACTGATTACTCTTCACATAAATATATGCTATTACTTTGGTTATTAAAATAGAAAAAGCACAGTATCATGAACATATGCTTTTCATTTGAAAACAATACAATAACAAATAATTTTAGTATGTATTTACTTTATTATTTACTCACATTAGAAGAAGAAAATAAGGAAAGAAAAGAGTACTGAAAACTATGAGTAAGGAAAGGAATGTCTATAGAGTGACTGTGAAGATAATTATTTTGTATCTTTGCTAGAATTTAATTGAATACAAAATGATAAATATTTCATATTACTTTCTTTTTCAATATCTGTTCAGATGTGGCTATAATGGAAAGAAAATCAGATTATGTTACAATTTTGAAAGAAACTTTTATTTTGAAAAACTATTTTTGAATTAAACTAATATTAGTAATTAGATATCCAAACCCATGAACAGGATTTGATAGGCATCTTCCCCACAATGGACTTTGCCAGGAATTTTGTGCCCTCAAATACTGATGAAGGCTTAATTTGGATTGAAGACTAAGCAATAAGAAGTCTCTTCATTGTGCACATTTTGGTGCAGTAGTTTAGCACTACAATTAAAAACTTAAATTTACATTATTTTTTATTAAAATATAACAATATAAATAATTTATAATCCACCAACAATGAAGAACAAAAAAAAATAAATAAAAAAATATACTAAGGAGTAATTTCAAGGAAAGAGAATCATAAGCTCACTGGATGCCTCCCCAACCACATTCTCTTGCATAAGCACTAGTCTACATTTATACATGATAGTATATTGAGAGAGTGGAAGAAAGCCAACCAATAGACTTAGATGAAATAAGTGATTTTGTTACCAGAATAATAAATGTGGGGCACAATTTTTAATTATATATATAAATATATAAATATATTTATATATATTTATTATATATATAATATATATGTGTGTATATGTATATGTATTTTATATATATATATATATATATATATATATATATATATATATATCTCCCAATGACCTAAATATTGTTTCTTTTACATTCTTTCAGCTCAGTGCTCATCTGAACAAGGCTAACTATTCACCAAATAGTCACGCTAAAACAGGAAATTGCTGTTTCTGAAAGTCAAAACCATTCCATAAGGTTCAGCCTACTTCATGTTCATTTTATCTTTAGTCAATGTTTTATTCTACTTCATACTTAATACTAAAACTCTTAACAGTTAATACTAATGGTTATCAGAACTTTAACCTCTATGACTCCCTCATTTTTATGTAAACTAATAACATAATTACATAATTAGGTAAGTTTGTAGGTTCTCTACCCAAAGAGAGTAAAACCATGACTGCTAAATAATCAGCTGGAAGGCATCACACCAGGCAATATTTTAAAACATTCCTTCATTAGCTGATGTAAAAAGGGTGAGCCTGGTATAGGGAAAAAAAACATTTAGGTGTAGGACTTAATAATGCAAGGTATTATGGTAACAATGTGTATATGACTTTATTTTTGAGAGCGCACGTTATTTCACATTCACACTGATGTTCCCAGATGCGGGACTCGGTCTCTGGCTTGGACCATCCACAGCTGATCACATAAGTAGCAAGGAGTTTTGGCTTTAGAAGGCCTCAGGCTGCCTTGGATCTAGGTATTTGGAAGTGGACTGGCTTTTATGCCAAAATGTCTCAGCCTTCTGTCTATTTTTAGCAGAATGTGTGAACATTCTGGTCCCTCCTGCTTCAGGCATCAAACTTCTAACAATGTGTTTCTTTGGGTGTCGTCCCACAAGCACTTTCATACACTGCTTGGGGGAATGGAAGTAAAATCAGCATTATGGAAAGCAATTTAGCATTTTTTTAAAAAACCTTAAAATTTTTCTTGCATTTTGACCTAAGTACATTTACTTGTAAGACTTTATCAGGGGGTGGGGGATATACATTTTATATTTATTATATAAGTTATTATGGGATCAGTTCCAGGCTATCACAATAAACTGAATGTCACAAAAAAGTGAGTCAAATGAATTTTTTCGTTTCCCAGTGCATATAAGTTATGTTTACACTACACTGTATCCTACTAAGTGTATAACAGCATTATAACTTTAAAAAAATGTGCTTTTTGTTTGCTTATTTCAAGTTTTAATTTAAATTCTAGTTAGTTAACATATAGTGTAATATTAGTTTTAGGAGTAGAATTAAGTGATTTGTCACTTACATATAACATCCAATGCTCATCACAAGTGCCTTCCTTAATACCCATCACCCATTTAGCCCATACAGTAATGTTCAGTTTGTTCTCTATAGTTAATAGTCTCTTATGGTTTGCCTTCCTTTTTTTTTTTTTTTTTACTTCTTTCCTCTATGTTCATCTGTTTTGTTTCTTAAATTCCACATATGAGTTAAATCATATATTCATCTTTCTCTGACAGACTTCTTTTGCCTAGCATAATACACTCTAGTTCCATCCACATCAATGCAAATGGCAAGATTTCTTTCTTTCTTTCTTTCCTTTCTTTCTTTCTTTTTTTTATGACTGAGTAATATTCTCTACCCTCTTCTTTATCCTTTCATTAGTTTATGGATATTTGGGTTCTTTCCATAATTTGCTATTGTTAATAATGCTGCTGTAAATATCAGAGCACATGTTTCTCTTTGAATCAGTATTTTTGTATCCTTTGGGTGAATACCTAGTAGTGCAATTGCTGGATCAAAGGGTAGCTCTATTTTCAACTTATTGAGGAACCTCCATACTGTTTTCCAGAGTGGCCGCACCAGCTTGCATTCCCACCAACACCGTAAGAGAGCTTCCCTTTCTATGCATCCTCACTAACATCTGTTGTTTCCTATTACATTAATTTTAGCCATTCTGACAGTTGTGAGGTGTAATCTCATTGTGGTTTTGATTTGTATTTCCCTGATGATGCGTGATGTAGAGTATCATTTCATGTGTCCGTTGGCCATCTGTATGTCTTCTCTGAAAAATGCCTATTCATGTCTTCTGCCCATGTCTTAACTGGATTATTTGTTTTTTGAGTGTTGAGTTTGATAAGTTCTTTATAGATTTTGGATACTAACCCTTTATCAGATATGTCATTTGCAAATATCTTCTCCCATTCCATAGGTTGCCTTTTAGTTTTGTTGTTTCCTTTGATGTGTAGAAGCTTTATATCTTGACGAAATACCAACAGTTCATTTTTTATTTTGTTTCCTTTGCCTCTGGAGACATGTCTAGTAAGAAGTTGTTATGGCCTATGTCAAAGAAAACTATAGAACACTTATGAAAGAAATCAAAGATGACACAACGAATGGAAAAATATTCCATGCTCATGGTCAGAAGAACAAATATTGTTAAAATGTCTATACTACCCAAAACAATCTACACATTTAACGCAATCCCTATCAAAATACCACCAGCATTTTTCACAGAGCTAGAACAAGCAACCCTAAAATTTGTATGGAAACACAAAAGAACACAAATAGCCAAAGCAATCTTAAGAAAGAAAAGCAAAGCTGGCAGCATCACTATTCCAGACTTCAAGCTATATTATAAAGCTGTAGTCATCAAGAGAGTATAGTTACTGGCACAAAAACAGACACATAGATCAATGGAACAGAACCCAGAAATGGACCCACAACTATATGGTCAATTAATCTTTGACAAAGCAGGAAAAAATATCCAATGGAAAAAGACAGTCTCTTCAACACAGTATTGGGAAAACTGGACAGCAACATGCAGAGGAATGAAACTGGATCACTTTCCTACATGATACACAAAAATAAATTCAAAATGGATGGAAGACCTAAAATGGAACAGGGAACCATTATAATCCTAAAGGATAAAAAAATGTACGTATCTTCATTGAAAAATACTTCTAAAACTGCTAACCATCATATGAGTCTCCAGCAAGTCATAATCTTTTTGCTGGTGGAGGGTCTTGCTTTAATGTTGATGGCCACTGACTGATTGATCAGGGTAGAGGTTGCTGAAGGTTGACTGTGCCAATTTCTTGAAATAAGATGACAGTGAAATTTACCACATCTATTGACTTTTTCATTCATGAATGATTTCTCTGTAGCTTGTAATGCTGTTTGATAGTATTTCACCCACAGTACAACTTCTTTCCAAATTGGAGTCAATCCTCTCAAACCCTGTTATCAACTAAGTTTTATGTAATAGTATATAATCCCTTGTTGTCATTTCGACAATCTTTACATCATCTTCACTAGGTGTAGATTCATCTAAAGAAACCACTTTCTTTGCTCATCTCTAAGAAACAACTACTCATCCATTTAAGATTTACCATGAGATTGCAGCAATTAAGTCACAACTTCAAACTCCACTTATGAATCCAGTTCTCTTGCCGTTTCTACCACATCTGCAGTTACTTCCTCCACTGAGGTCTTAAACCCCTCAAAGTCATCTGTAAGGGTTGAAATCAACTTTTTCCAAACTCCCGTGACTGCTGATATTTTGACCTTTTCCTGTGAATCAAAAATGTTCTTAATGGCTTCTGGAATGATCAATCGTTTCAGGTTTTCAATTTAATTTGCCCAGATCCATGAGAAGAATCACTACCTACGGCAGTGTATTTTGAAATGTATTTCTTCAATAATAAGACTTGAAGTCAAAATTACGCCTTGAAACATGGACTGCAGAATGTATATTGTGTTAGTAGCCATGAAAACAACAATCTCATTGTCCACTAAATTGTCTTCAAAATGCAATAAAGTGAAGTGTAATAAAATGAGGTATGCCTGTATATGCAAAGATTTCCTCACAACAATATTCACTGAGAAAAAAGTAAAAAGTTAATCTAAATCTCTCAAAATAAAGAAAAGGTTAAAATTAATCAAGCATATGCATGTACTGGCATATTATGCATGCAATAAAAATGAAAAATTATAAAACTCAGAAAAAAGTATATGTTATAAATATAAAATAAGGAATAATCTCAACTATTTCAACAATATAAAGGAAAACATGCTGGAAGTAAATTATTTTAAAATACTTTAAAAGATACATCCAGGCCATGGCAGTATGTTTGATGGTTTACTTATTTCTTTGTGATTGCCTATTTTACAAAGATATACAGGGACAAATGTGACCAGAGACCAACCATATGTTGTTACTTTTTCTCCCAATTCCTGCCTTCAGAAGCAGGGGAGAGAAGGGTTACCTTGTTATTCACTGGTCTATCTTGCCCACAGAGGATGTATCTGAAGGTGAATAGTTTAGTTCCATTGGTTTATCTGCCCCTAAGGCTCACCTATTAGATGACATGCAGACGTGATTAATATTAGCACATCTGCTGTATCTTGCTCAGAGTAAAAAATTAGTGACACTCAGAACTGAATCACTCTTCCAGTCGGCGCTGACAGAATCAGGGCAAAGTTGCTATTTATCCCCAGTTCCACAACACTTGGCTAAATCATCTTGATTTCTGCTCTCTTTTCAAGGAAATATAGTTGCAGAAGTGATTTCAAGAAGTCCCTTCCTCAGGTAATCATGTGTTAATATTATAGATAGGTAGTAGACCCTAAAAATTTTAAATAAATACCTACCCAACCACAACCTCATATGTCAGATTTTCAGCAAGTTTCAAGAATGCTTTCTGTCTACCTTCCACACCTTGGACTCTGTGCTTTCTTTTTTCTTGGTTGATTCCAGTAGTAGAATGTCTCTACATACAGCCCCCATCCATTTGGCCTCTCCCCAAGACTGAGGGCTCCTGTGGGCTCCAGCTCTGACTCTGACTTAATCCTCCAAGAGGACATTTACCCTTGTATGGTTCCTTCTTAACTTCAGGATTAAAACTTACACATATATGAATTATTCGTTTTTAAAGAAGCTGAATATCTTTTAATGAATATTTTATAACTTTGTTATATAACCTAACAAGCTGATTACTTTTCCTCCATGCAAAACGTCATTTAGAGAATCAATTAAAAGTGTGCTTTCAAACAGATAAAGGTATAAGCAGCCCTGTACAGACATTTGTTGTATATTGATTTCCCTTTGTTCTGTCGCTATCATATGCAGAATTCCAGCCATCTTGCACATGTATGCTCTTCTTTACAGTAAGAATTGGATGAAAGGGTGTGGATGAGTCAGTGTAAATCCATTACAATTATTGGAAAAACAACTAAAGACACATGGCTAACTGATGCTGGGTCAATAAAATCTTCTCCATATGTGCAGGGTATCCCACTTTTAACTTGATTTTTTTTTCTTTAGTAAAAACACAAGTCATATTCATTTTCGGACTCACATTTATTAAATTATGAGGGAAACTTTAGTGGTAATACTTTTAAACACAAATATCCAATGTTTAGTTAAAAGATTGCAAAGGCGAAGTTTCATAATTACATTAAAGGTGGAAAAGGTAATATTATTCAGAAGGTTGTGTGAGTGCCTTTTTATAGGTAAAGTAAATTAAAAATGACATCTTTGACTTTAACAGAGAAGGTTTTATTCCATATGAAAATTCACCATAAAATACATTAAAATAGTCATTATAAAATTCATGTTCTGGTAAATCCATGTAACTAAAAATACCATTAAAGGGCATCATCATGGAAATGAATGACTGATGATTTTTTGATTGCATAAAACTTTAGTAGTTTGAAGTATGTTTGATCTCATATACCAGTAAACTTAACAAGACCTTGAAACTTCAAAGATTAACTTTACAGGGGAAAAAAAAACATGAATAAAAGGAAAAATGAAATATATAAAGTATTTCAAGGCTGCAAAGAGTCATGGATTTTTGTTCTTGGGAAGGACAAACTACATAACATAACAGATGTTGTATTTCAAAATAAGATAATATTGATTCTGTTTCAGCATATGTCTAAAGTCACAAGTACTGATGAATATCTTGAATCCCTTAACTACCAGGAATATAAATAAAAGGAGCTAGGAGTAATTAACTTAAGTTCCTGTATAATTTTCTTTTAAATCATATAATTGTGGTTCATGTGCTTATTTGCATATTTATAATCAAGTTGAGGGTTAAAACCCCTAAGACCAACTTCTGTATTTTAAAAACACACTTCAAATATCCAAGCTCTTATATATAATATAAATTATGTACTATTCATCAATATTTTTATTCCATTATCTAGTATTATGTATAGCATTTGCATATGACTTGTAGAACTGGAACTTTAATAATGCTGTTTTATGATGGGTGTACTTATAAAAAAAACAGTGACAAATTTCATTAAACCAATGAAGGAATTATCCTGAAGAAAACCGATTAAATAGAAAAATAGGCATGGAAGAAAATATTTATATTTTATCTAAAGAGTCAATAAAAATTACATTATATAGTACCTGGCACTATCAAGTTTCATGTTATTTATGAATCTGTTTACTTTTTTTTCTTTCACCCTTCTTTACTCCTTCACACAAACATATATTCAGTGCAAGCTCATGACAGTATGTAAAAATTTTGCATTTGACTGTGTTTGTTTTAAACTATAGCCTATGAACCTAAAAATAGGGACAGGAAGTAACAGTTATCAATGTTTACCTTGAAAGTTGCAATCACAGTTAAGATTTTTAAAAGTATGCATATAAAATATGCATAAATGTTGACATTGAGAAAATATTTCTAGTCTTCATTTTTATAGTAATAGGCACTTTATAGACTTAATTTTATAGATGAGTCACTTTGCTATTTAGATATAATGTGACATCACTTGTAACCAAGAATGTTATAGTTGATTAAGAAAGTAGATATCAATATAAAGGATAAAAATATCTAAATGTTTGACAAAGACATGAATATTGTTTCAAATAATTTGGAGAATTTAAGAAATTGATTCTTTCACTCGATGAATACATATTTCTGCTGTTAACTAAATATACAGATGATGACAAACTACCTTTACTGATAACTATTAAGAAATCTCATAGTAGATCACTTTGGAATATAGCATTAAATATAATCAAATTATAAATATAGAGAGAATATGGAGCATGCTACAAGAAGACAAATTTCATGTCACCGAAATATTTTACAGTGAGCCCTTTTAAAGAACTATGTGCTCAAGTGCAGAATCTTTGAAAATAAACACTTTACATAAAATGAAATTACTTCAATGCCAATTGCACATATTAGTATTGCCACCATTCTCTATCCACAGAAATTATATTTAAAATGTGATTTAAGGTCATTCTTTAAAATGCTCTTGAAATTTAGAAACTTTCCTACTTTCACATTTTAATGTTGTTGGTGAAATTTCACAAGAAATTCCCATCAATAAAAATTAGCAAATTGAAGGAAATTTGCAAAACCAGGAAATGTATAGAACATTTACAGATCTTCCAGAGAAAATAAAACTAGCAAGATTTGGAAATACCAGCATTAACAATGAAGAAAACCTGGTTTGGTCTGTAGCAAAATGAAAGTGTACTAAATGCTAAGAAAATAAAATTGATTTTTTCTGAACTTCTCACTTCGTATACCTTGTTAACTTTTTAAATTAAAACAACGTATCAATAAAGCAAAGAAAAATTGCTAGAAAACAATACTCATAATCCAATCACCCTAGTAAAGCTTTGACCTCTTAAATATTCCAAATTTCCATTGTTAAACTCCATCCCATGCCTATTCTCTCCTCATTTCTCATATAAATGTTACTTCCAAAGCATAGTATCTGTTTTCATAAAAGAAAAATGAGGGATTTTTACTTCTTTATGAATTATTTTTAAAAATTAAGAACCATAATTTACATATATATATATAATATGCATATATAAATGTGCTTGTCACTGAATCTTAATATTCTGTTTAAAATTCTTCTATGATTCATTCATTCATTCATAGACATTTCTTCTCTATTTCTATCTTTTTTGTCCATTTTAGTAAGTTAAACAGTTTATGATGGCAATTCTTCCATATTTCTATCGTTGTTTTCCCTGACATTGTACCCTTAAACTGGACTAACCTATCATATATTTGTACAACTATTGCCCTCTGCAGCAATTGCCCTAAAGTTTTCCTTTCCCCTCCAATTCTTGAAATTACTGTCCCATGTCTACTTGTCTTCAGACAATTTAACTTTGAATTTATTCCTCTTTCTCTCTTTGGATTGTAGGACTCTTCTGGAATTTTATGTGGCTTAAAATGTCTCATGTGTGTATGTTTTGGGCAGATCTGGAAAATACTACTAATTTATACTCTACATTGCCATATTTCAGTTGAGCTGGTTCTAATGGCCGATAGTGAGGACAGCTAAGGCCTGACCAAGCATTAAATCCTTTATGTCATCTCAGGGCTGTTTTGTATGTTCACCGAATATGGTCTTTCCATCATGGTTAAGGGTAGACAAATGTCTTAAATGTCATCTAGAGTTCCAAGAGCTAGTGTCCCAAAAGTTCTAGAAGAAAGCTGCAGGGGCGCCTGGGTGGTTCAGTCAGTTAAACACCCAACTCTGGATTTTGGCTCAGATCATGATCTCAGGGTGGTGAGACTGAGCTCTACGTTGGACTCCCCGCTCAGTGGGGACTCTGCTTCTCTCTCTCTCCCTCTGTTCCCCCCAATAGCACTCTCTCTCTTACTCTCTTTCTCTTTAAAATAAATAAATCTTTAAAAAATAACTTAAAAATATAAAAAAGAAAAAAGAAAGCTGCAAATATTCCAATGACCTTGCTATTGAGTTTCCAGAAAGTCATTTCTGTTTTAGACTATTGATTATATGTCATTAGTGTCATACTACATTCAAGGGGAGGGAAATTAGACACTACTGCAGTCTTCTTTACCACAATTATAGACTCTGGCTTAATTTATTGAGCATTTCACCCAGAATATTCCCAATTGACCAGTGCATATAGATGTAGTATTTAATACTAAGTGTAGCATTAAAAATACATTATTTTACTTATTATATGATCTTCGATGTTAGGAACTGTTTCATTTTTCTTTACTGTCATAGTATCTAGGAAAGAGTGGGCATTTCATAAATATGTATTTATTGAAGGAATGATATTAAAAGTGGCTGCTTCAGACACAAAATTGATTTTGAAATTGTTCAAAATAAGCAACACCATTAAGTTTGTGTTGCACATACAATGAATTAGAAACTCCTTAACCTTCAAGCTCCTTCATAATCCGGACCTTCATGATGTTTCCAGTATCAATTTCCATGATCCCTTGACTTCTTACCCTCTTCCATCACTTAGTGATGCCAATCTAACCACAATCACCCATACAGTGGTTTTCCCACCTTGGTTCCTTTGTTTAACATATGCCTGGGGTTCTCTCTTTCTCATTTCCTTGGTGTAATTCTATTCATCTTTTAACCCCAAGCTCAAATATCACCTTTCTGTGAAGACTTTACCTAAAGATTCAGTTAATCACTCCTACTTTCTGTTTTTACATCTCTTGTTGATTAATATACCTCTGCATTTTAGTTGTTTACTTAGTAACTGCCATGGAGTCATACTTCACTGCAGGTGTAATTCCAAGAAGTATTCACAGGAGGCCCAAAGGATGAACTGACTTGGCTGTGAAATCTGGCAGGAACGCCAAGTTAATTGAGTTCTGTTCTCAGTCTAGGTCTGGCTAAATCCCAAGCTACAATTCCTTTCTAATAAGGCCTGTGGCTTGAGATGGGATGCTCCTGACGTGCAGTAGGTGCAAGTGGAACTAAGAACTGACAGAAGGCTATATGACCACTGGTACATCTAAGATTATTTCCAATTCAGGGAGCTCCAATCACTCAAGCTCAGAAAAAATCATCAGAGATCCATTTGGAAGACTAATTCAGATGATTGTTATCTTTTATCACCCACTTCCTGGCTTTCCACTGTACTTTGGTCTCACTTGGTAGGAAATCCACAACCCTATTAACAGGTATAGCATTATTTACTAATCTTCACCCCGATCTTCTAGAAAACACTCCTATTCACTCATCTAAAATCTATACTAGGTACAGTTCTATATGCAGGGAATTTCTCAGTGAATGAATTAAACAGACTGCCTAGTCAATAGCTTATACTTCAACATAGGAGACAGAAAACAAGTAAATACAGCATAAGAAAGTGTTGTGTGCTTTGAACAAAGGAAAACATAGAAAGTGATGGAATAGGAAGTATTTTTTTAAAAATATTTTATTTATTTATTTGTTTGGCAGAGAGAGACAGCGAGAGAGGGAACACAGCAAGGGGAGTGGGAGAGGGAGAAGCAGGGTTACCGTGGAGCGGGAAGCCCAATGCGGAGCTCAATGCGGAGCTCGATCCCTGGACCCTGGGATCATGACCTGAGCCGAAGGCAGACGCTTAATGGCTGAGCCACCCAGGCGCCCCAGGAATAGGAAGTATTTTAGAGAGGGTAATCAAGAGATGAAGATGAAGACATTCATGAAGAAATGAAGAGATGGCATTTGAAATGCAATACAGGAAGGGTAGGCCTGCTGAGAAAACAGCATTTTAGGGAAAGGTAACAGTGAATAAGAAAAGACAAGACATAGTAATAAGCTTGATATGTTCCATGAATACCAGTGTGATTGGATATTAGAAAGTGAAATGTACAGTAGTAGATGTAGTCAGTCCTTTCAGAGTATGATAAGGATCTTGATTTTAGAAAATGCAATGGATGTCATTATAGAGTTAAACAAAAAAAAATGGCATGATCTCAATGATACTTTTAAAAGATATCTTTGGCAACTATGTAAAAAATGGATCACAGGGAATTGATTATAGAGAAAGTAGAAAAATAAATGTAGTAATTAAAGTCATGAACATAAGCAAAATTCCTAGCAACAAAACTTCCTGCCCGCTTCTAATAAATATAACTAAATTTTTGAGAAAACAATCAGCTAGGGGTTTCACTTGAGGCCCAAGTAAGAATCCATTTCAATTTTCAGTTGTCAAAGTTGAGTGACAACTGCTCTGTATCATTAAGATTTCCTATTACAGTGCAGTCCAGGATGATAACAATGTCATACGGTTATACTTATGGTGAACTCCACCTACTACATAGCACACCGTGTAACTACACATAACTGATATTCAAAGATCTTTTAATAACTAAGGAATATTCTCTTCTACAGAAGAATTCGCTTCTATAGTATTTTATGGCACAGAACTCTAGAGCCCTACACAAGTGCTTGTCTCTTACTTCAGTAAACAAGAAGTCTATTTATTCATCTATTTATTTTGAGAAAAATATTTGCTCTTTCCATAGACATGGTACTTCCTTAGGCAGAGGTAGTACAGATTTCCTTCCAAAATATAAAGTATCAGTCCAGGCACATGTCCCTGATTAATGAACCAAACTTCCTGAACTAATTACATATCATTTATCTGCATTTCCAGCCATAAATCCAACCGACTATACTGTGGTTATCCTTGATCTTTTCTTTTGAGTTTTCTGTTTCTTACCACTAAAACCTGGGTTACTAAGCTATAATTATCATTGGGAGTTCTTGGCAGTTAGGAATAGAAATTAACTCTGTTTACATCTCAAGCAAAAAAAATGAATTTATTGGAAAAATATCAGGGTCTCACAGAAATAATAGAAACCTGGAATATGAACTTTGGAAAACTGACACAAACTAAGACCTTCTGAGAAGATGAGGCAGTAAAAATGAGTAAATGTTACACAGATGGAAGAGGCCAGTCCAATATTCTCCATCTATCTCCATGCCCTAGCCTTGGCATAGGTCTAGATGCCTGAGCTTACACTACCTGCTCACTCTGGATTCATGGGAATGGAGAGAGAATCTGGCCCCTTTCGCTTCTATGGGAAGCACGTATTACCTCTCACCAAAGTAATACTCTAAATATAGTTTTCCTGAAGTGAGAACAGAATAGTAATGGAAAGAAAGAAATGGAAAGGTATACAGCCAAAATATAATAATCCATCTACTATTTTATATGTTAGTTTATTTCAACAGACATTTAATGAACCATGTACTGAGCAGTGTTCTAATCATATGGAATAGTTCTGAAAAATACTGAGACACTAGAACAAGGATAGTTAAGAAAAGTAGATAGGAGGGTAAGTATTATTGGGATTTTGTAAGCCCATTACCCTGGTAAGGAATTCGCATTTTATTCTCAGTGCAATTTTGAGTTTTTAATGGGAGGAATAATATCAATTAACCTTTTTAAAAGATTGCTCTGGCTGCCAAGGAGAGGAGAGAATGCAAGTGGATCAAGAGTGGAAGCTGTAAAGCTTTTAAAGTTCTTGGCTGCAAGCAGCAGAAATAGACTTTGACTAACCTGCACAAGAAAGGAACTATTTAGAAGAATATCAAGTGATCTATAGAATCATCTAGAAGACTAGAGGATCAGATATGGAAGCCAAACAGAAACTGAGAAAGGGTGGACAACAGAAAACACAGCCCAAAGAAGATAAAGATAAAATATGGTGAGTTCCCCTTCCAAATGCCACTGGTGACTCAAAAATGTACGTGCTAAATTCGAAATCTCTGCTAGATGCCTTCATGTTGTCATAAACTTTTTCCTAATTCTTCCTGCCTCTGCACATCATTCTCTTCAAATCCAAACTCGTGAGTAGTATCAATCAAAGGTCAGAGCTTTATCATATGCTTAAACTCAAACTTCCAAAGAATGGGACAGAAAGAACCTGGTTCTTTTGGTTTCTATAGTGAAAACCAAGGAAGTGATTCCAACCAATTCCCACATGGTAGAGAACTCTGTAAAACTAAGCAGGGATGTTAAGAGGCAGCATTTCCCTAAATAAAAGTCCACAGAAGGAAATTAGTATTGGTGATTCAGTGAGACATGGAGGTGCCTTAGACCTGGACTTGGAAGGGACTATAATGTGATGTTTGAGTGCAGGCTATGGAAAGAGATGGTCAAACCACTTCTCTACCACTTACCACTCCTTGTGTGATATTGAGCAAGTTACTTGACCTTTCATTTGTCTAGATTCTTTATCATTTCAAAATTAGGGAGTATAGAAGAAGTGTAAGAATTAATTCATGAATGTGCTTAGTAGTTAGCACAATATAAATCTTAGCTATCTTTTTTTTTTTAAGAGTAGTAGCAGTGAATATGTAGAGACATAATGAATGGAATAATAAATATTGGAAGGAGAGTCTATAGGAGTTGCTTATTGTTTGATATGAGAGAAAGGGAAGTGGATCATGGATGACTTAGAAATTATGGTTTGAGCAGGTATGTGGGTTGTAGTACCATATACTGAGATGAGACAAATCTCTATTCCATCAGTTTCCTGAGTTTGGTACATCCACTCCAGGATGCTCTTGAACTACTTTGTATAAAAACCTTGGTTCTATCCAGTTCTAGGAATATCCCAACACATTATTCCAACCTAATGGCAGTTTCACACCTGCCCCCAAACACAGGACACAAAATTTTTTATTTTATATTTGTTCATCTAATATCTATATCCATCTAGTATCAATATCTATAAGAATGACTAGAAAGTTTGGCATTTCAAGGACTTTCCAGAGAGTTCTGTGTTTAAATGACTATCATCCAGCTCTTCCCAAAATATAAATGGGTTAACTAATATTTGACAGATATAATTGAATACAGTCTATCCCAAGCTTTGAATTTTTCTCACTTTGGCCATGTAATGTCAAATAGTCACAGATTCCATAAATTAGAATGTGGACATCTTTGGGAGACCATTCTATTTGCCATGTCTTCTGAAGAACATTACAAGTAAAACATAATTAGAAAAATAAACAAACAAAAAAACACCCTAATAAGATTTCAGAACGTTCTTTTAGTCTCTATAGTAATAGTAAAGTGCAATATGCAAGGTAATACACTTCTCTGTAGTTTACCCAATTCCATCTTCGATATCACATCTCTTCTTTGTTCAAATGATTGTTAGGGAGGAATAAAGTTCTCAAAGCTAAAAAGAAACTTTAAAAGTTAACTGAACAAGAACATAATGCGAGGGAAGGCAAGAATCAAAATTCATCAGAAGAAATTTTCTTAGATTGTACCCTAGACAAATATGTCATATAGAAAAAAGAAAGAATACCTTTCTTAAAAATTATGCCACCCAGTAAAAGTTTAAAAAAAAGTTTTTGATCAACAAAAATAGCTGACTGACAGAGAATTGTTTTTTAATCAAATGTGTAAATCTAAACAAAGATAAAATATTGCAAATTACTTGAAATTTAGGCTATAAAAAATATGATCAAAATTTCAGGGAAGCTTCTCTTTCTCTTCCCTTTGGCTTTTAAAAGAAGACTTTTTTTTTTTTTCCACAATGCATATCTGCCAAATGAAAACAGGAAAAGCAATGGAAATTGCCCAAACTTTCCCAAGCTTCATGATAGTGAAGAAGGCTGATAAAAGTTACTGTAAAAACAAGACCAACCCAGAAAACCAAGACTAAACAGGACTCCCTTTTATTTCTCCAAGTTACATTTTCTTTTCTGATTTAATATCTAATGAAAATTGCATGGAACAAAATTTTGGCATCTATTTATCACATGAGGACATTTTGTGAAAAACCATATATTAAATGCTTAATTCTTCCACTGAAATAGTGAAGGAAATATTGGACCATCATTAATCATATCAAAGCAGTATATTATTTCAAAACAGAAAAGAATGTTCTTATAAAGGCATTATTAGAGTAGAAGCCAAACTAATTATAATATGCTTTGAAGTATAAAACCTGCAGCAGAGGACCTACATGACCTTGTTGGAGACAATTTCAAATACTAAGCTGCCCTTCGAAGAAGTAAAAACTGTGTTTTGTGGATGTGTGTGTGTGTGTGTGTATAAGGGCATGAGGGAACAGAAAGTTCTAAACAGTCATCTCAATTCATACTCTGTTGCTAAGGAAGGAGATCTTTAAGTGACCCCACTATAAAATTTCCTACTACTATTACTCCAGTAAGTGGCATCAAAATACTAATATCTATTCACAAACTTAGATTCAAGAATGAATATGGCAACATATATGCGAACAGGATCCATATAGCTGAGGTACCTAGTTCATCATCTTAAATCAATAGGTAGTCAAAAATATTTGTTGAAGAATAATGTAAGAAAAATTACCCATTAAAAGTGACTCAGTGTGTTTCACAATTTACCACCTTTGTATTGCAATATAATTATGTGCATCATCATATCCATATGTTTCACATAAATGTACTTGCTGACATCTTAGCTTTGTATGCCCTTCCCCTAATGTGACTAACTCCTCTTGTCTTTCAGATAAATAAGCCAATGTCCCAGGAGGAAAGAAAGGCAAATTCAGAGTAATTGGGGAGACTTTAATGTGAGGATCATTTGCAAAGATGGAGATTCTAATGAGGAGATTACTGAAGGCAAAGGGAAAACAAAAATCAGAGCTAGCAACAATATGAAAGTCACAACCCCTAGGTTTGGTAGGACAAAGGGAAAGTAGCAGCTATTAGATCCAGAAAGAGCTTAGTTTAGCCAAAGCTGTGAGAGAGGATTCCCATCAAAGCTATGGCCACGGGTCGAGGAGCTCAGCTCTACTCAACCTATGAGCCGAACCCTCAATTTCCTCTCTCTTTTTAAAGATTATTTATTTATTTATGCCAGAGATAGACAGAGAGCATGAGTGAGTGGGGGAAGGAGCAGAAGGACAGGGAAAAGCAGACTCTCCACTGAGCAGGGAGCCCGACAGCAGGCTCAATCCCAGAACCCCGATATCATGACCTGAGCCAAAGGCAGACACTTAACCACCTGAGCCACCCAGGTGCCCCCTCAATTTCCTCTTAATATCACCTCTTTAAAGACACTTTTTTGAGCCGCTAAAGTAGTACTCTAACACACTTATGCTTTATCATGTGACACCTGCAGACTTTTTAATGTGCTCTATACATTTCCAGAAGCATCTGACTTTTACTAAAATTTCTAAACTGTCCTGAAGAAGTATCTAAATATTGTAATCATTACTAGAGACAGTATATTTGTCACACAACTGATAAGAATAAAGAACTTAGGGGTGCCTGGGTGGCTAGAGACCTTTAAGGCCTCTAATGCAATGAGGCTCAGGGTGGGCATTTGCCCTGAAATAAATGGCTGTTCTCAGTGTTGGTTATTTGGTAAGGACGTCATCAAGTAATTGCCATGGGCTACTCCAAATGGCCATGGCATTCTCTATCACTGATGGAATTATTGCTGTCTCCTCAACCCACAGAAATGAATGAGAATTTGAGGAACTCCCTTCCCCACCAAGATTCTGATTTTCTGCCCTGAGAACTACCATCCAGGGCTGCACAAATCAGCTGACACCACATCAATGACCACAGTCACTGAAAACCAGGGAAGGTTCTGGATGAATGTTCTTGCAGGTGGAGACTCTGGGTTTCAACACTGTTTCCAGACCTCCTCTTAAGCAATGGCAACAACATAATGCCTAAAATGGAGTTCATTAGACAAGGCTGTTCTGGAAACTAGCAGCTGTCTATATAAGCATCAAAGACAACATGGGAGTTCTCTCCCTACGGCAGGTAAATAGGATAATGGACTTCAGTTTTGTTTTGTTTTGTTTTTAAGATTTCATTTATTTATTTGAAAGACAGAGCACAAGAGAGAGCAGAGAGCACAAGTGGGGGGTGGGGGGTCGGAGGGAAGAAGGGCAGAGGGAGAGGGAGAAGCAGACTCCCCACTGAGCAAGGAGACTGATGCAGGGCTTGATCCCAGGACCCCATGATCATGACCTGAACAGAAGGCAGACACTTAACCCACTGAGCCACCCAGGCAACCCTGCCTGGACTTTGGTTTTTAACGTAACCCCAAGATCCTGAGGAAATTTGTCATAGGAAGTAAGGAAAAAAAAAATCCTGGACTTCCTTCTCAAGAGAATAGATAAGACTTTAGAATTGGAGACATTTGCAGTTCAGAGTATAATTAGGAGTGACTTTTTTTTTTTTTTTTTTTTTAATGTTTGACTCCTAACAGCAATGAAGTCTTAACACTCCTTTTTCCCCTCATGCCCTACATCTGGCAAGTGGATAAGAAAGCCTGGCTTTTCCTTCCTTTAGCACCTGATTCAAGTCCTAACCCATGATGGGAACTGTTACTCTAGCCCCATCCCTGAACAACACCACAATTAAAACCCAAGCCAGACTCCTCTCCTCATGCTCTCTCCCAGAAACCTCAATTATGTAGGAAATAAATCTTTCCATACCTTATTGGATGTATGCCTATGGCATTATCAACCTGAACCAAACCCTGGGTAGGGGTCTCCCCTATTTTTGCAGTGTGACCATAACATAAAGGAAACCTGTCCTCCTTTTCCATTTCCAACTAGTGAAGAAGTCAGACTGGTTACCCACAATCCTCAATTTTCTTTTTCCTAATGGGTGTAACCATTTTCTTCCCACTTCCTAATCCACCTTACCTTCCCTTCCTTGCCAGTTTATCAAACACCTTAAACTCTTGTCAGTTATACCAGGTTCAACTGGAGTCTTACCATGGGCAGAATGGTCATTACCAAACCTAAACAAAACGGAAGTGAGGAAAATAAAGTCAAAGTGTCCAAAGTCAATGGATTTGCTTCAATATGTAGTTGCAGCAATAGTAAGATGTGAAGTTTTACCAGGTGAATTTGTATATACAAATATCTTTTCCAGAATTTTCTGCTCCAATTCTACCCATTCTAATTTCTCACCTCTCTTCAAGATGTCGGTTATTAACTGGTAATTGCTTAAAACTTCATGCTATCTGCTCAGTTGTGTTATGCAACTCACCTGTTAGTACCAGTTTGGATACGTTAAGCTTGATGTTGAATTGAAAATTAAGAATGTTAGATTTTGTCAAATAATAGGATAACTTATTGTGGTGATTTATACTACATAATCTATTCGCTGAAAACCTTTCCAGTTTTAACTACAATTTATTTTAAGTTTCTTAAAGATTCTTCTACTTTTAAGGAAAATAGTAATTTAAAGAAATGATGGGCATCACAGCAACAAATTTTTCTTTTTATTTTCTTCTTTCAGGGCTTTTATTAAAAATGGAGAATAAGTTAACAATATTGGGTAAAGAAAATTAATTAATTTGGGCCAATCCATGTATTGGGACACGTGTAAAACAAAGGAGAAAGAATGGTGGTTTGATGCAATTTATCTCTTTTAAGTGAAAAGTGGGTTTTTATTTTCAAAGGGTGCCTTTGTCAAACAGCAAATACAGGCAGCTACAAACAAACCCCCTGGTTTCTGGCTTCATCACTCTCTCCATAATAAGGCTTCATTTCAGATTTCTTTTAGGTACCAATGTTTCCAGTTCCTTTGGCTCTAACCCATGGCCCTTATCTGACCCAAAAAGCCCATAAGCACTTACAATTCAAAGAGAGCATATATTTCTGTGGAGAGCCAGGCCAGCCTAGAGCTAGTAACAGGTTGTTAAGATTTAACAAGGAAAAATAAGGGACCCATTAGAAGGTTGAAATGGCTTGGCAGGGGAGAGGGAGGAGATAGAATCCAAAGTCTCTTTAAAGAGATTGAAAATATCCATGTTAAAAATCATTTTTTAACAATCAGATTTTAAAAAAGACCCTATTAAAATGTTTACAAAAGCATAACACAGAAGCAAAAATAAAAAATCCAAAATCATTAATTTCATATTGTGAAAGTGAAACTGATATAAGATGATTTTACACCACCTGGTTAATGCAGAGTCCCCCGTATTTAAGTCTGTGTACACATTCCTGAAAAATAATTGGTTGCTCATGTTACAGGAGGAGAATATTTAAATAATGTGTAGAATTTTTATGATGAAGATTGCCAGTGTCATCTCTATTGACTCTTTTTATAAATGGAGGTGAATCTAGCTTTTTGGAGGAACATGAAGAATAAAACTCAAGAAGTTATATCAAAACATTTGTATTCCATGCTAAATTAAACTGCCTGTGTTGTTTTATTTCAATTCAACTTTTTCTTATAGATGTTATTGATCTTAGCCTTAACTATAAATACATTTCTTATGCTATTTAATTCAATAAATTATAAAATTAATATGCTTTAGTAACAGTAACTTCAGAGATGTTGAGAATAATGATGCATCTCTCAGCAGTGTAAGCTATGTAGAGCAATTTTCTTATCAAGGTTTAATTTACTAGAGTAAAATTCACCCATTTTAGAGTACAGTTCTGCTAGTTTTGACAAATGCGTATAGTAATGTAACCGGTACCACAATCGAGATACAGAACAATTCTATCACTCCCTAAACTTTGCTATATATGTAGCAATTTAATAGCAGCTACTTTTTAAAACGCTGATCCATGACAAAAATTCAATATCTTACTTTGTTTACTTTGGCTCTTGATTTATAGAGGGCATTCAACTGTAGGATTGTTAGACATAAAATCAAATATAATTATTGAGCAATTCAACCTTTTTGTCCTTCAAAATAAGGGACATGTATTACGCACCTCTTTCTCTCTCTTTCTTTCCCCCTCTTTCCTCCCTTTTAAATTGTCCTCCCCCTAAAAAAAATCCTTCTTTACTTCTTCCCAGTATTAATCAGGATGTTCTATTTTTATTTTTGTTTTGCTTTGCTTTTTACAGACAGCTAGCCTTCTGATTTGTATTAACAGGAAAGAAAATATCGCCAAAACGACATTACCTCACAAGCAAGAATGTAGCACTACATTAGTTTTTCAAGATTGGATAAAGCATGTTTAGGTTAAATGTGGACATCAGCAGTTTTAAAACCCAAATCTGATGCATCTGGCACTCTTTATTGTCTTAGAGGTTTCATCAGTTGGATGCTTAAAATCTGTCTCCTGGCAGCAAAAGTCTCCAGTGAGGTTTTTATGTGATTTGCTAAGAAATGCCTGGTTTCAGAAGTCATTCCTTTCAATCCCCAGGGAAGCATGGCTGCTAGACTAACTCTGCCCTTGAGCTACCTGCTAGATGACTTTGGAAAATCTTATACAGAAGCAATATTTAAATTAAAAAAGACAGTTTGAAAACCTGTTTTTAATTTGTGCATAAGAGCTCAAACTCCCTCAATTTTGTTAGCTGATAACCGTTTCTATTTTGTTTTGTTTTAGTTATTTTTAAAAGTAAGGGTGGAGAAAGAAAGAGACCCCTTTGGGAAGTAATAAAACATTCCCTTTAGTGTAATAGTCTTGGGGTGGCTGCAAAGCCTGTCTTCACATCGCCATGCTCCCTCAGTGCAAGATGTCATTCATGAGTTGATGAAGGGTTAACGCAGGGACACTTACAGTGGATCAAACACAAAACAGAAGCTACCCAAGGCTCTGAATTGTTGCTCAGGATGCATGAATTCTGAAGACTACCATGGCATTGGACTGGCCATTCAGGTGGTTTGATCTGTATCCATGCCCCACACTCATCCATTTAGACACAGTGAGTGTATAAAAACTAGAATCACTTACATCGATTCCTTTTAATACATTTTTGTAATAAGTGCCAACTCATTTTGCAGTAATCAGGCACAGATCTTCCCACTCTTACACTAACACTACTGGCTTGTTTACTTTTACTTTCTCAGCCCTACCCAGATATTCTTGGACAGAATCTCGGTCATTTTAGCCTCTAGTAAGAGTCTATAAAGCTTCAAGCATTCCTTACCTTCCTAGAGTCAAAGTAATACTCATGGAATACTCTTTTCAGAAACCTTATACCAGTGGTTCTCAAAATTTAGTATGTGTCAGAAATATCTGGTGAGCTTGTTAGAACACAGATTGCTAGGTCCCATCTTAAGTTTCTGATTCAGTTTGCCTGGGGGGCAGCCCGAGATTTTGTATTTCCACAAATTCTCAGGTGATGTTGCTGCTTCTGAGCCAGGAACCATATTTCAAGAACCATAGATTTATATGATGCTTTCTGATCACTGATTATACCAAGTAGTGTAATAAGGAACACCATTGCTTCTTTGTAATTTTTTTTTTTCCTTTCTCTGTACATTGGCCATTCACTACTCCATACAGTTGTCTCCTTCTAGATTTCTACTGGTTACCTGTACAATTCAAGTATACTAGATGTTTGTTGACACTCAGGTTTTTATCTCCAGGCTTTATCTCTTCTAATCTCTCTCCTAGATTGCAGACCCTTAAAGCCCATAGATATTTTACAGACACACTTGTAGGTTTGGGTAGACTTGGCCAATGAAACATGATCCTGGAAGATTTTAAAGGCAGACAAGAAAACACCATTATTTTCTGGTGGTCATTGTGGAAAGGCACGTGGATACTAGAAGATGACAGATGTGGTGTTTTGCCCTCATTTTGGGGAGTTTTCTCACATATACTTTGGTGCTGGGAATAGCCCCCTCTATTTGTGGTGGCTTCCTTGTGATCCTAGTACTTCCAAAGGCATTGACGGCAGCAGCCCACCTTAGGATCCCTAAGGTAGATGCACTGCTACTAATTTCATTTTAAATTTATTCCTAAAGAATATATAGGTGGCTGCTACTTTACTGAGCAAAATGAGAGTGACACTCTAGAAGGTACTATATCTAGGGGAAAGATGCAAATGTAAGAGAAACAGTTCCTGATTTGACTTCTTTATGGCTTCCCATGATAGCAGAGATTATAGAGTAATGAGACTTCACTAGTTTTTCTCTCCACAAAGAAAGGTCAAATTTATCTCTGTAATGGAATTCTTTTGTAAATAAAATAGACCCTTGAGGAACGGTTTAGATTACTCCAGAATTGAAGGTTGATATTGCCTGAGTATTTGGGAACCTAAAAGCTACATTTACTATTCTTGTGTATATGCTCAATATTCTTTCTCATTTTAGGGTTTCCTCATATGTCAGTATACAAAAAAATCTCTGAAAATTTTTTTCAGTGCCTATAGTAGAGCATTGATCCAACTTAGATCACCAGAGAATCCTTCTTTCATGTAGTACCAACACTCCTCAGAAATATTGTTCAACAAAGCCCCCTGTGGAAAATTTTAGCCCCCCCCCCAAAAAAAGTGTTGCATTTTAGGAGAATGGAGCAATAAAGGAAGATCCCTAATCTAATCAAAAGGAAATCTGAAGACATATCGATTGAGATTCTTAATAATTAAGACGTGATAATTATGTGAAAACTATCAGAGCTCAGTTCTATTTACTAATACATCCTATTAAGTAATAGGGAGAAGTTTTACTAAAAATCTTTAAAATTTTAGCATCTATCTCTTCATGTTGCTCTCAGGATAACTTATTAGAATATCTACAAAAGTCTCTGTGCCAATTTTATAATCAGAAGTGTGAGAATGAAACTGGATTCTATCCCACAGTGACATGACATGGCGGGGGAGGGGCTTCAAAAGAAAATAATCAGCATTTTCCATAGAAAGAAAAGCAGGAGTTCAGTACTTGGGACAAAATAAGGAAAGAAGAGATATAACCAAAAAGCAGATTACAAAGGAAATTCAAGGCTTTTATATGAAGGGGGGGATCTGGATATCTCAACAAATCCTCATTATGCTTCCACTTTTAGTGCCATCTGGATTCTCCACGGTTTCACCTCACCCCTTCTTCTCACCAGTAATTTCCCTGCTGGAATTCTACCCCAACTATAATAGCCACCAGTAGTGTTTTGGAGCAAAGAGAATATATGACTGTGGGATTTCTACATACAATTCAGAATGATCTTTTAACTCTTTATCCTAAATTAAGATATATTTTCAACAAAATCTCTCTTATAAGTCAAAACTCATAATAGAAGTCCTTAACTATCAAGTAAATCTCCTAAGTTTTAATTAACCTCATTTCTTACATTCCATCATTGTTTCATTTTTTGTCGAAATTCCAGGCACTGTAAATAAATTGCAACTCAGTCTTGCAGACACTTTGCCAACAGTTAAAGTACAAAACATAACAACCAAAAGAAATCCGAAAACACTTCATGAAAGATCTGATCGACATTCCATGATGAAATGTATATTAAATGAGATCCTTTTTAATGTAGTGAATTTAAGGGTCCAAAACAAAGAGAATTGGGTAGTCTTCAAGTGATTAGACACTAGAAGCAATAGATATATTACCATTCCTTAAAAATAAGAATCTTACTTTTGAGATTTGTTCCTCCTTGGAGCTAATAAAATTTCGAGGCTATAATCAAAAGACAAGGAAACACGTTTCTTTTAACAAATGGTTGGTCAGTTCATCTCTACTGAGACTCATTAAAGTACAAAGTTAATATTGTAAGTTACAAAAGACAAAGTAGGTGTTAGAGGTAATGAAAGATTTAGGCAGAAATGTCAAGATTAAATGCATGTTTGTTCATCTAATTACTCAGTTAATGTCAGTGAGTACTCATTAGACACCTACTAGGAACAGCTCTGTGCATTTTTCAAGTCCGTAAAGCAAGTGTTTAGAACCACCTGATGCTCCTTTGTTTACACTTTAGCATATTTTCACCCAATGCTGACCACCAAGGACCCAAGTTACACAGCCTCTGCCCCACCACCAAAAACTCCTTCATCAAACTCTTTCTGTGTCACATGCTCCAGAATCATACTATCCCTAGCTCTAAATACTCCACCAATGGTTATTCTCTCTGTCCTTCAGCCATTCATTTAATAAACATAGGCTCAGAACATAAAATGTGTCAGATGCTAATTAAATTATTATTAATAATAAAAATAGCAATAGTGGTGCACCTGGGTGGTGCAGTCAGTTAAGCAACTGACTGCTGGTTTTAGCTCAGGTGGTGATCTCAGGGTGGCGAGACTGAACCCAGAGTGGGGCTCCATGCTCAGTGTGAAGTCTGCTTGGGATTGTCTCTCCCTGTTCCTGCCTCTCCCACTTATGCACTCTCTCTCTCTCTCTCAAATAAACAAATAAATCTTTAAAAAATATCAATTGAGATATTTTTATCTATAGTAAAGATAGTAAAGAGACTATCCTGCCTTCATTAAGACAGAGAAGTTAAAAAGACACTATAAAAAGTGTAATAAATACTTCATAAAAAAGTATATGTTGGTAGGAAAGTGAGTGCGGTCAAGGGAATGTTTCCTGAGGAGATGTTTCCTGGCCTAGCTCTTCAAACAGGTATTATTTAAAGGAAGAAAGAATAGGGTAAAAGACAACCAGACATTTGGAGAATATTTCAGGAGCCCAATGCAACCAGAAGCAAAGATCAGGTGGCTTCTGCTGTTGCTCCCACCAGTCCACTGCTACCACTGCTCATCTCCATGGAGTAAGTGACCAGACACGGAATGTGGAGCCCCGCCTTCACACACTGCATGTCCAACGTGGCTTGCCAGTTGCCACTGCAGAAGAAAAACGGCCTCAAACTCACTCCGATGTTCGAAGTATCGTATAGGATGTCTCTGCGTAATGTAAGTTTATCCCTTCAAATATGAAATCCAGGAAATAATGAAAGGATTGGGAATCAATGCCACCTTCCTAGTGGGATACACTACCCAATGTGGTATCTGCTCGCCACATGTGGCTACTGAACATTGGACTGTAGCTACTTTGAAATAAGAAATGTCCTAAGTGGAAATTATGTGCCAGATTTCAAAGATTTACTATATAATAAAGAATACACAATATTTTGTAATTGCTTTCATATTGATTACATGTTATTAAATATATAACCAAAACGCAATATATAATCAGTCAATACACAGTAATATTTGCATATATTGGGTGAAATAGAATATCATTAACATTAATTTAATGTTTTTTTAAACTTTTTTTTTAATGCAGCTACTAGAAAACTTTTAACTGTATATGTGGCTTACATTATGTTTCTATTGGAGAGCACTGCCATAGACCAATTCCAGCATAGTAGGAATGAAGGGTTAAGATAGAAGTAAAGGGGTACAGAGCATTAAGGGTGACAGATGTGGGGAAAAAAAAAAATCAGTCGCCAAAGGCTTACATTTTAGACACTGACTAATGAAAACAAGGATTACAGAAATCAATAGTTTTAATCTTAACAATGTTAGAAGAAGGGTGGACTCTGGGCCTGGTGGCAGAGAACTTGGTGCACTTGGTTTACTGAGGAGGGACCCAGAAGTTGAAGTTTTGTTAAGATGTACAAGCTGATCAGACCTCAGAGGCTGATCATCAGCAGTGATTCAGGCCTTACCCAAATGAGGAACACAAGATTTTTTTTTCTCTTCAAAATAAGGTTTCACATGCTATAAATGAAAACAAAAATACTGCCTTCCTTTCAGATCCTTTGAATAATTTCCTTCAGAAATTACTGCATGGTGAATTTTTTCTTCTGAGAAAAAAAATCCATAGTCAGAGCAAGCATATTTTAATAAAATGAAATATATCACAAATTCATTTATTCTTAAGCATACTCAGGAATCCAGAAATGTGTCAGTTGTTCATGCAGATATATTTCAATAATATTTCAATAATATTAAAATAAAATATTGTCTATTTCACACCTGATTCACACAGCTACAACATTCTACTGAAGCAAGCAAAGTTGAGAATGATCAAAGTAATTCCCATCAAGATTAACTATACAAGCAAAGATGGATTAAAAAAACAAACAGAATCTTGGGTGCCTTGTGGCTCAGTTGGTAAGCATCCAACTCTTGATTTTGGCTTGGGTCATGACCTCAGGGTCCTGAGGTCCAGCCTGGGATTGGGCACCCTGCCCAGCACTGAGTCCGACTGAGATTTTCTTTCTCCTTCTCCCTCTGCCCCTCTCTATGCTCTTGTGGGCTCAGCCTCACCTGTGCTCAAATAAATAAATAAATAAATAAATAAATAAATAAAGTCTTTTAAAAAAATCTTGGGGGGATTAAGATGAGATAGATATTCCTTCTGAATTCTGAACAACAGCAATCAGAATGGCAACAAGGAATACGCCTCTAGATGAGTGGATTAGTAAATTAGAGTGTTGACAAGATTTAAGGAGTGCAGGTTATTTTGAGACTAACAGCCTAAGCAACAAGAAATATGATTTTTTTTAAAAAGATTTTATTTATTTGAGAGAGAGAGAGAGTGGCACAGGGAGAGGGAGAAAGAGAGGTAGGCTCCCCACTGAGCAGGGAGCCTGATGTGGGGCTCAATCCCAGGACCCTGGGATTGTGACCTGAGCCAAAGGCAGATAGTTAACTGACTGAGCCACCCAGTTGTCCCAAGAAATCGGAGTTTCAAAAATTCTCTCTCTGTAATTAAGTCACTCTCATTCAGTTGAATCCCCATACACTTTCCTGAATGATAGAAAACAACAGAAGGAATCATTTAGAATCTTTGGATTATACAAAGGTATTATAATATTAGTTCTTTTCAATCCAATGATTATTTATGATTATTTTAACAATTGGATTAATTAGTTTAATTGATTTTCATTATATTTTCATCAGAAAGTAAAACTCTAGTAATTTTTGTCTTGTTGTATTTATTGGAATTGTTTTTTATCAATAAAGATCATCAATTTGTAAATATTAAATAGATACATAAATATAAAGCATATCCTACATCTGCAAAATGTGCTATGTGATGCATTTTATTCTATCTGTACTTTAATCAATTTCCTTCTTGATTTTGCTGACAACTTGATCTGGCATACTAATACTAATACGTATTATTAGTATTATTCAATACATTTAATAATAAATATATAAATATATTTAATATATTAAATTTATATAATTTCCTAATGGTTGTTTAACAATACTTCTGCTATGTTTTCATCCAAAAGATATAATTAATAATAGTCACCTTAAATTTTAATATGCCATAATCAAATGGTTTTCTTTCATTTTAGAATTTTCTCAAATTTTGTTTTAAAATTAGCATGAAATCCACCTTTTTATTTGAGTTCAATTTACATATGTTTTTTCTTTTTAGTATTTGAAGTAATTTGAATTTTTGCTGCCTCTCATAATTAGTAGATAGATTCTATTTAATACTACTAGATTCTTTCTATTTAAAAAATATTTAAATCACTTTCCTCGTCAAATTTACTAAACTTCATGAGTACATCTTTAGCTTATCCCCTCTACTTTAACATACTTGATCTAGGTTTTGTATTATTTTATGCTTTCAAGATTTTTTCACTAATATTTGTAAAATGATTTATCCAATGATACCAATATAAAAGTTAAAAAATATATTTTCCACTATGATTAGTACAAAACAAATATTTAGCTTTTGCTTTCCCCACTTTTCTGTGTGTCCTTTATGGTTTTTGTTTCTTTAACTTTTTAAATCTTTTTTTATTTGTTTATATTTTGTATTATTTTACTTTCATTCATCAATGTCATCTTCTTTCCTTGTAGGGGATGTATTTTTTATTAACCAGGGATGGCAAACTTTTTCTAATGTAACTTGCTACTTTGTACTTTAATTCTTGTTTGGAATTGTGTTTTTTTAAGCAATGACTCTAGAAGTGTTACCTGCACAGTATATTTTCTTAAATGTTATACACCTAAAAATTGTTTTTTCATATTTTTTCATATGTGTGTTTCTTCATGGAAAGACATATAATGAGTTTCTTTTTCTACTTTAAAATTATGTTGACAGATACTGTTCCACTGTCTTTAGTGATTTATTATTAAGGATATCATTTTATAACTTTTATAAATAATGTGCTTTTTTTACCTTGAATTCTTATATAATTGATTTCTTGTAGTAAAAGTAACTTTCTAGGACCTCTGCTAACATCATCTTCATTCACTTTATTTGCTTGTATATACTGACTCCTCTAAATCTTCCATCTCATGTTTCCTTTCTTTTTCTTTTACTCTCGAAAGAAAATTTATTCCAAAACAATAATCCAAAAGAAGAAAAAGTTTATGCCCAGAAACAATGTTCCCAATATTATCTACAGTATTTTTAAAAGTTGAACAAGTTAAATTTCTCCATACAGGGAAACAGTTAATTATGAATATTAAATTAATAAGATAGTGTTTCAAGACTAAACGGAAAAGTTATAAATGATATGACAACATAAAGATGTTATACGCAAAAGTAGATCTTGAAACTACATCCCTGCTCAGATGGCATTATGCAAGAAGGGTCAGGGAGAACAGACAGAAGCTGAATTATAGTACTAAGATTTTAAATGACCTTTACTTTTTTCTTTAAAAAACCATGTCAATGCTATTTTAACAATATATGAACATTTTTAAATGTTCTTATCAATATGTTCATTCTCTGCAAAAAGTGTCACTTTAATTTTGTGGCAGCTGTTATAAACAGCACTAAGCTCAGAATATGGCAGATGTTTCTAGAATAGTTAAGAAGATAGTCGAGAGAAAAAAAAAGTACTGAGTAAAAGGAGATTGGAAGCTTCAATACTTAATTTTCTTCATATCTTAAATGAGGGCTCGCTGGACACAAACGGTTGGCCCAAGCTTAAAATCATATTTTATTTTTCAAGTTTGGTAAGTGTCCTTCTAACCACACACTAATAATTTTTTATACATTTGTCCTGTATTTTGGGAAATTATTACTATTTGTAGATTGGAAATCTGTGGCTTGCCTTCAAAGCCTGCTTTCTCCATGTTTCTTTGAATTACATAAACCGAATTCTTGGAGAGCTTCTCCACATCTATTCTCCCTAACTGATTTTGGTTTTCTGTAGTGTCAAATCTGCTTTTGATGACTCTAGTAGAGCTTTAATTCTGTGCATTCATATTTCACGTCATTGTTCTCCCTTGTTAGCCACACGTTTTCATCTCAACTCAGACCACTCTTATACTGTACATAGTGTCTTTGTATGGAGAAACAAACTTGCTTTAAAAACTAATTGGTTCATAAAGTAATAAACTAATCTATGAGGCTTTTTCTCTTTGCTCATATACTTTATTGTCCTAGTCCAAATTATACTGTCTTACTGTTTACTAATTTTTCACAATGACTTAATCTTCTTTTGCTGCCACTTTGACGTTTTGAGACTCCCCTCAATTTTCCATATTCAGTGTGAGCATGAGGACAAGGGAAGTGATAATATTTTAATCTTAATTTTCTACTGTGTGCCTAAGTATTAGCAAATGGCTCCTCCCCAGACCTGAAGCAAAGTTTTCTACTGTACCAAGCAAGCACCCCAGGCTCCAATTCATAGCTGGTAGTCAACAAATGTCAAACCCCCTTGTACATCCAGTTCTATATTCAAAATCCCTGAGCATTTGATAAAAAGACCCCAAATCTGGCAAGATCAAAGTTCATAAAATCAAAGAAAAGTAGAGGAAATTTACATGATTGAAAGTTGACTAGGATACAGCATCATTAAGCTAGATAGATGAACAAGCATTTTTTCATTGTGTATCAGAAAAGTCAGTGACACTGACCCAGAGAGTGTTACAAAATCTTATCATCAAAAAAAAAAAAAAAAAGGTAACATAGTTGCTTAGTTATGGTACTTAAGACAGCAAAATAATAAGGTCCTAAGCTTCTGAGATACGTAGATAAATAGATGTATATATTTCTTTCAGAATCTGAACAATGTCATCTTTGCTTTTTCTGTTCAAGTTATACTAAGATCCTTTCTCACAGACTTTTTTCCTCTTTTCCATAGTTTAACAAAGTTGGATGCCATACATGTAAAACCATATAAATTAGAAACTATTATAAATGGGAAAGTGGAAATCAGTTATCTATTTCTCAGAAACAGAATTTTTTTTAATAATAAGACATGCAAGGTAAAAAAAAAAGAGAGAGAGAATTTAGAAAGGTAACAAAAGATCCAAATCCTGTACTTTAGTTTCAACCTGATAAAAAGAGATATCATATGCTTGCAAAACACTTTGAAAGGGAAAATAACCCTACATTTTTCATGTGTTCTTTCGTTCAATTATTTTTGGACATTCATGTTGATGTGTTATCTTTATCTTTAGGCTGGCCTAATCTTAAAACCCTCAGTTCTCTGTTTAATATTTCCTACTCATGGTTCACATGAAAAGCAGTCATGGGGAAAAAGAACATGTTTTCCATCATCTAGCTGTTGTCTGTGCTGATGTATAAATCTGAAAACATCCTGAATTTCATAAGCTAAGACAATCATGTAGGGCTGATGATAAAATAGTGTTTTGACTACTAAGTCACAAAATTAATAAATATTTGTTAATCAATATCAAAACTAATTTTACTCCAAACATACACATTTCAACTGTATAATAAGTAGATCTTAGACTATCTTATCTGTTTTAAAATAAAATGTTTGCAGATGGGATGAATCAACTTGAAAGTATTTGAAGTATAAATGACTAAAGACATAAAGATTAAAAGATGGTCAGCTAATAGTATGTTATAATTGAGTTTCTATTGGCTACGCATAGAGCAGTTAATTCACTCCAGACTAAGTAGTACTTAGATAAAGTGAAAGCAACTTTCATTTCAGTGTGGGCAACATAAATTCTCTTTGCCTTCTTGCCTTTAACTGAAGCTATTTTGGATCACCTGCCACTTTTGAAAATGCTAGTTTTACTCTATCACACAAAATGATCAAACACAATATCTTATATGTATGATTTTTACGTAGATAACATTTTCTTAAAATTTAAGTTTGCCAGTCCAAGGTAGAATAAGTGTTGAAAAAGAAGTTCTCCACACTATCATGTCATTTGCCCACTAATCATATGTAATGTTCTTCCATCCAACCAGTACCCACTGTTGTACTACTGAGGCCCAAAGTAAATCATTGTTGGTATAGTGACATATCCAGTTAACCAGACATGCACACAGGTTCAACAACGCAACCATAAAAACAATAAAACTCTAATTCTTTAAAGTACTTCTTAGGTTAAAATTGTAAAATAATAAAGAGATTTTTAAAATACAGTAAGGAATTACTTCCCTATTCACCTATCTAAAAATAAAATTCATTGCCAGTGAATTTCTGAAACTAATGTAGTCCATGGGATGTTGATGAATTAGTATTGTAGAGATAGGAGGGTGGTGGGAACTCAAATTAAGATATCTATTCTGTGACTCACCACCACAGCTCCAGACTGTATGCTCCCAACATATAAATCTATATTAACCTAGTTTCCTTGGTGAGATCATGGTGGACTGTCTCAAGTCTGTAATCTATTATGATAATTCATATAGACATTATAACACTCTATTGTCATCTGACATCATCCTCTGTGTGGCTAGAGGACACAAATAAATCCCAGTTAAAAAATAAATAAAAGAAAGGAGAGAAAGAGAATTTTTTTAAGATTTTAAAAAATGTTTTAGTGTAAAATTCATTTTTTAAAATTTCTTAAACACTCTTCACTTCTTGATCTATAATGATGACTTTAATTTGCCTTTCCTGCCACACGTTCCAAATTCAGAATAAACAGTTGTTGAAAAAAGTGGTGAGGTTCAGATTAAAAGTCCACAAACAATAGCAAAACTGACTATCTTAATGAAATTTGGAGATAAGCACCAACCCAGATGCCAAGGAGCATAAGGTAAATCTAATGAAGACCTGAGGAAAATCAGACAGCAGCTCATGGAAAATGCAAAACTAGCCTGCCTCTCTTTTATTATACTTGTTTAATCTGCCTCAGAGTTAGTTACCTAGGGTAATTTCAAGTATGTATTCTAAAGTTAATTGTTCTTTATTTTTTTAGACTTAATGATTGGAGGGTAGTAAGAAAAACAGAACATTAAAAATGTGTAGAAAGTATTCAAATTATCCACATTTAAAGGTTGTTTTCATGCACACTTAATGGTTTCAGTAAAACCACACTGGAAAGACTAAGTTAATCTATTGAATTCAATTTTACTTCCAGAGCCATTATCAGAGATAACATCTGAGTTATAGTGTATGCTTCATTTTATGTAATGTTCTAATTAATGCTTAATTTTATCCATGTTAATAATGCAAAGCTAGAGAAAGTCTTGGAGAGTGTAATGTACACTGTAAATACTAAAATTTCAATTCAATGAATAAATAATTTAATTGCACAATGACATACAATAATGTCATAGAACAAGTTTAGTAGCTTGAAAGAATTTGCTGAACTAAAATCATGAACACCAACTTCTACATTTCTGAATATTTCCAACCCCCAAAATAATTCAAATTAGGATTATCACAAAAGTATTTGAAAAAAATTAATTTAGAAACAGTATGTGAGGCAAGTTAGATAAGATCTCTCATTGTAGTCTATTAGTAGAATGCAAACAAGTCTAGATCAGAGTCAAGAACTGAGTTCTAATACTTTGGGTGAACAGTTTAAGTGCCCTAAGGACTCATCTTCCTCTTGGAAATAAAGATTTGGAATAGATTATCTTTAAGGTCCTTTCTAGTATTAAAAATGTTTAGATATTAAAGGAAAATTCCCATGCCCCCCCTAACAGATTGCAAAACTCCTGCCAAGTGTTTGGAGAAAATTTCAGGAAATAGCTCTCACATGCTGCTTATAAAAATATAAATTTGTAAGAGCACATTGGAGAGGAATTTCTTAATACCTAGTATACAAATATTATATGTATATTATATATATTAAATGCATAACATTTTGTGTGTGTGTATATATATATATGTGTGTATATATATATATACATATATATATATACATATATACACACACACACACACACATATATATATATATATATAAATGCATTGTATAATTAAGGTAGTGTTAGACTAAAGAAACCAATTTATTTATTAAAACTAATTCCTCTGGAAGAGTAGAATTCACTGTATTAACAATGAGAATAAACTTCTCATCATTTAAAAGCATTTAACATAGTTATCTACCACTCTGTGACTCAATTTTCTTGTCTGTAAAACGTATATCACTATACCTGATATAAAAGAACATGTAAAGTGTCTAGCAAACCTGGCTCTCTATAAAGACAGCAACTTTGGGGGGCTGGAGGGACAGACCTTAAAAGTATCTAACCAGTTAAGTATCATCCATTCTTTCCTTTATTTTAATGTTTATCTTTTATCTTTAAAGATGGGTGTTTCTCGTTCTTTTCTTCAAAGTATGAATATCTTAACTAATTTTCCACCAGCATAGACCAATTCAGTTCAACCTGCCATTGAACACCCAGCTTCTGATCTCATAGGTCAGCCCACATGACAGTAAGTGTCTGTTTTGATTGGCTAGTGCCTGAACCCCACTGGCTGTTAAGTATTTAAATATTTTGAGTATCATTCATTCTTAATCAATATTGGTCTAATTAACTTTTTATTATCTTGGGGTGGAAAATTAGCTTACAGATAAGTAAGGTTAAAAATAAAGAAAATAATAAACCATGCAAGTAAATAAAAATTTCTACAAGTCTGTGGAAACACTCACACATTTAAAGGAATTCACTTGGGGTTCCGAATAAATAAAGCATTGACATCACATACGGGAATGACTCTTCCCTTGCCAAAGACCAGTGGACTGAAGGGACACCCTCCCTTCTCCCTCTGCAAACCACAAAGCATTCCCCTCTTCTTAGAAAAAGAGAGGAGGGGCTCATGAGACATGAAGCCCTTTAGGGAGGAGGAGAAGGGAAAGGTGGGTTGCAGATGAAGTGGAAAAATATAGCTTGGAGCAAATAACTATTTTTGTTGCTGTTATTAACCGTTTCTCTCAGAAATACAAACTTTTTACTCAAAATTCAAATTTACATGTAAGTTGCAAAAATTTAAAAAAATGACAAAATGAAGTTATATAACCTTTACTTTAAATCGCCTATGATTAATAGTTTCCCCCATTCACTTTTTCATTCTCTCCCGATCTACCTATCTATACATGTCCATATATTATGCTATGTGTGTTTGCATGCATATGTACATACGTGAACATTTTTTTTCTGAACAACTTAAGAGTGATTTCCATATATCATTGTCTTTTGCTCCTAAGTACTACAAAGTGTATACCCTAAAATAAGGATATTCTCTCTCTCATAGACACAGTGCCAAACTGTATTTATTTTTTCAATTTAAATTTTACTTAACACCTATATAATAGTTAGTCTGTATTAGGCATCACTTGAAACTTGATTTCACCAATTATTGACTGTATAGTCTTGCACAAATGACAACCCTCTGTGCTTCAGTTTGCTCATATGTAAAATCAGGATAATAAAATTTTGGCTTTGGACAGTGCCTAAAGAGGCGTATCATATAAATGTTGCTATATACAATTTAAATTTTAAGAATAAATACAGTTTTTATTGCACTTGCAATTAATAATTATTTGGAGTTGCCCATGATCTCCTTTACCTGATTACCAAATTCCAAAGCTACTCTCTACTCTCAAACTCTATCTCAGAAAGCATTACTGGAGAAAATATCCAAAATCCAGTGTTCCAGGGCTCTTCCCACTCACTGTGTTTCTGCCTGTGAATTGTAAGTTTATTTATACTCTCTTCTGGCATTCACCTCCATGTTTTTACAATGACATGCACTAAATCACATGTCCCTTTTTAAGTAACTTTGACACGAAACTATTTAAGTTTGCTAAATATGGGCACGCCTGGGAGGCTCAGCCAGTTAAACGTCTGTCTTCAGCTCAGGTCATGATCCCAGGGTCCTGGGATTGAGCCCGGGGGGAGTCTGCTTCTCCCTCTCCCTCTGCCACTCCCCCTCCTCCTCTCTCACTAATAAATAAATAAAATTAAAAAAAAAAACAAAATAAATAAATTTGATAAATATGTGTGTCATTACAGAGATTGAAATAGTAAAGGCAGAAAGATATGAGGATTGAGGAAGTCATCCTACAACTTTGTTTTTGACTTTTAACTTGTATCAAAATATCATTTATCTCGTTCAATATTTTAATTATTATTTCTGTTATTATTACTAGTTTATATGATCTAAAGACCCTATTAATTAGCAAATGTCCTAAAGAGAAGGAGGGTGCCTTATTTATTGTTAAACCTAATAGAAGCACCTTTGAACAACATTCGGTCATAAAAGATAAGAAAGGGTTAGCCTGATGAATGAACCCTGCCTAAGAGTGACTTCAAACAAAGGGACAGTCTCGAATTTTAGTAGAATTTGGTAATGCATGCAGTAAGTTGGTTAGTAAGAGATGGAATTAAAAACTTTCATGTTACCTGGTAAAAGTTACTGGTGATGTCACTGAGATTGGGAAGACAAGTCAGATATGACCTTGCTTGAAGAGCCTGTGGCTCTTCCAGATGGGCAAGTCCAACAAGGAATTCTATGTCCATGGAGTCAATGGCAGGGATATAAATCTAGGAGTCCTCAACATGGAAGAACAATAAATTCCAGAAAAAAATAGAAATGTGTCAAATAAGTCTAAAAGAAAATGTCAGATATATATGAACATAAGCTAATAAAGAAGTGGAATAGTTAGAGAAATGAAACAAAAAAAAAGGCAGATTGAAAAGGAAAGTAAGTGCAAAGGTAAATGCAAAGACTATTTAGTAGCAAAGTGAGTCAGGGAGACAAGCTCGGGAGCTGTAAGGGCACAGGCCACAGTGTCAGGGCCATGGAGGAATAGGTCTACCCAGAGACTAATGCTCCATTGAAAAAGAAATGCCACACACGAAATGTGTTTGTGTTTTTATAGTTTCGAATGTCTGTAAAACATTTCTCATTACATTAATTTCCAGTGGAAAAAGTAATATACCTTTCAAAACACTAGATTTGTAAGTGCCCAGCAAAGTCTAATTTTTGCCATCCCCATCATGTCCTGTAATAAAAGATGAAAAAGAGGCCTTTACAAGATGTTTAGAAATAGAATAAGCAGTGAGGAGAAAATTTCCTTTTCCTTTTAAACAAATTTGAAAATGGGCATGCTTCCAACTAATAAAAGAATGTTTACTTCCAGCAGGCCTATCAAGAAGACATTGGCTGCAGCCCTTGGCAAGCTTACCAAGCAATCCCTTGTCTCAGGAATACTTCATGTCAATACACACAACTAAAAATACACAGGAAAATGTGCATGATTAGCACACAACACTCAAAGATATGACCAAGTAGGGGTGTGCGCTCCATATCCATTATTATCCCAAGAAGAGCCATTTCCACTTACAAGAAGTAAATTAATCAAAAGCAGTCTCATTCATATCCATGAGTCATCCACAAATGAGAATTAGAGATGCCATAAAAAAGGGGGGACAGGGCTTACTTTTAATTCACACCAAATACATCATAAGTCATCCACTGTATTAGTTAGCATTAGCCATGAATTTTGGAAATTAAAGGAGATGACTGAATAAGCAAAAATGACTGAGAAAGCATGCTTTCTGTATCGCAGGGTAACAAATTTTCTTAATTAAAAAGTTGATACCACATGCATTGACCGTATTGTACAATGTAAAGGACATGTGGTTAGAAAACAAGCCATCCAGTGTCACAGCCTGGTTTTACTCTAATCTGTGTGTAACCCTGAGCTAAGCCCTCTGTGTACAGTGTTTTAATGGTAAGATGAGAAAAATTGACTCATTCATTTTTCTTCTTTAAAAAATAGAACTTTTTCAAGGAAATCTTACATGGAGCCCTAATTACTAAAACAGAGGCTCTGCCCTCTTCAGGTTGAAAGGAGGAGCCCCAACTACCAGACTTACCCTCCCGCTCCTCTGTCCAGCCCACCATGCTGACCTCAAAAGCTCCTCCACACAATGCAAGAGTTCCTCAAAAAGCAATTCTTTCATTTGCTCATTTACTCATGAAATTCTTCTGAGCAAATCATTCATTAATCACAGGGAACAAGTGAACAAGTAGTGGTAAGAACACTCACCTTGACCTTGGAAATCACTGGGTTAAATGACTTCTGAGGGGTTTTTTTGTTTGTTTTTTGTTTTTAAGATTTTATTTATTTATTTATTTATTTGAGAAAGAGAGCCCATGCATAGAGTTGGGGGGGGAGTGGGCAGCAGTGGGGGCACCGGGAGAGGGGGATTCAAATTCCCAGCTGAGCGGCTGGACCCCAGGACCTTGGGATCATGACCTGAGCTGAAAGCAGACACTTAACTGACTGAGCCACCCAGGTGGCGTCCCGGTCCTGAGTTCTAATTGGCTGTTGAACTTGTTGTTGTTACTTGGGTATCAAAGCAGTCAGAGGCGGTGTAAGTGTGTGATAGGACCAGAGCCTTTGTGCTTTCTTCCTCAAGGGGGGAAAACTGCTCGGCAGACAACTAAGCACTGCTTGTATAAACTTTAAGTATAAAGCTCATCTCAGTACGGCTAATTTTAAGGTATTGTCCAGATAGTTGTAATTGTGTTAAAATCCTGTTGATTAAATTAAATTTGTACTTAGAACCAGTATGCAATTAACAGTTTCAAGGTGAAAGTTTTTCCCTAATCGCTCTTTAATACACTTCTAAATTTTGAGAACCTGGTCCCCTCCTCCCATCCCCAGGTAGTGAGACTGCTGTTATTGCTCTCGACTTGAGCCTGCCTTTCTGAAATCTCCAAGTTTCCTAAACCTACGTCTATCACACAGAATATATGTGTTCTGATTCTTGTTTCCTCTCAACCCTACTATCTCTTGGACAACAGTCAACTAGGCTGACAGACTAATCAGGGCTAATGAATTCATATATTCATATATGACTCTTTCAAGGAGATATGAGAGCATTTTAAAATGAGCTTCAAGAGTCAAATCCAACTTAAAGAAGTGAATAAAAGGTGAAAATTCCAGAAATCCTGGAAATCCAGTTGCACAGGTATTTTGAGCCATCAAAAACTTTGGAAACTCTCTGAAATTTCATCACATATGCAATCACCGTTTCTCCTTAAGTCCTGCCCCCACTTGGAGCTTGATGATGTTTATAATATGAAGATCTTTTTCATTGGTATTTTTTGTAAGGAAATCTGACCAGTCCCACAGTAGGCTTTCCTGTTTTCTTGATACTCCAAAATACATAAAACCTGAATTTTCATCCTTAAATGGGCTTTTGTGCACCTAGAATTCTCTCTTATCTCTCTATGACACCTTACTATTAACTAGGTTTGCCTAATTGCTATTCATATTAAAGTAAGAGAGGGATCAATTATGAAGAGGAGGACATATTACTACTGTCTTTAACCAGTGATAAATCATTTATAGTGAAGTCAACCAGGAATTTTAAGTGATCTTCACTATCACATATTCTATAAATTTACAGGATAAAACAAGATCAGCCATACTTGGTCTAATTATTGCAAACCTGTAGATTTGACCAAAAAAGATTCAGAACTACTAGATATTTAATCACATGCTTTTAAATCCCTTGATGGCTGTATTTACTAGGATTTCCAATCTCATCATTGTACAGCTCTTTGCCATATGCTCAAATGTGACCATCTCATTCTCCTACTTAAAACTCATTAACACAAGTTATGAGAACCTTCATAATCTAGTCGTTGTCTATTTCTCCAGCTATATCATTTCTACACCTTCCTTCTGCTTCCTCTGGCTATTTGCTCTCTGTGTCAGATATACTTCCCCTTCTGATCTGCTCTGCCTCTTCACCTTCTCTCATCACCCACTTCCATTGTCTAGCTAAGGATGACTCAACTTTGCAGGTCTCAGTAGATAGCACTTCCTCAAGGAATTCTTCCGTGCCTTCTCAAGTGGTTTAGATTCCTCTTCTAGTATACTCTGCTTCCTCTATCAGCAGTTTGCACAGGCTATTCCAAATACCTATTTACCTGTCTGTAACCTCCCCTATAGTGTAAATAACCTAAAAGGAAGACCGCATTTTAATAGGCCCTTAGTATTTCAGCACTAAGTGTCATAACTAGCATGCATTAAGGAATTAAAAACAAATGTTGCATAAATGAATGAATGAGATGACTTACACTCTACTTACCTTTTCCTGAATTTTAGCCATTTCATACATACATGTTTATATCCATATATATGTATACACAATACATACATATACATAAATATATATACACATACATATTGATATGCAGTATATATCCATACATGTATATACATGCATATGCAGTCAGTGCATGCATATAGATACCGATGAGTAATTTGTACATATATATGTATACACACACATATATTTATGGGAACACACACACACACACACAAGAAATGTCACCTTCCTACCCTAAGTTTTATAAAAGTTTCAGTTTATTTTGCATATAGCTCCAGCCTTTGTGTTTTATAGTTTATATTATAACCAAAGCAAAATGAAACTATAAAAGAGCCTTGGTTATATTTTTATAGGGGAAAAGTTTTAATTAAAAAACACAACTGGCCTCAGAGAATGGAAATATAATTTTGTTAAAGTTTGTCCCCCATGATGTATTTTAAATTAAAACTCAGTTTGTGTGCATTGATTTAAAAATGTTTAGACCATCCTAAGCTAGAAAAGTGATGGCCCAGAAACATCTAAAGGGCAGAGAAGAAAATGAGCCATGGACTGCCCAAAGTGCCCTAGTTTGGAGCTCTTCATGAAGAAACTGAAGGAAAAGGCTTTGCCTGCAAAGCAGGCAGAGTGAAGGTTTCCATCATGTTACGTCGTTTCTGTGTGTAGGTCACTAGAGCACGAGAAAACCAGCTTTGGAAATTACTTATCAGTGCCAAAAGAACACTGTTCCAAAATTAATAATAAATTGCTTTAATATTTCTCCTTTCTATAACTTTACATTCATGCCATAGGTTTGGACCTATTTTTGAAATACTCCTGCAAAGGAAAGTTACCAACCCCACAAACTGTTTGTGAGAGTATTAGAAGTGCCAATTGAAACAGGAATGCAATAACTTTGTGAAATCGCATTATCTGTCAAGTTCTAAAGCTTATTCAGGTGCTTATTTAAACCCTTGGAACCCATAGGGAAATGAACATGGGATGACTTTTCATTCAGGTTGCCACAACATTTCAGTAGTGAAACTCCATAGTGGTCTACCAGACACCAAAAATAAAGTTTCAGCAGTAAAACAAGTGTCAACAAACCTCATGCTTCTGTGCAGAAATAGCAGGTACTAATAAGGTAACATCAGTACATTATAAATAATCCCTGGGACAGTCTCAAAAGGGGTCTACAGTATCAAACACGTGCAGCAGAAATAGAGTAAAGGCACCTCTGAGGCCATCCAGAAACGGCAAAACAGAGCAGTTTATAACACAGGTTGTCTGAAATATGCCCAACTCCAGGTGCCAACAGCCACACTTTGGAGAAAATCACCAAGACCTTTCATTATTTGATGGAACAAGCAGACAACAGGAATGTCTCAGTGTCAGAGCTTTTAGTGAAAGAAATTAATATTCATCAACACATCTTAACTCAGTCGACAGTTTAAAAGTTGGAATGAAGCATGTCATTCAGGCTAGGAGGTCTTTGGTCCAAGTTAAACAAACTAAAGGAGAATGTCTGGTTTTAAGAACGCTTGTTCTATACCCTAATAGGACTACGCTTTCAACATTAGAAATACCCAGGTGCTAAATTAATCTTGTTATTTTATTTGAATGACTTAGTGGGTAAATTTATTCAGATTAGAAAAATGTGATATCAATATCTAGTGGCAAAAATGTGTAAATGATCGTGCTGTTTAGACTTCGGATTACTTAATTGTATATCCTGTGTCTGTTGAGATATGTACCTCACATATAACATGCAATCACTTCATGTTTGGTGAATAAATAGAGGTTGGGCAAACACATTTATAAATCTTATCAGAATGGCTAATAATACAAGAGACTGTCAAAAGGGCGCCTGGGTGGCTCAGTCGGTTAAGCATCTGCCTTCAGCTCAGGTCAGGATCCCAGGGACCTGAGATCCAGCTCCACCAGCAGGGAGTCTGCTTCTCCCTCTCTCTCCCTGTGCCCCTCCCCACTGTTCATTCTCCCTCTCTCAAATAAATAAATAAAATCTTAAAAAAAAAGACTGTCAAAAAGAAAGTTTTCATCAATTAATAAAATATTTAAGAAAATAAGATTATCAATTTGTTAATCAATTACCATTTATCAAAGGGTAAAGACTCTTTTTAATAAAAATTAGCATACGGTGATGTCAGCGCATCAGCAAAAACTGCAGAATAAGGAACTGAAAATTCTGCCTCCCCATAAAGCAATTTTTTAAAATGGGCAAAAGAGGTCAGAATCAACTTTTCATACCTTGGAATTAACTAAAGTCTTGAAGTTCCCAGTGCCTGAGAGAAGAGAATGGACGTCATTCACAAAGAATTACAATTATCTGTTCTGACTCGATGATTCCCTAGAAGACCAGCACAAAGGTTTGTCTTTATTTCATTTATTGGAACTGACTACCTTATTTCTTTTTTTAAAAAAATATTTTATTTATTAGAGAGAGAGAGGAAGAGCAGGGGGAGGAATAGAGGCAGAAGGAGAAGCAGACTCCCCACCGAGCAAAGAGCCCAATACTAGACTCAATCCCAGGACCCTGGATCGTGACCTGAGCCAAAGGCAGTCACTTCCAACTGAGCCACCCAGGAGGCCCATGCAATCTTATTTCTAAAGCCTATTGTTACTTCCCAAGGAATTTGTCAAAAATATTTACAGCTGAGGTGATAAATAAAAGTAAATCTTTTATTTAAAGAAATTAAAAGTAATCTAAGTAAATGGAAAGAGCTTCCTTATTTATAAATTAAAAGAGTTTAATATTTTTAAGATGGCAACACTCCCCAAATATCAGGATTTGCAGATTAAGGTAATCCATATCAAAATTCCAACTGCTTTTTATTTGTAAGTGGATGAGCTGATCCTGAATTAATGTAGAAAAGGACACAGAGTAGCCAGAGTAATCTAAAAAGACATCACCATGAATGATAGTTAGCCTTATACTGAATGTTTAAAATACCTTATCTGAGTCAGCAAGGAATAATAATAATGTGCAAAGGCTAAAAAAGATCACAGTATTGTCTTCTATATATAGATTTTTCTTTCCTTTTTATTTTTTTAAAGATTTATTTATTTTTTTGAGAGAGTGAGAGAATGCCCATGTGCATGCACAGGAGACTGGAGGGAGGGGCAGAGGAAGAGAATCTTCAAGCAGACTCCCAGCTGAAGGCACAGCCCCACCCAGGGGTTCAATCTCATGACCCTGAGATCATGACCTGAGCTGAAACCAAGAGTCAGAGGCTTAACTGACTGAGCCACCCAGGCACCCCTTTGCTTTGCCTTTTAAATGAAAAAGTGCTATTAAATTATAAACTTCAGGTCTATTGTATAAAGTTCATCTGTTCACAAATCTCATTTATGGACGCCTGGGTGGCTCAGTCAGTTAAGTGTCTGCCTTCGGCTCAGGTCGTGATCTTGGGGTCCTGGGATTGAGTCCCAAATGGGGCTCCCTGCTCAGTAGATAGCCTACTTCTCCCTCTGCCCCTCCCCCGACTGTGCGCGCACTCTCTCTCCCCCCTAAATAAAATCTTAAAAAAAACACAAAACTCCCAATTGTTAAAAAAAAAAAAATCTAATTTATACCCATTTTTCCTTCTGAAAATAGTACAGGTGTTATTGCATATGGTACATATTCCTTCTCTGCATTATGCTGAATGGTGCTGTTTTCTTTTTTTTAGATCTTATTTATTTATTAATTTTAGATAGAGTGCACAAGTGAGTGAGTGGGGGGAGGGGCAGGAAGGGAGGGAGAGGGACAAGCAGACTCCCCACTGAGCATGCAGCCCCATCTGGGACTCCATCTCAGGACCCTGAGATCATGACCTGGCCAAAATCAAGAGTCTGACACTCAAAGGACTGAGCTACCCAGGCACTCTTGGTGCTGATGTTTTCTTAATATTTCTTCATAAAAATATAATCAGAGATTCTCAAAATGAAAGTAGAGGGAACAGATAATTCCATTCAATGGACTGGCCAAAATTAGAAATGAGGACTTCGTACATTTCTGTTTTCAAAACACAATTAGATAGTTTTCTTTTTCTTTTGTTCCTTTCTTTGTTTTTCTTTTTCTTTTTTTTTTTTTTTTTTTGCTTTTCCCTGTGTGAACAAAGCAAAATGAAAATACTGTAAGGATGCTTACTATGGCACTAGGAAAGGCAGCTATGCCTATGAAATGACTTCAATATTTAAATATTGGTGTTTCACAACCAAGTTAAAAGAAAATTATAGTTATTGTGAAGTTAATGTCTATTTATTATAATAGGACACATGAGCAATTAATTCTTATAGTACTATGATGATGTCATATCATTTTTTAAGTGCAAAAACACTTATAATTCAGTTATTAATTCAGTGTGCCTGTATAAGATTATTTTTCCTTAGGTTAGGGCCTTAAAGATCAATTGCAAATGGACTTCAGTTTTCTATATCCCCACTTATCCAGGTTGTTGTTTATAAAACTAAGATTGCATCTCTCTTGGAAGTACTCTGTTCCCATTTTTGAGGAGTACATTTGGCAATATCGTTTGTATATTATATTCATCTAAAGAAGCACACACTCTGGGAGCTGTATCATTTCACTGGGCAGAGATGGTATTTTTTCATGCCTACCAAGCTAAGTGTAATAAGAAATTATGGAATCAGGCTAAAGTGTGAGGTTGGCAGAAATTTCCATTTTTAGTCACATCATCTAAAAGCTTTCAAAATTATCAACTTATATATACCTCTATCTGGGTTCTACTTGTTTCCACACTCCCATCAGCAGACATCCTGGCAGGTAAGATGAAACAGAAGTATGGAAAATTAGGCTATGAGAGTTGGAAAAATCTTATGAGAAATAAATCATGTTTCACAACTCTCTTATTTTGCTCTCCTTACCACCTCCCCGCATCCACCCTCCAGGCCCACTAGACTTTAATTTTACACAAGCAGAAGCTTCTTCAGAAGAAAAGCCAGGTGTTTTGTTTTGTTTTGTTTTGTTTTGTTTTGTTTTGTTTTGTTTTGTGATAATACGAAGAGTTTGTTGAAACCGTAGAAAATAAGGATAATTATTAAAATAAAAATATTCAGAATTACTTTTAATAGTAGATTAAAAGAACAGAGGAAATAAAGCTGTGTCATAACCTAAGAGAAAGCAAAATTAAGAACATATGATATTTTCAATATTCAGAAGTTATTCTGACTTCTACTAAACAAAAAACTAGTTAAAAGGACAAATATTTTCTAGCAGATTCTTAGTGTCTGGATAGAAATCCTGAAAAAGAATGAAGAGTTATTTTCTTAAAGCTTTAATTTCAATAGTTGGTAATAATAGCTACAATAACTGAGGAAAACTCAAATACACATTGTGTTGATTTTTGAAATAAATCTTTCAGTCTTCACTGAATCCTTTTATTTTTTTTTTTTTTAAGATTTTATTTACTTATTAGACACAGAGAGAGAGAGAGCATGCGCGAGCAGCAGGTAGTGGCAGAGTGAGAGGAAGAAGCAGGCTCCCCACTGAGCAGGGAGCCCAGATGCGGGGCTCCATTCCAATGTCTTGGGATCACGACCTGAGCCGAAGAAAGATGCTCAACCACCTGAGCCACCCAGGTGCTCCTCACTGAATCCTTTTAAAACATCTTTTGTTTTAAAACATCTGGTGAATACAGGCAAGTGTCCCTAGATTCCAAATGAATTATGCCTATCAGGAAATGGGAAAGTCCTTTCAATGTGCTATTTTTCCTCTCAAAATGTGACTATAAGTTATGGTCAGAGTGTAAGGATTTAATTATAAATTAATATGCCAAAGCTCGCTAGCTTGCCTGTTCACAATTATTCACTGTCTGACTTGCGCTGCCCTGAATCACAGGTCTGTAAAGGCTGGATACACATTTCCTAGGCAGCCTTGCTGGAAGAGAAATCAGATTTAGATTCAGCCAGTGAGAAGAATGTGAATAAGATTCCGAAAGTGGAATGGAAGCCACTTCCTCACTTTCTGCGGGCAGCGCTGCTGCCGTTCTCACGGCACTCAGTGTGCAGTAGCCTCTGGTTTAGAAATCATCCGCCCACTGACTTGCTTCAGACAGTTATGGGTAACAGCAGCTGTTACTTCCAGTGACGGACTAGGACAGCGACATTACCTTCTGGATTACCTGAAGGTGAGCAAAACCGGGAGCTACCTGTTGTGTTCATATACATTTGATTCAACAGCGCTCCCATCGACTTTGGAAGTATTAATACAGTAATCCCTGTATTAATCAATTATTTGTATTAAACCTCTTCCTTCTTGAAAGTGTTTTCTGTCATTATGACTGAACTCTGAGTAATAACAGTTACATGCAAATGAATGCTCATCTTGAGAGATTTTTGCCTTTATTCTAAGGAGATGGCATTGCTCAAAATAATTTTTAGCATGATGGCTTAAATAAGTGTCTCAATCTTTGGATAACCTTGATTGGAGTGTCAAAATTTCATCATCTGAGGATGGATTTGATTTTTGGAAACAGCTAGAAGCTGTTAATTTAAGGTTAGGTAAGGTAAGTCCTTCTTATGGATTGAATTATGTACCCCCAAAATTCATATGTTAAAGTCCTAACCCCCAACATCTCAAAATGTAACTGTATTTAGAGATAAGGACTTTAAAGAGGTAATTAAGTTAAAATAAGGTTATTTAGATGGATCTAATCCAACAGGACTGATGTCCTTGTACGAAGAGATTTGGAAACAGACATATACAGAGGGAAGACCATGTCAAGGGAGGAGGAGAGAGCCATCTGCAAACCAGAAGACAGAAAACCTTAGAACATACTTACCCTGCCAATACCAGGGTTGTAGCCTCCAGAGCTGTGAGAAAATGAATTTTTGCTGTAAAGTCACCCAGTGTGTGGTACTTTGTAATGGCAGCTCTAGCAAACTACTCCAATACTATTTTGGATGTGAAATATATGTGAATATAGGATGTTAAACTTCATTCTAAAAAGAATCTCATAAGATGTCTCTAAAGATAATTCTAAGAGAAGGCTATAGGTATGTATTAAGGAAAGACCATAATATATACATAAACCTCCCAAGGTGGATTCTTTTGTCAGGAATAACATTCATTTAAATCCCATTACACAAGATTTATTTTAAAGTCCTATTTATAGCACTGTAAGTTTATATGAAGAAAATACGCTTGTAAGTAAGATTTACATATACATCAATAGCTAGCTAGCTAGACAGGTATCAATTGATAGACATATAACATAAATTATCATATCACCATTCATGGAACACAGGGACAATGATTAAATCAACATTTTAAAATTAGCTGATCACATTAGGGAACTGAGGAAAGATTGGACAGAACCCTGCAAGCTGCTCCATGACTGCAAAAATGTAAATTGAAGGGTCATAGCTGTCTTTGTTTTTCATGTTGCAAAAGATGTGGCATGCTGTCCTCCAGTATATCATTTGATACTAAAGACAGACTACTGAAAACAGTGTTCTGATCACATATATTTTTTTTTTTAAGATTTTACTTATTTATTTATTTGACAGAGAAAGAGACAGCCAGAGAGAGAGAGGGAACACAAGCAGGGGGAGTGGGAGAGGAAGAAGCAGGCTCACAGTGGAGGAGCCCGATGCGGGGCTCGATCCCATAACGCCGGGATTACACCCTGAGCCGAAGGCAGATGCTCAACGATTGAGCCACCCAGGCACCCCTGATCACGTATATTCTTTAAAGAAAAAGCAGAGAACTTGATCTTTGTAAGATATGGGATTTTGTTAGCATTGCAAATTGTGAGATATGGATATTTTTTTTAAGACAAGATAGATAATCCATCAAATCCATCAAGTACAAAAGAGTGAAAAATAACTGTAATACTTTGGCACAATTCAAAAATCAATCTAATCATGTAGCCCCAAATGACTATTGGACTTTTAATTCCTAATCTCATCCTATTTCCCAAGCAGAGAAGATTATTTAGTCCACTCCCACTTGAAAATAGAGCCAATGGTCAAGAGCATTATGTTTCATTCCACATAACATCCCAGATGTTATAGAGGGAGGTTACTTCCTTGTCAAGTTGCCATTTGTTGGGCTGTACAAATTTACTCTTCATCTATGAAAGTTCATATTTCCCTAGTTTTGCCAACTGAGTTGCAAATACATTTTAACAAACTCTTAGTATTGTACCAAAGAGAAGAATAGAGAATTTGGTGAATTTATCTGTATCTAAGTTTTTATGTAATAGGTCTTCCTACTGGTAGATAATGATTAGCCTTTATTTTAGATCATTGTTGGCCCATACTGCAACTCTCCTCCTTCCCTTTGTGAAGCACTACTTGATGAGGTAACTATGTGACCTTGTACCTCACCAGACACAGGAATTTCCAATGAAGACAGCTATGTATCTGCTCCAATGTAGTTAATCTAAAAGTCCCTCAAGTCTTAGGTGTTAGTGATGGCAAAACCCCATATTAGGTCATCCAGACCATCCCTTGGCAAGACTCATTTCAGCAGTATTTGATGTTTGCTTTTCTACTTGGTCCAGCCCAATTGACTTCAACATTTTAAAATTTAAAAGGCACACTGGGGAATCCCAAAATTTTCTTCTCAAAGCAAATCAGCAGATTATAAAACATTGAAAAATATAAGAACCTTATTTTCCTAAATCTCAAGAGACAAAAATGTTCTGTTTCAAGGAAAGTAAAATGTTTATTTATGTTTCTCCTAGAGACTTCAATGGTATATGTTTAATTGCTGAATATTTTTGGTACTAATCATAATATCTGTTACTTGTTACATATATGTATTAATTAACATCAATATTCTGGAAATTACTGTGTTGACAAACCTATCTGAAATGGCCCTTTTGGTGTCACATTGGGAAAATGGTCAACACAGCTGGAATGGAACAATGAGACCAAAGCTTATTTTGTTTTGTTTTTTCGTTTTTTTTTTTTTTTTTTAAGATTTTATTTATTTATTTGCCAAAGAGAGAGAGAGCACAAGCAGGGGGAGCTGCAGGCAGAGGGAGAAGCAGGCTTCCCACTGAACAAGGAGCACCATATGGGGCTGGATCCTAGGACCCTGGGACCATGACCTGAGCTGAAGGCAGACCCTTAATTGACTGAGCCACCCAGGTGCCCAGACACCAAAGATCTTGCTTTCAAGTTAGAACACTGAACTGCTAGAATAGTGGGTACACAATAGCAGTGACACACACTCCCAGAGATCACAGACCCACCATCAAGTCGATACTGAAAAAAATCAGACAGGACAGAAGTTGACTTGGAATTCCTAAGAAAGCTGGAAATCCTGACCACCCAGTTTTTATTAGTGCTGATATTATACAAAAGGCACATGTAAATTAAGTCAGAACTCAGAAACGCTGCATTTATATCTACAGACTTATAGCAATAAAAGCTGTTTTATTTCTGACTCTAACTTAATGATTCTACTTAATGATTTAGGACTAGATATGTGAAACATACATAATATCCACTTTATGATTTCTGCTTCTGATAATGGCCGAGTAGTGTGCTGCAGACGAATACTCTGCCAAGAGTAACTAGAAAAACTGGAAAGTATTTTAAATCTGTTTGGAAATACTGGACCACTACTCATGCATTAGCAACTTGAGGGGCCATGATTATAGGGGAGAAAAAAGGAAAACTCAGAGAAGTGAGGCTGATATTTTGATCCACTCCAAACAGTTTTCATATGCCCTTTGGTAAAAATATATATGCATTTCTTTCAAGTTTATACCTAGGATTAGAATGTGTCACAGAGTATTTACATCTTTATTTTGGTAAACAGTGCCAAAGTTTTCAAAAATGGTTGTATAAATTTATACTCCTACCAGCAATGTAAGAGTTCTGTTTGCTCTATATTCAGCTAACATTTGGCATTTAGACACTTGTATTTATCAAAAGAAAACATTAAGACAGTAAAAACAAATAAACAACAAAAAAATGGAAGAAGATAGTTGCAATGCATATATCTAACGACAAACTTGCACACAGACTATATAAGGAATTACTACAAATCAATAAGAAAAAGGCAGATAACAATAAAAAATGGTACAAAAGACTTAACAAAAGAGAATATCCAAATTGGTATTTTTCATACTAAAAAGTGCTCAATTTCATTACCATCAGAGAAATGCAAGTGAAATCCACAGTAAGATACCTCCACATGCACCAGACTCCTTACTATTAGATAAATGCAGAAAATACTAAGTTTTTATCAAAATAGCAAGTATATCTTCAAAATGGGGATGTATATACTCTACTGTATTATTTTGCTAGACAAATACGGAACATTTCTTCACCATTAGAAAAGAAAACATATAATAGTACATCACAGCATACTTTTTTTAAAATCCATGAATCCATTAAATGACAGAAAAATGGAAAAAATGAATTTAGTAAATGATCACCAAAGCATGTTAATGCATTCAATGAAATTATGTTGGAAAACAGAACACAATTTCAACATATTATCTTATAGATAACTGAATGAGTTGCTTTTACAATTGAAAGAGCTGGAAAGCACTATTTTAACCAATTTATCAAACTCAGGGTCACCAAAAAATAGAATGAAGGAATGCTGACGTAATACCAAGAAGTACATAGTATTACCTAATTATTGCAAAATTCTTGACAAAACTCTTTAATCTGAATCTAACCATTAGGATACAATTCTTCAAGTCCAAAATATAAGACTTGTATAAGACATCTAACTTTTCTAAATGACAAAGTCACAAAAGACATACAAAGGTAGATCATTGTTCCAAACTAAAGGAAAGTAGGTACATGAAAAACAAATGCAATTTACCAACACTGGTTATATTCTAATTGGAACATTTTTGGAAAAATTACAGAAATTGTAGAATGGACTATATTTTATTTTATTTTTTTTAAGATTTTATTTATTTTTTTGACAGAGAGAGAGACACAGCCAGCGAGAGAGGGAACACAGCAGGGGAGTGGGAGAGGAAGAAGCAGGCTCCCAGCGGAGGAGCCCGATGTGGGACTGGATCCCGGAACACCGGGATCACGCCCTGAGCCGAAGGCAGACGCTCAACGACTGAGCCACCCAGGCGCCCCTATATTTTAAACTATACTACTGAATCAATGCTAAAAATAATTAATATTCTTGGTTATATCAATGCTATAGTTATGAAAGAGACTGTCCTTATTCTTAGGATATGCAAGCTAAAATAGTCAGAGTGAAATGTCATAATATCTGCAAATTACTTTCAAATGGTTCAGCAAGAAGAACAAAAGCACAGGTGGATAAGACAGACCAACAGACAAACATTAGTAGAGAAAAAAAGAAAATGCAGCAAAATGTTAAAAAATAGGTCAACCTAGGTGACGGATATATTTTGTTGTACTATTTTAGAATTTTCTCTAGGTTTGAATATTTTCAAAATTCAGTTGGAGAAGAAAAGAGGGAAAAGACATTTTAGATAACAACAGCAACAAATCCTTTTGAGAGGATTCAGTACCAGAAGAGATGTACTAATGCAAATATTAAAGAAGTTCTTCAATTAGAAGGAAAGTGAATCACAATCGGAAGGAAAGTGAATCACAACTGGAAGCACAGAGATGAAGAAAGAAATACAAAAGAATAAAAAGGGTAAATATTTGGTAATTACAAATGAATACTGGTCATGTAAAACCATGATACTAATAAGTTGTGGAATTTGAATTACTAGAATTAAAATACAAGAAAAGAATAAAACAAAAGGTAGGAGGTAAAAATGGACTTCAAATGTTCTGAGGTCCTCACATTGCCCAAAACCTTAATTTTGTAGGTCATAGTGTTTCTTGTACACTCATCAGCAAGAACAAAAAGAATAGCTAGAGAGTGTATGATGGTCAGCCAAAAGAAGAGGAAAGAATGGAATAACAACAACAACAGCAGCAATAAATACTTAATCCAAAAAGAAGGGGGAAAGGAGACAAGAAATGACATAGACCAGATAGGGCAAATAGAAAACAAAAAAATTACGTGGTAGGTTTAAACCCATATATTTTAAATGTAAACAGTCTAAGGACTCCAAATAAAAAGCCAAGATTGTCATTCTGGATAACATCAGTTTAAGGAAATCCTCTATAGAAAATCAAAGCCTAATTTACAGACCTTTCCTGTAGTAATCAGAACACCAAAGAGAGAAAGGAGATAGGATGGTCAGAAGAGAAAGTGATCATATAGTGTTTAATATTTCTTATAACAGATTTTCCAATGGCATTTTTACAATTTTATAACTTTCTAGAATAATGAATATGTCTGCTTACATGTCATCAGTTGTAATAAAAAACAGGACATTTATTTTAATCTCTTTTTTTGTGAATTTGGAAATGGCATACATGCCTCTGTAGAAAGTCTGAGGTCTTCAGATAGAAATCTAGGGAGGATTTTTAAAAATATGAAATAAACAACAGGTTTCATTTGAAATGCTCAACAGTTTTAATGCCTTTAAACTGATAATATATTCATTATATTTAAATAATATGGGGACTCCTGGGTGGCTCAGTGAGTTAAGCATCTGCCTTCGGCTCAGATGATAACAAACTTTTCCTTATTAAAAATGTAATAATACCCCAGATGAACTGTTTTAAATTCTAATGCTACTACGTAGAGGAAATATTAGTAATTTTCATTTAAACACAGAAGCATAGAAAATTCTACCTTGTTAATCCAAGAACAGCAAGAGCTCAAAACAAACTTAAAGTAATAAGTCTTCTTTTTAGTCAATAGTATCTTGAATCAAATTTTCCATCTTCCTTCCTATTTCCCTTGATTTCTTTGTTGCCATTTCATATGCTTTGTGAGCCCCACTCATCTAGAAAATTGCTCTTAAAATAAAAAAATAATATAATCCAGAATGAAACTGCTATTGACCACAATTCCACATTTTCAGTTATAGATGTATATATAAAATAAAGTTTTAATACTATTTTTAGAAACTGTGACCTTTGAGATAAATCATGAAGAATTATTTTATCTCAAAGCTTCCAGAGTTATTCTAAAATTCATGTTATAAAATACATCTTTTATTTCAAACCATTTTCTTACAAATTTTATTTTTAAGTAAACTCTATGCCCAAAGTGGGGTTTGAATTTACCACTCCTAGATCAAGAGTCACATGCTCTACCAACTGAGCCAAGAAAGTACCCCTGCTACATTTTAAAACTTTACATTTAAATCACTATAAATTAGAAGCCATCAGGAATTAAAATACAATCTTTGGTCTTGCTTTCATATTAGGCAAGTTATTACCCACTCACAGTTACATATGGGCCTACTATGAGCAGGACTATATTTTTTTCTTATAATTATGATAATGATAAAAATTAGTTTTAAATAACACTGGACAATTTTCAAAATGTTTCTCACTATTTTATTTGGCCCTCACAACAACCTTGTGACTAGGCAGGAATCAAAGGACAATTCCCACCATTTTATAGATAAAGAAATAAAGATCTAAGAAATCTAAGTAAGCCTAAGTTAGATGGCTATTGATGGATTAATTTGAAGTAAGACAAATTATTTATTTATTATCCAAACATATATTAAGTACTTCCAGTGTTCAAGCTCTCTTTATTCAGTTTGAAAATACTTCATATATCCCCATATTTTATTGTTATTTTTGAGGGTAATGGTGATGGTAATGGTAGAATGTGGCATGTGTGTGCACACATGCCCACAGAGGAAGAGAAAGGAAGGAAATAGGAGTCAGATAAAGATGATAAAACTAAAGATTACCTAAAGAAAAAATTTTACAAGACAAGAAATCCAATTATCATAGCCAAGAACTGAAAGGTCTTCTTGAAGAAATAAAAGTAGCTAACTGGAAATCCAAAAAATTAGAAAGAAGGCCATATATGTTTTTGCCAATAGAATCCATTTTGCTAAACTATAAAAAACAATATTGGAGAAAACAGAGAATTTTGCTACCAATAAAAATATTTTGTAGACAATCAATTACTATTAATGTGAAATGCATAGCCAAGGATTTTTAACATTTTAACTGGAATATTACTTGGGGTTTTTGAGGTAGATGTAAGCATATGAAAAGCAGTTATTTAAAAAAGCCACACTGAAACCAAGTTTGGAATACATTTTTACATTAAAATACCATTTTTCATATAACTTGTTTATTCCCTAACAATCATAATGCGAAGACAATTAAGTAGATATAGGTAGATATGTCTTAATTATATAGATGATCTTTTCTATCCCAATTCACTTACAGTCTTCCAGTCTCCTTAATGTTTCAATTCCAAGATAAGTTCAAAAAACAATTCGGGAAATTTTGACTATTCCTAAATTTTTCTGTGAAATTATCCCTCAGTTACCCTGCATGTGGGCCAATGAAGTTAGGCCAACAAAAGACTACTGAGACTACTGATGCTAATGTATTCGGTCTCTGTTGTATAGACTGTTATTATAAAAATGGATTGTTACCAGGAACTGAGTTCAAGTTTGGAAGAGCCAGGTAATGGATTATATCATACAATAGTGGTTCAGAGAATCATTTTGCTACAGTGGTAACATATAAAAGGAGATGCTTGATTTTCAGAAAAATTCAAATGCATGGATGAGGATAATACTAAAAATAGCACCTAACTAATTTCTTTCAGTGATTGTATGCCTTATCAGGTCATCCTAGCAACTCTGATAAAATCTCTTACCAAAAGGGTCAGGTAGCAAGCTACTCTCTCACAGCTTACTAAATGTTCCCTACTTGGTTTCTCCACCTCATGGCCCTAGATATAACATTAAGCTTCTCATTCAGTAGTAACTTATTTTTCTATTCTTACTAGACTCATATAACATGTATAATATTTTTCTACATCACACAGAGTTATATAATTATCAATATCATTAAGCTAACTGTGCCTAAGCATTGTGTTTTTATTATATATCTTTCTAGATTTATATCTAAATTTAGGCTATAAGCAGATGTCATGCTAATAAATGATTTCTAATCAGGATAAGTTTCTCTTTTAAATATGTGGTCTTTGTCCAAAAGCAAGAGTGTGGAGAGGAACATGTATAGTAAGGAAGAAGGAAAAACATCATATAGGGATTATCAAGATGAAGGAAAATAAGAAATAATGGAAACTTCATCTATTAGAGTGCCAGATCTAGGTTTTTACCACTTAGTATCCCGAACATCTGTTCTTTGTGTGTGAATATGTGTTAAATGAATGTCAAATGGTATGTCATATTAAGAAATAAAGTGGGACACCTGGGTGGCTCAATCAGTTAAGTGTCTGCCTTCAGCTCAGGTCACGATTCCAGTGTTGTAGGATCATGCCATCGGGCTCCCTGCTCATCAGGGAGCCTGCTTCTCCCTCCCCCTCTGCCCCTCTGCTTCTTCTCTCTCTCACTTGCACTCATTCTCTCTCAATTAAAAAAATAAAAATCTTTTTTAAAAAAAGAAATAATAGTGACTATTATTGAAGGACCTATAAGAAAGGGAAAAAATTATATATTTATATATATTCATATTATATATATATCCATTTACTTTACAGTTATCATCAATTAAGTTTAACTATGTCAATGATGAACACCTAACTTCAAAAAATCATAATTATGTATGTCATTACACATATCAGATTAAAATGCAAGTATTTCATTTGATTTACCACCAAAATGTGTCCTTTATTGATATGTATGTAGCATGATGTACAATTAATAACTTTGTTATAGTTATGAACACTGCCAATGTCCATAATTCATTTGTTGAACACTCTTGAGTTTTGTTTTTCTCCTTATTTGGTGTTTTTGTGAATTTTTTCACTATGTATCAGTTTTAATCCACTTAAATTTAAGTAATTGTTTTGTTTCCTTCTCAAGGATACTTTATAGAATATGAAGTTAGTATACTAATTATAAATTTAAAAATGAAATTGTTCCTTTTATTCATTGAAGTATCATGTTATCAATCCCTACTTTACAAAGGAGAAAAATATCAATCACAAAATACAAGAAACAGTAGAGTTCTAACTAATCAATGTAGAAAGAATGAAAAAAGAGATATTCATCATTTGGTAACCATCCTAGTAGTAACTGATAAACCTAAGGTATACCAGTGGATGCTAAAGCCAGCGGCTGAAAGCTAGATGAGGTACAGTATATTAGAAAATATTGGAGTATCACCCCCCAAAATATGAGCCAAATACAAAAGGGAAAATGATGACTTTATAATGGAGAAAAAGGATTGACAGTAACTAGTGTAGGTAATAGAAGTTAATATCACAAGTCCTAGGGCAAGCTGACCTCATGCCTCCATCATTTCTGTGATATTTCTGCCAAAAACGTGTGGCCTGAGGAAACAACCGGTCATGAGGAAACATCAGTGGGACACAGGTTGAGGTCACCTGGTAGAATGAAATGATTGCATTCATCAAGACTTCGAAGGATATGAGAGGCAAAGAAAGACTGAGGAGTAATTCAAAGAAAATTGATGAGACATGATAGCTAATTGCACCACGCCTTTCTGAATAAGACCCTTGACAAGTAATGAAAAAGAGACATTAATGAGACAGTTGGTGAAACTGAATGACAATGTTACATCAACACTGATTTCTGGATTGAGAGACCTGTATGATGACAATGTAGGAAAATTTTGTTTTCAGGGAAGAGAGTGAGATAGAACAAATGAAGTACTGTGTTAGAGACTCTAGAATATGGAATAACTTTGGGAGAGGACTGTCTGGCAAATTGAATGTAAATTTTAAACTATTTCAAAACATAAAGAAGCCAATTAAAAAGAATACATGAAAATAATGAAAAATTCAACCATATGTTTTGTCCTGTGAGACTTAGAATTACACCATTATTGATCAGGATATTTGGCAAATAGGAAAATGTCTTTGAATTTTGTTTCATATTTTGATCTTCCCCACACAGATGAAAAGGACATAATTTTTGCCATATATGTAATGCTCTTCAAAATTTGGCTCCAGAACACACTGATTAGTTGGAAGGCCCTCTGGAACTTAAGAAAGAGTCAGGTCAACTCTCTCCCAAGATGGAACTCAGTAGAATGAGGCTGACTGAAGCTAGTAGCTGAGTTCATTTGTTTATCAAACATTGGCTGACTGATGCCTGACCTCTTGGAACTAGCTGCGTCCCCTTGGCTGACTGGTTGGCTGAACTCCTGTTCCCTCTTCCCTCAACCCTCCCCACCAACTCCTGTTTCAGTCTTTGCTCTTTTTGCTGGTTGGCTGCCCTCCGCGAGCCTACCAAGATGTTGCCAAAAGATTGAGAGTACTGGTAATGATAATAAAATTGACTCAATACAGGCAGAGACCTCAGATAAAAACAAGAAAAACTCACAGTGAAAAAGCATTACTACACACAAATGTGTAGCAGTAAATCTTTTTGATTATTTGAACTAGTTGAACAGGTTCCACTTACAAGGAAGTAGGAGAGCAGTGGCATAACTTCATTATCAATCTTTTTGGCCAGTGGCATTATTACTGTCAACCTAGTAGTAAATTAACCAAATGTAGTAAGAGTGAAATAGAGAGGTAAAAAAAGATTTAAATTTAATAAGTAGTTTCTAGGTCAAGGCACTATGCTAGGCTTTTGAAATATTCTTAGCCCTAAATCTCCTGTATACAGTGAGGGAACCAAGGGCTGTAGCAGAAGAGCCCAAATTGCACCTGGGGTGCGTCAGACTAAAAGGCCTGTGTATAGCTACACAACTTGGCAAACTTAACTCTCTTGAAAGAATCCATTTATGAAACATTTCACATTGGACAAAAATGTTGCTACCCACCAGTGAATCCTAGGTACCTTTACCTTCCAAGCTGAACAATCAATTAGTTATACTTCCTACTTCATCCATTTCATGAGATTCTCAATATTGTGTGTGCGTGTGTGAGAGAGAGAGAGAGTGCGAGCAGGAGGAGGGGCAGAGGGAGATGGAGAGAGAATCTTAAGCAGGCTGCACGTTCTGCATGGAGTCCAACACAGGGCCCCATCTCACAACCCTGAGATCATGACCTGAGCCGAAATCAAGAGTCGGTTGCTTAACCCACTGACCCACTCAGGCGCCCCAGAGATTACCATTATTTTTTATATAATCCTTTAGTTATTCAGTGCCATATGACTACCCTTATTAATAGTACATACGTATGTGTGTTTGTGATGGGGAGAGAATCAGAATGTTCCACAGAATTACTGACATTCTACCTTGCCTAAATAAATATTTCATATTTCTTTTTTCTTAAAACCTATGTAGTTGTTAATCTGCTGAAAATACAAGTTGTGATAATACATAGCAAATTATTTGATCATCCTTTCCTAATGGCATTTTAATATGTCTATTGGAAAACTCAGACTGAAATAATTCTAAGCATTTGGGTTAAAATGAAAAGCAAACAAGTTCTTTTCAGAAGGGGAGTCACTTTAAATCAAAATATGTCAGCCATACCAGCTACTTTCAGTGGAGAACAATTCAGACACTTGCTTGGCAACTGGTTCACTGAAGTGCCTCTAATGATTAAAAAAAGAGAGAAATCTTCTAAGATGGACTGTGATAGTTGGGAAATTTCTTTGAAGTCACAAGTTTATATGTTAAAATTGTAATAAGCTTTGCATTATATCTATAACATGTCAGTGGTTAAATTTAAAATTATTTACTCTTTTATAAAATTAACTTTAGAAGACTGTCATGGTTACCTAGTGCTTCTCCTACTGTACCACACACACTGTACCACTAGCCAAGTTCATGTTCTACTTTGAGAAGAGGAGTTTTATTCAAGAGGAGACTTAAAATAATTAGGAAATATCTGAAGAGCTAATGTGATGCAGCACCTACCCATAACATTACCTTTGGCTTCTGCATAAGTTTTTCCTTTTTATTGATTCATGCTCAGAAGGCCATAAAATTTGAATGTACAGTATGTGTTGCATATGCATATGTATGACTTACAGTAGTGAATTTAAGTTGATCAATCCAATTTTCCCATCCAATTCAACATGTACCAAAGACTTGACATTGCTAGACATAAAGTTAAATAATTCAGGTTAGAGCATGAAACAAAATTAATCGATACTATCAGTATTGAGAATATTCTAAAAATCAATGCCCTTAGACTGAAGAATGGCTTACTTCTTCACAATTTTGTAGACATCTTGTCTCTTTGGTATCATTAATAAATAGTGGGGGCGCCTGGGTGGCTCAGTCAGTTAAGAGTACGACTCTTAGTTTTGGCTCAGGTCATGATCTCAGGGTCATGAGATAGAGCCCTGTGTGGGGCTCGCACTCAGCGCAGTGTGCTTGGGATTCTTTCCCTCTTCCTCTCCTTCCTTCTCTGCCCCTCCCCACCCCGAAATTTAATAAATAGATAAATGCATACCTAAATAAATAAAATCGTAAAAAAATAGTGGATAAAAGCACTGCTGAATTTAAAAAAAAAATCATTCGATAGGTCTGAGTGGAAGTCTAAACCAAACATAGAAAATAGGTCAACCAAATAACAAGTTCAGAATATTAAAGCAGCAGTTTTCAGTACTGCTTTTACATATGACCATACTATACACATATAGCCATTTTCAACAACCAGTTGTAAAACTGTTAACATAAGGAACTGAGCCAGGAGAAATAAAGTAATACTTTTATGTAGTCCAAGAAGTTGAAAGATGCAACATTCCATAAGAGCTATTTCCAGTGATGTCTTAATTATTGCAAAACAAAGAAACAAAATGTCATTCTTAAGTTAGCACAGTGTTCCTAAAGTTATCAGTCAATACTATATTATGTAAATTTCCTTACTCATCCTCAAAAAGGATACTGAATATTTTGGATAGCTAATACTTAAAATTGAGCAGTATGAAGCCAGATAAAGGGAATAATTTATTAGAAGGGTGGGAAACCCTCTTTCAATTCTGTTTAGGAAGATGTACTACAGAACTCTTTAAATCAATCAAGACTATGAAAAGATAATGGGGGAAAGTATCTGCTTTGCACTGCATTATAAAAATGCTATATGAGACCTATGTTGGGTCATCACTCTAAAATGTCCCCAATAATTTATAGAGACATAGTGATGAGTGGAGTGTTTATAGAAAAAGTTGGCTCCAGACGGGGATGGAGAAGAAATGCTTGTTTGAACTGGAGAGATTTTGGAAGTTCCTGGCTATACCCAAATCAGTTTACAAATGGTCTCAGTAAAGATGAAAGAATGAGCACAGTGGCAAGGGCAATATCTTCACATAAGTAAGAAGGGCTTTATTCCAGCCCCAGTAAAAGAAATGAAATGTCAGTGTTTGTCAGTAAATTAAATAGATTTTTCAAAATGTTAACCATATGAGGTTTGATACATGCCCTGTATTTTGATTTCTTAGTATAACTCAATGTTGTCCAACATTTTATTTTTTAAATATTTATTTATTTATTTGAGAGAGAGAGAGAGAGGTGGGGGAGGGGCAGAAGAAGAGGGAGAGAGAATCTTAACTAGGCTCCACATCCAGCATGGAGTCCAATGCAGGGCTCAATCTCACGACCCTGAGATCATGACCTGAGCCAAAATCAAGAGCTGGATGCTCAACTGACTGAGCCACCCAGGCACCCCAATGCTGTTCCATGTTTTAGCTATTCCTAAGAATGCTGTGAAAGGGAAATACATATAAACCCTTATTGGACACCCTTTATGTCATTTCCTGGCTTCACAACCTGATTTGCTAGTATTGTTTTTAAAGGTGCTATTCTTGAAAAGAATCAAAAGCCTAAGACACTCTGAGTCTTATGTTTTTAAGTTTGTGAAACACTTATTAAGTCAAATGAATTTTTTTCTTATATTGATTGTTTACTTTAGCAAAGATATCCAGTAAGAGGAGAAGCTTTGATGTCCATGATCACAAAATATGGAAAGACACCAGGAAAAGAAAGCAAAGTACAACAGTATTAGTATTCTTTCAGGTACAGAGTTCAATTTAAGCTAGTCTTTAGAAAAACAGAATAGATACGATATGTAATTTTTAAAATATATTTCATTATTTAAGTGGAAATTCTGTGGTACTGGATCCAGGAGTTTTTAAGATTTCATTCACAGTTCAGTGTCTCCACCTATCAAGCAGGTTTTCATCAGGCAGTGGGCAAGTAGTTTACTGAAACTCAAGATATATAAGATAAGTATATATTTATAACTTTGCAACATCTGTGATAAAAGCCAGTTTTATAAGTAAGACTTTCTTAACGGCTTAAAAAAAGCCCCCCTGGATTCATAGCCCATACCTGAAACACACTGTAGAAAATGAGCACCTTATAATAGTGAGGAGTTTGTTACCAGCAGAAAAATAAAAGAACAAAACTCATTCACTCTAGAGTCCAGAGTTCAGTATAAACTTAGACCCTGAGTATATTACCCTGGCCCACAAAAGGAATTTTTTCTGAACTTCCTTAAGGAAGGGTCAGGTGGAACAGAGGGTATCTGAATGTAAAGAGGATTACAAGTGTTGTGGGATGGTAGGTGGTATTCCAAAAATGTAAATCAAGTGGCCTAGAATGTGTTTTACTATTTTTATAATAGCCCTTGGCTTTATAATAAATTTTTGTAGGGTGAGAGGGTTTTTTTTTTAATACATATGAGACTTTTCTCTTTAAAACCAGTCACTGTAATTTAATACTTAATGCCTGTAGACTATAAGTAGTAGGATTTAATATTTAATTGATTATTTTTCATGTGCTTTGGGGAATATATTTTCAATTATTAACATTGTAAAATATTGCCTACTCTTCCCCTCATTAACACATTCCATCAAAAATGCAAAATGGAGACTCCTGTTAAAGTCTAATGTGATAAATCGAAATTTTTCTTGACAATTCTTTCCACAATCAGTCAGAATACCAGGATTTTTAGAACCTGTTTAAGATGTAAATACTGAAATTAAATATATTGAGGTACAAAGAGTTAACATTTATATCTTCATTAAAACCAAAATTTTCCCAATGTTCTAAAAGAAATCTTTTGAATTCTATAATATTACCCATAATATTACACTTAGTAGAGGTATGTGACCTTCAGTAATCCACTAAAATTTTTACTCCTTACTATTCATATGTGAAATTAGAAGAGTATTCCATAATCATAAAAGTACTTTCTTTGCAAATATAAACCAATATGAAAATTGTTACTTTTAAAAATTATTTTTTCAAGTCATCTTTCAGTTTTAAAAATACCTGTTTAGTCCAACTAAGTTCAAAACTCATAATCTTTGTTTAGTTCAAAATGTTGTTAAATGTTCATGTTCTGAGTTAATTCAAAATCAATATATGCATATTTAACATTGATTGGTTCAAGTTGAGCATCTATTCACAACTGCCTGATTTCAAATACCTAAAAATCTAGATCTATTTGTAAGAAGAATGATAAAATGAGACTATTTTTTGGTATGGGTTTACATTGTTCACTAGGGAAAAGAAAAGAAGACAAAATATGTTAACATTATACAGATTATGAAAATGATGGTAATGTCATCACCAAGTGTTGTTTCTATGTAAAGCTCTATAATAGTGCCTAAAATTTCATCTTGCTCCCTTTTTAATTAAAATGGCATTTCTTCTTCTTCCTTTGTATATTTCCTTTGGTCATCTTTATATTTTTTCTTCCTAGTAAAACTTCTTTTGGTTTGGCTTTGTAGAATTCAGAAAATCTAAAAGTCAGATTGACAGTGTTAATCAAAAACAAAAACGAAAATACACCTGCAATTTCAAGAGTACATAATCTATTGTATCCCATGGTAGCATCTGTCCATTAGAATTCATTATCTCTGAAACAATAAAATGCTTTTCTGCCTTTTCTGAAGACACAATGTCTAGAGATATGTATGTTAACCAGAGAGCTCTTTTCTCTTTATTTTTTTCTTTAAGATCAGTAGTCTAATTGATTGCTTTTTGTAAATGAGCTCAAAACTGCCGGACTTATGACTCCAATTGCAACCAGTTTTAAATAAACAATTTCTTGACTCCACAGGTGTATAGTTGAATCAGCGAAGGAAACTGCAGGTAAGATTTATGTGTGGTGGTGTGTTTCTCCTTAATGTTTTGGATTTCACATTAAGCAAACTGAGAATGGCTAATAATGCCATAATTCAGACTTGAGATTACAAAATTTAATGCAGAGGTTTGTTTTATTGTGTTTTGCTTTTGGCCCCAAGTACTTAGTAGTCATAACCTTGAGTACATTGAAATATATAAAATCAAACTTTAAGTCTTGAAAAGGAAAAAGAAGAAGATAGATCCTCAAGAAAAATGTATTTGCTGTCATAGTTTAGATTAACTTTTAGAAAACAATGTGAACACGTTTTTATGCAGGTGTCATTCAAGGAACTTGAAACAGAATCAGTCACTGTAAACTACGTATAATCGATTCACTCATTTATTCATTCATTCATTTATTCAACAGGTAAATTATTCGGTGCTACCAAGTGCCTGGTTCTATGCTAGACAACATATACAGCAGTGGAAAAGAGATATGTCTGCTATCCACGAGCTTAAAGTCCAATATGGGAAATCGATATTAAACAAATAATGCTACAAGTAAGTATAAAATTACAATTATGAGAAAGACTGTGAGGGGAAATACTGGCTGCTGTCAAAGAACACAAACAAGAACATAAGGAAAGTGCTTATTCTTTGGCTAACAGATCAAGGAAAGTCACCCCCAGGAAGTAGCACTGAAGCTAGGGCATGATAGAATAGTGGAAGGTGGTAAGTAACAGTAGAGGAGGAAGAATGTCATGTACAGAACAACTCTTTAAAAAGCCCTACAGCATAAGAAGCTTGAAATCCTTAAGCAACCTTAAGAAGTTGAGTGGAATACAAATATGTAAGGCACAGGCTATGGGGGGTTGAAGGTAAAGCAAAAAATAAACTTGGAGAGAAAGAAAAAAGCAGTGTGTTGGGGAGAGACATCAAATTATGCACAATCCTGTTAAAGATTTTGAGTATTATCCTAAGAGTCAAAAGTAACTATCGCCAGATTTTCATAGGGGATGAGGAGATTTGCATTTGAACTAAATCATTCTGTTTGTTCCCCAGAGAATGGGTTATAGACAGGGATAGTGAAGAAGAAGAAGAAAGACTAACTAGAAAGCTTCTGGGGGCACCTGGCTGGCTGAGTCAGAAGAGCATTCAACTCTTGATCTTGGTGTTGTGTGTTCCATCCCCACACTGGGTGTAGAGATACTTAAATATATAAATAAACTTAAAAAAAAAAAAAAGAAAGCAAACTTCTGTAGTACTCAGACAATAAGTAATAATGGCCAAGACTAATAATGTCAGCAGGAAGAAGAAATTTGAGACACATAATGAATGTAGGCTTGTCAGGGCTTGCTAACTTAATAGACATGAGGAAAAAGAGAAAATGGGGCCAAGATTGAACCCATCCCAGTACGAATGAAGGTATTTACTAAGATAGGAAATGTTGAAGGAGAAGCATATCTGAGGTAGAAGTTCAACACTGAATTATTGAGGTTGCAATGAACTTAATATATCTCTACAAAATTCGTATGTTGAAATCCTTATCCTCAAAGTGATAAGATATTAGGAAGTAGGGCCTTCAGGAGATAATTACATCGTGAAGTTAGAGCCCTCCTGTATGAGATCACCACCCTTAAAAAAGGATCCAAGAGAGTGCTTTTAACCCTTCTGCCACATAAAAATAACAAAAGATAGCAGGCTGCAACACCAGACCCTATGATGGCACCTTGACCTCAGACTTCTAGTCTTCAGATCTGTAAGAAATACATTTCTGTTGTTCATAAGCCACACAGTCTATGGCACTTTGTTACAGAAAATCGATTAGCGAATTTAGGTAGGGGGTCAGGAGGATAAGGTGTCTGGAAATCAAAAGAGAAGTCTGTGCTATTGTTACAAATATATAAGTTGTGAAAACCATGACAGTGGATGTAATCACTGAGGACTCTCCTCTAGAGCCAACAGAGGGAACAAACATGCTGTACATGTGGTCACCTTGATATTGACCCACCGGAACTCTTTTTGGATTTCTGACTTCCAGATCTGTAAGATAATACATTCGTGTGGTTTTAAGCCACTAAATTTCTAATTTGTTACAGCAGCAGTAGGAAACTAACACAATCCCAGTCACCATAAACACAACAAAAGGTTATTCCTTCTCTTTACCCTATAAGCAGAGGGAGGGTATGGGTGTTGGGAGGATAAATAGGGCTGTATGATAAACAACCACAAAAGATATGGTTTATTGCATATAAGATATAAAACAGTTTTGTATGTAACCATCCAACAGCAATTTTATCCTCGTTTATTAAACTGACTATACACACAAAGACGTACGTACACTTTCTACCTCTCTAAAAAACATTGTGAACCAGCGTAACATCTTACTTGTTCCCTTATTAATTGGTAAGTTGAATAAAATACTTGACAAGTATTCATTTTATATTTGTATTAGAGCTATGATTTTTTTATTTTTTTGAAAGTAGACTTTAACAGAAGAAAAGTCATCAAAGGACTCTCAGGAAAAAGAACTACAGAAATAATAGCAGAGAACGGTGTTCTGGAAGCCAGAGGATTAAGAACTACAAGAAGTGTTAACTGTGCAAATACAACAAGCCGGTTGAGGATTTAGATGATTGATTGGGATATAACTAGTAGGAAGAGGGAAGTATAAGTCAACCAGATTTAAAAGAATTAAGTGAATTAAGAAATCAGTGGGACATAAGGAAAAGGAGACAAAAGAACAGAAGAAATTTGGGTAATGATGGAGAGAAAAAATACATGTTGTAGCTACTGAAGAAAGCAGCGTTTGGTTTTTTTGTTTTTTGTTTTTGTCAGAGAGAGAGACAGCGAGAGAGGGAACACAAGCAAGGGGAGTGGGAGAGGAAGAGGGAGAAGCAGGCTTCCCACCGAGCAGGGAGCCCCAATGCGGCACTGGATCCCAGGACCCTGGGATCATGACCTGAGCCGAAGGCAGACGCTTAACGACTGAACCACCCAGGCACCGCAGAAAGCAGCATCGTGAGAAATAATTTCTTCAGGGTGATAAGAAAGGAGCTACCAAGAAGAAAAAGATTAGAGTTCAAAATTAAATTATAGGGAATAGAAGAGGGAGAATTGCTGGAGAAAAGTCCTGAGAACATGCTTAAAGCACAGCTGAAGAAACTTCCTTGTGAGAGAGAAACTGTCTTCTACTTCACCAGAAAGGAAAGAAGAGAGATAAACTGGAGGTTTTGGAGTGATTTTACACCCAATAAAACTTGTTTCCTTATTGGCTTCTGAAACAAGATTTGACCTAGGACTGTGGTAATAAAAGGACTCACGCTGGGAATAGGTGGGGATTTTAACAGAAAGTATAACAAATACAAGGAAGGTGAATAAAATCACCACTAAGCATCACTGGGGAAGAAAACAGGTTGAAATTCTGTATTAAAATCAGACCAATCTGGTTATCTCTTTCTCATATTCTCAAACCTACTCTTCAAAATCTCATAAACATACATGTTCTTCAGCATCTACTTTTTTCAAATGTTTATTCAAGGTCTGACGTTCACTCTTTTAGATCTAGGTTTTTTTTTGTTTTTGTTTTTTGTTTTTTAGACTATTTTTAAGAGCAGTTTTGGATCACAGTATACTGAGCAAGAGATTTCTCATATACTCCCTGACCTCACTCATGCATAGCCTCCCTCATAATAACATGTATGTACTGTGGTGGATATATGGCATTACAAATTTGTCCAAATCCATAGAATATACATCAAAAGTGAGACTTAATGGAAACCACAGACTTTGGGAGATAATGATGTGTCAGTGTGTAGGTTCATTAATTGTAATAGAGGTTTTAACTTTTTAAAGGCAAATTATTTCTACAATACCCTTTCATTGACAGATCACGAGAATCTGTCCCTACTTCCCCATCCCAGACCTACTGAACCAGAAGCCTCAGGTCGGAGAGCCCAAGAATTACCAGATGACTCTTTGATAAGACAATTCCGAGAAACACATTCTGCCCCAGCAGGGTTTTGTTAGAGTCCCAAACTTCCTTGCAACATATCTTGAAATGTCTAAGAAGTGCAGAATTATAAAACTGAAAATATATGCTACAGTTATAAATTTCCTGTTACCACAGAAGTGTAAAAGGAAAATCTGGTCAGTTGTAACAATGTCACTCCTACAGGCAGTCTCTAGGGTTCTTTGGCAAATAGTAGACAGAACTGCTGTCGTGGAGAGTCCTCACTCTCATTTTTCTTTTTCTTTACCTTGGGCTGTGGCACAAACTCACAGAGTCTACCCCTGTGATCAGGTATACACTGTAGTCCTAACTGCGTTATGCTAAGTGAGTGAAGGCAGACGAAGACAGGTACTGTATTATATCACTTTTATGTGGAATTGAAAAAGCCCAACTGTAAAAATAGAGTAAAATGGTGGTTACTAGGGGCTCTGGAGAGGGAGTATAGGACAGATGTTGTTTAAGGGTCTGAACTACAAGGAATAGTAAATAAGTTTTAGAGATCTAATGCACAGTACAGTGAACATATACAATAATATTGTATTATAATCGTCAATCTTGCTAGGAGACTAGAACTTAAATATTCCAACCACTAGAAGAAACAACAATTTTATGAAAAGAAGTGCTAACTATCGCTACAATGACAATCACAATACAATACATAAATGTATCAATCAACATGTTGCACACCTTAAATTTACAGTTTTACATGTCAAATATGTTGCAATATTTTTTTAAAAAAGAAAACATGGGGAAACATAATTACAAACAATGTGTATGGATTTAAATATAACAAAGATTTTTAAATACTTTTATTACATTTTTTTCTTTTTAATTTCTGAGATACCTCTTTTTTGTATATTTGGATTTTGAATGACCTACAATAAGGACAAACACATATACTTTCCCATGTGGTAATGTGAAACTCTACTTCCATCTAGTCTATGATGTTTTATGGTATTTTTTCAGCTGTCATGTGATTCATCCATGGAAATCATTAGCATCTGAAACCACTTACTGTCTGCAGTATTTTTCAGTATGACTTTAGAATATTGAGTTACTTTTTAAGATAAATAAATCCACTATGGCATCCGTCTACACAAAACCTATCACCTATTTCAGAATTTTAAAAAATACTACTTTAGCATGAACAATAGAAAATATGGAGGAAAAGTATCTAGAAAGTACAAATAACAAAAAATAAGCAGAGTGAAAAAAAGAAGCAGGGTAGTTTTAAAGACTTTGTGTCATTTGATCTTCAAATTCTGAATTCTTACAAAAATGGCTGTAGTTTTAAAATATTAATTAATGTAAAAAATATAAATAAAACTCCTATTTATAATCCAGATTACACTATTAGAAATATTTTAATTCATTTTAAGTTACAACTACAGAAAATTAAATACTGTCCACATGTTTAGATAATTATCAATAAGAAACACCATTTCTTCAAGGATAAGGAAAACCAGGGTTCCATAGTCTAAATTTCTAACCCACTTCTGTTGCCATAGTTCCCTATGTGATAAAGAAGGCACACACACATTTTAGAGGATATATCAGTCCAATTTACAAATGTAACCAACTGGGTCTTTGGTCTCAGTTTCTTGGCTCTCTTCTCCCCTGGTGAACTAGTGCTAGCCTATTGACCTGGAGAGAAATCTCCATGTTCTTCAGATGTAATAAGAAGATAATAATAGCTAAGCATTATAAATATTGCTTATGAGCCAGACCCTAGTTTAGCCATTTTTCATGAATTAATCTAGATTTCAAAACAACTTTAAGATACCCATTTTTCAGATGATAAAACTAAGGTAGAGAAGAGTTTGGTAACTTGTCTGAGGTCACCTAGCTTCTATGACAGAGCCTGGATCCAGGCAGTTTAATTCCAGAGACCACACTCTTAACCATTATATTCCACTGTTTCTCTCAAGGTGGTAAGAAAGCTTATGAGAGGGGGAGACACAAAGCAATTCAAAGGAAGAGGTGTCGAAAATGCATTTCATAGGGAAAAGGGGACTTGGAACTCATAGTTCCTTTCTCTGAAAAAACCCTATCAGGGCCCAATTATTGCATATTAGACCTTCTACTCTGGGACTCTAACCTCTGCTAGATTACTCATGAGCATCAGACAAAAGTAACAATGTTACTAAAAATGCAGTGTCACCTCCTATGCCCATGGCCTCTCTACAATTTGGCATTAGACAAATCAAAGAAATCAAAGTCTACATCTTACTGCCCTATCACATATTCTACCAATTAGAAATTTAGATTTTTTTTTTTTTTACAGAAAAATGCTCACAAGATTCTGATTTATAATCTGTATAAATAGGCACTTGCAAAGCTAGCTATGTGGAAGTCTTTTAAAAACTTCTGTGTTCTCATTATTTAATAAAAATCCGTTCGATTTTTTCCTTTACAGAAAAATCACTGCCTTGACTTAATTTGCATATTTTGCTAATCTAGTAAACATTTTTGTTTGACTTTTGTTCGTCTGTAATTCTCATTTAGTGAATTTACACTTTCTCTTTGCTCATTTTTATATTATCATATTTGTACTTTTCTTATTAAACAATAAGATCCCTAATTACTAATGTCATGAGCTCTCTATATATCATTACCTTTTTAATTTGAATTATGGTAATTAGCCATACTATATTTTAACATTTTTATGTACTTAAATTTGTGAATGTTTTTTCTTTAGGTATTGGGTCTTAGAAAATCTCTGAGTATATAAATATTCAGTTATATTTTGTTCCAGTACAATTTATGTTCAATTTTTCCGTATAAATATTTAACTCATCTGGAATTCAGTTTGGTATAAGGTGTGAGGTTGTTTCCAATTGGCTTCAACACCATTTATTCGATTATCCATTCTTTCCTCACTAGTTTGAAATGTCATCTATATCATATACTAAAATTCCATATATAGTTGTTCTGCTTCTGCATTTGTCTTCTGTTTCACAGATCTTTCTGTCCAGTCTGGCACAACCCCACTGCATATTATTTTTATAGTTTAATAGTACATTTTACAATCCGGTGGGGGCACTGCTCTTCTTTAAAAATAAAGTTCTGGCTATTCATTAACTTTTTTCCAGGTAAACTTTAGAATCATTTGAGAAGTTCCAAAAAAGTCCCGCTGGGAGTTCGATTAGAAATGTGTTAAGTTTATAGGTTAACTTGGAGAGAGGTGACTTCTTCTTCTCCAGAAACATCTCTCCCACCACTTATTCAAAAATTTTTCTATTCCCTTCAGTAAAATCCAGCCATTTTCTTCAAATAGGCATGCGTATTTCTTGCTAAATGTATTAATATATGTCATATGTATTATTATTATTCTTAAGGAACGATTTTCCTAGTATATTTCCTCTTTATGTTGTATATTTTCTAACAGATGTATTAAAATGGAAAGAATACAGATTTTCAGTAGTGCCTGTGTTTATTCTTTTCTCCATTCTTTAATGGCCTCACAAACTTCAGCAAATGCTAAGTACTTCTGGCCTTTCATTTACCAAAGGGGAAAGAACCTACCTTGCCCCTATTCCAGGTATATCATATATATTAAAAGGCTCAAGTAAAAGAATGCAATTGATAGCATACTATTATACAATACTATACTAAGCTATATAAATGTCATGATACACTGTGTATAAAGAAACACTAACTGTACCTCCAAAAAATAAAATTAAAAACCAACATTTAAAACATAAATAATTGAAACTATTTGTATTGGTATTAGTCAGAAGAATGTTTATACATTCCACTTCCCTTTATATATAAGTTCAATACTTTAAAAATGAATAATCTATGAACTATAGAATAATGAAAAATAATCTGATTAATATTTTACACTAATATGTTATATTTTGTATCCATATTAGGCTAAAATCATATCACAAAAACATAAAGTCTATAAATTCTTCAACTCTTCTAAAAATGGAACCAAAATGGTATCAACAATACAAATTCTTTTGTTTTTAATTTGAAAATTCATAGTTTGTTTTTTCTTGTTTAACTTATATTACATACAGAATATACAAACATAAAGGACAAATGAGCCTCATCATTAAAAATGGCATTTTGTCACATGCACAGTCCAATAAAAGTTAATTGTGTAATAATTTTATACTGATATAATGAACCACACTTTGATATTCCTATGACAGTTACTGCAATTACGTAAGTGATGTAAGCATTTAATTGCAAATACACATGTTACATACACATAAATAAAAATATCTTATAAAAATTCTGAACAACCACATGGTTAATTTATAGAACAAACTGCGTAGGAGTGTCTTTTTAGATTCATAACAATGGTGCAAAATATGCAGAGGCTCTGAGTTAAAACGAGTTTAAAACTGACAAAACTTACTGAAAAGACTAAGAGCCCATCTACATAGAAGGGAATTGGCCCAAAAATCAGGAAAAAACAATAATCTGGGAAAAAAATGGCCCTACACTTTATTCTTGTGAGCTTACCGATGTGTAAAAATTTTAGTTTTTCTATCTACTTGAAACTAAAAGTACCTGACATCTCTCTCAGTACACATGGAAATATGTGTGTGTGTGTGTGTGTGTATTTGTATGAATAATAAACTTCTACTTTTCTTGTTATTCAGGTTTATTCAATAACAAAAATGCCACCAAGTACATACCAAAGCCATAAAAGTAGTGTGTATTTTAACTGGCAACTTCATCTTGACTATATAACATGTAGGCTGTTGCCATACTTTTCAAACAGTCATCAGACTCTTAATAATGATCATCATTAATTTTTCAAGGACACCATGATAAGTTATTTTCTCTTTGCTATACAACACAAACACAAGCAAGAAATGATTGATTTGAGGAACTTGATACAAAACATGAACTACAAGGGGAAAAAAGTAGACTTGCAAAACGCAGGCATCTTCAAAAAAAAAAAAAAAAATCTCCTACCCAGTGATCCCAACTCCCAACACACTATATATGACCATACTGCTGCTCTGAGACTTTTCCATATTAAAATTTCAGATCTACCAATTAGATTGAAAGTGAGATTTTCCCATTTTTTACTTAATTCAACTGATGAGGAAAATCAATTTACATGAGGGAGGAAGTTATTCTCTTTAAATTCCTTTTTTTTTTATTTTAATGTTTTTTTATTATATTATGTTAGTCACCATAGAGTACATCCCCGGTTTCCGATGTAAATTTCGATGATTCATTAGTTGCGTATAACACCCAGTGCACCATGCAATACGTGCCCTCCTTACTACCCATCACCAGTCTATCCCATTCCCCCACCCCCCCACTCTGAGGCCCTCAGTTTGTTTCTCATAGTCCATAATTAAATTCCTCTTTAAATTCCTCTAAAAAAATCCTCTTTAAATAACAAATACAATTTGTTATTATTTTGTTGTAAATGTTTGGAGTGATCAAACTTACAATTTACTTTGATTTGCATAAACAGAAATATTTCAAATATCCAGACTTTTCCTTTCATCTGTCTATAGATAAGTCTGCTTCTTAGTCATTACTGCTCAATGTTCCCCAAAGGTATAAAGAATGACTGAATCTAACAATTTTACATAATTGAATCTACCGTATGATAATATTCCATTTTTCAGATAAAGATGAATGTCCTCATGTCTTAACTCAAAGTGTTTCTGACCCATATAAAATTTTACTATGATGCCTTCAAAGGAGGCATTAAGCTTGATCTGATAATAAAAATATGTATTATATTCATTTTGGACATTTTGATGTAATTGTTCTCTGGATTCAGTAGGACTGAAAAAATGATTTTATTTACTGAATTTTTACTCTAAAAAAATTGTCAAAATTTTCAGTGCCTCATCAATCTTTCTTGTAAGTTTTCAGTCACTGAGAAATTTTAAGTGAAAAAATTTTTAAATTAAATAAAAGGCTTTGCAAGCAAAATGTGATAATACAACTAATTTAAAAGAGATTAATCATTACCAATTTAGCATCAAAAGAATTGTCAAACCAAAGGAGTTCCATATGGGCCATGTCATGGAAGGCTAAAAAAAAAAAATGTGCCACTTACCTCCCCCCTCTACCCAACTACAGAGGAAAAGAAATAAGTAAATAAATTAGAGTCTCAAAAGAACATGTGGATTTCTTTTAGAATCATGCCTCTACAAGTAAGATCCACACTCTCAGAGTCCCTGAAAAGCATGGGGATTCATCTATAATCCATGTTTTCACTACAGAACACTGAGCAAGCCACTTTCAACATGTCCATTCTGCTATCCACATGTGCTTAATCTTTAGAATTTATTGGATTGATTTGATCTATTCCAGCAGTGACTCTGGCCATGGAGAAGCTCTATTTCTCCTTCCTTCTGTCCCACTTTCCTCTCTAGTTTGCTCACAAAAAGTGTTCTAGGAAAGATTAAAACACAACTGTTTTTATACACAAGTGGGCAAGCACTGAGAAGAAAAGACAGAGGGTGGGAGAATTATGGAACCTGAAAATTCAACAAGTAAATTAAGTGACTCTAGAGTCATAGAGGTCTAGGTTGTAAACCCCCCTGAAGCTACTTAGTAACTGCATAATACTGGATATGAGACTAAGTCTATTTGAATCTTAATTGTCTAATCTACAAAATGGGTTGGTATACCTACCTATTAACATAGTTAGAAGGACTGAAACTGTAATAAAATCCCTGATATATAGTAAGTATTTAATTAATAATGGTTTACCATGAAGTATTTTGGAGAAGGGGTTATAAAACAGGAGAATAAAGATTTATCTACTTATAAAACAGACCAAAACCAAATATTCAAGCACAGCTTAATTATAGTGTTGACATAATAATATATAATGAAGCTATACCCAACTGTATTTTTCACTTAAAAGTATATATAAAATACCTGAAGTTCTTAATTATTACATTAGGTGCAAGGTAAAAAAATACCTAGTCTTGCATTTGTATAATATTTTCATGTCCAGGAGATAAAAATAATTATAATAAAGATAAATAAGAAGAATTATAGAAGTATATTATTTAAAATCTTTTATTTTATTTATACTTATTTCATTTTGTACCTGAGGTCAATGCTGATAGGGCCCTTGGAAAATTTTAATTCATTAAAATAATTTATTTCACATATTAAGCAGATTCTCTAGATGTGACAGATAAAAGTAATATATAAAATCTGTGATAAGGAAGAGAGGAACTGACAAAGCAGAGTTAAAGTAGATATACTGGAATGTTAATTCACTGAATTTTAAACAGCCTAAAGCTTCATTATTTCCAATTATACTTACTTGTTTTGAGTCTTTGAGTTGCAGATAATAGAATACTCAATGCAAAGCAACTTAATCAAATAAGAGGATTTAATGTAGCATATTACTGAAACATCCTGAGGTAGGTTTCATGTGGGATGAGATACAGATTCTAGGTCCACATCTCTGATATTTCTCACCTCTGCCTTCATATATGAGCTTTGTTTTTAGATTGGCTTCTCTCGGGGTCACAATATGATGTCATCAATAACTGTTGTCATAGTTCCTCACTTACATCAAGAAAAAGGAGAGAAGGGATATCACCTCATAACAATCTAAAAAAGTCCTGAGTGTTGCACTGATTAGACTACCATTGTGCTAATTCCTGTGGCCAAGGGAGTATCACACACTGATTGGATAAAGTCTATGTTACTTGAACTAACCCCTTAGGGTAAGATAGTCAAGAGTCCCCACTAGAGTTTGGGATGGGATCTATTGCTACCAAATTATATGGCTGCTACAAAGAAGTATAGTAAAAAGGATTTTGGAGAGGCATCCACCACAGAGTGTCCACTATGTGTATATGCCACAGATGAAATTTTTTATGAAAACAAAATTTCATGACATAATGAAGAGACTGTTTATCACATGGTATAATTCAAGCTATTATTGAGTGTGCCCGATCCATAGCTGGCCATTATAATTAAAATTTGGCACACATAAGTGAAAAGTCTTTCGCTGTGATGGCACAGTTGATTTAATATGAACAGGTAATATGAAAAGCATTATTTGTGTCATCAAAGAGCAAATTTCTTTGTAGCTATTTTCCCAAGGTTGTTTCCAGACAGAAAACAGGCTCTGTCCAAAAAAACAAAACATGTGGTTACCGACCGATCCCAATAAAAGTAGAGAAAATAATTTTATGGACTCAAAAATGTCAAATGTCAGAATTAAAAAAAAAGAGTATAAGGAGACTCATGATTGATTAAATAATAAGTCAAAGAGAATAAAGAGAACAGCCAATAGTGCTCCCTCGGCTAGCATATTTAGTCACTGTTATATAAATTTGTATTTTTTTAAAGATTTTATTTATTTATTTGTCAGAGAGAGAGAAAGCACAAGCAGAGGGAGCAGCAGGCAGAGGGAGAAGCAGGCTCCCCGCTGAGCATGGAGCTTGATGCAGGACTTGATCTGAGGACCCTGGGATCATGACCTGAGGCCTAAGGCAGAGGCTTAACTGACTGAGCCACCCAGGTGTCCCTAAACTTGTATTTTTAAAATGAATTGTCAGGGAAGAGAGAAAGAACAGAGGATGAATAGGTAAAGTACAGATAATTTTTCAGTTGGTGAAACTATTATGTATGATACTACTATAATCATGGATACATAACACCAGCAGGACAGAGTGAAACTTCATGTACACAACCTTTATAAAAATCATTTAGCAGGTCAGGGGATCCCAGGATAGAATGTAGAATGTGACAAAATAACCTTTATTATGAATGTATTAATTAGCCTTCCTGAAGGGAGTAAGGGAGAAAGTTGCTGGCCTAAGCAATTTTGGAAGTATGTGGAGCCTGTAAGACTAAAGGCAAAAGGATAGCAGATAGCACTATAAAGTTGTTCCCCATGGGGATATGGGCTCTCAATTCAGAAACCAACAGAACGTATATTGGAACTAGATAGTTAAATAAGTGGATGGTCAATGGTGGGAGCCAGGTTTCTTACTGTTGGAGTGGGATGTTACAGAGAATCAAGAGGAGGAGGCTAGAGTGATCTATGCGGTAATGCATTAGAGCTGGGACATCAGTATAAACTGATATTTACCTCAATATAAAGTTATATATAGGACTATTTATAGATATGTGCATACATGCTTGTATATAAATTAGTATACATACATATATTTACTTGCTCTGTCAGCTGTGAAGTCCTAGAAGCAATAATAGTCACAACAAGCACCTCTAGTGCCTAGTTCTTGGTTTCTAATACTACCTTCTAATAAAAAGAACCCAAATTATTGGAGAAATGGCTGATCCTAGGAATGAAGAAGAAAATATACAAGATGAATCTGGAGCACTGTACCGTGCCAGAAAATTAGGAAGTGTTCAAAACCACAATAATGGGATATGCCAAAGGGACACAAGAGCCAAGTAAAAGAGTTCTCAATGGTCAAAGCTGGAACAATCTGAGCAGCAAAATAAAGTTGTATTGGATTATGATCAAGTATGAAATACATATCCATGATTCTATACTGATACAAATAAATGACTGAATAAATAAGTATATGGGGGAGAATAGGCAAATATCCTATGCAGAATTCCAAATAGTTTATGTAGATACTTTACCCTTGGGGAGGTAGAACGAAACTGCAATGTGTACATAGAGTGTAGAGGAAAGAAAAAGAATAGTGCAGAAATCTTACAAATCCTCACTAGGTTATCAAAATTAACACTGTAATAAATCATATTGATAGTATACAGATCCTTGATATGGTGTCTTCACACCATACTTTTTCTCTGTGGTCTTCCTCCCCAAAACTTATAACCCCAGTCTAATCATAAGAGAACACTAACATAAAAATAAAAATAGAGGGAGTCCACAAAATACCTTACTAGTACTGTCCCTCCCCTCTATGCACACATGCACAAAAACCTGTCAAGGTCATAGAAAAGGTCTAGAAAACTCACAACCAAGAGTAGCTGAAGGCAAAGTGACATGATAATGAATATAACATGGGATCCTGGATAGGATCCTGGAAGAGAAAAAATATGTGAGATAAAAATGAAAGAAATCTGAATAAAGGATGGGTTTTAATTAATAATAATGTATCAATATTGGTATATTAACTGTGACAAATGTACAATCCTAATGAAAAATGTTAATAACAAGGGAGAATGGATATGGGATATATGTACTATTTTAACATTTTTTTCTGTATATCTAAATCTGTTCTAAAATTAAAAGTTCATTAATTTTTAAAAAGTCCTAATAAAGTAGGAAAAGAATGGAACTTCATTAAGTTTATGAAAGTTACCAACAAAAAGCCTCCATAGAATGTAATGGTGAAATGTCAGGCTCAGTGTATGTAAAATTAGGAATGAGACCAAAAAATGCCCCATTCCTACTCTAAGATTATTGTAGAGGGTCTAGTTAGTACATGAGAATGTGACTAAGAAATAAAATATGTATGAATCACAAAGAAAGAATAAAATCATTCTTTTTTTTCTCAAAAAAAGAGATTGATATCAGGAGCCATATTCAATATTGGAAGGCCTCCTTAATGGCTTAGAGCATGTACATTTTGATTTACAGCATAAGCTGGCACATAATCAGTTGGATTACCTGTTTCAATTGCTGGAAAAAGAGAGAAAGCTTTCATATTTAATTGTTCAAAATGAATCAAAATAGTACTTTCACTCTCCTTAAATGACTATACCCTATAGTAATGAAAACTATTAAACTAAATGCTGGGGGAAAAAATCCTCAACTATATTGTGATTTTAATTACTTTTCACTATTAGATAACATGTCTTCAATGGACTGTCAACTCTAAATTTGCCTGAATATTTAAGACAAAATAACATTGTAGTAGTTATTGTATATTTAAATTAACACACAAAAATACAGTAACACTTGGTTTACTAACGTTGTTGGAATATATTTAACAAAGGCAATTTTTCCAGAAATAGAATTTTACTGCTTTGTACACTGACTCTTTTTATTCTAATCATTTCTGAATTTTTTCTAAAAGGTAAAATTATCCACTTTTTTTTTAAAGATTTTATTTATTTAACAGAGAGAGAGAGAGACAGCCAGCAAGAGAGGGAACACAAGCAGGGGGAATGGGAGAGGAAGAAGCAGGCTCCCAGCAGAGGAGCCTGATGTGGGGCTCGATCCCAGAACTCCGGGATCACGCCCTGAGCCAAAGGCAGACGCTTAATGACTGAGCCACCCAGGCGCCCCATCCACATTTTATTATTTGCTATGATTTAAACTTTTCCTGTCTATTCAGGATCTTCATTCAGAATATCGCAGGTTATATATTGTTTCATATACCTAGCTGCAGATGTATATTTTTGCCACCAACTGTTCTACATGACAACTGATGGCTATGCCTTTATATTAGTTGTTTCTGCCTGTTTTCTTCACATCTGGTTGTTATTTCACTCAAAAACATTCAACAAGTATCTGTTATGTGCCTACAACCCGCCAGGAATATTGTACTACCACGGATGGAGCAGTGAACAAACCAGACAAAATTCCTGTCCTCATAAAGTTTAAATCCAATTATTTCATAGTATTGTCAGGGTTTCTATTTTTGCTGATTTCTCTCCAACTGCAATATTTGCTATCCATTGTAAATTCATAAGACTTCTTTTAAACGTGATAAGAAGATCAGGTCATTTGCCTCCTTTGATCTGTAACCTTAAACTGATGCACAAGAAATTCTAAATCAATGGTCTCTGGATAAGAAATAATTATGTATGTTTCTTTTAAACAATCTTTTGTCCACTATTTTCTGGCAGTGCCACTGTATTTAAATGAAAAAAGTAATTAGAACTCTATAAGTAGGCTGGTATTAAACCTCAGACTACCAACAGATAGGAAAATATGGAGCAATTCAACTCCCTGCTCAACTAAAATACTTTTCTGAAATTTACACTTGCAAGTATTTCCACATTCTGTTTACTCCTCTGTGGGGTTCTCCCTACAACTTTACCCAGACATTTTCTACTGGTCCTTTAAGATCCAGCCCAGATATTACTTCCTCTGGAATGCCTTCTCTAGTTTCACCAGGCAAATGTGCTGCTCCCTCTTCTGGCCTCCTGTGGACATTGGTATGTACATTTATTGTAATATACATCACAATGTTTGAATTATTTACTTGGCTATGTGGTTACACTTGTGACTATGAGCTCCAAAAGAATGGGATAATGTGATAGCCCTGTTTCCACTCTCTGGACATTTACAGGTTAAGACATGGAATGAGTTTCAAAAATCTTTGTTAGAGTCTTGTAGTGTAGTGATGAGGAATATGAGCTCTTTAGACCAGGTTCTTAGCCTGGCTCCACCACTCTGTGCAAGGCAGCTATGGGCTACCTCCAGTAGGGACTTAATACTCCCCTCCCTCAGGCGTAGGGTCTAAAGCTTAGAGAATAATAGCTCCTATCTCTTAGAGTTATTTTATAATAAAAGAAATAATTGATCTAAAATATCTAACAGAGTGTTTTGGAGAGCTTCACTAACGTTAACAGTATTATTCTTAATTTTACTAAACTTACCATATCTGGTATGTAGTTGGTAAGACAACAATATTTACTGAGCCACCACTGTAGACAGAGACATAAATTCCATTGGGAAAAAAAATTAAAAGACCAATTCCTGTCACAGATGAGTTCATAAACCTACAGTTAACTACATGCAATTGCTGTAAATGCTGTGTGCATATCTCTTGGTAGTTACGCAGACATATTAATTTATGTAAGATTGTATAGAATCCTACAAAATCTTATAAACTACGATATTATGTGCAAATATTTTTTGGAATGTGTTTAAATTAGAGGGATGTGTTTTGACAGGAAGAATTGGGAAAAAGCACTCTCTTTCAAATTTTCCCACTTAATAGGTGAAACATATTTATTCTAAATGAAGATGTTAAAATAAATAGAAAAATTTTTCACCTTAAGAATCATATATATTGGCTAGAATAAAGGAAATAGCTGAGGACATTTAGCCTCTAGATAAAATAAAAGCACAAGGGACTAATGTAAACATGATTCTATTTGAATATCAGAATACTGATACACCTCTGAGCTTTATTTTGCTTATGAAGGACCTAATGAAAAGACAAACCCTTTAGTATCAGGCAAATCATGTCAGTTAGTGGAACAAATTTTAAAAACAAACACCTTCGGTTATGGAGTTAATGCTTAAATATTTGGTACTGAAACTTCAATATTCTTGTGCCAAATCTTCATTATAAATATTGTGAAACTGTGCTGCAGTGCTGAGAGCCCTTCCTTTTAAAATAATAAAATATGAAAGCTTTTAATTTATTGTTGAATTCAGTGTGCCAGCTAAATTTATCATAAACTCTTGAAAAAAATGAAATAATGGTTTGCAGTTGCACTTTCCCAGATGATGAAGCAGGTTTATGGCAAGAACCAGAAGTTGATCTCCCATCAGTCCTGATCAGGCTAAATCAGCCAGGGATGAGCAAAGACTGCCTGGAGCTCAGCTTTTAAAACAACGTGACAATGTAATAATTCCTTCCATCACAATGTTTCCTATCAAGAAGAAAAAAAAGCTGATTCCCAAATAATAATTGATCCCAGCATTCTGAGGCACAAGCCAGCCAAAACTTGTCTGATCGCAAAATCACCATATATCAAGGATTCAAGTCCAGGTGTCTAGGGCTTTAAAATAATGTGCAAAACATACTGCAGCCTCATCTTCTGGGTTATGGGTTCATCTTCTGATTGGCTGGCTGAAGATTTGGAAATCCTTGGTCATGTTTATCTATTTCTGGTATCCCATTAGGAGTTCAGTAATCTGGACCTCTCTGCAACTTGCCAACCAATCAGTGCTCAAGGAAAGTCATGAATCTGATGAAATGTGTGTGGAGAAAATCCCAGTCCCACAATCCCCTCCCTAAAAAGCTGGGGAGAGTACATACTTTTCAACACTTTCCATTTTCCCTCAATAGAGAGTTTGGGCAAAAGCAACAATGATGAAGAATAAGACAAGCATTGTCCTCAATGGGGCCTGTACACCCAGGGAAAGTTATGGGACTCCCACAGACAGACAGTGATGGCAGTTTTACTGCTCACTTACAGAAAGGCTTGAAGGTATTATAATAAAGACAAAAAATATACATTACCATTAGCATGAGCAGCAAAGAAAGAATGAAAATGTAACCACGTTTTTCCCAGATTTTAAAAATTTCTGCCATTTATGATTTAAAATTTTGGTGTTATTCAGGGTGCTTGGGTGGTGCAACTGGTTAAGCGTCAGACTCTTGATTTCAGCTCAAGTCATGAACTTAGGGTGGTGAGATGGAGCCCCACCTCAGACTCCCTGTTGGGTGTGGAACCTGCTTAAGATTCTCTCGCCCTCTGCCCCTCCCCCTCACTCACAAGCCCTCTCTCTCCCTCTTAAAAAAATAAATAAAGTGGTTTCAAATTTTTGGTGTCATTCAATTGCACTAGAAGAATTTTTATTTATTTTTATTTTTTTATCTTTCAAGTTTTTATTTTAATTCTAGTTAGTTAACATATACTGTAATACTAGTTTCGGGAGTAGAATTCAGTGATTTCATCACGTACATATCACATCTAGTGCTCATCACAACAAGTGCCCTCCTTAATCCCCATCACCCACTTAGCCCATCCCCCCATCTCCCCCGTAACACTGTTCTCTATTGTTAAGACTCTTTCATAGTTTGCCTCTCTCTCTTTTTTTTCTGTCCCCTATGTTCATCTGTTTCTTAAATTTCACATATGAGTGAAATCATACAGCTGACTGACTTATTTTGCTTAGCATAATATACTCTAGCTCCACCACATCACTGCAAATGGCAAGATTTCATTCTTTTTGATGGCTAATATTCCATTGTATATACATACCACCTCTTCTTTATCTATTCATCAGTTGATGGACATTAAGGTTCTTTCCATAATTTGGCTATTGTGGATATTGCTGCTATATGAACATCGGGCTGCATGTGCCCCTTCAAATCAGTATTTTTTGTATCTTTTGGATAAATACCTAGTAGTGCAATTGCTGGGTGGTAGGGTAGTTCTACTTTTAACTTTTTGAGAAACCTCCACAATGTTTTCCATTGGCTGCACCAGTTTGCATTCCCACTAACAGTGTAAGAGGGTTCCCCTTTGTACTGCAAGAAATTTTAAAAGCCAAACACAAGTCAAGAAGAAAATTATCTAAGAGTCCTATTGCCCTTACAGCTTCATCATTTTCCCCTGCACAACAGAACTATTATAGCATATAAATCCCACTTGAATCCATTTTTTCTTTCTTTTTTCATTAACTTGCCAGCAGCTGAAAAACTGCCTTCACTTTCTATACTGTACTGGGATATATGTCTATATATATATATATACTACTATGTATATATTAATCATCACAAATTGTCTTAAGCTGACAGAATAAATTCTAAACACTAATATAAAGTGTGGCTTTAAGTACTAATTTTCACTTAAAATGTACATCACATGCTTTTTATGTATCAAGAATATACCTTTCCTATGTTGCAATCTGTATTTTAAATAGAACATTTTTTTAAGTTTTGCCTATTGCTACAAAATTCCTGATAAAAGAGACTAGATGATATTATTCATGGGAGTTAGAATATTGTAGTAAACTCAAGAGAACATGTTTTTAAAAACACACATAATAAAACACACATAAAAAGTAGGGCCTTTGAATTACATTAAAAGACAAATATGGAAACTCACTAGTCTAGAAGCTACAATTTTAAAGGAAAGCATGAATGTCCGGAAAACTCAAGAAGGTGTAGACAACAGCTTTGATTGTTTGGACATATGCTGTAAACTTTCCAAAATGTTCTTAGATAGCCTCACCACCAAACTTTCTTTGTATATCATTGTAAATCTTATCCTCTACCACTGCTCAGAAAAACATGGAAGATCTCTAACCACAAAGCATAGAATTCTAACTTTAAAAATAATACAGTATGTGTGCATTTGTATTGATCCATCTACTATAGGAATAAATTCAAACTGACAAATATTAATGGACTTTCTTGCCCATATGTGCAAGGAAGAGTGCAAGTCCTCAGCTTCTGTGGGATCCGTCTGGCACTAGCCACAGTCTAATGGTCCAACAGAATGATCCCAGGCATTCAGTCTAGCACTGCAGTCAAAGCTGTATACCAAGGCTTATCAGTGAAACAATTGCATCACAAGGAGAGAATGTTAAAAATATATGCTGAATTTAGTACATTACACTTTGCCTAAAGCAGCAGTCAAGAAACAGTTTTAATTCAATGCATATTATTAAGTCAACCAACCTTGAACATAAATAATTATTAGATTCATGTTTTGTACCATTCCAATTTGGTTTCATACAGCAATAATGATATTTGTTGTGATTTATTTCCTTCAAGGATGTGAAAATATCCAACTGAATTGATGAAGTAAACATCAATTTGAGTTTAGAGTCTGGGGAAATTATGTGCCCCAGTTATGCTGGGACTAAGACAATGAAGAGGGAACATGAGGATTTCTTAGAAGATAGCTTCAGAGTACTATAATTTTAGATAAATATGGTTCAGCTAAATGACTCACTTCTAGAGTACAGTTAAGAGCCACTTCAAATGCCACTTCTTACTAGATACCTCATCTCTGTTAAAAGAATACGTATGTGGGGTCCCTGGATTGATTGGGCATCCAACTGATGGTTTCAGCGCCAGTTATGGTCTCATGGGTCATGAAATCTAGCCCCAAGTCTGGCTCTATGCTCAACGGGAGTCGGTTTGAAGATTCCCTCTGCCCCTTCCTCCCCACTCTCTCTCTCTAAAATAGATAGATCTTCAAAAAAAAAAAAAAAAGAGTGCATATGTAGGAAAAGTCATTATCAGATGTTCATAGCTTTCATTAGAAACTTAAGACTTAGAACAATTTTCTAGGTAATAAAGTAATAAACTGCTTAAATAGAACAGGTGAAGTTCACGGAATCTTTCAAGCTTAGGGATCCTGGTTTGCTGCTTATAGCTTCTATTTTGCTTCCTTGCTTTTGCTCTTATTTTAATTTATCATTATTAGTAATACAACATCCAACTTATAGTATTTCAAAGTGACCCTTGAAACAATGCTCTGGCAGAAGAACAAGAAAATAAATTTAGAAATTTTCAAGTGCATTCATTCTATAAATGTATAAATTATTGTGATAGCAACTCATGTAGCTGAACTGTCTTTGCATCATTCCGGTTAAATAAATACTAAAACTGGGGAGAGCATGAGAAATCTGTTTAACTCCATGTTGCTTGTGTTTTACTTTTCTTATTTTATTCTTCTTGGTGATTCTAGTGAAGGTATACAAGAAAACTAGTCTTAATCAGAAATATTAAAATCATAAATTAAAGATTGTGACTCAGAAACTTGTAAATTTAAACCAGGACATTTTTTTCTTATATAATGAAGAGCTGACCCTTGAACAACACGGTCTGAACTGTGCAGGTCCACTTACATGCGAGCTTCCCCCCCTCCCAATAAATACAGTACAGCACTGTATATGTATTTTCTCTACTTTATGATTTTCTTAATAAAATTTTCTTTCCTCTAGTTTACTTCACTGTAAGAATACAGTATATAATACATAAACATACAAAATATGTGTTAATCGACTGTTTATGTAATGCAAAATAAGGCTTACAGTCAACAGACTATTAGTAGTTAAGTTTTGGGGGGACTCAAAGTTATACATGAATTTTTGACATACAGGCGGTCAGCTCCCCTGTATGTCACATTGTTCATGAGTCAACTGCATTCAGTTAATTCTGTATATCATTACTCTGTGTTTTTAAAAAAAATCTTAAAATTGGAGAACAACAGAAAATGTTAAGATGATCAAACAAAGAGTAAAATACATCCTTATTTCTACTGTTTTCAAGAATTCTGTTTTGTGATTACCAAAGAACACCTGAACCTACATATACAGGTATATTTATTGAGTAGATAAATTTCAGAGCAAAACTATTATAAGTTAAAGTTATGCAGGAAATTATTAAGTTATTCCTACCAGTGTCTCAGCACATAATTCATTGAGCAAACCTAAAAAATATAATTTCCAAAGTTGATGTATGCTATGAAAGAAAACTTTAAAAAAGGAGACAATAAGATAGCTTTATATTTTACCTTATATTTTGCAATAGCATATAAAATATATTCATTAATGGTGACTAACATATCATAATAAAAGTAAATAATTTATTTGTGATATTTCACTCACTGAAAAAACATACTAAGTATGATTAATGTGTCACATAGTGCCTTAAATACTAAAATAATAGAATAAAAACATCACAATATTTACCAAGGCTTATTATGTGCCAGGTATATACAAAGCCAAGTACGTAGATTATGTCATAAAATTTCCAATGTAACCCTTCAAGTTAAACCCTTAGTTTTCTCTAAGAATCTGTGGCAATTTGCTGGAGATAACAACTTACAAGGGTAGAATCAAATTAAAGCTCAAACGGTTTTACTTTAAAGCATTATTTCTGAGCTTATTCATCACTTTTTTTAGGAAAAAATAGAAGAATGTATATCCTTACAATGCACTTACAAGGAAGAATTAAAAAAGAAACATAAGAAAATGTGATAAGTTCTGCTACAGAGGTTTACACAAGTTGCCACTTGAGTATCTAAGAAGTTGCAAAGTTAGGAAAAACTTCACAGAGAAGCCAATTCTTAAAGCAAGTTTTTTAAAAGATTAATCATGTGTACCAAAGAAACACCAAAGAGAAACAGAAGGTACACTTCTTGAGATGAAAATATAATAACTCATGAAAGACACTTATGGTAAATAGATAGTTCATGTTATAAAATGTTAGTTCAAGTTAAAGTAGATGTGTCATAATACCCAACTAATCACGGATTACAAAAGATTTTACCATGAAATTTGCACCATATCATTTATTTAATGCATCCAGAGTTCACCTTCTGAAAACCAAACCCTGAACTATAACATAACTATATTGTCTCCTTATACACATTTCTAATTTTATCTGATAACAACTCTTTTAAGTATATATTATTATCCTATATTAAAGATGAGAAAAAATGAGGATTTGAAAGTGTGTCACTTTTGCAAGACAGAGTTTCTAGACTGACGGTCACCAAGCCTATGCTCTTCACCACTATGCTATGTAGAAAAAAAAAAATTTTATTTACATGAATGCAAAGTCTGTGTTACTTAGTCCTCCCACTAAGTCTTACAGAACCTTAGAGGAAGCTTGTCTGCCATCTGAGTAGTCTTAGCTCAAAGTTAAGCAAACTATAGTCCAAGGGTCAAATCCAGCTGGTCACCAATTTTTGTGAAGAAAGTTCTGGAATACAACTAGTCTTATTCTTTCACATATCTATGGGTGCCTTCACACTACAACAGCAATTAACTAGTTGCAACAGACACCTCCTGGACTGCAAAATCTAAAATACTATCTGGCTCTTTACAGAAAATATTAGCTGACCTCTAAAATTACTTGACTGACAAATATAGGGAAGTGGTGATATAAAAGTGTTTTGACAGGTGGAGGGTCTTTTGCCATCTATCAGCTTATAGACAGGAAGCATGCCAAGAAGAATGGGACTTACGGAACAGACATGCATAAAGCAAGGGAATTAGGAAGGATAGAAATTAAGGCTAAACAGTTCATTCACAAAACACTCACAAGAGCACATTAATCAGGCCAAGATGCCTGCTGACCTTTAATTTACTTAATGAAATGGACAAGTGGTCTTGTCTGAAATTTTTTCAGGTAGTTTAGAATTAAGTCACTCTCCATTGTTACTTCAATCACATGATTTTGGTCATTAGCTCTGATCACTGATTTGCACAGCAGTTAGCCTCTAGAAATTACTTGAAAAGTGAAATTCCAATGGAATATTGATTTCCCCTTATAAGGTATATGCGTCCAGTGAAATTTAAACATTCCCAGCTTTAAAGAGGACTTAAGCTTAATGAGTATGTGTATGCACATACACATCCTCCCCACACACACACACCATCACACATACCAAGAAGCTCCTCTGAAATTTTTAGCATCCCACATTACTGGCACATTTCCAATGAATTTTAAAAAGCAGCAAAAATTCCTCGTTGATGATACAGTTTCCCAAGTCACTTCCAAGCTGTTCCCTCAGCCACTAGTTCTTAAGACATGAAAGAGAGGGCACTTTTAATTTGAAGAATGGTCTATAAAGTTCATATGGGAGGGAGAGAGAATTTGCCAAAGTGATTAAGTCCATGTGTGAAGGACTAAGCAAACCCTTCAGGCATTCTGTCGCATGTTATTTTCACTTTTTTTTTTTCAATTTACACAACCATGTGGGTGGCCACATGTCTATTTGTTTTCCTTGTTTTTCAACAAGTGAAACTAGAGGTTGAGAAGGGGAGGTTAGAGGGGCATGTTTTTTAACTCATAGAAGTCATGGTTTTATTATTTTCAGATTGAGCCTATGTGCACTTGAACAAAGTTCTCCCATTAGCCAAGCCCAGAAACATATGGTAATTGTGCCTATGAGGTTACTTTTGTGCAGCTTATATATTTCTGAACATGTTTATCTTTCATTTCACTTATACAATGTTGCACTTAACACAGCTTGATCCTAAAACAAACAGAATGAGAATACCAATCTTTACATGAGAATTTCATAGAAAAAACAAGAATCCTTATCATGTTGATGCTAAAACTATTGCTTCTAAAAAAGCATTCACATAACTATCTTAGTTTACCTTATTTAAGAAAAAGGAAGTATTAAGTTGGCTTTCATGAATGGTCTTGCATTTTAAGTGTGATTAACAATGAACAATTTGTGGAAGAAAATTTTGGGAATTTTGAGAATTCTGTGATTATACCTTGCTAAGGTCCTGTGATGTATGTAGTAGAAAAAAAACTAGCCTAAAAATTCAGCAATTGGCATAAAATGTATAAAAAGTTTTAAACAAACTGGTATTTGGTGTCAGTGTGCTTCTCATTTTAAGGAACATATTTCGATATAATTTTTACATGACTTTAATAATTCATTCTGGCAAGAAACTCCAACCAAGAATTTCCACTATTTTACTCAGCTCAATTTTCACTCTTAAATCTATGTGAAAAAGAGTAAAATGGGGTAGGGGAAACTATCTGAAAATAAAAGTGTAACATTCCACAATGTAAAATGGTGACATACTATCTATCTCAAGGCAATTTTTACTTTTGCACATACATGACTTTGACTCTAGTGAGTTTATCATAACTTTCTGTTCATGGAACAGTATCATGATCAGTCCTGCCAAGAGTCCTCTTTCATTTTATGTTACTTTTCTCCTTCATTTCTCATCACAACTTTCACCTCCCCCTCCCACATATACCTTTTAATGTGCTTCATCAATTTTCTTGCATATTCAGGTACCCTCACAAAAGATAGGTGTACTGTGTATGTGCATGTGTTTTAATATATAGGGATAGTACTTTGCTATAATTACATTGGTTTTCAAATTCTTACTCAAAAATCAATTTTAAGCATCAACCCAAGTTTCTGCAGATATTTATACTTCAATTTTTTCTAACGGTTCAAAACATTTTGCATATATGCCCACTACATTTAATCAATGGGCTCCCATAATGATAAACACATGGGTTATCACTAATTCCTCACTACCACAAAGAAGCTGTATTGACATCCTTTATCCTTTTGACTTTATGGACCTGTGCAAATAATCTCTGGAAGATATGTTTACGAATTTCATATTAATGCATAATTTCATTGTTTTGTCAATTGCTCTACAAAATGACTATACTGTTTTACTCCTATAAGCAGATCATGAGACTTGTTGCTTCCACACATCTATACATTCACTTGGCATTACTTGACATGTTCATAGTTGCCGATCTGACAGATTTAAACTGAAAGACCTATATGTAAGATAGGAAACCACCAAAATCCTAGAGAACACAGGCAACAACCTCTTTGACATCAGCTGCAGCCACTACTTACTAGACACGTCTCTGGAGGCAAGAGAAACAAAAGCAGAAATGAACTATTGGGACTTCATCAAGATAAAAAGTTTCTGCACAGTGAAGGAAACAATCAACAAAACTAAAAGGCAGCCTACAGAATGGGAGAAGATATTTGCAAATGACATATCCAGTAAAAGGTTAGTATCCAAAATATATACAGAACTTATAAAAATTGACACCCAAAAAAACAAATAATCCAGTTAAGAAATGGGCAGAAGACATGAAGAGACATTTTTCCAAAGAAGCCATATAGATGGCTAACAGACACATGGAAAGATGCTCAACGTCACTCATCATCAGGGAAATGCCAATCAAAACCAGGATGAGATACCACCTCACACTGGTCAGAATGGCTAAAATTAACAACATAGGGAACAACAGATGTTGGTGAGGATATGGAGAAAGTTACAGTTACACTTACAATGTTAGTGGGAATGCAAACTGTAGAAAACAGTATGGAAGTTCCTCAAAAAGTTAAAAAGAGAACCACCCTATGATCCAGCAATTATACTACTAGGTATTCACCCAAAGGATACAAAAATACTGATTCAAAGGGGCACGTGTACTCTGATGTTTATAGCAACATTATTAACAATAGCCAAATTATGGAAAGAGCCCAAATGTCCATTGACTGATATAAATGGATAAAGAGAAGGTAGTGTGTATATATATTACATAATGGAATATTACTCAGCCATCAAAAAGAAAGAAATCTTGCCATTTGCAATGACATGGATAGAGCTAGAGAGTATTATGCTAAGTAAAATAACTCAGAGAAAGACAAATACTACATAATTTCACTCATATGTGGAATTTTAAGAAACAAAACTGCTGAACATAAGGGAAGGAAAGAAAAAAAAAGAGAGAGGAAGGCAAACCATAAGAACGTCATAATTCCAAATGGATGAAAGACCTTGATGTGAGACAGGAATCCATCAAAATCATAGAGGAGAACATAGGCTGTAACCTCTTCAACATCAGCCACAGCAACTTCTTTCATGACACGTCTCCAAAGGCAAGGGAAACAAAAGAAAAAATGAACTTTTAGGACTTCATCAAGATGAAAAGCTTCTGCACAGCCAAGGAAACAGTCAAAAAAACTAAGAGGCAACCCACAGAATGGAAGAAGATATTTGCAAATGAAACTACAGATAAAAGGCTGGTATCCAAGATCTATAAAGAACCTCTTAAACTCAATACACAAGAAACAAATAATCAAATCAAAAAATGGGCAGAAGATATGAACAGATGGGGCACCTGGGTGGCACAGCGGTTAAGCGTCTGCCTTCGGCTCAGGGCGTGATCCTGGCGTTGTGGGATCGAGCCCCACGTCAGGCTCCTCTGCTATGAGCCTGCTTCCTCTCCCACTCCCCCTGCTTGTGTTCCCTCTCTTGCTGGCTGTCTCTATCTCTGTCAAATAAATAAATAAAATCTTTAAAAAAAAAAAAAAGAAGATATGAACAGACACTTTTCCAATGAAGACACAGAAATGACTAATAGACACATGAAAAAATGTTCAAAATCATTAGCCATCAGGGAAATTCAAATCAAAACCACAGTGAGATACCACCTTACGTCAGTTTGAATGGCAAAAATTGACAAGGTAGGAAACAACAAATGTTGGAGAGGATGTGGAGAAAGGGGATCCCTCTTACACTGCTGGTGGGAATGCAAGTTGATACAGCCACTTTGGAAAACAGTGTGGAGGTCCCTTAAAAAGTTAAAAATAGAGCTACCCTAGGGGCGCCTGGGTGGCACAGCGGTGGGGCGCCTGGGTGGCACAGCGGTTAAGCGTCTGCCTTCGGCTCAGGGCGTGATCCTGGTGTTGCGGGATCGAGCCCCACATCAGGCTCCTCCGCTATGAGCCTGCTTCTTCCTCTCCCACTCCTCCTGCTTCTGTTCCCTCTCTCGCTGGCTGTCTCTATCTCTGTCAAATAAATAAATAAAAAAAAATCTTTAAAAAAAAAAAATAGAGCTACCCTATGACCCTGCAATTGCACTACTGGGTATTTACCCCCAAAACACAGATGCAGTGAAGAGAAGGGCCATGTGCACCCCAATATTCATAGCAGCATTGTCCACAATAGCTAAATTGTGGAAGGAGCCGAGATGCCCTTCAACAGACGAATGGATTAAGAAGATGTTGTCCATATATACAATGGAATATTACTCAGCCATCAGAAAGAACGATTACCCAACATTTGCAGTAACATGGATGGGACTGGAGGAGATTATGCCAAGTGAAATAAGTCAAGCAGAGAAAGACAATTATCATATGGTTTCACTCATTTATGGAACATAAGGAATAGCAGGGCAATCAGGAGAAGGAAGGGAAGAATGAAGGGGGTGATAAACAGAAGGAGGAATGAACCACGAGAGACTATGGACTCTGGGAAACAAACTGAGGGTTTCAGAGGGGAGAGGGTGGGGGGATGGGCAAACCCGGTGATGGGTTTTAAGGAGGGCACATATTGCATGGAGCACTGGGTGTTATATGCAAAGAATGAATCATGGAACACTACATCAAAAACTATTCATGTACTGTATGGTGACTAACATAATATAATAAAAAATTTTTAAAAAATAGTGTACTTGGGGGCGCCTGGGTGGCACAGCAGTTAAGCGCCTGCCTTCGGCTCAGGGCGTCATCCCGGCGCTATGGGATCGAGCCCCACATCAGGCTCCTCTGCTATGAGCCTGCTTCTTCCTCTCCCACTCCCCCTGCTTGTGTTCCCTCTCTCGCTGGCTGTCTCTATCTCTGTCGAATAAATAAATTAAAAAAAAAATAAAAATAAAAATAAAAATAAAAAATAGTGTACCAGTTTAATAAAGGTTCAATTGTAAAATCCTTAAAAAAAAAAGATTGAAAATCACCCATTTTTCTGTGATTAGCCAATTTATATATTCTTTTTTATGAATTATCTATTCACATACTTTGTCTATTTTTTATTTGAGGTTTCTTACCTTGTCTTGTTATTGTTGATATGCAGAAGTTCCCTTGTGCTTTCTAGATATTAAACCTATATTCATTTTAAGTATTCTCTAAATCCATCATTCATGTCCTTCAGCATACATTTAACATGGTCACATCCATAAGTTTTAATTTATACTTGGAGCATTCTGTCTTAAGAAGTCTTTCCCCACATGATAGGTACAGACCTTCTTCTGTCTGTATGTGTATGTGTGTGTAATTCACATACATATGTATTTCACTGTATTACTTTTGATATTTAAGCCTTAATTATTTGGATTCTATTATATAAACTCTGATGTATAGATTCAATCTTACTTTTTTATTTTGTATTCTTTATTTAGTAGGCTGTTTTCCCATGACAATCACACAGCTATTCTTTGTCCAACTTTGCTCAATGATTTGGGATGCTATCTTTGCCACAGATCAATTTCTTCTATACATATAACTGCGCATCAACTCTGTAATATTTTCCTTTAGTCTATTTAAATGTTACTATTTTAGACACATTTTTATTTTTCATTTGAAGCATAACAAATATTCAAACGGTACATAAAACATGAGAATACAGCTAAATGAGTAAACCTGATTAAGAAATAAAATAGTACTAGCACTTTTCCCAATCAATATACTATTCCTCCTGCCAAAAAGAACTCTCCTGATCCTTAACACTATGATTATTTAAAAATGTTTTAGTTAATTATCAAACATGTGGTATGTATTGGTAACTATTTATTTATAGCTTAATTCTACTGGGGTAGAGAACACACACTGTATGATTTCACTCTTTTGAAATTTGTTGACACATATTTTGCTCCCTAGCCTGAGGTTAATTTTTACAAATGTACACTTTAATATACTACAAAGCTAAAGTAATCAAAAGAGTATGGTACTGGCACAAAATAGAAATGGATCAATGGAACAGAATAGAGAGCCCAGAAATAAACCCACACTTAAATGTCAATTAATCCACAACAAATGAGGCAAGAATATACAATGGGGAAAAAACAGTCTCTTAGACATGTAGTACTGAAAAAGCCACACATCTGGATGAAAAAGAATGAAACTGGACCACTTTCTTTTTCTTTTTCTTTTTTTTTATAAGCCAGAGAGGCGCAGAGGGAGAGGGAGAAGCAGACACCCCACTGAGCAGGGAGCCTGATACAAGGTCGATCCCAGGACCCCAAGATCATGACCTGAGCCAAAGGCAGACGTTTAACCAACTGAGTGACCCAGGCGCCCTGAAACTGGACCACTTTTTATACCACATACAAAAATAAGCTTGAAATAGATTAAAGATCGAAATGTAAGACCTGAAACCATTAAACTCCTAAAAGAAAATATAGACAGTAAATTCTTAGCTATCAGTATTGGCAATATCTTTTTGGGGGGATCTGTCTTCTCTGGCAAAGGTAACAAAAACAGAAATAAGCAACTGAAACCACATCTACTAAAAAGCTTTTGCACAACAAAGGAAACCATCGACAAAACCAAAAGGCAACCTACTAAATGGGAGTAGATATTTGCAAATGATATATCTAATAAGGGGTTAACATTCAAAATATAGAAAGAACTGAGACAACTCAAGAACAACAACAACAACAACAACAACAACAACAACAAAACAAACAAACAAAAAACCCCCAAACAATACAGTTTAAATATGGGCAAAGAACATGGTAGACTTTTTTTCCAAAAAACAAGACATACAGATGGGGGTACCTGGGTGGCTCAGTCAGTTAAGCACCTGCCTTCGGCTCAAGTGATGATCCCAAGGTCCTGGGTTTGAGCCCCGTGTCTGGCTTCCTGCTTAATGGTGATCTGCTTCTCCCTCTCCTCCCCGCTCATGCTCACTCTCGCTATCTCTGTTGCTATTTCTCTCTCTCAAATAAATAAATAAATAAATAAATAAATAAATAAATAAATAAATAAAATCTGTGTGTTTATTTGAGAGAGAGAGAAAGAGAGAGAGAGAGAGAGAAAGCATGCAGAGAGAGAGAGAGAGAAAGAGAAAGCATGCATGAGCTGAGGGAGGAGCAGAGAGAGAGGGACAAGCAGACTCTGTGCCGAGATCCCATGATCCTGAGATCATGACCTTAGCGGAAACCAAGAGTTGGACACTTAACCGACTGAGCCACCCAGGAGCTCCCATTTAAAATTTCTTAGTGTAGCAATAGTTTGTTTTAAAATTGATGTGACAGAAATGAATTTGTGCTAAATGAGGAGATAATGGCATAAACAGAGAAAAATGATTATTGGAAGTATCCCTCAGTGTTCTAGACTTTTCTGTGGTTTGAAAATGAAAACTTTTTCATGAAGAAAGGTTAGCAATGATCATGGCAGTTACAGATTAGTTTCTTCTTACTCCTATATTAAGAATAGATTTCAAGCTCTGTGTAAATAGCTACATAGTGAGTAACTTTATTTTTCTGTAATGTCGTCATATATACCTTTAAGAGAGCTGGCTTCTCAAAGACCCAGGCAGCCCTAACATTTGCGTTTTTATAACTTACAGAATGAGAGTTGTAAGTCTTGGTGTGTAATGCATCCTTTTATGACAAAATATCAGGGCTGGGTTGAAAGGACCATTTTCAGCAACTGAAGTAATTAATACAATACTTATTGTCTTTGTAATAAAACTTACAAGATACTGCAGTTAATAAACCATAAATGTTTTATAATAACTGCTTTAATACTGTAGTATTTATCCCAGTCATAAAATTAAAAAGGGAAAGGGTAGGTAGCACTTCACAGTCCTTTGCATTGGCTGTTCTGAGAGGAAGTGAAAGGTTTTGGGTGTATCTTATCTTTGTGCACCGCGTTTCTAGGCCTTTTTCACACATAATCGAATCTTTTTTTTCTTTTAAACTTTAAGTTGTTTTTTTTTTTTGAGAAAGAGAGAGGGAGAGTGTGCACATGCTCGTGACTGCCCCCTCATAAATAAAATCTTTTTAAAAAAGAAAGACACAGAGATGGCTAACAGACACATGAAAAGATGCTCAACATCTGCTCAACATCACTCATCATCAGGGAAATACAAATCAAAACCACTATAAGATATCACCTCACACCAGTTAGAACAGCTAGTATCAAAAAAACAAGAAATAACAAGTGTCGGCAAGGATGTGGAGAAAAGGCAACCCTCATGCACTGGTGGTTGGAATGTAAATTGGTGCGGCCATAATGGAAAACAGTATGGAACTTCCTCAAAAAATAAAAAAATAAAACCCCACAGAATCCAGCAATTCCAAGGCTGGTATTTACCCCAAGAAAACAAGAAACACTAATTTGAAAAGATACTCTGCACCCCTATGTTTATTGCAGCATTATTTACAATAGCCAAGATATGGAAGAACCAGTGTCCAATGATAGATGAATGGATAAAGAAGATGTGGTATAGATGGTATACATATATAATGGAACACTACTTATTCATAAAAAAGAATAAACTCTTGCCATTTCAGTAACATGGATGGACCTAGAGGGCATTGTACTAAGTGAAATAAGTCAGACAAAAAAAGATAATTACCATATGATTTCACTTATATGCGGAATCTAAAAAACAAAACAAATGAACCAACGAAACAAAACAGACTCATAGATTCAGCAAATCAACAGGTGGCTGCCAGAGGGAAGTGGGGGTGGGGAGATGGGTGAAATAAGGGAAAGAGATTAAGAGGTACAAGCTTCCAGTTGTAAAATAAGTAAGTCATGGGGATATAAAATACAGCATAGGAAATACAGTCAATAATATGGTAATAAACTTGTACGGTGACAGATGGTAACTATATTTATCATGGTGAGAATTTCATAAGGTATAAAATGTTAAATCACTATGTTGTACACCTGAAAATATAATATTGTATGTCAACTATACTTGAGTTAAAAATACACTAAAATTTTAAAATAAATATAAATGAATAAAAAGATAATATCTTCTGCTGTTTGTCTCTTTGCTTGCTCAATCTTCTATATGCTTAATGATTTTTTTTTATCAATTTCCAGAGGTGTATTAAAATTTCCCACTAAATGTGTGGCAATGTCTTTTTTAAATTCAAATCCACTTTTTTAAAAAGATTCATTTATTTTATTATTTTTTAAAGATGTATTTATTTATTATTTTAGGGAGAGGGGGAGAGGAGAGTGGGAGATGGGCAGGGAGAGAGAATCCCAAGCAGACAGGGCTGAGCACAGAGCCCAATGCAGAGCTCAATCTCACCCCCTGAAATCACAACCTAAGCTGAAACTAAAAGATGGATGCTTAATTGCACTACCCAGGTGCTCCTCAAATCCACATATTTCTGCTTGTTTTAAGAATATGCTATTACATGCATAAGTATTTTGAATTTATACATCTTTCTGATAAGTTAGTCTTTAATCATTATGAAATACTCATTTTACTGTTAAATATTGTTTTCAGTCTTCCATCTTACCATTTGCTTTCTGTTTGTAATTCCTGTCTTGTGTTTGCTTTTCTCTCATTTCATAGTTTATTTTGAGTTGAATGTTTATTTTGGATTGAATTATTCTATTATTAATCTCTTATTTTTTTATAGTTACTCTAGAGATGATAATATGTACCCAGGCATGCACTTAGAGATGAATATCCACGACTACTTAAATTAGTACCTTATTTCCTCCAGGAAAATGCAAGGATTTTAGAAGGCTTTAACTCTATTACTGTCCTCCTCCTCCTGACTTATGTACCTTTGCTGTAATATACTTTAACTATAAAAATGTTTTAAACACATAAGCCATTACTGTTTTTAGAGAAGTCAAAATTCATTTAGATTTATCCATATATTTGCCTTTACCATTGGTTATCATTACTTCTTAATATTTGAGATTGCATCTAGGATTATTTGCCTTCTATTTGAAGGACTATGTTCTATTACCTTCTTTACTGCAGGTCTAATAATGATGAATCCTCACATTTGTTTGTTTAAAAATATCTTTAGAGAAAACTGTAAGAGCAGGTGTCCCACTCTAAAAATCCAGATCAACTGAAAAATAAGTTTTCTTGACCTCATGAGAGAGAGAATCACACAGAAGCCAAAAAGCATGAATTCTACAGAGGTCAGGTCCCTTTGAGAAAAGACAGAAAGCACAAATTGGTTCTTCTGTGGCAAAGCATAAGAAGCGCTGTAGCTGCCATACAAATGGGTAAGGAAAAATAAGCTGAAATTTTCATTTATCTCTCAAGTCTAGTTGTATGGCCACGAATAGAACCCCAGGGTACCTCAGACACAGAATGAGGTCACACTCACACTCAGCTTCCCATAGATCTCTCTCAGATGTGCATATAAAAATGGGAGGCAAGCGTCAGAGAAACCCCTGCTCAGTGGTGCAAGCATGAGTCAGAGCATGATCACTTCCATGAGAGAGGCAAAAAACATCACTTTTGTGCCAGGGGGAGGAGCAGGAATCCCTGTTACTCCCACAGCACCGGTAAGAACTCTTTATTGCATGTTCATTTTTGAAGGATATTTTTCAATGATCAAGTTGACAATTATTTCCTTCATCGCTTTAAAAATATAATTTCGTGATTTTTCTGGCTTCTGTTTCTGTCGGTCTTATTTTCACTTCCTTTAATAGTAATCTCTCTTTTAAATTTTTAAAGTTGTATTAATGTCTTTGGTATTCAAAGTTTTACTACTTTTTTTTTTAATCATTCTATGTTCTCCTGTTTCTTAAAAAAGGGTTTTTTTTTAAGCTAAATGTTCCATTAAGTGTTGCCTTAGATGTAATTCACAAATTTTTATATGTAATATTTTTACTGACACTCCATTCAAAGTATATAAAAATGTTATTTGTAGTGCTCATTGCTTGTTTTTGTTTCCTGATATGAGGGAATATTTTAGCTATTCCTTAGTTATTGTTCCATTTTTATTGTGATATAATAAGATTCCATAATGCAAACATAATGTCAACACATCATAATGTAAATGTCAACACATCATAACTTTTTTCCTTTTACATACATATACTTTCAATTTGCAGAAAACACACACACAAATGTAGTTCTAGTCATTTATTTTTCCAGTCATTGTCATCACAGATTCATTAACAGAAATAGTATAATCAAAAATTGCTAAAATGAACAGATTGATTGATCTTGGCTGGTGTTGTTTCACTGTTTTAACTATAAATAATCCTGAAGAAGGATGAAGTTTTATTACTGATATCTCAGACTTAGGCTCATTCAATTCTTCCCACCACAACCAATGCTTTATCATTAAGAAGTAGTTAAAGTTATTTACATGCTCAAAACCCTTCAATATCATCCCACTGCACACTATATAAAATCCAGATATCTACAAGGCCCCTTATCATCTTGCCCTGCTACTCTTTCCTCACCTATCCCATATCCCCATTGGACAGGCCAAGATCCTTTCTGTTTCAGTGATTTTCTATTTGCTGTTCTCTCTAGACAAGTCCATAAGACTTGCCATGGGAAGGTCTTTATATCTTCCAAGAATGGCCTCTTCTTACTACTCAGGTTTCAGCTAAGCTGTCACCATTTCAAAGAAGCCTACTATGACCACTCATTCTAAAATAGCTATCTGCACCTCCCACTACTCATTTTCTCACTAACTTATGTTTAATTTTATTTGTAGTACTTTTTGCTATTTCGAATATTTGATCCTCCCTTTATTTGTTTAGTTACATATCTTCCACCTCTAGAATGTAGTATATTAAAAAAAACAAGTGTCATTTCTGTCTCATTCCATAACAGATACACTTAATCCATCAAAGAAAATTGTGCTTGATATCTAATAAAAGCTCTGCTAACCCTTTACATTTGTGAATATCCACAATTTTATTTTCTGCTCTGTACTGAGCATATTTTGTCTATATTAGACAAACATAATCAAAGAATTATTACAACCATTTCTCGAAACTCCATGTTTCCAGTTTTTTTTTTTTTTTTTTTTTTTTGTCCTGTCACTTTTCCTGATTCCCATCTGGAAATACTCTCTCATAGCAGTCTTCCTCAGCATAATAAAATGCCTGTGATACTTCAAGGCCTACATGATAAACTCGGAATCCCATTTCTACATTTATGTTCTTCTTAGCACTGGTAGGATATTTTACATTATGAAGGAATTACTGTTATTTTTGGGTATGATAATAGAATTATGTTATGGTTTTTAAAAAGGATGAAGGATGGTTATCTCAGAGAAACATACTGAATTATTTATACATGAAGTTATATGATGACCCATATTTGCTTCAAAATAATCCAGATGTTATAGGTGGGGGAACAAGACTGGCTCTATGGTGATAATAAATCTCTTCGTCCTACTTTTGTTAATGTTTGTAACTTTTAATAATGAAAAAAAAAAGTCTTCAAAGCCTAACTCCATTCAACCTAACCAACCTGATTTTTGAACACTAACCTGTGCTTTACTCCAGCACGTTCTCCTTTCTATATTTTCTGAAGATACACACTCATTTCTCTTTTAACCATGATATGTTAGTTCAAGATCTATTTGCAGCATGAATTCTTCCCTATTTCAGCCTACCTGGTGTGTAACTGCACTGTCCTATAGGATGCACTTTTACATCCATTTTAACAGCAATTTAGCTAGTGTTTTAACACTTAATTAATTCTATTTCTTGAACAAGTCTTGTTTTTTTGGTATACCTAGATGCAATTCAATACAAAATAAACTGACTTCCAAACACCTCACAAATTATCCGTTTATTCATTGACCCAAGTAAACTTTTATGAACACAAATAACTTCAAATGAGAATAAAATGTCTGTTATATAAACAATATTCAAATTATGTATTAATTCTAAAATACTGAATATCTATGGGCTATGGGTTTTTGATAGCTTTACTGAGATGTCATTGACATACAAAGAATCACGTGTGTTTAAGGTGTACTATTGTATAAATTCTGTATATGTAAGGCATACAATTTGATGTTTTAATATGCATATACATTGTGAAATGATCAGCATTATCAGGTAATTAATGTATCTATCATCTCCACATAATTGCCATTTGATTGTGTGTGTTTGTTAAGAAGATTTAAGACATACCCTCTTAGCAAATGTCATGTATACAGTACAATATTGTTAACTATCATTACATATTGTACATTAGATCTCTAAAAATTATTAATCTTGCATAACTAAACTTTCAGTTTTTCCCATCACCCCCACAAGCCTCTGGCAGCCACCATTCTACTCCCTGCTTTTATGAGTTCAACTTTTTTAGATTCCATATTTAAGTGAGATCATGCAGTATTGTCTTTCTGTGTCTGGCTTATTTCACCAATGGCCACATTTCCTTCTCTCTAATGCTGAATAATATTCCATTGCATGTAGACAGCATGTTTTGCTTTTCATCCATCAAAGCACATTTAGGTTGTTCCCACATCCGGCTATTATGAATAATACTGCAGTGAACACAAAGTGCACATGTTTCTTTGCAATTCTGTTTTCAGTTCCTTTGGTTACATCCAGAAGTGGGATTCCTGGATCATATGATAGTTCTATGCTAAATTTTTTAGGAAACTCCATACCATTTTCCATAACAGCAGTACTAATTTACTTCGCAACCAACACTGTACAGGGGTTCCCCTTTTTTTCACATCCTCACCAATACTTGTTATTTTTTCTTTTGATAAAAGCCATTCTAACAGCTTTGAAGTGATATCTCACTTTGGTTTCATTTGTATTTCCTCAATGATTAAAACAGTTGTGTAGATTTTCATGTACCAGTTTGCCACTTAATTTTCTTCCCTGAAAGTATCTATTTAGGTCCTTAATTCATTTTTCAACTAAGCTATTTGTATTTTGGTTATTGAGTTATATGAGTTACTTATATAATTTCAATATTAACTCCTTATGAGATATACGGCTTGAAAATAGTTTTTCCCATTTCATAGGGAAACTTTTAATTTTATTGATCATTTTCTTTGCTGTGCAAAAGCTTTTTAGTTTGATGCAATCCCAGTTGTCTATTTTTGCTTTTGTTGCCCATGCTTTTGGGTCCTAACCAAATAATCATTAGTAAGACCAACATCAAGAAGGTCTTCCCCTATGTTTTCTTCAGCAGTTTTATAGTTTAAAGTTTTACATATGATTCTCTAATCTGTTTTGAATTGGTTTTTGTATGTGGTGTAAGACAGGGATCCAATTTCATTCCTTTTGCACTTTATCTGATATTTGTCTTTTCCAATACCACTTCTTAAAGAGACTATCCTTTATGTGTTACTATGTGTTACAGACCAGTTGACTATAAATGTGGGTTTATTTCTGGGTTCTCTATTCTATTGGTCTATAGGTCTGCTTTTATGCTGTTACCATGTCTTGATTACAGTAGCTTTGTAACACGGGCACACCTTGGAAATACTGAGGATTTGGTTCCAGACTGCCACAATAAAGCAAGTCAAATAATTTTTTTTGGTTTCCCAATGCACATAAAAGTTATGTTTATACAATACTATAGTCTATTAAGTGTGTGGTAGCATTATGTCTAAAACACAGTGTACATACCTTAGTTAAAAATACATGATCGGCTAAAAAAATACTAACCACCATCTGAGCTTTCAGTGAGTCACAATCTCTTTGCAGGTGGAGGGTCTTGCCTCAATGTTGATGGCTGCTGACTGATCAGGGTGGAAGTTGCAAAGGTTGGGAGGCTGTGGCAATTTCACAAAATAAGACAACAATGAAGTTTGCTGCATCAACTGACTTCTTTTCATTAATATGCACTGACGTTGGTAGTATTTTACCCACAAACTTTTTTTTTTCAAAATTGGAGTCAACCCTCTCAAATATTGTCACTGCTCTATCAAATAAGATTATGTAACATTCTCAATTATTTTCTGTCATTTCAACAATCTTCACAGCATCTTTATCAGGAGTAGATGCCATCTCAAGAAACCATTTTTTTTTTTTTTAAGAGAGACAGAGCATGTGAGCAGAGTATAGAGGGAAAGGGAGAGAAAGAATCTTAAGCAGGCTCCACACCCAGCATGGAGCCCAAGGCAGGGCTCAATCTCTTGACTCTGAGATCATGACCCGAGCTGAAATCGAGTTGGATGCTTAACCGACTGAGCCACCCAGGCACCCCTCAAGAAACCACTCTCTTTGTTCATCCATAAGAGCAAGTTCTTATTGTCTGTTACTGTTATCATGAGATTGCAGCAATTCAGTCACATCTTCAGGCTCCACTTCTAATTCCAGTTCTCTTGCTATTTCCACCACATTTGCACTTCCACTGATTCTTGAAACCCTCAAAGTCTTCTATGAAGGCTGGAATCAACTTTTCCAAACTCTTGTTAATGTTGATATTTTGACCTCTTCCCATGATTCATGAATGTGCTTAATGGCATCTAAAATGGTGAGTCCTTTCCAGAAGTTTTCCAATTTACTGCCTAGCTCCATTAGAAGAACCGTTATCTGTGGGCAGCTATAGCCTTACAAAATGTCTTTCTTAGGTAACAAGATTTGAGTGTCAAAATTACTCTTTGATTCATGGGCTGCAGAATGGATGTTGTGTTAGCAGGTATGAAAACAACAAACTCATTGTCCATCTCCATCAGAGCTCTTGGGTAACCAGGTGCACTGTCAGTGAGCAATAATATTTTGAAAGGAATCTTTTTTTTCTTACCAGGAGGTCTCAACAGTGGGCTCAAAATATTCAGTAAACCATATTCTAAACAGATTCACTATCATCTAGGCTTTGTTGCCCCATTATAGGGCACAGGCAGAATAGATTTAGCATAATTCTTAAGGGCCCTAGGATTTCTGAAATAGTAAATGAGCACTGGCTCTAACTTAAGGCCACCAGCTGCATTAGCCCCTAACAAGAATCAGCCTATCCTTTGAAGCTTTGAAACCAGTTACTGACTTCTCTCAAGCTATAAAAGTTCCAGAAGATATGTTCTTCTAGTATAAAGCTATTTCATCTACATTGAAAATCTGTTGTTTAATGTAGTCACTTTCATTAATTATCTTAGCTAAATCTTCTGGATATCTTGTTGCAGCTTCTACACTGGCACTTGCTCCTTCACCTGGCACTTTTGTGTTCATAACATAACTTCTCTCAACCTTCATAGAGTTGAAGAGAGTTAGGGCCTTCCTCTGGATTAGGCTTTGGCCAAATGCAATGTTGTGCCTGGTTTTATCTTCTAATCAGACTACTAGAACTTTCTCTGTGTCATCAAGAACGGTGTTTTGCTTTCTTAGCAATGATGTATTCACTGAAGTAGCACTTTAAATTTCCTTCAAGAACTTTTTGTTCGCATGCACAAGTTGGCTTTTTGGTGCAAAAGGCTAAGTTTTCAGCCTGTCTTAGCTTTTGACTTGCCTTCCTCACTAAGCTTTAATGTTTTCTAGCTTTTGATTTCAAGTTAGAGATGTGCAACTTGAACACTTTGTTTCACTTGAGCCCATTATACGGCTATTAATTGATTTAATTTAAAATTTGTTGTGTCTTAGGGAATGAGGAGGCCTGAGGAGAGGTAGAAAGAACCAGAAATCTGGTTGGTGGGGCACTCAGACACACACATTAATCAATTAAGTGCATTGTCCCATATAGGCATGGTTCATGGAGCCCACCCCCCAAAAAATTTATAGTAAAATTTTCACTGATCACAGATCACCACAATAAATAATAATGGAAAAGTTTGAAATACTTTGAGAATTACCAAAATATGACACAGAGACATAAATGAGTGAATATTTGCTTATATATTTGGGTGCTCTAACATTTGGTGCACATATTTTTTAATTGTTATATATTCCTACTGAATTAACCATTTATCTTTACATAATGACTTTTGACTCGGGACAGTTTTGACTTAAAGTCTATTTTGTCTTTATAAGTATAGCCTATTCTGCTCTTTTTTTACTATTTTAATGGAATATCTTTTCTTATCCCTTCACTTTCAGTCTCTGGATCTTGTTTTTATTACCCACTCAACTACTCAATGCCTTTTGATTAGAAAGTTTAATCCATTTGAGGTGATTGTTGATAAAGGAGGATTTTCTATTGCCACTTTGGTAATTGTTTTTGTCTGCTTTGCAATTCTTTTATTCCTCTCTTGCTCTCTTATTTTATTATTTGATGATTTTTTTTTTTTTAGCACTTTGCTTTGATTCCTTTCTCCTTATCTTTTGTGTGTCCACTATGGTTCTTCCCTATGATTAAGACTTGTATAAGTCTTCTTGTAAAATTATAACCATCTATTTTAATTTGATAACAACTTAAGTTTAATTGCATACAAAAACTCTGTACTTTTATCACACACACCCCCCCCCCCACTTTCCTGGGTGAGTTCTTGAAGTCAGAGTTTACTTCTTTGTATATTATGCATCTGTTAACAAATTTTTGTGATTTTAGTTATTCTTAAACTTTAGCCTTTTAACTTTTATATCAGATATACAGCTAATTTGCACACCACATTACAATATTAAATTATTCTGTATTTGCCTGTATATTTACCTTTAACAGTGAGATATATACTTTCATATGCTTTCCCATGGATATTTAATGTGTCTTCTATTCCATTTAAAGAAGTTCTTTAACCTTTTCTTGTAAGTAAGGCAAGTCTAATGGTGACAAAGTTCCTCAGTTTTTATTCTGGGAAGCACTTATCTCCATTCATTTTTAAAGGATAGCTTTGCAGAATATTCTCTAGTTGGCAATGTTTTTCTTTCAATTCTTTGAATATACCATCCCATTCTCTCCTGGCCTGCAAGGTTTATATTGAGAAATCCACTGAAAGTCTTATGGAGAGGCTTTCCTTGTATGTAACAAGTTGCTTTTCTCTTGATGCTTTCAAAATTCTCTTTGACATTCGATAGTTCAATTGCAGTGTGTCTTGGTGTTGATCTCTTTATGTTCAACATAGTTGGAATTCCTGAGTCTGGATATCTATTTCTTTCCCCACATTAGGCAAGTTTTTGGTTATTATTAATTTTTTTTTTTTAAATACGCTTTGTGTCTCTTTCCTTCTCTCTTCTCTTTCTGGGGCACCCATAATGTGTATATTGCTTCCTTTGATTGTGTCCTATTAATTATGTAGGCATTTTTCACTCTTTATTTTTTTTTCTTTTTCTCCTTTGACTAGATAATTTCAAATAATCTACGTTTGAGTTTACAGATTCTTCTGCTTGATCAAGTCTGGTGTTGAAGCTATTTCATTATTTAGTTCAGGCTTTGTATTCTTCAGCTCCAAAATTTGTTTGATTTTTTTTTATGTTTTCTATTTCTTTGTTGAACTTCTCATTTTGTTCTTACATTACTTCCTGATTTTATTAAATTATCTGTGTTCCCTTGTAGCTTACTAAGCTTTTTAAAACAATCATTTTGAAATCTTTGTCAGGAAACTCATGGATCTCCATTTCTTTGGTGTCAGTTACTGGAAGTTTATTGTATTTTTCTGGTGGTATCACATCTCCTGATTTATTGTGTTCCTTCTATCCTTGCATTGGCACCTGCACATTTAAAGAAGCAATCACCTCTTCCAGACTTTATGTACTAGCTGTAGTAAGGAAAGACCTTCACCTGAGTGGAGGGGCTACAGAGGCATTGACTAGGGGACTATACAGGAGCATTCTGTGGTACCATGTCTGGTGGCATACAGGTTTCTAAATGTGTTGTATGGTAGCTCTGGGTCTTGGGGTCACAGTGACTTGGTGGTTCAGACTGCTATGGTCTGCAATGTCAGCAACTCTGTGGTCTTTGGTGGCAAAAGCAATGTGATGTACAAGGTGGCTGTGGGGGTCCTCAGCTACCCCTCCAAGTCCACTAGTGAGCACACCGAGGTAGGCAACCGGGGTTCAAAACCTTGGCATAAATGTGTGTGGCTACTAAGGATAGCAAGTATTGGGGCCAGGTGTATTTGCATGTATGGTTGCATCAGTTAGCCATGGGCATACACACAGCAGTAGGAGCCAGAGCAGTGGCAGGGGCTGAGGCAAACTGAGTGTACACATGCTGGCCACACCATTTCCTGGGGCCAACGCACCTGCAGTGGCATTAGGTGGACTGGCTCCAGAAAGCTGGCATCTTAGGCAGTGTGCAAAGGCAAAAAAACGTAGGACTTTCACTGGTGAAACTGCAGAAGATTCGTGGTGGCTGCAATGGCTATTCACTGGCATTAGCAAAGGCTCACCAGCAAAAGCTACTGGGATTCTCTGTAGAACAAGCGGTAGAACAACTTGCTGTGGTCCACAATAGTGAACGCAGCAGGATCCTCAGTGGTGGAAGCTACTGGATGTCCACAGTAGCCACAAGGGATGTGAGGTCCTCAGTGGCAAAGGCTACTAGGGTTCTCTGCAGAGCAAGCCACTGCACACCATGTTACCCCTAACATATGGCTGACACTAATAGGCCACACCCTTCTTTGTTCCTAGCAGTCTCCAGACATCTCAGCTATGCCAATTTCCCCAGCAGCCTGGGTGGGATAAATCAAAGTGGATTCTTCAGGCAATACCCCACAAGACTAGGGATGGTGGTCACTCATTCTGTTCTCCTTTTCTGCTGTCAGGAAAACTCAGGAAAACTTGTGGTATTGAACTGTATCAGCATAAGGGATGGGATGATGCAGGCAAAATGAAATTGTGCATCCTACACTTTCTGTGTAGTTATTCTTATGCTTTTGTTTTGTTTTGTTTCCTCCACTGTGTTGCTGCAGCTCCTTAACTGGACTCCTAAGCTTTCCCAGAGCTATTTTCATTCATTGATAGCTATCTTATTGTTTTCTGTAAGAAGATGAAGGCTGTGATCGCTACTCTGCCATCTTGCTGATGCCACAATATTCTTTCTGAGATATGTGGTTTGTTGTTTTTTTTTAAAGTAATTCCAATGAAACTTAGCAAATTTTAGTGGCTATTTCCTATTCTGCTGGTACCCTGCTGACAAGAAATTATTTTCACTAACTGCAATCACACTGAAATCTGTTTTGTTTGATTGACAAATAATGTTCAAACCCATGTGGCATTCCTACTATATTCATATTAAAAGAACAAACTAGGGGCGCCTGGGTGGCACAGTCGTTAAACGTCTGCCTTCGGCTCAGGGCGTGATCCCCGCGTTATGGGATCGAGCCCCACATCAGGCTCCTCCGCTATGAGCCTGCTTCTTCCTCTCCCACTCCCTCTGCTTGTGTTCCCTCTCTCACTGGCTGTCTCTATCTCTGTCAAATAAATAAAAATAAAATGAAAAATAAATAAATAAAAGAACAAACTAAAAAGTCTATATTAAAAAATTATGAAGTTGACTTCTGTGTATTTCAGGAAGAGAGCCACATTTTCTACCAAATTCTCTCTCTCTTTTTTTAAAAAGATTTTATTTATTTATTCTACAGAGATAGAGACAGCCAGCGAGAGAGGGAACACAAGCAGGGGGAGTGGGAGAGGAAGAAGCAGGCTCACAGCAGAGGAGCCTGATGTGGGGCTCGATCCCAGAACGCCGGGATCACGCCCTGAGCCGAAGGCAGACGCTTAACCGCTGTGCCACCCAGGCGCCCCTCTACCAAATTCTCTTGATATAAACTCAAATAAAACTTAATAACTACTTAAATGAAGAAAACAAATTTTGTGTTCTGTGTCTTTGGCAACATAGAACAAATCTAAGAAAACTAAAATAAAACATTAAAAAGTAAGAAAAATCCTCAGTACTTTAGAATCATTAAGTGCAAAATCTAGAAAACAGTTGGGAAAATTAAGTTATTGAAGGTAAATTAATAGTGCTGTTTCCTAATACTATTAATATTCAATTTCTCAAATAATTATATGACACAGGAATGTTCTGTTTCAGCATGTTAAAGTGCTCTAGGAATCATTTAATGCACTGTCTGCATCTCTGAATACTTTCAGATGCTTTCAATTTCTTTAATGAAAACATACTGAATCTAGTATTCCTCTAAATTGACAAGGGAGAAGCAAGGAAAACAGTGAAAAAGGAAGACAACATGAAAGGAACTGGAATGAGACAAACACTGACAGGTTGAAGAAGGGAACAGTATAGTTGAGTATATATAGATGTAGGATTTTATCATTTTTAAAGTACCACTGAATTTCATGAATATTATTTTGATTTCTTCCTCTTTAGTTTTGTTTATCATAAGAGAGGTGTTGCTTTATAGTAAGTATCTTTTGGTGAAAACTTTCTATTTGTATTTCTTTTGGAAATTTGAGCTTAGTTTCACATACCCTAGATAGTATGGTTGGATACATACTGATGAAATCATAGCAATTTATTGACTCTGATTCCATGCACCATGCCTCTTTGCATGCCTTAAGATATGCTACACCACAGGGGCGCCTGGGTGGCGCAGTCATTGGGCGTCTACCTTCGGCTCAGGGCGTGATCCCAGCATTCTGGGATCAAGCCCCACAGCAGGCTTCTCCCCTAGGAGCCTGCTTCTTCCTCTCCCACTCCCCCTGCTTGTGTTCCCTCCCTCACTGGCTGTCTCTCTCTGTCAAATAAATAAATAAAATCTTTAAAAAAAAAAAAAAGATATGCTACACAACAAAGTAAATAACACATGCATGACAGTCTCAAGGACAGATGCTTAGTGGGAAAAACTGTTCAACATCCAATCCCTTCACTATGCCCTAAAACACTGCTATATAAAAAACAGAGTGTCAGGCGGATGGTGAAAGAAATGAATCAGCAGCACTCCTTCAGCTGTGACATGTGGCATCAGGAGATGACTGTTTATCACTGTTGTGCTGAACTCCTGACACTGTTTTCTGCTTTGGCTTAAAAATTTGATCTCTATATCTTAGATCTTTCCAACTAGCAAGGGGTTTTCAAACACTGCCAGATACTTTTGTTGTGAGAAAATGCTGTGTTTCAAATGAAATTGTCCTTAAGGGAAAACTGACCTGTGGAAACCTTTTGTAAATTATGTCATGGAAAGAAAATGAACTGTCAGGGAAAGATGCTTTTCTTGACTATCCCTTGCCCTATTGTGATACTGATAGATTTTTTCATGGTTGCATTACCTCCAGCATAGGTTAGATTTGCAATTATCTTCAGAGAAAAATTTGAATTATGATTATTTTGGGGCAAGGGGGAACTGTTTATATACTTGATTTATATTTTATTAGAGTTTATAATTCCTTATCACTATAATATAAATATGAATGATTCTTCAATAAGTGCATGTTTATATATATAAGTTGGATCTCTTGAATTTGGTCTATATTTAATATATGATGTGCTTCTTACTGCAATATCTAATTATTGTATTAAATAAAAAATAATAAATATGAAACAATTCTTATACATATCAGTTCTACTAATAAAAAACTGCTTAATTTACAATTTATTCTTTTTTTTTTCAAGATTTTATTTATTTATTTGACAGAGACAGCCAGCGAGAGAGGGAACACAAGTAGGGGGAGTGGAAGAGGAAAAAGCAGGCTCCTAGCTGAGGAGCCTGACGTGGGGCTTGATCCCAGAATGCTGGGATAACACCCTGAGCCGAAGGCAGACACTTAACGACTGCGCCACCCAGGCGCCCCTACAATTTATTCTTGTCTTTGTAGTCAAGAACTTGGTGAAACTAAATCAGATTCAAATTCAATATTCTCCTAAATTAGATATTTTATGTAGTTTCTAGTTATCATTTTTCCCCATACATCTTACATATCTTACTAAACTCTATGGAATCAAAATAGTTCGGAAAACCAAATAAATAACTTTGTGAAAGAACATGGGTTCTCATAAATTAAGAAAAAAAATATCAGAACATGGAAGGAAAACTTAGAAGTGCAAATCCAACAAAAATACACAACTCCAGATCTGAAATGCTACATAGTATCCATGTAGCTTCTAGATATTTCATAAAGGTTACTGTTAATAACGTAATATACACTATCCATAAACCATTACATTGAAACATTTTTAAATCTCCTGTGTCTCTAATTAGCCTTTTTTATCACATAATAATTATATAAATACTAGAATTCATGAAGATCAGTAACTTTTAATGAACAACTTCATAAAAATGAATAGGCAAGCACATACTTTTTAGCCTAATACATGCACACAGTTTTTTAAAGATAATAGCAGTTAGAAACAGGTGGATATCATTAAAGAAATAAGTGTATTTAAATAATATGTGGAATAAATATACTCAATAATTTACATTTACTGATAAACATTTATACTTCAACTATAACTTATAAATTATATCCAAAGTACAATAATGTGAGCTCAGAGACCTGTGAAAAAAATTAATAGACTAATAGCAAAATATACAAAATCACAGTTCAAATCAAAACAGTTTTGACAAAATTATACCAACACCTATAATCTCTTTTTTGGACCATAATGTTATTTTAAAAATTAGGAAATAAAGCAAAAGATAAATGTATTGTATCTTTTTATACATATGTATATTTTTATATATACATATGTATATCTATGAAAAGGGTTGCAAGAAAAAAAAAAGTACTGTTAGATATAACACCTAACCAAAGCTTGTCATACATGCTTTCTTAATAACATCTCAGACGTTCAAAATATCAGTAGCATTTTTCACAGAACTAAAACAAATAATAATAAAATGCATATGGAACTACAAAAGACTTCAAGTAGCCAAAGCAGTCTTGAGAAAGAAAAGCAAAACTTGAGGTATCCCAATCCCAGATTTTAAGATATACTACAAAGCTATGGTAATCAAAACAGTATGGAACTGGCACAAAAAGTGACACAAATCAACAGAACAGAACAGAGAGCCCAGAAATAAACTCAGGCTTATGTGGCCAATCTACAACAAAAGGAAAGAATGTACAATGGGGGAAAAGATAGTCTCTTCAATAAATGGTGCTGAGAAAACTGTACAGCTCCATGCAAAGATTAAACTGGACCACTTTCTTAGACCAACTGCAAAAAATAAATTCAAAATGGATTAAAGCCCTAAATATAAGACCTGACACCATAAAATTCCTATAAAACAACATATACAGTAATTTCTTTGACCTTGGAATTAGCAATATTTTTCTAGCTATGTCTCCTGAGGCAAGGGAAACAAAAGCAAACATAAACTATTGAGACTATACCAAAATAAAAAGCTTCTTCACAGCAAAGGAAACAATCAGCAAAACAAAAAGACAAACTACTAAATGGAAGAATCTATTTCCAAATGGCACATTCAATAAAGGGTTAATATCCAAAATATATAAAGGATTTATACTACTCAACACCCAAAAAATAAAAAATCCAATTAAAAACTAGGCAGAAGACATGAACAGACATTTCTCCAAAGAAGACATAGATAGCCAACAAACACTTGAAAAGGTGTTCAGCATCACTAATCATCAAAGAAATGCAAATCAAAACTACCATGAGATATCATCTTAACACCTGTCACAATGGCTAGATTCAAAAAGATAAGAAATAACCAGTGCTGGTAAGGATGTGGAGAAAAAGGAACCCTTGTGCACGGCTGTTAAGAATTTAACAGTGCAACCACTAGGCAAAACAGTATGAAAGTTCCTCAAAAGACGAAAAATAGAAATATTATATGATCCAGGAATTCCACTACTGGGTATTTACCCAAAAAAACCAAAAACACTGTAATTCAAAAAGATATAAGCACTTTATGTTTATTGCCGCATTCTTTACAATAGCAAGATATGGAAGCAACCTAAATGTCCATCAACAGATGAATGGATAAAGGTGTGGTGTATATACACAATGGATTATTACTCAGCCATTAAAAAGGTGAGATTTTTTTTTTTTTAAGATTTTTTTTTTATTTACTTATTTGACAGAGACAGCCAGCGAGAAAGGGAACACAAGCAGAGGGAGTGGGAGAGGAAGAAGCAGGCTCCCAGCGGAGGAGCCTGATGTGGGGCTCGATTCCAGATCGCCGGGTTCACGCCCTGAGCCGAAGGCAGACGCCCAATGACTGCGCTACCCAGGCGCCCCTAAAAAGGTGAGATTTCGGTATTTGTTACAACAATAAGTCAAACAGAGAAAGACAAATACCACATGATTTCACTTACATGTGGAATCTAAAAAACAAAAGAATAAACAACAAAAAGCAGAAACAGACCTATAAATATAGAGAACAAATTGATAGTTGCCAGAGGGGAGGCGCTGGGGGGATGGGCAAAATGAACGAAACAGGAGTGGGAGATACAGGCTTCCAGTTATGGAATGAATAAGTCACAGGGATAAAAGGTAGAGCATAGGAATATAGTCAATGGTATTGTAAGAGCATTCATTGTATGATGACATACAGTGACAAATTATACCTACACCTATAGTGAAGGTGAATCACTAAAATTATGTCATACATCTAAAATTAATGTAACATTGTATAACAAGTGTAATTCAAATAAAAAAGAACTCACCCTATTTGGAAGACATTAGGACAAGGAATAATTGGATCAAGTTGTATTGTTTTTAAAAAATGCATATTTAAATAAACCTTGTGTTCCAAAATGAATTAATTAATTAAAATTTAAAAAATGAAGACTATTCTCAGGTTGACATAAGAAATAGAATTTCTTATGAAGCTGAGAGCAAATCCACAAAAAGATGATTATATATCTACAGCATATACTAATAAATCTGTTTTAGCTTTTTCTTGTTTTCAAAATTATCATATTTTTAAAACTGACATAGATAGGTAACTATTGGCCATTTATAGTCTCCTATACATTCTTTTAATTTAATAAACAATATTAAAGAATAGGAAAAAATAAAATCCCAGATGCTAAAATTGTGCTATATAGAAATATACCAGAAATAGAAATCTTCTAGCTCCATCCAATAGTCAATTATTGTTAGATTTAACAAAAAATAATCTGCACTGTGACAGGTTTATTTAGGATCATTTCACATAATTTTTCTTTGTTGAATTAATTAAAGGAACACATCATTTCAATGTTTATCATATGCTAAATCTGGTGTTCAGAGACTCAACATTTACCACACTAGGATCCTTCAAAAGCTACAATTATATTATATAACACACACTAAAGAAAACAAAATTCAGTGAAAATGGATTACAGCATTTCTGTCCCTTGAGATTTTTTTTTAAGATTTCCACAAACTCTTAAACTCAATCAAAATAATTAGCAAAACTCAGTGTGGAAAAAAAAAAAAACTTTAAGTATTTTTTTAATGATTATCCTTGTATATTTAGCATGGAGTTATAACTACAAAAGTAATGGATTTAGTGTTAGAAAGACTGGAATCAAATCCTACCTACAACTATTACAGAGAAACTTACTTAATTAGACTAAAGCTAAATTTACCTATACGTAAAATGAATAAAATGTTATCTACCTTACCTCCTTTAGAACTTTTCTAAAGATCAAATAAACTGCTTCTATGGAAGTACTATGTGAACTGCCAAATAATAAATATAAATTATCATTTTATTATTACATTCACTAATAATGTAATAAAATATTTATGTTAATATAAACTCTGGCACTTAAACACTTCAAATGTTAGTTTATTTCTGCAACTTTTCAGTGCCTGGAAGCACAGATCATAGAAATTATTTTCTTAATTACTGTAATATATTAGTAACCTCCCCTCAAAATTATACAGCACACCACTTTTAAGTAAATATTCTAATTCAGCACAGTAAATGAGTATTTATAATACTTAAATCACTTATCTTCTTTTCCTATGTTATCACTCGGAATTCTCAGCTAACCAATGTATTTTTTTTTTTTAAGAAATAATATGTAGTTTTTTACAGTTTATCAGTGTAGTGTTCTTCTGCTGGGCCAATTTACTAAAAATCATAGAATAGAGGGTGAAGAAAAGTTTAGTCATGGATCTACCATGAAGTAAAATAGATTTTAAAATATTTGTTGTTTGGAGAGGAATCATTGCAAACTGAAAAAATCAACAATAAAATGGGTCCCTGATAGAAGCAAATTGAATCCTCCCTCAAGCTTTCCAGGATTCACATAATTAAAACTATGCTAAAAAGCAGCTTACAATTCCAAAATGATAAAACACTATAAGCAAAAGTCAGCAAGCATAACACCAACAGAATTAGACCACCAAGAACTTCAAATAGTAAATCTCTCAGATGAAACTATAAAATAAGTATATTTAAAATAATAAAACATAATAATCTTTTAAAAACATAAGTAAAAGAAATACCTCGTAAAATACTGGAGACGGTGAGTAAAACAGAAACATAGCTTAGAACACAGGGACAAAAATAAATAGAAAATAAGAAAAAAGCATCAAAAACAGAATGAGGAAATCCAAATAAGATTTCAAAAATAAAAGACTACACAGAATACAAAGGCAAACTTTGAAAAGATAATGGTTGAGACACCAACACATTTAAGAGACTGCTTAAGTACTTCCTGAAACAATAGGAACAGAATAAAATAAATGATAAAGAATCTAAACCTAAATTTATAGTAGTAAAAACTATAGAACCCCAAGAAAGGAGCACTTAAAAGTAACTAAAGAGAAAAGACAAATTACTAGGAAAGAATTATAAAAAATAAAATGACTCTGATAGGACAGACTTCTGTCTTCCTGACTTCTGTCAGGAAAAAAATGGAATAATACATTCAAAGTGCTGGAAAAATAATTTTTGACAATTAACTTACACTCAGAAAAAAAATCAAGATGAGAATGAAATAAGGTACGTTCAGGTAAACAAAAATTGAGACAATTTGCCATTAATGTACTATTACTCAGAGAACTACTAAAAAAAGTGCATAGGGATAAGAAACCAGAAAAAGAACAATATTAAAAAAAGAAAATTAAAAATCATTACTCATTAATATAAATATAAAAATCCAAAATAGCAATTTAAATTCCATACTATATCTAAAAATGATAATTAAGGGGCACCTGGGTGGCTCAGTCAGTTAAGCATCTGCCTTCAGCTCAAATAAATAAATAAATCTTTTTAAAAATGATAATTAAAAAATGACTACCTTGCCTTCATCTTAGGAATACAAAGACTGATTTTAAGATAGAAATTATAGAAATGGTCTTCACAACATTGGGATATTAAAATAGGGAAACATGATTACCCCCTTAAATATACTTAAGACTCCGATAAAATTAAACACTCATGAAAATAACCTCTTAGTAAACAGATAATATAGGAAAATATTTTAAGTTAATAAATTTGATAAACCTATAATCACATTATTCATAGTAAGATACATTAGAAGCCACCTTTTAAAAAAGGTGAACACACTATTTCTATTCAACATTGTTATATACCGTAGGGATAAAGGGATAAAACTGCACACCAGATGGAAACTCAGATCTACAAGAAAGAATAAAGCAATAAAAAATGACAATTATGTAGACAAATATGAATATGTTTTTCATTCTCTTTTTTTAAATTTTTAAAAAGACAAATGACTATTTGAATAAAAATTATAATGCTTTCTTATTTAATTTTTAACATATAGACCTAATATAAGTAAGAATATACCACAATGGATGGAAGGCAGTGTTAGATGGACTTAAACTGTTAAGCTTCTCATACTTTACATAATGTAGTCCATTATGAACACTAATTAGACTGTGATAACTTATAGATGTATTTTATGATCTCTAGAGAAAATAATTTATTTATTTACTTATTTATTTGATTTATTTTTAAATATTTTATTTATTTGACAGAGAGAGAGCACAAGCTGGGGAGTGGGAGAGGGAGAAGCAGACTCCCCACTGAGCAGGGAGCCTGATGCAGGGCTCGATCCCAGGACCCTGGGATCATGACCTGAGCCGAAGGCAGTTGCTTAACCAACTGGGCCACCCAGGCACCCCTACAGAAAATACTTCTGAATAATACAAAGAGTTACAGTTAAAATAAGAAGTGAAATATTAAAAATATTTAATTAACATAAATGAAGATAGAAAATGGTCAAAGATACTAAAAACAGAACAGACAGCATGAAGAACAAATTATAAAGTGACAGACCTGTATCTAATTATACCAGCAATTACCTTAAAAATAAATGGACTAAGTTTTCCAATTAATAAGCAAATTATCATGCTGGATTTAAAAAGCAAGACCCAGGGCACCTGGGTATCTCAGTTGGTTAAGTAACCAACTCGTGGCTCAGGTCATGGTCTCAGAGTCATGAGATCAAGCCCCTGTTGGGTTCCTCTGAGCATGGAGACTGCTTGAGATTCTTTCCCCCTCCCTCTCTCTCTGCTCCTTCCCCTGTGCGTACTCTCTCTCTCAAATAAATAAGTTTAAAAAAAGCAAGACCCAACTATATGCTATGTGTCTTTTGATACAAAGGCACAAAAAAGTTAGAAATAAAAGGTTAGAAAAAGATAAACTATGCAAAAAGTAAAGTGAAGAAGTCTGTAGTGGCAATATAAACTCAGGTAAAAACAGATTTTATTACAAGAAGTACTGCCGGAATTATAAAAGGATATCTCATAATAACAAAAAGCCAAAGGTCACATAACTAAACGCACAAACACAAAACAATATAAATGTAACTTATTATATATATAAGTAAAATATATATAATAAACTACATATATATATATATATATATATATATATATATATATATATATATACACACACACACACACACACACACACATATATACATGTACATAGTGAAGCACAAATATTGTGGCTGGTCATAATAACATCTACAATAGTGTTCATCACCAGGAGGAACAGAAATGATGGCGTGTGGAGGATGGAAATATAAAAGGCTTTCACTTTATTTTGTCATCAAAGATTTGAGGCTAACAGAACTTCTTTTTCATCTTGGTTAAATCTCAAAAGCAATATTGGATTAAAAGAAATAGGCAAATTTTAAAAGAATATGTGGAATATAATATAACTCGTGAAGTTATAAAACTTACAAAATAATATGTGTATTCTTTATGAAATACACAATATGTACAAAAAGTATGAAACATTTGTCAAATGATAAATACCAAATCCAAAAGAGATTCCCTCTGGACAGGACAAATTTTAAAATAAAATAAGGTACAAAGGTAATTTCAATCATAAAAGCAATTGTTTATTCCTTAAAAATAATCCTAAAACATGCAAATACTAGACACCATCCAGACGTCACAAGCCTAGAAAAAGATGCATGAGCACTCAACATAATTCTCTACACTTTTCAGTTTGCTTGTGGTATGTGTGTATGTTTACATTATCTTGGAAAGAAGAGTAAAAACTAGTTTCACATTTCAGGTCTGTCAGGTCTTCAGCAGGAATAGTGTAAGCCACATGAACCTATTTTCTAGCTTCTTGCACTTCTGTTTTGCTAGCCTCGTAATCAAACAAAACATCATTAAGATTGAGAACAAATTATAAAAACTACCCGAGGTCCATCAATGCTCCAAATAAAAGTTTTCATCATCTAAAAATGCAAAACATCTGTTTGTGGTTCCACTTCTAGTTCTAAGCATCAAAACCATTACTATATCTAATGCAGTTATTAACTTTAAAGTAATCACCTCTTACAGCAAAGTCCAAGCGTGACTTTTCCGGCAAATAAGTTAAACAATTCTATCCAGTTGTTTCCAAAGCAAAATAGTTTGTTGGTCAGTTCATACTGCTAATTATTATCCTCATGATAATGAAATAATCGCATCACAGGAAAAGAGGAAATCTCAGAATCACCATCATCCTGAATAATTGAATTAGATGAAAATCAAATGTGCTGACAAATCAAGGAAGACTTTACTGTAATATTATTAAATCAGTCTTTTTCAATACAATATATATTTTATTCCCATTTTGATATCTTGCCATCTAGAGATAAATGCTAATGTTCTAATCTGTGAACAGTCATTAAGATAGGTGTATTACTTATGTATTTACTCAACTCCAACATCATTCTGTCTCCCGTTTTATGTTAAATGAAAGAGACGCAAATCACATATACCTATATTAATTACCTATTTCATGCTCTGTATCTTTGTGGATGGCGGGTTCCTGGGTGAATACATAGGTCAAAAATCACTAGCTGGACAAGTTGAATTCATAAATCCAAAAGAAAGTTCTCCTTGACTACCAACTGCCAACTCAAATTTCTCTCCTGGAAGTAACTATGGTTATCAATTTACTATGTATACTTCTAGATCATTTTTTACATACATGTGTATTGTTTCCTTAATTTCCCTCTGCTCCCTTCTCTATCTCTCAGCCTCTCCCTTCTTCTCTCAGTCTCTCTCTCTCCCTCAGCCTCTCTCTCTCCCCCTCTCTCCCTCTCGCTCCCTCCTCCCCTCTAATTACATAAGTGGCATCATGTTCCAGGTATCAGCCTATGGTTTATAATTTCCACTCTGTCTTGAGGATATTTAACTGTCCATAGTATTCTGTGTTTTCTTTAGCCACTCCTTTATTGACTATCTTGTTTATTCTTATGTTACATCATGACAAATAATATTTCAACACTTTTGTTGTTCATAGCTCCTGGGGGTATACAAAGTGTTTCTCCAGAGTAAACATAAAAAACCACTACTGGTTCTTGAGGTATGTGAATACTGAATTTGAACAGATACTGCCAAATTACCCTCTAAAGTAACTATAATAAATTATACCCCTACCAACAGTATATGAAATTGCATGTTTTCCTATGCTCTCAGATACATTTGTTTGTATGTGTATCAAACTAAAAGATTAAAAAGATAAAAATGAATTTACTTCCAATAAAACTGAGAACTTTTAAAATTTATTATTGGTATTTTCTATTTCTTATGTAAATAACCTGATCATAACTTTTGCTCATATTATATTACCTGGTTTTGTTTTGTTTTTTAATATTGCTTGGAGGAAATTTATATATATTCTGAATAGTAACTTTTGCCAGTTTATTAGGGTATTGCCATAACATATTTCAAATAATATCATAATATTGCCACTATTAATAATATAGAATTTCTCCAATTCTGTTATTTGTAATTTACCTTGTCCTAAAATCCAAAAAAATGATTATGTAGCTACATTTATCAATGTTTTCTTTCTTTAAGAAAAAAAAAAATTCTTACCTGCTTAAGAACTTCCTAACCATAAGGTCAAAAACATTTCTGCTTTATTTTCTTCAAAAACATTTACAATATCACTTACTCATTGTCTTATTTATTTAAACACTTTTATATTTAATGCATCTGGTACTTATCTTTTACATGTATGAATGACTTGGGTAGGTGTTGGGAGACAATTCGCCATAGGTCTCTCATATCTGCATGTCATGTGAGCAAAGCAATAACTTCCCTTTGTCCCTGACTATCATCAAGAATGCTAGTACAGTGAACAGTCTTATCATATGAAGATAGTGCTTCTGTACAGAGCAAAGGACAAGCATGCTTACTGCCCACTATGAAAGAATAAGTTCCTTAAGAAAAGGATCCCTCTCTGTAATGCAGCCCACTTTATGGCACATGGCCTTTGGCCCTCTTCGCGCAAACCTGTGAGAAATGAACACTGGGGAACTGACACAAAAAAACAAAACACCCTGGCCACTACTATTGAAGTCAGTAATAGATGTACTTCATCCCTGACCCCAAGGTGTCCAAAGTCACTGAAGATACTGGATGTGACACCTCTAAACCCCCATCTATGATCATCTAGAGAACATGAAAAACAGAATGATGTTAAAACAGAGTTAATAGGCCTATTTCAAATAAAATGCATACCTAAATAACGTAATTTATATTGACTTGAATTCATTTCTAGAACAGAAGTAAAATGGAAAATAGAATAGGTAAATTTCCTTCTCAAAATATTATCTGCTACTCTGGTCACATCTTTTTCCTAATTTCTGTTTCTAATAGGACATTAGTGAAAGGCTTTGGAAAATTAGAATGACTACATCTTTCAATTACATCCCATTGTGCCTTGATTATATAAATGCTGCCTAACATATTTTTATTTAAGGGGTATTAAATCTTTAACTTTGTCTCTACCATGCTCCAATATTTGTTTTGATTCTGCTTTAAGATTTGAATATGCTGAGATGACCAGTAATTGGACAATATATGTGACCATGCATTCAAAATTCCAATTCAAGAAGGAGTATTCTTAAGAAACTTCTGAGTAAAGACAGCATACAGTAATGGAAAAAAGAGTAATAACCTTAATTCTAGTGTGTGCTACCACAAATGTAGGAGTTCATATGACATACGTAACTAATCTTGTTTTTAAAGAGGGAGAGCCAAAAGCCATTTTAAATCATCAAATATTGATAGCCAGCCATGAACTATGAATCCAAGCAGAAAACATGGCAAAACTGACCTAATTTTCTTCAAAGAAGAAATAAGATTTCTACGGGTTTCTTTTTAATCCTTTAATCACTGTCTTCCTGCATATCCCACTTGTTGGGAGTTGAGGAAGTTGAGACTTATTTTAACTTGGGCAATGGAGTTAGGAGGGAAATTTTATAGGAAGCTAATTAAAATTATAAACTTACAGTAGAGAGCTGGGCATAACTGATTCTACACATCATAGCCAAACACAACGAGGAAAGCTAAAGACTTTTTTCTTTAATTAAGAGTAGGAGATGAAGAAAATTGAGACAAAGAGACTTCATGGAGGCAAAAACAAGCATATGGAAAAAGTTACTTAAAACATAAATGCTAAACTATACCAGAATGTTCAACAAGCAACTTATTTTTGCAAAGACCAGAGAAATGAGAATGTAAATGAAACAAAAAATGAAGATGAGAAAAACAAAATCAAGTCAGATGAGCTTTTTGAATGCTTAACTCTTACATTTATGTAAAAGGAGAATTCTTTGACTTAGTAAAAATAAATTAAATCTTCGGTAATTTTAAAAACATCCTATGCATCATAAAATCCAGTGTACTGACTGACATCATTTGAAGTGTGACTCCAAACATAGTGTCTTAAAGATCTGCATGGCTTACTAGATGAATTAAAAATAAATACAGTTTTGATCCCTAAATCTTTTTAAGAGCTGTTAAGTATGTCAGTGAGCAAATTTTTTTTAAATCCTTGAAATATTTAAGTGATCTATGCTTTTGATGATAGCATTCTGCTATAAACACCTAGATATAAAGTGACTTTAAAAAGTGACTTTAAAAAAAAGTTAATATAATGCATACTAAAAGCTTTCATTCTGACCCGAATACAATGAATACATTTTGACCTGAATACAATCACATAGTTTATGGTTTCCAATTTGGGTTGCACATCCTGATTGATTTTTTTAAACTTATATCAATAAAATGTACTCTTTATGGATCATTTTATATAGTACTATGGCCTATGACAAATGCATGGAGTTGAGTAACCACCAACACAGTCACAATGCAGAACATTTCCATTACCCCAAAATTCCTTCATGACGTCCTTTTGTCATCAACCTGGGAGTGTTTTTGAAACTCTGTACCAACCCAGTTATGTAGCTGACCCTACTTTTAAATAGTTGAGTTGTGTAAGAAAATAAATTTTTTTTTTTTTTAGTTTGGGTCATGTTTTTTGCCACTTGGATCTAAAAAATCCCTAACTGATGTGAAATACAGAGAAGAATAATAACATTAAGATTATTTAGCTTACAAAAGAGAGGTTTTGGAAAATGAAATTTATCTTTGAGTACTGAAAGCACAAACACTGGATAGCCTTAGGTAGCAAAACTAAGATCAAAATTTGAATAGGTATTCAAGAAAAAGTAGATTATAAGTCCAGGATTTTGTGAAAAGAATTAAAACATTCTTTGAAATTTGGACTAATGTATGTACCTTCTAAGATTAATGACCTATGATTTATAATTCTATGAAGAGATTATAAAAGAAGTTAGGAATGGAGAATTTAAAAGACTGAGTGAATAACAAGTTATCATACAAAGAGAAAGTATCAAGATGACTGAATATTATGGAAAAATATGAACAATATCAGAAAAAAGAAATTAAGAGAAAGAATCAACAAGGGAAGAATATGAGCACAGCATGGTTGAAATAGTCCTGATTTTTGTAGTTGCAAGAGCTAAACTTCCATTCATTTTTCCTATAACCTATTACTATGTGTTTATATGACAATGAGCAAATCATTTAAATCCTCTGGTATCCCAACCAAAAAATGAATAATAATAATAAAATTCTTATTTACTTCACATAGTTTATTTCAAGACCAAACAAGATAATCCATTTGATAGAAATTTTTGAATTATGAAGCTTTTTCATGAACGTATTATTTTTCCTTACACCATTATTATAATAAGTGGAGTTTAAAGAATGGCTTAGATATACAATATTAGAAGTAGAAATATGTACCAAAAGCTTGGAATAACTGTCAAGATAGAAAACAAAAGTTGTGGTAGTTGTGTGTAGGAATAAGAGCATTTATTTCAAAACTAAGGTTAGTTTTAAACGTATTTAAGCTGGTCTTTTTGTGCAACCCAGGTTTGAGTGAAATTACATCACAGTGTTCAGTTCATCTTTCCACTATTCTCCCCAAATCTCCATTAGTCCCAGGAGTAGTAAAATGGTATTAAACATCTCAGGACATTCATTTACATCTATCTTCCCTAAGAGCCAGGGTAGATTTTCACATAATAGCAAAAAACTCTCCAGTTGGATGGGAATGTCCCTAGTAGTGAGAAGACTGTTCATGGATGACTGGCAAGTCCCAGAGCTGTGCTCCAATAACAGCTGTCTTATTCTTCTCGGAGACAAGGAAAACTTAAACATTTGGAAGAAGAATCTCCTTCTCAACTAGGGAGCTTAATTGTCCCAAAATATGTTAATAAAACTCTATTAGCAAACCAGAGAGGAGGTTGGGTATTCTGTAACTGGGATCATTTCCTATTCAGTGGCAAAATGAATAGGGTGTTTTGTTTGGATTGGAGTTACATGAAACATGAGTATCAGGAAAATTCATTAAAACTCTAGGTCTGAGAATATATGTAACACTGTAGCTGAGCAACTCTACAGTTTTACATATCCAAGAAAAAGTAAATTGAGACAGGACATGAGATTCAAAATATATGTGTATCCTGAATAGTTGTATACAGAACCACTAGCAAACACACACACACACACACACACACACACACACACACACACACACACACATACACACACCCAGGCTACCCTGGAATATATTTGGAAGAATGTTATAAAAGGCAACTATCCAAAAGGCCTAAAAAAGGAATTTTATAACTCACGCATCTCTCTAACATTGTGACATTGGAGTAACAGACACACAGGCTTTGATGAAGAAAATATAGAAGAAATCTATCACTAAGTGGCACAGAAAGCTCAAATGATGAGACACTAACAAAATATAACTAAACAAATTAAAAACATAAGCCAAACACTTAAATACATTCACCTCATACCTTTCTACTCAACATTCCCAGAACCCTTCCCATATAACACACGTGTGCCCATGCATGCACCTAGAGGTACAGGGTCATCGATTTTGAGTAAAATAGTAATGTGGTGGTGAAAGAGTGCAGAACACATTTAAAAATAAATTTTATTTTGTTTTGTTTTGTTTTTAGCTATAGAGGTTGTGCTGTATACTTGTTTGCAATCACAACACATTCTGGTGACTTTACTGATTTGCTCAGATTCTACTTAAAAGTATACTATCAGTCACTGTGTATTGAAACTCTACTCAGTAGGCCAAGTCAGCCTTGACACCAAAGAAAAACAGCCATATCTGACTTCTGTGGATCTATAGAAGGAATGAGAAGAGGCCCTTGTTTCTTGGTCCCTCAGCACCAAACAAAAATCATTAACACAGTTTCACAAATGACTAGAACTCAAATTGTCTCAATGTCAGCAACCTATACATACTCCAGAGATTACTCTGGTGTATGTGACAAATGTGCTTATGATCAAGTTCTTCCCGTCGCTACTTTGCTGGCCACCTTTGCTAATGTTCCACCAGGAAGAGCAAAGGAAAAGTTCCAGTCACTGCTGGCATCATCAGAGAGTGCTGAAGGACTCAGAAAGAGTCAAAGCCGCAAATTTCTACAAGAATGGCTGGTGTGAAATCAGGGTTAGGGTACCCCTATGCTTCATTCAGTGTAGGAAAATGAATCTTTTAAGTGTTAGTCCCAACTCTCTCACTGGTATCTAAGCATAGACCCCAGCCAAGGAGAAAGTCTGTTCATTGCCATTCTTCCATTCAGCATATAAGGCTCTGTCCAGAAACAGTTTGCCATCATCTTCTTCATTGTTACTATTACTGGTTATTGTTGCTTTGCTGACAGATTCCTCAAAACTACCTTTCTTCCTCTTTGTCAGTTTGCCAGATGTGGCCAAAGCATGAAGTCTTTTCCAAGAGTTTCCTCAATGCAGTGAAATGACCTTCTACTGGGGCCTGTCCCTCCTGTTCACTGAATACACCCAGATGTGCCTGTGCCTCAGGATGGGCTAAAGGACTGGAGAAAGGCTGAGATCCCTATTATGCATATTTATGTTTTAGAGCAGATAATTGAACTCAACTCCCACAAAGGTTAATCTTTTCATGTTCATCCCATACTAAAAACACCTTCTTGGCAAACCACTGCTTGCACTGGTGGAGAAAAGCTACATTTTATATTTCCCAACCGGAATGTTCAAAGTAGCATATTAAAACCTTTGCTCAGCTAGATGATCTTAATTTTTTTTCAAAAACCAATTAACTTATACCTTCTTTAATGAAGCTTTCTCTGACAACCTCTTGAACAAATTATTCACACATGCAGTTGTGCTAATTTTGAATATATACATTCTGCCATCATTATATATACCACAAGGTATGCTTTATTTTTTACATTTTGAAATCCTTTCAGACTTATAAAAGGTTGCAAAAATAATACAAATAATTCCCATTTACCATTCACTAAACATCTCCAAAAGGTAAGAAATTATATAGTAGAAGAGTATCATAATCAGAAAAGTTATAATAATACTATACTATTAAATAATCTAGAGAAACTGCTTGTCCCATGAGTATCCTTTTATGATCTGGGATCCAAATGAGGACTTATATTACATTTAAATGCCATGTCTCCTTAGTTTTCTATAATCTATTACGGTGCTTCTTTCTTTGTTTAGGTTTCAAGACCCTGACACTTTTGAAGAGAAATGCCAGTTATTTTATAGAACAGCCTAATTGTTAAGTTTGACTGTTTCCCCCAAAACTGATTAAACTCAGATTTTGCACTATTTTGGTAAGAATTCCACATAAGTGATACTGTGCTGCTTTTAGTACATCGAATCAGAAGACAGGACATGGCAATATGTCTGTTACTGGTGATGACTTGGATCACTTGATTAAGATGGTATCCACAAGGTTACTACACTGTGAAATTATTACTTTTCCTGCATAAGTATATTTTAGGTAGATATTTTGAGACTACACAATAATCCTGTGTACCATGCTTCTCCCGACTCATTCTAGCAGCCATTGATGAAACAATTATTACTATGTAGTGATTTCAATTTCTATCCTCTCTTATCACATTATTTAGAATTTTATTCCAAGAGAGAGCACCCCTATTTTATTTATTTACCTATATCACTGTGAATTCACAGATTTTTTTAGAAAAATTTTATTTACTTATTTGAGAGACAGCGAGAGAGAGGAAGAGAGAGAGAGAATATGAAGCAGATTTCCGCATTGAGCACAGAGCCCACCGCAGGGCTCATCCCACAACCACAAGATCACGATCTGACCCAAAACCAAGAGTGAGCCACCTAGACTTACCAAATTCACAGATTTTTATTTGGTTTTATGAATTACATTCATTGATGTAATTATTTCTTCTGTTGTTCCAATTATTCCAGATTTGGCCATCAGGAGCTCCTTCAAGCTGTACCTGCGTCCTTTCAATATGAACGCTTATCTTGAACTTTCCCTGAGCAAACCTGGATCAAACACTTCTCCAAGTTGGTCCCATTCCTTTTATTGGAGAATGGTATTTAGAAATCAAAATGTGGAAGCTAGCTTATTTCATTGCTACTGGGGTTTTATTGCTTCTCAGTGAGCAAAGCTAGGTAACATTATGTATATACATATACAGACAGGCCCCAATTTATAGTGGTTTGACATGATTTTTCTCAACTTTATGATGGTGTGAAAATGATATGCATTCAGTAGCAACCGTACGTCAAGTTTTGAATTTTTATCTTTTCCCAGGCTAGCAACATGTGGTATGATACTCTCTCTGTCTCTCTCATGATGCTGGGCAGTGGCAGCCAGCCACAGTTCCCAGGCAACCATGTGATCACAAGGGTAAACAACCAGATATACTTACAATCATTATATATCCATATAAACAAGTCTGTTTTTCATTTTCAATATTATTGAAAATAATCAATCAATATTCAATAAATCACATAACTATTCAACACCTTATATAAAATAGGCTTTGTGTTAGATGTTTTTGCCCAACTGTAGATTAACATAAGCATGCTGAGCACGTTTAAGGTAGGCTAGATTAAGCTACAATGTTTGGTAGGTTAGGTGTATTAAATGCATTTTGACTTAGGATATTTTCAATTTATGATGGATTTATAAGGATGTAATCCTATTATAACTTGAGGATGATCTATATACATAGCTCTGTCAATATTTCTAAACACACATATCTGATTCCAATCCAAACCCACAAAGTTGATTCTAGTATTTTCCCTTTCCATTTGTGACTTGTTCCTCTGATAGGAACATCCACAATATGTTTATACATAAAGTAGCTTCAGAATTGCTACTCCATAACCTTATGAAGAAAAATTTACCAACTATAGTACCATATTTGTATACATTCATTTTTGTCTTTGGCATTATAATACAAGTCAAATTGCTATTTTCTAAAGTTAATTAGGTTAAGTTTTTTTCTTCCCTAACCCCTTAGTGTAATTGTCTAAAATACAGTTACGTTTATTACTTCTTATTTTTATTCTAGTTTGGATCCTCCCCATGTCCTGGTTGATTTTGGTTATTTATTTATATTTTACATATGTGACATATAACCAATGTACTAAAAGTCAAACTAAGCAAAAACGTATGGCTTGGAATATCTCTCCTTCATCATTCCTTCTATATCATTCTCTCCTTCCTATTCTTTCCTCCTATTTCAGCCATCTCATCAATTTTTGGTTTAAACTTCCTATATTTATTTTTGTTCAAATAAGGAGATACCTTTTTCAAAAACTAGGCTTTTTATTTAATAATTAGACCTACTGTTTTTCTATTCTCTAGCTCCTTAATTTCAGCTTTTATCTCTATTGTTTTCTTTTTTGTGTTTTCTCTTCACTTACATTATTATTATTCTAGTTTTTAATTGAGTAAGTAATTTATTTTTAATACTTCATTTTACTATTAAAGTATTCCACGATTGGAATTTTTTAATGCACCCCAGGGATTCTGTACTTTTTACAAAATTCATATCTTTCCTTTAACCTAAAAGTTTAATAAGTATTTTTTACATTTCTAGGTTAAAGAACTTTGTTGGTTTATGATTTTATTAAAAATTTCTAGTTTTGTTTTAATGTGATTAAGGAGCATTGCTTATAATATTTCTATTTTATGGGATTTACTGAAGTTTCTGTGTGTATATGTGAGTGTGACCTAATACATGTATATTTAGGCAATGTCACACAGACATACATGGACAAATACAGAGGTATTCTCTTATAAGGGTAAAAGTTTGATATATATCTATAGAATTTACTTTACTGATTATGTTTATTAGTAATTCTACCTTCTTACTTATTTTGTGTGCATTTAATCTAAAAAAGAGGAAAGCAGACCCTGATAACCAGAAACTCGACCTCAGTGTTGTAGCTGGCCTAGTGTTCTCATCTAGGCCTGCTGTTCCACTGTTGGACAAAACAACCTGATACCTGAAAAGCTCACTTCGTGATTGTGATGAAAACAAAAATAAGACTAATTTCATAATTTTGTCTAAGCACAGACTTAAAAAGAAAGTCACTATATAAGCCATAAAATGGTAAATATTTCTCTTTCCAGCTAATATGAGTGGCTTCTGCCCTTTTACCAGTTACTGCTGTAGCCTCACTCCTACTACCCTCCTTCTAGATAAGATTTATTATTACGATAAAATATAATAAACTACAAGTAGAATTACCCCCACTTCCCGATAGTATTCTTCTATAAACTCTTCCCATAGCTCCTAAATAAGCCCCAATTTTAAATAAGTCTTCTCTAACAACCCCTTATTAGCACACTCTATGTTTCCTCACGGTGTGCAGTTTTTCTCAATGCAATGAGCATTAAACTCAACTTTCTAAGTTACAGGTTTTACTGGTGGTCTTTGGCAGGAGGGCTTCACATGTGTTATACTAAGAGTGGTATGTTAAAGTCTCATAGTGTCTATTTCTATCTATGTAGTTTGTTTCATAGGAGTGGTTGCATAGCTATATTGCTGTTATTGGATGCATATTTATACATGTTATAACATCATTGTGATTTGTGATTTTTAGTGTAAGTGCCCTTAATGCCTTAAATGATTTTTGGCTTGTGCTTTATATTGGCTGATAGGAGGACTGCTATCCTGTTATCTCATTGTTTCCATTGCCCTGGTATACTTTTGTTCATGCCTTTATTTTAAGCCTTCCTAAATCATTTTATCAGAGGTGAATCTTTACATACAGCATACAGCTGAGTCTTTCTTCCTGAGCCAAATTGAAACCTTTTTTTTTCTTTTAGCGAGTTAAGTATATATAACTGATATATTTGACTTTGTCATGATGTTTTACAAATTATATGTATTATGCTTGCTATATATCTTTCTTTACAAGATAAATATATTTATACACACACAGTAACAATATATACACAGTATTTAGGAAGGTTTGACTTTTTGTTCTGGTGGACATATTTGTACACATACATTTTTGATGTCTTTAATCCACTGTTTCCTTATTTTATCTTTTACTGTCTAGTTTGTCAGCTTTTAGTGGGATCCTTAATTCCCATCTACTGCCCATACAGCAATAAATGAGTTTATTCTACATTTATTTTACCTTTCCCGAATTCCCCTTTTTTAAGCTGCACTTTTCTACTTAGTTACAAATAATGTTTGCCCATTATTATTTTATCTTCATCTCTTTCTTTAAACTTTGATGTGTATGTACATATGTGTCTGAGTGCATGTGTGTGTATACTCCCTTTATTGTAGTATTCTAAGTCATCTCTTAAAGGATGAAACTCATCTGCTAGTGTATTTTAAAAGAAAAGTTCATGTATATGTAGAACTTTCTATGTTTTGTATGTTAAAAACTTTTTCTAGAGCCTTGATACTTGAAACATAGTTAAGTTTCATAGAAAATTCTTGGTTAACATATTTTTGAGTTTTTTTTTTTAATTCCTTCCCTATTGCTGCCTTGCTTTGTATGATGCTTTTGAAAATCATGATACCAGTCTAATTCTTTGGCTTTTTAATATTTGATTTTTACTTTATCTTTGAAATCTAATAGTTTTATAAGGATACATGTTTGAGTTGAACATTCCAACTTGATTTTCCCATGTACTTTATAGAAACTTCTCATTTGTAGATTCAGGGCTTATTTTTATTTCTGGAAATTTTTCAGATTATACCTTTAAATATGAGTTCTGCTACATTATTCTGTTCTCTTTTTTTTTAGAGATACCAATTTTATAAATGTTATCCTTCCTTTCTGTATATTCCATTTTTCACCACTTTTTCTCTTTATTTAAACTATTTCCTAAATAAATGAATAAACTATTTCCTTTATCACATTTACATTCTCTTAATTGTTTCTTAATTTCCTTTAAATTTCCTTGTGGAATTTTTATTTGAGTCTATTCTCTGATGCACACTTTGTTACTTAGTCTTCATACCCAGGAGAACTTCTCTAATTTAACTGTTCTCCTCACTTCTTCCATTTTTGTGTTTATTTGGTCTATAGTTTTTGAATTTCTGATTCAAAATATTTCTTTATATCCCTAAACGTTTGTTCCAATATATTTAATTCAGTTTGGAATGCTGTCTTACAGGTTTCTTCTGTTTCATAATTTTAGGGTGGGAGTAAAATTTTAATCAATTGGATGTATAGGGTCACATTTTGTGATTTTTTTTTGTAAGAACTCTGTATGGACGTAGTTATTAGTTTATTATGACACTGGGGAAAGATCCCTAGTTCAATAACATCCTCTTCTATCAGTCCAAATATTTAAGTGGAATTTTTTTTCTGACAAAGAGTAAAGTTGTGTGTATTTCAATTACTTGGTTCCCTTTTATTTTGCAGGACCTAAGTTTCTCCCTTTGCTGCTTTTTCTCTTTGACACCCAGTTTCCAAAGAATGCTTCTTCCCTCCTATTTGTTTCTTTTATCTTCATTGAAAGCTATGCATCTTGGTCTACTGCTTCATATCATGAATATTTTAAAGTCCTTTTTCTGTAGCATTTCTTTGACTTACCAAGACATTTAAAAAATATTTTCATACTGGGGCACCTGGGTAATACAGCTGGTTAAGTGTCCAACTCTTGGGTTCAGCTCAGGTCATGATCTCAGGGTCATGAGATCCAACCCCATATCAGTCTCCGTACTTAGCAGGGTCTGCTTGGATTCTCTCTTTCCCTCTCCATCTGCCCCTCTTGCTCCTGCTCTTTCTCTCCCTCTCTCTCAAATCAATCAATCAATCTCTAAAAAAAATTGCATACTGAGGGTGGGCTAATTCTTTCTGGTGATGGTTTCAGATCAACTACAAGCCTGTGTCTAGGCCCATGCTCCCCATCCCTCACAATTAATCTTATTCAAACTCATTGCTTGACTCCCTACTACCACTCTGCATGAGATCATTCATTGGGATTTGGCTTTCTTTATTTACAGTTATATTCAAGTTTGGGCATTCTGTCTTCAAGCTATGTTGAAAGTGATGTTTTGCGTAATTTTACTTTTTCTTAATGCTATTGTATATAATTTTTGGAGGAAATATTGAGAGCTGCATAACTTGGCTGCCCCTATTTTCTCAAATATTTACATCTCTATTATAATCCTTGCCAGCCTATGATGACTTGCATGCATAGAGGTATCTTTGAGAAAGTATAAAATGTATTTACTAATTGGAAGTTACTGGTATACTTAACTGATGACAAATTAGAATGAAATACATTTCAATGGGTTTTCTTAATGCTTTGCTTTTAACTTAATAAATGTGTTTATTATTATTATTATTATTATTATTATTATTATTATTATTATTTGTTATTTGTTATTGTTGTTGTTAATTTGGTTGATTTCTTTGGCACATAGGTTGGTTCCTGTCAGTAGTAAAGATGGTGGGCTGCCTATTCAGTAATACTTTTTCTTCTTCTACGTCTGCTAAGTACTGAGTTTTATTCTGGTCTTCACTTTCTTCCTTTGAACTGTGGAAATAATGATTGCCTTAGGCTGAACAGGATTATGGCACTCCTCTTGACTACTTACTGGGACTTGAATTCTGCTAAAGAGATCCAGTGAAAGTCTTAGATAGATATAGATAGATAGAAAGATAGATACATAGATACATACAAGGAAAATACAATCCTTTTTCTGCCTCTACATTTTAGAGTATGAAGATGAGAAATTCAGACCTACTGTGATCCCATATTGTAACTATAAAGTTAGCTAACAGTCTTAATATTGAGTGAAAGGAACCTGGACTGTTGATTAGGTCATAAAAATATTAACTTAGAATTTTAACTAACCTTGAGTCTGCCTTACCTCCAGACTTTTTATTATGCCAAGTAATAAATTCCTTATTGTTTAGGATAAGTTGAGCTAGGGTTTAACATTATTTGAAACTGATATAGCTAATAAATTTAATTCACATTATAGTTGTGTTTTGTTTTTTCAGGCTTCTTCTTTTACCAGTGTAATAGTAGAAAGAAAGACCAGATCATCTAGTGAAGCTTCTTTGGATAGACATTACAAAAAATAACACACACTACAGCCTTGATTTTAAAAGGAATATAAAACAAATAGAAAACATAAAATTTTGCCAAAGAGCCAGTAAGAAATTTTAATAGTTCATAAAATGTTTATTTTATTCTTAAAGTAATAAACTCCCCCCCAAAGACAGACTACATTCTTATTATTTTGGCAAACTCTTTTCTTTCCCACAGTGATCAAAATTCCAAATTCATAACATATTAATTGATAATTTTATTCTGTACACTAAATTGTTAGTTATCAGTAGCATCTCTTTCAAATCTTTGGTATATTCCCTATTTAAAGCTTCACCTGAACTACCTGGATTAATTTCATTAATCTCTATCAAAATGAAAATATTGCAAATTTTTACAACCCAGTATGTTAAAAAAGTAATAAAAAAATAAGCAGGAGTAAAATAATACCACTCTTTGTTTAAAAGTTCATCAAATAGAAACTAAAATTTAATATCTGGGTTTTCATTAAACTTCAGTTAGTCACAGTAACTTCACTTTATTGCAAATGTTTGCAATCAAAGTCCACTAATGATGGCATTCCTTTATTTATTGAGATTAAAGATGTACTATATGCAAAATACTGAAATTCTTTTCTAGTCATTTTTCTGAAAGTTTTATCAACAAGGGGTGCTAGTGAGCTAGGCAGGAAAATGTAAGGCAAGTGAAAATAGTCTTTCAAGAGAAAAAAGAGCTCACCTGCGTCCAATGCTTCAGAAACGTCAAAGGAAGAGGATTAAGAACTGACTATGGGGGGAAGGTTGAGGAAGATGGTGGTGGGGTAGGAGGACCCTAGGCTTGCCTCGTCCCACGAACACAACTAAATAGCTATCAAATCATCTTAAATACCCCAGAAATTGATCTGAAGACTGGCAAAACACACCCCACAACTAACAGTAGAGAAGAGATCAGATCAAAGAAAGTAGAAACTGCAGAGGCACAGCTTAGGACAGAAATGAATCATGGCTACTGCAGTGGGGAGGAAGCCATGGTCATGGAGAAGTGTGAGAGATAAACTAGTACACAGGGGAGCACATCAGGCAAACGAATCCCCATAGCATTAGGTGTGGAAAATGAGAAGGCCTGAAATTGTGAGTTCTAGCAACCAATGGGGCTTTAAGCCTTCAGTTTTAAAGGTCAGCAGGCTTGGCTCTGAGAGAGCTCCAAGGACATTGGGACTTCTCTTGGAGAGAAGGCAGGACAAACAGCCCACGGAAATACAGCCTGTGAAAAGTACTCTAAAGGGCACCAGGGGCACACATGGGGAGGTTAGCTGCTCATGAACTATGTCCTGGAGAAACAGCATTCATGGAGTGACCCCTCCAGGAATAAAGGAACTGGCAGGCACCATTTCCCTCCCTCACCCCTAAGTAAGCAGAGGGACACTCGTGGGTACCAACACAACACTCACTACCTAACTTGCTTACATCAATCCTCACCCCCACCCACTCTAGAAGAACTGCCTTTTCCAATTACACTTCCCTCAGTACCAGTGGTGGGCCTCCTCCTCCAGAAGACCAGCCCAAACCCCTGCCAACACCATGTCTCTTGACCTGGGAGTTTTGCAAACCCCCAGTTCCAGTGGCAGCAGCAACAGTCTCATTTCACAAGCAGACCAGAGCATAACTAGTTAAAACTCCCACATTCAGGGCAAGGACAAAACATTGCCCACAACAGGCAAAGGGAGCCTCTAGATGACTGGCCTGAAGGATAATGTGGCCAGGACATAACAGCAGAGTTCATGCAGTACACACTGGAAATACTCCTGGAAGTGCCAGGCACCAGGGAACAGGGGACACTACACTGCAGAGCACTACAGAACCTCTTCTTCATAAAGCAATTACCCTCAAGAACAGGAGACATAGCTGACTTTCCTAACTCAGAGAAATAAGCACAGAGACTTACACAAAATGAGAAGACAGAGAATTTTCCCAAAATGAAAGGACAGGGTAAGGCCATGGCTGGAGATCTAAGTTAAACAGATACAAGTAAAATAATGATCATACGGATACTCAAAGACTTCAGAAAAGAGTGGAGGACATCAGTGAGACCATTAACACAGAAATAAGGAACAACATAGCAGATATAAGGGGCTCAATAAAATGGGAAACGTACTTGATGGAATGAACAGCAAGCCGTAAGAAGCAGAGGAATGAGTTAATAACCTAGAAGACAGAATAATGTAAGGTAATCAAGTTGAACAAAAGAGAGAAAAAAGAATTCTGCAAAATAAGAATAGACTTAGGGAACTCAATGACTCCATTAAACATAATAACATTTACATTATAGGAGTCAGAGAAGAAGAAGAGAGAGGAAAGGGGACAGAGAATTTATTTGAAGTTATAATAGCTGAAAACTTACCTAATCTGGGCAAGGAAACAGATATTCAATCCAGGAGGCAGAGAACCCCCAACAAAATCAACAAAAGTAGATCCACAACAAAATATATTGTGATTAAAATTGAAAAAATATAATGAATGATTAAGAAAAAATACTAAAAGCAGCAAGACAAAAGAAGACAGTTACGCATAAAGGAAATCCGACATGGCTTTCAGCAGATTTTTCAGCAGAAACTCTCCATGCCAGAAAGGAATCCCATGATATATTCAGACTGCTGAGTGGAAAAACCTGCAGCCAAAAATACTCAATCCAGCAAGACTATCATTCAGAGTTTTGAGACAAATAAAACTAAAGGCATTCCTGACCACTAAACCTGTCCTGCAAGAACTACCAAAAGGGACTCTTTGAAGGAAAAGGAGAGACCAAAAGTGACAGTATAGAGTTAGGAAACCACAAATAAAGAACTATAACCCAATATTTGATGAACATATATGCAAAATCCTCAAAAATATACTAGCAAACTAAATCCAGCAATACATTAAAAAAATCATTCAACAAAATCAAGTGGGATTTAACCCTGGGTTGAAAAGGTGGTACAATATTTACAATCAATCAATGTGATACATCACATCAATAAAAGAAAGGAAAAGAAGCATATAATCATTTAAATACACACAGAAAAAGTATTTGACAAGATACAACATCCATTCGGGATAAAAATTCTCAACAAAGTAGGTTTACGAGCAACATACCTCAACACGATAAAGGCCATACATGAAAAACCCACAGCTAGCATCATCCTCAATGGGGAAACACTGAAAGCCTTTCCCATAAGATCAAGAAAAAGACAAGGGTTTCCACTCTCACCACTTTTATTCAACATAGTACTGGGATTCCTACCCCAAGCACCAAGATAACAAAAAGAAATAAAAGGCATCCAAATTGGTAAGGAAGAAGTAAAACAGTCACTATTTGCAGATGACATAATACTATATAGAGAGAACCTGAAAGACTCCACAAAAAACTGCTGGAACTGATAAACAAATTCTATAAACTCTCAGGATACAAAATTGACATATAGAAATCTGTCTCATTCTTATATACTAATAATGAAACAGCACAAAGTGAAATTAAGAAAACAATCCCATTTACAATTGCACCAGAAGTAATAAGATACTTAGGCATGAACCTAACCAAAGAGGTGAAAGACCCGTACTCTGAAAACTATAAAACACTGATGAAAGAAATTGAAGACAACACAAAGAAATAGAAAGACATTCCATGGTCATGGATTGGAAGAACAAATATTGTTAAGAGGTCTATACTACTCAAAGCAATCTACACAGTCAATGAAATCCCTATCAAAATACCACCAGCATTTCTCACAGAGCTAGAACAAACAATCCTAAAATTTTCATGGAACCAGAAAAGACCTGAAAGAGCCAAAGAAACCTTGAAAAAGAAAAGAAAAGCTGGAGGCATCACAATTCTGGACTATATTACAAAGCTGTAGTCATCAAGACAGTATGGTAACAGCACAAGAACTGACACATAGATCAATGGAGCAGAATAAAGAACCCAGAAATGGACCCACAATTACACACTCAATTAATCTTTGACAAAGCAGGAAAGAATATCCCATGGAAAAAAAAGACCATCTCTTCAAGAAATAGTATTGGGAAAACTGGACAACAACATGCAAAAGAAAGAAACTGGAGCACTTTCTTACACCACACACAAAAATAAATTCAAAACAGATTAATTTTAAGACCTGAAACCATAAAAATCCTAGAAGAGAGCACAGGCTGTAACTTCTCTGACATTGGTTGTAACAACTTTTTTCTAGTTATGACTCCTGAGCCAAGGGAAACAAAAGCAAAAATAAACTGTCAGGACTACATAAAAAGCTTCTGCACAGCAAAGGAAACAACCAACAAAACTAAAGGCAACCTATGGAATAGTTGAAGATATTTGCAAATGACATATCTGATAAAGGGTTAGTATCCAAATATATAAAGAACTTACACAACTCAACACCCAAAAAACAACTAATGCAATTAAAAACCAGGCAGAAGACATGAACAAATGTTTCTCCAAAGAAGACATCCATATGGTCAACAGACACATGAAAAGATGCCCTTCATCACTTATCATCAGGGAAATGCAAATCAAAACTACAATGAGATATCACCTCTACACCTGTCAGAATGGCTAAAATCAACAACACAAGAAAAAACAGGTGTTGATGAGGATGCAGAGAAAGGGGAATCTTCTTGCACTGTTGGTGGTAATGCAAACAGGTGCAGCCACTATGGAAACAGTATGGAGGTTCCTCAAAAAGTTAAAAATAGAACTACCCTATGATCCAGTAATTGCAGTAGTAGGTATTTACCCAAAGAATACAAAAATACTAACTCAAAGGGATACATGGAACCCAATGTTCACAGCAGCATTATTTACAATAGCCATGATATGGAAGCAGCCCAAGTGTCCAGAGATTAGTGAATGGATAAAGAAGAGGTGGTGTGTATATATATATATATATATATAATGGAATATTATTCAGCCATCAAAAAGAATGAACTCTTGCCATTTGCAAGGACATGAATGGAGCTAGAGAGTATAATGCTAAGCTAAATAAGTCAGTCAGAGGCAGACAAAGATCATATGATTTCACCCATATGTGCAATTTAAGAAACAAAGCAACTGAATAAAGAAAAAACAGACAAGCCAAAATAGGCTCTTAACTATAGGGAACAAAATAATGGTTACCAGAAAAAAAGGTGGGTGGGAAGATGGGTGAAATAGGTGAATGGGATTAAGTAAAGACTTGTCACGATAAGCATTGAGTAATGTGTAGAATTGTTGAGTAACAGTATTGCACAGCTGAAACAGATATAGCACTGTATATTAACTATATAGAAATTAAAATTTTAAAAATTAAATTAAATAAAATGGAAGAGGAAAAAGAGATAATACCTAAAGAAAAATGGTGAGACTGGATCAAAGAATTTTTTGGTTATTTTATAATTTTTTAATTGGAAGCCATTATAGTTTGGGGGGATATTGAGGGGTCTTGTTTGTGTTTTTTATAGGCTGATACCAATAATCCAATAATGAGAGGGAAGTGATGAAGCAGAAAGCAGAATTAGTAGAATGTGTTTTTTTGAGTAAACAACAGGGAAATGATGTAATGCAAAAGTATAAATATTGGCTTGAATATGGACAATACATCCACAGTAACAGGCAAAGGGGCAGAGTACATGGATATAGGTGATGGGACACTAATGTAGTGGGAAATTATAAGCACTCTTTGATTCCTTCTTTCATTTCTGTGAATTTGAAAATAAATCAGGTGATATCAAAAGTTTGGTCAAAGAGGAGAAGTTATGGAAAAGGCATTCAAGAAAGAAAAGGTCTAGGGTAATACAGTATGATTGCTGGGAACCAGTAAGGACACATTTGATTTTAGTATTCACAACAGATGAATACAAGATACTTGAAATATGACAAGATAACAGGTGCAGCAAATGAGGCTAACAATGTTTCCATATAACCTACAGTAGGTATATGAGTATCAATGTACCATTCCTTTCTTGTTCTGAAGGAATAAGAATACCATATAAAAAATACATTTTCTTAAACTTTTTTTTTTTTAAGATTTTATTTATTTGACAGAGAGAGACAGCCAGCGAGAGGGGGAGAACACAGGCAAGGGGAGTGGGAAAGGAAGAAGCAGGCTCCCAGCAAAGAAGCCTGATGTGGGGCTCGATCCCAGAATGCCGGGATCACACCCTGAGCCGAAGGCAGACGCTTAACGACTGAGCCACCCAGGTGCGCCCATTTTCTTAAACTTCTTACATAAAGTACTGATTCACAGAACAGATATATTCTCCAATGTGGACATGTCACTGTATTTCCAGGCTCCTATTACCAACTTACCTATAAATATATCCAAGTCCCTTTTACCATCCCTTTGTCACCCAAACTCTATATTAGATTTTTTCAGATTAATATCTCATTTAAACCCTTTGTTCTAATCCCACATTCAATTACCAATTTCAAGTCATGAACTTATGTGTAAATGAAAAAACTTATTTAAAATATTTCCATAAGTCAGGAGCGCCTGTGTGGCTCAGTCAGTTAAGTGTTTGCCTTTGGCTCAGGTCATGATCTCAGGGTCCTGGGATCAAGCCCTGTGTCTGGGTTCCCCTGAGTTTGTTTCTCCCTCTCCCTCTCCCTCTCCCTCTACCCCCGCTACCTGACTCATGCTCTCTCTCATGCTCTCTCTCTCTCTCTCGAATGAATAAATAAAATCCTGGGATCGAGCCCTGTGTCTGGGTTCCCTGAGTTTGTTTCTTCCTCTCCCTCTACCCCCCTCCCTGACTCATGCTCTCTTTCATGCTCTCTCTCTCGAATGAATAAATAAAATCTTCAAAAACAAAATAAAATATTTCCATAATTCAATCCAGTTTCTTGAGCTTACATTCTACCAGACTATCAGAAATTAATATCATTCAGTTAGGAAATCCTCTTCCAATTCCCCAGGTTTGTATCTAAGTTCTTGAGAGATGACTTAGTGTCAAGATGTTATTTATCAACTAACCACACTGGTATGAGGTATACCACCCCATGCCCTGCATTTCTTGGCCAAGAGTCCTTGGGGCTGATGTTTAGTCAACCACCTTTTCTAACCACCCAGTCCTTGACGAATGGAACCTTCAGTCACCTCTCGTCCTACTTGTCAAAGCCTGGAGCAGCAAAGGTTGGGGAAGATGAGGGGTGGGGAGATAGAAAGGGAGAGGGTGCGGAATTAAATGCTTTGCATCTTACTTTCTTTCTCATTCCCCATCTCCCTCCCCAATCCTGAAGAATCCACCTAAATTCAATAATGGAAAGAATTTCTCTGCCTCAACATACATTTTTTCCCTGTTAAGTCTGAATCCATTCTGTATTCCTCAGTTTCCCTCAGGGGCTAAAATTCTGATACTCAAAACCCAGAAGAGATTTTTTCATCTGTTTTTTCTGTGACTAATTCCAAAATATCTCTTTTCTCAGGCCCAGGTCCAGAACTGTCAAGCCGCTATCCACACCACCATTATTGTGACCCAGTTTTAAATAGCAGAGTGCCCAGGTGTTACTGAAAGTAGGGAGAGAGAAGGAGAACATTCAAAGTTTCAAAACGATGTTCCACTTTATTAATGTGATAATGATGGCTCTACATTGCTGAGCTAAGAGGTGGGAGGCAGAATGCTGCAGTACGAATAGAAATAATTACACTGGGGATGACTTCCCTGTGAAAACATTATGCAAGGAAGCAGCACAAATGCAGGACATATTTACATTTGCAGCATTTTACGCCTTTGAAAGTGTTTCAATTGTATTGACAGAACAGCAATAAAAAGAAGTGTTTTCAAAAAAAGCAGAAATATCTATATCTACCTACTTATCTATCTATCTTTATGTGTGTGTGTGTGTGTGTGTGTGTGTGTGTGTGTGTGTGTGTATTTAATGTGGCCACTTAATGAGGGTATGCTTCACAATAAAATCAAGTCAGAAAAAACTATAGTGCTTTCAGAATTTCAATCTCGGCTTTTAGTTCCAGCACATCTGCAGGAAAAATAAGTTTTGTGATTTCTTAGAGGCTTGTGGTTAACCTCACAGCATGGAATAAATTATCTACAATTCCATCCTTCATTAAAACACCCTTTCCATGAAATGTGTCAATGAAGTCAGAACCTGGCTGGCCATGGATCAACCAGAGCACTGACCATCCACTTATTTTTTTTCCATTATATACCTTAATTATAGCAAAATACGGTCATTCATTCCCAAGAGTTTTAAACTGTTTATGTTGTGCCCTAAGTTAAGAACACCTATAATGTTTTAATTTGAACAGCGTGAATATATACATGTATCAAAGTAAAATGCCATACGACATATATAAACACAAATATCTTTGACCTCAATTGAGATTGAATGGCTGAATTATTAAATTTAATCATTCCTCATTCAAACTGCACAAACATATTCCTCTGAAGCATATTTAATAATATTTAGAAAAGTCTTTAACTCGTAAGCCTGCCCACAAAATCTATAATATCTAAAGAGTGCTTAAGTTTGAGAGAAAACAAAGGAGAATGTCATTCCAAAAGTTGTTTTGGCAACATTCATCCCACATTTTCACTTCTGAGTACATGAAAATTACTCCTCTGTCATTCCCAATTCCTCCCTCTCATCTTTTGTTCTTCATCAGCCTGGTAAAAAGGAGGGAGTTTATATAAAAGAGCACCCTGTCCCATTTTTTTAAGTCCATCTCTCTACTACTGTGACATAATCAACCATAAAGATCCCAAAATTAAAAACATAGCCCCCCCTCAATTGAATATTTGGAGAGATTTGTCAAAGGCCAGTGTTTAGACTCTAGCTCAAGACTATAGTTAGGAGTCATTACCTTCCAATAACTGTTTGAGACAAACAGATATATATTCAGTAGGTAATAAAAGTAACAATAAAATTTACATCTGAATTGAAATAGAAACTCGAAGTTGAACTGAATGTTTTTATAAGTAAGAATTCCATGAGGGGTCAGTGACTTTATTACCCTTCAAAATCTTTAAAATGGTTCATAGACCAATGTAAGGACAAAGTAAAAACAGTTACAAAAGGTATTTATATAGGCTTTGAATGTTTGAAATATTCCAAAGTCACCTCAAGAAGAGATCATATAATATAGTTACCCTTCCTCAAAAACAGGACAAACTCTTTCAGGTACTTTAATTGAAGTGAATAACTATTAATAGCTATTAATAAATAACCCCATCCATTTTACATAAATGACATTAAAAGGAAATACATTTTTCAAGTTTGAATGATTCATTACTTTGAATAATCGTGTTGATACATGTGCCAGGAATAATTATTAGGGTGCCAAACCATATATAAAATTCAGGTGTTTTATCTTTAACTTAATACATATACTCATCTCTTTTACTCTCCATATTGTTCAGGAATTTATTAATATAGAGTTTTATAATATTTATGATGAAATTTCTAGTCATTAAATGCAAATTTTTCTTAACTTGTTATGGTCGCTCCAGCTGTACTTGGAGGTGTAGCCTGATGAAGAAAAATATTGGCTTTGTTGTAATGAGAACTAAGAACTCTACTTAATAAGATTTACTACCATACTGTAGGGAGGACTTCTAACACAAGCAAACATAATCAAATTGTGTCGCAAACTATTTTCATACAGATTTTAAAACTTTCTGGAATTGATTCTAACCAAAAAAGGCCTGGGAGGTTTTTTGTTGTTATTGTTGTTTTGGCACTGAGAGGAATCTTGGCTAAAGAGTACCATAATTTCACTCCCTTCTCCTGTTCCATAAGCATTCTTGTCACTGATGTATGAAAGAATCCTTGGATACACTCCTGTTCACATTCTCTTTAGAGTGGGGATTAGGAGTCATCTGCATTGATAACAGATTTATGAATTACATGCAACTTTCTTTACTAAACATTCTCTTTTTTTTCTCTTTAAATCATGGAAAATTTACAATAGTGTTTTTGATTAATTGTACTTATGCTCAAGTAAATTCTTTTCCATAACTGCAGTTTTTCTTTAAATAATGCCTCTATTATAATTTTGGAACTGAAATATATAAATGAGTTTATCTTTACTGCAAATGAATTATAACTGGGTTCAGGGAGAATAAAAAGATAAATTTTAGGTATAATGGCTAAAATGGTAGGGCTTCCTTAACACCATTTTTTAAATTCCCTACGTTCACGAAGGGGTTAGTACAAAAGCAGTGAAGATGCAGGTTAGGAAATTCTTTTTTCCTCTATAATTATGGAGTTGCCAATCAGATAAAAGTTTCAGAGTACTGTACATTTTAGGTTAATGGTGGCATATTGATGGAACTAGGGCTCCAGGCCTTCAAGAGTGCAGCCATCCTGGTAATTCCGAATCCAAGATGAACCTACCCTTGATCAAGTGTCTTACCTAAGTACTTTTTCATTCCTGACAGGCTTTAAAGAGTTGTACCTTCAAAAATTTAGTCTGATACACTGAGATATCCTTGTATTTGATCCTAGACCAGGTCTTACCATCTTACCCAGTCTCTATTACCATCAGAACCCTAGACTATTCTTGGTGAGAGCACATAATGAGTTAGTTCTCTTACTATCAAAATGACCTCTTGAAGCAAAAGGTCACCTAAGTGCTTTCTTCTACTTTAGTGACTTGACATGTTAGGATGAACAAAAATTATGTCATGAATATTAAAGACTGAGACTGTAAAGTCACAATCAGATTCTGATTCAGTAGGTTATAGGTGGGGTTCATTATTTTAAAAAGCCCCCTAGATGATTCTGATTAATGTGAAATATAGACTGGCCAATGCTTTGAACAGCACATGGGAAGCACAATATCTTTCAGAATACAAAAGCTTGTGTCTCTATCATTGCGCCACTTAAAGAAACAGTGGTGTAAAAGTTTCTGTTAGGGCATTTCTATCCTAGAAGCTCTATTCTATTAAGCTCTGCAGTAATGTACTGTTTTGGCTTAGAAACTTATGAAAGAATTCAAGAGCATTTGAGAAGAAAATTTAATTTTTTCCACTGTTCTTATGAGAATATATTTCTAATTTAAGACATTACAATGGTGTCTTTAATACTCCACAAGCTGGACAAGGGCAAAATAATTCCAATTATTATAACCATCATAATGTTAAATGAATTAAAAGGTTGCTTAAATTTCTATGAGGGGAAAAGTCCTCTTTCATAAGTTATAGAAATCCTGTAGTTCTAGTGATACAAAAACTTTTGTCACAGTTGATCCTTTTTGTGTGGCTTGAACATGACCACTTTTCTTAGAATGATACTTGAGTTTTTGTTTTAACAGTCCTTAAATGGATTTCATTTAACATTATACTGTTATCTTTTAGTATGTTTCTCACAAAAAAAGTTTATGGCATGCATTCTTGGTCGCTTGAAATGAGTACAGCTATAGGAATAAGTGCATGCAGTATAATGAAGAAGACTGGTAGAGAAGTAGAAAGACAAAGGTTTTAGGTATGATTAGGTGAGTCAGTTAGCTTTCTGAGATTACTTTTCCACCTCTAAATGGGGAAAGTATGGAACAATAACATTTAAAGAACTACAGCAATAAACTATGTAAGAATGAAATAAAGTCTGGACATGGAGATGTATTTAAAAGAAGCAACTACACAACAGTGAAGTATCATATCATCAAATATGTAGTTATTGGAGACAAAATTGGCTAACAGGATATAGTAGATTTCAAAAGGTAGACCAGTGGCTATCAAAATTGTTGGTTTTAGGATTCCATTTCACTCTTAAAAATGATTGGAAGCATTAGAATTTTATTTATGTAGACATATACCATATTAGAAATTTAAGGTGATACATTTAAAAATATTTATTCACTCCTTAAAAATGCCCCACCAGGTGGTAGAGCTTAATTCTCACCTCCCTACCCCAAGTGGGGTCTGGACTTGGGAACTTTAGTGACTCACGTCCAAAAAGAGTATAGAAATGGAAAAACAAGTAGCTTTATCATTGAAGTTGACAGGCACTACCTCAAGTGATCAAGGTTAACATAACAAGTGATAAATTATGCTGAGTTTCTGTAGTGAGAAGGGCACTTCATTTCAGTGTTACCCCTCCAGAAAACTCATAATCCCAGTCTAACCATAAGGAAACCCAAATTGAAGATTCTATAAAATACCTGCCCTCTTCAAAATTGTCACACACAATATAAAGACTGAGAAATTGTCTCTAAAAATACAACTAAATGCAATGTGAAATTCTGGATTGCATACTGCAATACAAAAAGACACTAGTGAGAAAACAGGTAAAATCTGAAACAAATAGAAGAAAGCTGCAACTAGGCAAAAATATTTGCTGATCATATATCTAATAAGGAGTTAATAGCCATAATATATGAAGAACTCCTACAATTCAACAACAAAAATAACCCAGTTAAAAAATGGTCAAGATCTTGACTAGAGATTTCTTCAAAGATGACATACAAATGACTTACAAGCATATGAAAAGATGCCCGACATCACTGATCATCAGAGAAATGCAAATCAAAATGGGATATTCTTTCACATCCATTTAGGATGCCTACTACCAAAAACAAGATAAAACAAGCGAAAATAGAACAAGTGTTGGCGAGGATATAGAGAAATTATAACCGTTGGGCAGTATTGGTGGTATCGTGAAATAGTCCAACCATTATAAAAACCAGTATTGGATTCTTTAAAAAATTTAAAGAAAGAACTACCATATGGTCTTGTAACCCCACTTCTGGGGTATATCTGAAAGAGTTGAAAGCAATTCAAAAAATCCTATAATCCCCCTCAAAAAAGAAAAAAAAATTTCTACAACCCAAAAAGAATTGAAAGCAGAGTCTGTAAGAGATATTTGCACACTCATGTTTATAGCAGCACCATTTATAATACCCAAGACATGGAAGCAGCCCAAATGTTTGTCAACAGATCAATGGATAGATAAAATGTGGCATATTCACAAAACAATATTATTCACCCTTAAAAAGGTAGGAAATCCTGTCACATGCTTCATGTGTAAATCTTGAGTACATTATGCTAAGTGAAATAAACCAGTCACAAAAAGACAAATATGATTCTGCTTTTAGGAGATATCTAAAATAGTTAAATTCATAAAAACAAAATAGAATGGTGGTTGCCAGGAGGTGAGAGGAGGGAGAAGAGGTAAGTTATTGTTTAATGAATATAGGGTTTCAGATTTGCAAGATAAAAAGCTCCAGAGATCTGTTCCAAAACAATGTAAATACACTTAACGCAACTGAACTGTACAATTAAGTTAAGGTGGTAAATTTTATGTTATGTATTTTTTACCACAAAAAAAAATCCGTTGCTTAAAAATTAGTACACTCTGAAACAAGATCAATAAACTTTTCACAATCTGTGGTCTATCATGCCTTTCAATGGATCTTTTATCTATGCATGATTTAATAATAGCATACACTGATCATTTAAAAAATACTTGTTCAAATAAATAAATAATACTTGTTCACTGAGATATGCAGATAATACAAATGTTGGTATGTCAAGAAATCATATTAGTTAATATCACCATTAATCTTTTTTTTTTTTTAAGATTTTATTTATTTATTCGACAGAGACAGCCAGCGAGAAAGGGAACACAAGCAGGAGGAGTGGGAGAGGAAGAAGCAGGCTCATAGCGGAGGAGCCTGATGTGGGGCTCGATCCCATAACGCCAGGATCACGCCCTGAGCCAAAGGCAGACGCTTAACCGCTGTGCCACCCAGGCGCCCCAATATCACCATTAATCTTATCAGAATTTTTTTTTTTTTTTTTTTTAGTATTGGGAAACTGTCAAGCTCATACTGTTAAGCACATATTTTCCAAAATTCTCATTTTTTAATTTAAAGCTGAAGTTTTATCTTTGATAACAAATGCCATCAGTTATTTTTTTTTTTTTGTAGTGGCAGGCTGATTTTGCTCATTTTCAAGAAAACATTTGTCAAATATCCTAGTCCCCAAATCATAATTGTCCTTTAGTTATTCTTCCAGTAAAATTTTTGTACCTTGAAAAATGGGCTGGTTCAGCCCACAACTCAAATAAATCTCACAAATTCTTTTCCCCAAAGTAATCACTGCACTTTGGTATACAACAAAAGTTCTTTATGTATATTTTCCATAGAATATTATAAAAAGTGAACTAATGGGTCAAACACTAAAAAAATTAATAATTTTTACTTCTTTATCAAGGACATTCCTAAATGAAACAGCCATTTAATTTTAACATGAGGGCATGGCAGTAAAGAATAAAATGACTAGTATAATTTGGTCATCGGTTTTACTCACTATTGATTTAGTACCATCAGTACAAGTTTTCTCAGGAAAAAACATGAGTTGAAAAAGTTATTCAACAATTTAAATAATATGCTTCATAGTAACTATTACATTAAAAAATCCACCCTCAACTTACACTGTAATTGACAAATGTCTCGCTGCCACCATTTTTAAAGCAAAGATATATTCAAGAAGCCCAGATTCCCTTTCTCCATACACTTCTGTCTGCCCAATTTCAAGGACACAAGACCAGTCAATAAAAATGAAATATTTCCAAAGAAACACAGAAGCATTTGATGAATAAACATGGGGGGGTGCATAAAACAAAAAGTAAATTTCCAAAGATTCAATCCCAGTTGAAAATTTAATCATCAAACCACAAAAAATATTATGGAGAAACATGTTTCTCTTTTAAGCTATTTCTTAGAACACTTTGTCTATTTTCTTTAGTTTACTCTTTAGAGGTAAAATGTATATATATTATTTAGAGAAAAAAATATATATAACATTGAGATTTCCCAATTAGAAGTCTATAAGCTGTAAGGAAATGTGAGATATTACAATTCTTAAGTAACATTTGGCCAAATCTTTAAAAAAAACTGAGTCATGAAATGGAAAAAAGGCAAAACCTATATCAAGCCTGTTTGTCTACTACCATGCTTCAGCGCTCTTCTAATACCACAGTGGGTTTTTCTTTCAGACTTAAGCAATTCTATAAAAAGAGACTGTTCTTACCGTCATCCTTCCGTTCCTAATTACTGGCCCATCTGCCACATCCATTTTGTATTCTCTTCCCCCCTGAATGTTGAATGAAATCTTTTCATTCCTTTCTCCACATCCACAGTGAAATAATTAAAATCCTTTGGGATTAGAGAGAAAATGTAACAAATAATTATTAAATATTTTAAAAATTAGATATTTAAGTACCACTACTTGTTTGCTATTAAGCATACACATAAAAGATCTCCTTCGTGACTAATTGGGGCTAAAAATCAACAAATAAAAGCAAAACAGTAAGTCCACTGATGTCTATAGATATTTCCATTATAAAACCAAAAGTACAAGGGTGTCTGGGTGGCTCAGTTGGTTAAGTGTCTGACTCCTGATTTCAGCCCAGGTCAAGATCTCAGAATCTTGAGAGCAAGTCATGAGTCAGGCTCCGAGCTCAGCAAGGAGTCTGCTTGAGATTCTCTCCCTCCCTCTTTCTCTGCCCCTCCCCCCTCATACTCTCTCTCTAAAATAAATAAATAAATCTTTTTTAAAAAAGTATAAACCTACAGATATTAATTCAGTTTTTATGTTTGCAGCTAAATCATTAATTTAGTGAGTTATCGTATTGTTAGACTGTAGCAGTGTCATAATTTCCTTTACTTTTGTCATTTATTCCAAAGACATTTAGCAAAGTCAAATGTTCAAGGTGATGTTATTTGCTCGGCACTCACGTATGCTTTCCCAACCAATATACTACAATATCTTAACCTGTAAGATGTGTAAATGGGCTTTACATCAATACTTGCAAATGCTACAACAAAGGATTTTTTAAAGAGTTCATCATGTCTATATTTCAAATACTCTATTACTTTTCTTTAATTCTGAATGACTTCCCTCAAAGTGATGTTAGAGTGACAAAATTATCATATGTCATATAGCCTCTGGAAAACTCCACTGCATAATTTTGAGCAAATGAGAATGACAGGTGACATCAGTGAAAATGATGGATTAGGTAGCTGTAAGGGCTGTCTCTCTAGAAAAAACATCAAAACCTCAAACAAAACTATGAGGACCAACTTTGTTAGAATTCTGGACAATAGTCAAATGTTTATAGTAACCAAGAAAATCTTAAATCACGAAAAAAAAAGCAAGGTAAAAATGGTAGCAATATATACCCATATACATAGCAGCATTATTCACAATGGCAAAAAAAGCAACTAAGAGCAACTCAGGTGTCCGTCTATAGAAAAATGAATAAGCAAAATGTGATGCACATCTACAAAAGAATATTATTGAGCCTTAAAAAGGAAAGACATCTGACACATGATACAATCTGAATAAACCTTAAAGACACTACACTAAGAGAAATAAGCCAGTTATAAATTCAGAGAGATAACTTCATAGAGACAGAAAGTAGAATGATGGTTGCTAGAGGCTGGAGGAAGGGGAAAATGGAGAGTTACTGTTAATGGGTATAGAGGTTTAATTCTGCAAGATGAAAAAAGTCCTGAGGATGGATGGTGGTGACAGTTACACATTAACATGGAAATGAACATTAAAAATGCACACTGAAATGCACACTTAAAAATAATGAAAATGGTAAATTTTATATTACATGCCTTATACCATCATTTTAATAAGACAATATTTTGAGAGCAATGTTAAAAAATAGACTGAAGCAAAAAGCAAAGTATGCCTCAAAATGATAAAAGAATAATCAAATTTTTTAGACATTGAATCAAGTCATTAAAGCTAAAGATAGTAAGAAAAAAATTATTTCAACAAGTATTTAATCATATTATAGATGGGTTGTATGACAAGATTGTGGAATTTGTATAAGAAATTAAAGAAATACTAAAATATTATAAGTCTCTTAAGTATATTTTAACAAAAATGGTGTATGTGAAAATATTATTTAAATCACAGAATCATTGCATACTAAAGGTTATTGTAAAATAAAAACAAAAAACAAAGCACCAGGTAATCTTTGTGGCATTTTTATTTGACCTTACACCATTTCTTTTGTTGACCTGGCAGCAGTCTTGAAGATGGCAGACAACATTCCTATTCCTGGTTCCTAGTTCTAGAGAGAGCAGAGAAGACCTTACCCTCAAAGAATTGTGTTTGTCTTTTATAACCTAATTAAGAAATAATAAAGGACTGACCTAAGGTACTTTGTTTTACCTAACTCAAAATCATTCAGTTTGGCAAAGTAACAAGCATTCCTCAAAAACACTATAAGACATATGAACAACCCACAGTAAAAATAATTACAGTTGAAGGGAATAACAGAGCAGTATGTCTTGGAAAGAAAATCTGTAGAGAGTGATTTTTTTGGAAATTAGGGCATTCAAAATCACCCATGTATAATAGGGGAATTTAGAAAGTCACATACATGCCTAAAGCAGAATGCATACTGTTATGGACTATATATTGTGTCTTCCCAAAATTCTTCCATTGAAATCCTAACTCCCAATGTCATGGAATTAAGAAATGGGAGCACAGGGAAGTGATTAAGTCATGAGAATGTAGGCTTTAGAAATGGGCATTAATAAAAGAGAACCCATAGAGCTTGCTAGTCTTTCTGCCATGTGAGAACACAGTAAAAACACAGCCTTTATGAATTAGCAAGTGGGCACTCACTATTCACTGAATCTGCTAGTGCTTTGGTCTTGGACTTCCCAGCCTACAGAACTATGAGAAATAAATGTTTCTTATTTAAGTCACCCAGTCTATGGTATTTTTGTTATGGTAGCCCAGTGAACTAAGACAGAAATGACTTAAGAAGACCCTAAGCTTTTAGCTCTGACTGATCTTTAGGTTCAGTGCAAGTAAGAAGTGAAGACTAAGTTAGAGTGTAAACCACCTGGCAATGGATTAAAGGAATGTCTCAAACACTCACACACTCACACGCATGTGCACACATACACACACACACACAATCAGCAAAAACAGGAAGAAATTCAGGCTCCTCTCCTCTCCTCCCCCCTTTCCTTTTCTCTTCTCTTCTCTTCTCTTCTCTTCTCTTCTCTTCTCTTCTCTCTCTCTCTCTTTTATTCTTTCTTTTCTCTCTGTCCCTATCTCTCTTGGCCTCTGTCTCCTTTCACTTTCTTGCTCTCATTCCCTTTCTCAGAAATCCACATGACTAAGAAGAAATATTTAAAAAAAAAAAGTTTAGAAAGTCACTAGGCACACAAATAGCTAAAGCACACAGCATAGAACAAAACAAACCTTGAGTAGGGCAAAGTATTTGGTTTCCAGAGTTATCACATTGTAATTTTCAAAATGTCAAATTTTTAACAAAGAATTATGAAACATGCAAAGAAACAAGAAAGTATGGCTCATACACAGAAAAAAAATATTTATAAAATTCTCCTTGAGGAAGCATAGATATTAGACTTACCAAACAGAGTATCAATAGTGAGATCAAAATTGCTAAAAGGAACGAAGCAAATTCTGGAGGTAAAACTATAATAAACTGCAATGAAAACTCACTAGAAGGTTTCAATTGTAGATTTGTACATGCAGAAGAAAAAAAACAGCTTGAATTGAAATTATCCAATCTGAGATCAGAAAGAAAAAAGAATGAAGAAAACCACATGAAGCCTAAGAGATGTGTGAGATACCATCAAATGCACTTTACATCCATGAAAATTCCCAGAGGAGAAGAAAGAAAAAGAAGCAGAAAGGGCATTGGATGAAATAATGGCTAAAATTTTCCCAAATTTGATAAAAGACATGTATCTACACATTCAAGAAGTTCAATTAACTCCAAAACAAACACAAGCAGATCCACACTGTGACACATTATAATTAAATTGTCAAAAGCCAAAGATAGAGAGTATTGAAAGCAGTTAGAAAGAAACATCAAGGAATTATCAATAAGATTATAAGCAGATTTCTAATCAGAAATCATGAAGGCCAGAAGGGAGTGGGACATCTGTAAAGTGCAGGAAGAAAAGGTCAATGATTATATATCCAGCAAAACCATCATTCAAAATGAAGAAAAAGTGAAGACATTTCCAGATAACAAGAGCTGGGGGAGTCTGTCAACAAAACTGTCCCCCCAAAAATGCTAAAGAGGATCCCTCAGACTGAAATGATAGCATGCCAGACTAGAAACCATTACCATAAATAAATAAATAAATAAATAAATAAATAAATAAATAACCAATAAATATATATATGAAGGGGGTGCCTGGGTGGCTCAGTCACTTAAACATCTGATTCTTGATTTCAGTCCAGGTCATGATCTCAGGGTCATGAGATCAAGCCCCACATCAGGCTCCATGGTCAGCAAGGAGTCTGCTTGAGATTCTCTCTCTCATTCTCCCTCTGCCTCTCCAGCTCCCCCATTCTCTCTCTAAAATAAATAAATAAATAAATCCTCTAAAAAAGATACATATTAAGGTAAATATAAAAATCAGTATTATTGTATTTTTTGTTTACAACTCATCATTTTATTTTCTATGTGATTTAAAAGACAAGTGCATAGAACAACAATTATAAGTATCTGTTAATGGGCATAAAACGTGTAGAAATTTAATTTGTAATAATTATAATGTAAAAGGACAGAGTTGAGCTATGTAGGAGCAGAGTATATACTATTGAAGCCAAGTTGGTATCAATTCAAACTAAATTGTTATAAATTTAGGATGCTAACTGAAATACTCATGGTTTACCACTTAGAATATATCTTTTAAAAAAATATGCAAAAGGAGAGGAAAAAGGAATCCAAAAGATACACTATAAAAATCAGTTAAACACAGAAGTCAGTACCATGGGCAATAATGAATAAAAAAGGTATGACATACAAAAAACAAACAGCAAAATGACAGAAGTCCTTCCTCATCAGTAATTATGTTAAATGGAAATGGATTAAACTCCCCCAAGGGCAGATTGACAGAATAAATAAGAAAATGTGATCCAACCATATGCTATCTATAAAAGAACTATTTCAGATCCAAACACACAAATTGATTCAAAGTGAAAGGATGAGTAAAGACATTCCCTGTAAATAATAAGCAAGAGAACTGCTGTAGCTACATCACCATCAGACAAATTAAAATTTAATCCAAAACCTATTGCAGGAGACAAAGAAGGGAATTGTGTATTGATAAAAGAGACAATTTAAATCAGATAAAACAATTATACACATATATGCACCAACAACAGAGACACAAAATAAATTAAGGAAACTGACAGAAATGAAGAGAGAAGCAGACAGTTCTACAATAATAGCTAGAAACTCCAAACCCCACTTTCAATACTGGATAAAACATTTAGATAGAAGATCAATAAGTAAACAGAAGACTTGAAAAATACTATAAACCAACCAGACTCAACAGATGAATATTGAACATTCAACCCAACAACAGTAGAATGAACATTTTTTTCAAGTGCATGTGGTGTATTCTCCATGACAAATCATATATTAGACCACAAAAAAATCAAAAAACTTTATTGAAATTATTGCAAAATATCTTCTCCAGATACAATGGAATGAAGTAAGAAATCAACAATGAAGGGAAACTGGAAAATCCCCAAATAGCTGAAAATTTAAATAATAAACTCTTACACAACCAATGTGTCAAAGAAAAAATCTCATGAAAATTTTAAAAATACTTAGAGAAAAAATGAAAAAAATAGAAAAAAAATTATGTAATGCAGCAAAAGCAATACTTGGAGTAAATTTATAGTAGTAAACACATCAAACAAGAAGAAAGGTCTCAAATCACTAACTTAAGAATACACCTTAAGGAACTAAAAAAAAAAAAAATAAGAAAAAAAAAAACCAACAACCCTCAAAGCTAGCATAAGGAAGAAAATAATAAAGATTATAAAAATTGAGCTATCCTATGATCCAGCCATTGCACTACTGGGTATCTACCCTAAAGATACAGACATAGTAAGGAGAAGGGCCATATGCACCCCAATGTTCATAGCAGCATTGTCCACAGTAGGTAAATCGTGGAAGGAGCTGAGATGCCCTTCAACAGATGACTGGATTAAGAAGATGTGGTCCATATATACAATGGAATATTACTCAGCTATCAAAAAGAATGATTTCTTAACATTTGCTGCAACATGGATGGAGGAAGAGATAATGCTAAGTGAAATAAGCCAAGCAACGAAAGACAATTATCATATGGTTTCTCTCATCTATGGAACATAAGAACTAGGAAGATCAGTAGGAGAAGAAAGGAATAAAGAAAGGGGGGGTAATCAGAAGGGGGAATGAAGCATGAGAGACTATGGACTCTGAGAAACAAACTGAGGGCTTCAAAGGGGAAGGGGGGTGGGGAAATGGGATAGGCTGGTGATGCGTAGTAAGGAGGGCACGTATTGCATGGTGCACTGGGTGTTATACACAACTAATGAATCATCAAACTTTACATCAGAAACCAGGGATGTACTGTATGGTGACTAACATAATATAATAAAAAATATTATTAAAAAAACAATTTAACAGACATCACTGAGGATGATATGATTATCGAGGATCATTCATTAGCAAACAATGAAGTCTTCAGTCATATCTGTAAAACAACCTTCTCTGTAATTATACTATGCAAGTCAATCATAAGTAGGAGATTCTACGGAAAGTCATTATCAAGTTATGACAAAACTTACTAAAAATACTATGTTAAAACAACAACAACAAAGATTCTAGATTAAATAAAGAAATATAGAGCAAAAAAGCAAAGAAAATTGACAAAACCAAGAGTTGGTTTATTCAAAAGACCAAAAAATTGGCAAACCTTTAGCTAGACTCACAAAGGAGAAAAGGAAAGATGCAAATAACTAAAATCAGAAATGAAATTGGAGATATTATGCCAAACTTAGAGACTCATAACAAGAAATCAAATCAATAACCGAAATCAACCCCACACCCAAAAAAAGAGTCAATGATCAGAGGTTCCACTAATGAATTCTACCAAACATTTAAAGAATTAGCACCCATATATAAGTGATGAATCACTGAATTCTAGTCCTGAGACCAGTATTACACTATAGGTTAATTAATTAGAATTTAAATAAAAATTTGAAAAAATATGATAAATACAAAATGAAAAACAAGAATTAAAGATAATTTTTAATAATTAGAAAATGAGAAAAGAATTAATAATGTTCCAGAAGGTAGAAGAAGGAACACTTCCTACTTCATTCTATGAACCCAGTACTATCCTGATAACAAAATCAGAAAAAAAAAAAAAGGAAGCTGCAAATATTCTTTCTAAATATTGATGCAAAATTATTAACAAAATAGTAGCAAACTGAGTCCAAGACCATATTAAAAGTATTATACACCATGACCAAGTGAGATTTATCCCAGGAACACGAGAGTAGCTCAACATAAGAAAATCAATCAGTGTAACATACCACATTTACAGAAGAAAGGGGGAAAAAAACAAATGACTATTTCAATTGACAGTTGACAGTAAAAATCAACTGATAGAAAATACTCAGAAAATGATAGAAAATACTCAGAAAACTAGAATAAAAGGGAACTTTGTCAACATAATAAAAGGCATTTGTGAAAATCCAGTTGTTAATATCGTACTCAAAGGTGAAAAACTGAACGTTCTTCCCCTATGACCAGGAAGAAGACAAGGATGCCCACTTTTAGTATTGTTATTTAACACTGTGCTAGAACTTATAGCCAGGACAATCAGGCAAGAAAAAAAGATAAAAAGCATCCAGATTGAAAAAGAAGAAATAAATCTATCTCTATTCACAAATGACATGATCTTATATATAGAAAGTTCCAAAGAATACACACACACACACACACACACACACACACACACACACACACACACCAAAAACTAGTCTTCTTCTTCCATGCCTTCTGTTACTGACCACCAGGTCTCTTTAGTTTCCCATCATGCACTACCAGCTCTCCAGATACACAGTAACATCACTAGCCTTTGCGCTCCTTCACCTGCAGCCCTAGAAAATGATTCAGTTCTCCTCTGAACCCTCTGAGATTACAGAGAAGTGGGATGTAGAGAGATGGTCTCTTGTCAGGCACCCCCAGGCCATGTTCAAGCCTGTGAATGTGCACAACTGCAATCTTGATCTATAGATACTCTTGACTTGTAGAAGTTTCTAGGTCTGATTTCAGTACCTCATTTCAAAGACATCCCAAAATTTCAAGGGACATATTTTATACTCCCTTCTCATATTCCCCACAGCAGGGGGTGCCACAATTCTAGACACCCAGAATACTCTCCCAAAAGCATTCTTTCCAAATCCCTTTCAGAAGACATAGCACCATTTTGGCACTGTGGGTTCTATAACTCAGCAAAAGTGCCACTGGGCATCGGGGGAATAAAATGCTTATCTCCCTGGGGCGCCTGGGTGGCACAGCGGTTGGGCGTCTGCCTTCGGCTCAGGGCATGATCCCGGCGATCTGGGATCGAGCCCCACATCAGGCTCTTCTGCTACGAGCCTGCTTCTTCCTCTCCCACTCCCCCTGCTTGTGTTCCCTCCCTCGCTGGCTGTCTCTATCTCTGTCGAATAAATAAATAAAATCTTTAAAAAAAAAATGCTTATCTCCCCTCTTGGGAACCTTCTTAATATTTCAGTGATTTTCTAAAAGGACTCATCACAGGCCACCTGGGGAGCAGATCACTCCCTTCCTTTCTTCCTGTAGGAAAAGAAGAGAGTCAGTTTTACCATAAGCATCCTTCAGTATGAAGCTAAACACCTGAATCTGCAGTCCTCTAGTTATCCTGAGTGATACATTGATGGTGATGTTGGTGGAGGAACGGTGATAGAACTGAGGCTATACTGGCATTTTCTAGGGAAATAGCTGGCCTCAACTACTATTGGGTTTCTTAAGAATAAGTGACATTTACAACCTTTCATCCTTAGCCAGAGTGTAATTCATGTACACAAAAGAATGGTCCTACAACTATTTTATAGGTATGTGGGGAAGTGATAGCAACCTTAATAATTCTGCAATATGAATTTCAAGAAATGTCTTTGATATTCTTTATTTAGAACTGGAAATTCCAAATTATAAGGTATCTTTTCTGCAAAATTTAATACATTTAATCGAATCAATATTTTCTCCTTCTAAGTAAACATAATGTAATTTATATCTTTAAATTAAAATTGTGCATTATTTTAAAACCTAAAATATGAAAACAGGTTTGAAGTGAAGTTCTTTGACCCTCTTCTAAAATAAAATGCACTTAAAAAACTTAGTTTAGGGGCACCTGGGTGGCTCAGTTGTTAAGCATCTACCTTCGGCTCAGGTCATGATCCCAGGGTCCTGGGATCGAGCCCCTCATCGGGCTCCCTGCTTAGTGGGAAGTCTGCTTCCCCTCTCCCACTCCCCCTGCTTGTGTTCCCTCCCTCGCTGTCTCTCTCTCTGTCAAATAAATAAATAAAATCTTTAAAAAAAAAAGTTTATCCAAAATGGTTTTAATTTACGGTAGTCACTACAATATGTACAATCTTTGTACATTTATTAATGTACAAATTTATTAAAGATAAAAATAGATTCAGTGCCTTATTTGTTCTTTAAAGTATATTACTTATTGAAATATTCTGACTCATGAAATTACTGAATTATGCCCTAATTATGGAAAATATATTTTAATTATTAAGTTAGAAATGAGAGCTATTTTCCCTAAATTTCATTGTCAAGTGGAGAGAGTGAAGCACTATTAGGAAAACTAATAATAGATAGACCAATATGCTTTTGTTGCTCACAGTGATACTTGGTATCAGTGTCCAGGAGATACCATTCAAGTTGTATTCTATGTGAATGGAATTGTGCCACAAAGATTGCCATTCTCATAGATTCTATGACAAAGAGTACAATATGAGTTGTGTCCCCGAGTGCTGTGTAACTTGGCAGCTGTGCTCAAAAAATTTTTTCTTAAAAATTAATTTTATTAAAGCTAACAAAGATACACAAAGAGGTGGGAATGTGAGTTTGAAAGAATAAATGTGAAGCCAGTAATGAGATTACTGGTCAATAATAAAGTTAGAGGGAAATGAATTATCATTCATTTCTGTATTATCATGTACCATTAAGCATATAATATGTAAACAGAATTATACTGGATTACTACAAAGGACCACCTCTGAATTACATCAAATTAGGCCCATCACCCCAATTTCCATGCCTTCACTGAGCCTCTTCCACTAAGACTAGAAATGAAAATTAAAGACAAAGACAGGAAGGGAGAAAAGGCTAAGGGATTTGGAATGCAGGTAGCAGAGGGTACAGGAAAATCTCATGACCAAATGACACTTAAAAAAAAGGTCTTCTCTGCTCTTTTACACACAATTAACTCTTACCAAAGTACCAGTTCTAATATAATAACAATAGCACAATGGAAATTTTCCCATGTGCCAGGTACTGAACTTAAGTATTTATACACCTGACATTTATATATGTATCTTCATAAAAAACTCTGATGTAGGGACACCTGGGTGGCTCAGTTGGTTAAGCTTCTGCCTTCAGTTCAGGTCATGATCCCAGGGTCCTGATATCAAGCCCAGTATTGAGCTCCCTGCTCAGTGGGGAGTCTGCTTCTCCCTCTCCCTCTGCCCTTCCCCCCAACTCATGCGAGCACTCTCTCTCTCTCTCTCAAATAAATAATTTTTAAAAAATCTAAAAAAAAAACCATCTTGGCTTAAAGATGAAAAAGTTAAGATCTGTACAGGTTTAAATATATGTTCAAAGTCATAGTCCTGGCAAGTGACCAAAGAATCTATCTAACTGCAAAAGCTATAGATACTTAACCAGTATTTAATTACACCCTCCCATAATATCCATTTTCTCCTATTCCACATATGTGTTCCATTCATTCACTGAACCTTTCTCAGCACTTGCTCAGTGCCAGTTACTGTGTGAAAGGGATATAAAATTGAGTAAGTCATAGTTAGCTTCCATTCTGCAAGAATTCACAATCTAGAAGAAAAAGCAATACATACCAGGATATAAAAGTATGGTATTACAGGTAGAAAGAAACATATGGGTACATGAGGAAGCAACAAGAAACCTCAAAACACAAGGGTAATAAATGTTTCCCACAGGATGAGATTTAAGTAGTCTTTGTAATACTTCTCCAGGCCTCTTGTAAGTCTTACTGTAACCTCTGCATATAAAAGTTTAACCTTGGCTATTTAAAATATACAGATTAGCAAATCTATCCTGCACTAGGCTTTAGTAAGTAGGCTTCTTCAACCAGGGAAATGGCCATTATTTCCAGTTCTAGAGATAATAAAAAAAAAAAAAAATCTCAGTTAAAGATGAAAAATGGATATTTTTTTTGTTTGTCCCAACTTTTGTTCTTTGAATGAATAACACACACAATCTCTTTGATGTCTTCCTCATTCCTAATCTACTTGTGATATCAATAGTGACAGGCCATCCCAGATTTTCATAGATGTCTTTAATATAGCAAATAGCAGACTACACCATTCTTTCTTCCCTTAAGAGTGAAGTGCTGGAGTGAACTGTAAAACATGCTTAAACTAAATGACATTCATTTTGAATGGCAACCAACAATTCAGGGCATATACACACCATACGTACACACAAAAAAAACTGAGGTCAGGAACCAAATCTATTTACTAACTCACAAGTGGAATCAACTTCCTTTTCTTGGCTTTATTCTAGTGGCTGATGCTTGACCCACTGTCACTGAGCAATGGCATGGACCATGCCTATATTAGATACTCAGAATAATGCTATTGCACAATTTTTATTTTTATTAAAAGTAATAATCCTGCTCTTGCTTAAGAAAATAACATGGTTGCTTTTGCTTTTATAAAAATTTTAAAGAGAAAAAGTCAACCAGACCTGTATACAGAGGACAGAAGTAATTGCAAGGTTTAGAACCTAAGCTATCATCTGCATAGAAAGAATTAAAAGAAAAGCAGTATGAATTTATATAGTGACAAGTATGGATCTCTAAATGAATATTAAGTAAATATTAAGGAAAAATATTAAGGAAAGAATAAAAATTCAACAAAAAAAGTGGATAAAATTTCATTCCACACAGAAGAAACAATATATAAAAGGAATGAAGAAGGTAAAAAAAAAAAAATGCCTTGTTCAAGAAACTTGTGGATTTTGTTGTGACTAAAGACTATATGGTGAAAATGTAAAAGACAGGATTATAAAAGAAGTAAAAAGAACATATTGTAAAGTATCTCCTTTGGAAAAAATCTGTACTTTACTTTCTAGAATTGTAATTCCCAAATAGTATAGATAGGACTTTTTTTTTTAATGTTTTTTTTATTATATTATGTTAGTCACCATACAGTACATCCCTGGTTTCTGATGTAAAGTCCAAAGGCAAGAGAAACAAAAGATAAAATGAACTTGTGGGACTTCATCAAGATAAAAAGCTTCTGCACAGCCAAGGAAACAGTCAAAAAAACTAAGAGGCAGCCCACAGAATGGGAGAATATATTTGCAAACGATGCTACAGATAAAAGACTGGTATCCAAGATGTACAAAGAACTTCTCAAACTCAATACGCGAGAAACAAATAAACAAATCATAAAATGGGCAGAAGACATGAACAGACACTTTTCCAATGATGACATACAAATGGCTAACAGACACAGGACTTTTAATCTACAAATGTCCAATGTGAATTTCCAAGAGGTAAATACATAATGCAGGTTCCCAAACATACTATGTTTAACCCACCTGTTGACAGGCAGTATTTTTAAATTGGTACATTTTCTGTGGCAGTGTTGCTTTTTAACATTCTCCCCACCAAATAAATAAATAAGCTATTGGTTGTTTTTTTTTTTTTTTTAAATAGATCATGTGTCATAAAATCTACGGAGCTGTGTAAAAAAGAAAGAATAAAATATTTGGCTATGCAATTCTTCCCCTATTAAACTCCTATTAATAACTTACTGAACTAGTGTTCCTTGACAGAGTTTAGAACAAAGTATCGTAGGCATTTGTCAGTGTCAAGCTTTGTTTATTTGGCAGGGAGGAGGGGTCAACTTTTACCTCCAAGGGCTAACTTTAACACTGACATAGAAGGGGGGAAAGATGAGGAGACTGGGCAGTAGAGCCCATAAGAATTTCTCCAGAGTCCAAGTACCTCTTTAGGAAGACTCAATTAAACATCATCAGCTGATGAATTTTATCTCACAAATGTAACCATATTATAGAAATAGTACCAATAAAAAACCGAATTCCTGGTTTTCATGTTCATTTTCCCTCCTAATTGGATGGAAGTAATTTATCCCAGGTCTCACTTTTCTTCCCCACAGGGATTTTGAAAATGTATGTATTTATGTCGAGGAGGAATTAAGGAAAAGAAAAACTGTTTGAATTGTTATTTGAATTATATTACTTTTAAATAGAAAATAATTAAACTCAAGACAAAATTTATGTGTAACTTTATAAATTAATTACATAGGTTGTACCCCAGGTTATGCAGAAAGATGATAACCCTGAAGCTAAGAAGAACCTAAAAATTTTCACATCACAGACTTCAAATGAATCTATAACCCTTGCTGCACTGACATTAATAATATGAAACCCAGGAAATGTGAAGAGAATGCCCTACGACTACATGGCATCCTTAGAGAATTTACTGTCTTATGAAAGTGACCAATCTGGAATTGATTCTGGGTGGTTCAGCCAGTTTTATCATGAGAGACGAGGATTATTAAATATACAAAGGCAGTTGTAGACTTAGGGAAGTAAGTTTAAATCATTATAGTGTTTATAATTAAGACAACAAAGTGTGTTGTTTTTCTTATAAAGATCCTTTCAGTTTGAAACTAATCTTTTTTTCTCTATGTCGATCTATATTTTATCACATCAGAGAGTCACACTCTCTTTCACAATTTGAACATTTTGAAATGGGCACACAGACAAACCATAAGGATAATCACAAAGCCAATGGTATGACACATTTTGCTATCAATCATTTTAAAGCTATGTCCGCCGTGTTTGTCAAAATCCATTTCAAACTATCTATGAGGATATATTCAACAAGTTCACTGTGTATTTCACAAAGGAACATTGAAATGTACAGTGATATATTTCTGGAAGGCTTTGAAGTCAGTTTAGGACTCCTCTTAGCATCTTTCCTTCTGCTACGCCTTCAAATCACAGATGTGGATGAACAGAACAGACTGAGGGAAAGTCAGTAAGGTCAAAACAGGATCTCTCAAGGTGAGCTTGCATCTAAGATGTTTGTCAGATTGTTCACTGATAGGCCCAGTGAAACATCATTGTGCTAGCATGTGTCCTGTTGTGATTGCTTTTCTTGACATATAAACAAATATCATGGTCCCTAAGAACTGTTTTATATGTTGAATCATCTTCATTTCCATAGTGCCACTATGCTTCATACTTTATTAATCATAAAAGACAGTTACTGGAAGTAGTTGAGATCCAGTTCCTGATCACAACCAGCATACCATGCAGCTAAACATGAACCTGCTAAATAAGCAAATTAATTATCAAAGTAAAGTGGCATATGAATATATGTCAACTAGGATGAGTATAAAGCAATGTAATGGAGTAGTCGTGGATTTGCTGAATATGAAGCAGACATAATTTGATCAGAGAAAATATGAAGACTGTCATTTGCAACTGCAAAGAAGAAAAACACAAAACTGACAAGTAGAAAGTGATGATAACATTGATAATAATATGATACTTTGAAAGTTACAACCAATGGAAGAATAATTAATTTCCCTTTGAATATGACAAGATAAAACTGGTAGCTCTACTGTGAAATAAATGACACCATCTTCTATAAAACAGGCATGGAATTAGAAGAAAACCTAGAAACTTTCTTCACATTCAGCTGCTATAAATTCCCTAAAAGAATATCTAGGTACGAATGGAGAAGACAGGAGAAGTCATGTGATGGTTAGTGGGTTATCTTTCAATAGATTTGAAATATATGGCAAGGATCTTTAAATTATCATTTGAGAGTAAAATATTTTAAAAAATGAAGTATATATACAAGTGAATTATTGAAACTTTTTTTCCGGCATGATCTTAGACTCAATTTTTATCAATAACATACACAAAAATCAATTGTAATATTTTTATGGGACATTCTAGAATAAAAACTGTATATTATCCAGCTTATATACGTTCCCTACTGATGAAATATGTAACCAAAGGACTCTAAGCCATTTCAAAAAATATATACAATCTACAATAGACTTATAATTGCCATCACTGGAGCTATCCTAAAAAATATACAGTAGAATCCAAAAAACAATGTAAAGGAGCAGACTGTGATTAGCTAAAGCATCTACTTTGAAGGTGAAAATACATTTAAACAAATAAGTTCTAGCATGGTACTTCAAAAAAAATACTCACTTTATTTCATATTTCTACCTTTTATCTCTAAACCAGAAAAAAAAAAGATAACTTTTACTCTGACTCAAATCCTGTGAAATGAGATAGGATAATAACTAAGTTTAATTTTTAAATTATATCCTTTTTGGCAATTCTGTGAGTTGATTTCTAACATAGTCTGCCATCAGCTCTTTTGCTTTATATTTCTTTTTTCTCCTGTCTTTTCTTAGCTTTACATGGTCACGATCTGGTTTTCCTTGCAAGTAGCCTGAGAGATTTAAGTTTTGTCATGGTTCACAAAACCAGAAAGCTAACATCAAAATCTTCTTACTCTAAACAGATTGCATACAGGTTAGAAACTTTAAACACAATAATCAGCAATATGTTTTCAATTCTGGAGGGGCTGCAATGAAGTCTGCAGTCAATGACACAGTCTTGTCTAGCCTGTCACTGTGGGTAATGGTGCAGAAAAAAACAATATATGATGCATGACAGATGAAGAGTGAGGACTGAGAATCAAAACAGACAGAGCGCTTTGTTCGCAGAGCAACTGAGCTATAGTAATCAATTTACCTATGACCAAGTGAGTGTTAGGATGGTGAAAATTCCAGGGACCAATTGCATTCCCGTCTTGGGAATCATAGGATCCTGCTGACAAATATAGAACAAAAACAGGAGAATGCCTATCACTCCCAGACAGGAGGATCTAGACCTCTTCATCAGCAGGCGCCTGGGTCCTCCTAAATAAAAGGGGCTTTCTTTAGGCAAGAAAACATTTACTCTGAGAAAACATTTACTTCATCCAGTGTCAGATTGCAATTATGCTCAACATTTCCAGACATGGGGATTGAGTTTAAATACACCCTCTCAAAGTGGAACCTTAGCTAAAACATAGGGCCTGTTTGGCATATACTTTCCCTAATAAAGCCCAATACGCTATCCTCCACCCTCACATTCCCATGCTGTGGGAAAGTTAAAAAAAAAAAAAAGAGAGAGAGAAAGAGAGAGTGTAATTTTTCTTATTCATATCAACTTTCCAACCCATTTTTATAAGCTTACTAGTCTGAGGGAAAGGTATGCAAATATTACTCCAATTTAAGAACTCAAACCCCCAAACTGCAGCAAAATTATCAGAGACCTTTTAGTGAATAGACACTTATGTGAAGGGCCATCTCCCACATTCTATAAGCTTACTAGTCTGAGGGAAAGGTATGCAAATATTACTCCAATTTAAGAACACAAACACTTATGTGAAGGGCCATCTCCCACATTCCAAAATTACTCTAAGGAATAGACCAGACAGGTCATTTATAGACCAGTGAAGAGTATCACCCCAATGTTACCAACAAAAGTAGAATAACAGATAAAAGATGAAAGTAAAAATATTTCAGCATTAGATAAAACACTAGTTATCACAATGCAGACTATGAAAAGGCCTTAAGATCAGTTGGTGATCATGAAATAGCTTCAAACTCACTTATTTAAAACATATTTATAGAACACCTGCTCTCTTTTAGGTCCAAAGAAAACAAGGTGACTAAGATATTAATTACATGGTATCTGCTTTCTCTTTCATTCTCTCACCCCATAACCACTTCAAGAACTTTTCATCTTACATGGGAAAGACTTAGAGACATAAGCAGGCACACTCAGTAAAATATGTTAAGTTTTATAATAAAGTTATGCATAGTATTCTTATACCTTAGGAATTAGAAAAGTCTTCTAGAAGATGTCATTTGACCTAAATCATAAAGCCTGAACAAGGGATGGAAGACCAGTTGGGCTAGGGAGAATGTGATTCACAAAATTAATGTCCATGAGGATCAGTTTGACTGCATGGGAAGTAATCACTTAAAACTCTGGTATAATGTTAAGTCAGTATCCTGAACACTCATAACATAACACACATAACATAAGAGACTTAGAAGTAATATTCAGTTTTCAATAGCTAGTGAGAGCTAGGAAGAGAGGAGGTATACGACTCCCCCTTCTCCACCTTAAGTTACCATAAACAAAAGTAAATATCAAGTAATTGAATACTATTTTTCAAACTGGTAAACTATGACCTCTATATACTCCTTCAGTGATCCCTTTAATCTCAAAAAGCTCAGATTTCCAACTATAATAGCTTATAAGCTTTTCAATCATATTCATTTGATTGGTTAACAATTAATAGTAGACTCATGGCACAAAACTGTAGCTTTGTTGATTTTTAATATCATATCTACATACCTATGTGAAATGAAGAACTACTTACTGTGTTTATTAACATTATTTTTAGAGGTAGAACTGATAGAAAAATACAGCAATAAACTTAATTGGGTATGATTAAAGTAAAATTGTCTTAAATTTGAATCACATGAGGGGCGACTGGGTGGCTCAGTCAGTTAAGAGACCAGCTCTTGGTTTCACCTCAGGTCGTGATCTCAGGGTCATGAGATGAAGCCCCAAGCCAGGCTCCGTGATTAGCATGGAGTCTGCTTGGGACTCACTCTTCCTCACCCTCTGTCCTTCCCCCTCCCCTCTCTAAAATAAGTAAATAAATCTTTACATGCTGGAAAAAAAATTGAAACACATGAGCAGCTGGAGAAAAATATCTTACAGAAAATGCTCTCACTTGATTCTGAAAAATACATATAAAAAATAGTGCAATTCTCTACTGAATCTCTCTTCCTATTTCATCCTACTTGTCTTCAGCATCTTTTCCATTATTTCTTTCTCCTCATATCTTAGCAATTTATCCTACATGTGTGTATTTATCCTAAAGGCTATTAAAATACAAATTATATTTCTCCATGATCTTTTGTAAATTAACAAATAGCTAGATGAATTGTAGGGTAGATACAGCTTCAGACTAAAGGTGTGAAGCTTTGTGAAAAACTTCAGAAAAAAATGTTTTTCACACTAAAAGAGTATAGAGAATGTCTCACATGCAAATAGACTAAGAAAAAAACACAAGAGTAGTCATACCTGGGGGAAAAAAAAAACTGTACTATACTAGAGGACCTTAATCTTTAGGGATTTATACTTTTGGTAAGGAAAATATTACATGTTTTGCAGTTGTAAGGAGTAAATTTTACATTAAAATTCATTTAAAATGTCATAGAACCTACTTATTTCAGTGAAGTCATTCTTTGAAGATTCATTAATCTTTCTAGTTATATGGGTCCATTTTGTAAGGCTTTTTCCAAATTCAAATACTATTTCTCAGTCACTAAATAGAACACTAGTGAGAAAAGTCAAGCCCTTCTAAAAGGTAAGAAATTTGTCCCTATATAAAACAAATGGAAAATTCATAAATAATATTTAACTATATGAGTCATAAATATGTCACAGTATGAATGCATTAATTTAAAAATCTTAAGATTGCTTGCAGAACGTTTTAAGATATGAGAAGCTGGATTAAAATAATAATATTTTATATTTATACACTCTTTCTCTATTATTTTCATCTTATTTCCCAAACAAAGCTTAAATGCCTCATGAGTTAGAACTACTCAGGGACCACCATGATGTCCATCATGCAGAGCACTAGGAAAATATCAGGAACATAAAGGTTCTCATAAATGTTGTTTATTTAGAGTGTAGCTTATATATCATTGTTAGCTGTCTTACACTTGATACCGTATAAAATGTTTAAAATAAATACACCTTCACTTAAAACTTATTTTGTATGCATTTTGACATACTATGAATCATATTATTTCGAAATAGCTTAAGGAAAAAAATTGAATTTGAGCCATTTAGTTGGTTGGGGACCATAACATCTATTTTTAGTTTGACTAAACCTATAGTTATTCACACTGTTGTTTTGGTTTTGGGTAAATACAGCCCAAAAGGTTCATTCTGAAAAAAGACTGTTTATGGAAATTAAGATCTTCACTCAGAAGCCAGCAGAATATTTTCTGAATTTTATATTTTTTACTAGGATTACAAATCAGGTTAAGAGATAGTTTCAAAGCTGTTTAGAGATATGCTTGTAAAGAGTTAAGTTACTTTACAGTACTAATTAGTTTATAATGACTGAAATGATATTTGCAGTTGATGGTATAGATTCACTTTTCTTAGGTGAAAAGAAACAACAGACCCTCTCTTTGTGTGTGTGTAAATGGGCATTATTTTTTTATTTAAATTCAATTAGCCAACATATAATACATCATTAGTTTTTGATGTGATGTTCAATGACTCATTAGTTGCATATAACACCCAGTGTTTATCACATCACGTGCCCTCCTCTTTTTTAAGCAATACACTCTTACAAGGATTATAAAACTAAACTTCCAAGTTTCCCCAAAGTCTACATCCAAGCCAGCAAATGTATAAAGACAAATTCCAAAGATCTTTGTATTTGAACTTTTGGTCTGGTACTCAAAAAAATAACTGAAATCTTTTCATTTAAAATTGCAATGACCTTCCTAATGACAAATTTAAGTCCAACATAATAATTGTAGATTGGCATGTTTACAAATTAGTATATTTGGCTGAGAATAAACTAGACCATATGGATACAGATATTCCAAACACCCAATTTGTTCCACATTTTTTGAGTATACAAGTCAGGAGACCTAGCTATAGGCTCAATTTCTAATATTTATCTGCCTTGTGACTGTTTGAAAGTCTTTTAATCTATTTCTGCCCCAATTTCTTCATCTTGGTAAGCAAAGGGTCTTGAGTAGTAATATCTGCACATGAGATATCTGCACATTCAAATGATTTTTACCTGGGAGTGACTGCTGCAAGGGAGACAGGATGGTTTGCACATCTGAGAATCTGAGAAGGAGGACACTGAGACATTACAGAACTTGCTGCAGTAACTCCCACAGGCCGCTCAGAGGCAGAGCATGGGAAGTGTGGCACAGAGACACAGGTAGGCAGGACCAGTGGGGCAAGAGAGCAGTGAGAACATCTGGAGGAACAGGCCTGTGGGAGTTAGGAAAAACACAACCTGAACTGTGTTTCCCTTGCTTCTGCCAAAGGTCTGGTGAGTCTCAGCTATCATCTATAATCAGGGCCATTGAGGGGAGGAATTACAGAATAAAGATGAAGTGGAGTACGATGATAGGAACGAGGCCTGAAGGGAGCAAAGGAAGGTGAAAAAGGAAAGAAATCATGTCTGTAGGTCTATCTCCCTCATCATTTGCAAAACTACAGCATGAAACAAAAGAGAGAAGAGTGAAAGTTAGGAACATCTAAGAGACTTTTGGAAGGGAAAGAAGACCATGAAGAGAAACTTTAGGGAGCTGCACTTCAAAGGGATGAAAGCAGCTGTTTAGCAAGAGGTATTTGATGGAAGCCATTAATATCATGTGAATTCAAAGAAAATGCAAGATTAATAGAAGGTGATAATAACATTTTTGCCAAATACTGATAATTTATTATAATTGGAATATGAGAATATGAGATGAGAATTTAGAGCTGAAAAAGAAGTTAGCTTAATCATAAGATTAGGATTAATAGTCTAAATCATATTATGATGATTTTGATGAGTTTATTAATCAGATTAATCAGATTTCAGATAAGGAGTTTATTTTCTTTAGGAATAAACAGTGAAGATAAAGAAATTACAACTTCATTAAAGAAACTGTCTATGAAAACTGCACGGAAGTGCAGGCAAGATTGAGACTTTTATTAGAAGAAAGACAAACATGACAAGGGACTGATGGATTGAATTCACTGAAAATTATTGTCCAGCACAATGCCTGCTTCATGATAGAAACATAATAAATGTTTGTTGACTCACCTTATCGACATATAAAACTTAATATTTTATTGCACATAATTTGATATGCCTCCCATTCTGCCCAATTTCTGGAGTCACAAGCAGACTTGCTCCAGTTCTCTACAGAGAGCCAGAGTTCTATAACAGGTGTGCAGTGACAGTAGTCAGGTACTGAAAGGCAGATATTGAGCTGCACATCCTGAGAAGTAGAGAAAAAATATAATATTTTTAGGGCAGTTGCCATACAGAGGTCAGGATCAAAGAGTGCCCTGAATGGGAGAAGATGGGTCCAATTATCTGGATACTGTACCACCAAGTTATAGATCCCCGGCCACATAGTCAAGTATAAAAAAAGGGCATGACATGAGCTAGGCAAGGCCCCAGTCCCATTAAGGCACATATCTAGGCAAAGATTTGAGTAGAAGAGAATGCTTGGTTAGCCAGGACAAGGCAAAATGGCAACAATGAGAACAGTACAAGTGTCAGAGGGGGACAAGCTGGAGAGCTTTATGTTCAGTCTAACAGAGCTGAGCTAAAACTACTTCAACTCTTCCTTTTAAAGCCAGAAATTCCCCTTTTGGCAGAAGTAGAACCGAGCTTGCACACTGCAATCAATTATTATTGGCGGTGAAAAGTGGAAGTCTAAAATCCTAGGAATTAGGTCCTGAAAAACAGGATATTAATGTTTTGTGTCTTTAAAAATGACTCCTTGGAAGTACAGGCATAAAACTCATCTTTGACAGGGGAAAAATACAGTGTTATCAATGCAAAGAACTTTATGATTTTATTGGGTTTTAGAGATGAGAGCAGACAGAGATGGCCAGTGAAAGTCAGGCTTAAAACAAACTTGCTAACACAGTAAGACTGCAAACTAAAGAAATATGCGGATTTAAAAAAAAAAAAGATATGGCTGATGTCACTAGGGCAGACATTTCAATGATTTTGTACACAATATAATGCAAATGAGTTTGCAATATGGGAAGTAGTCACGTATTTGTAACTCAAAACAGCCAAAGGAAGGACTCTTCTAGGAATTTAGTGGACACAATTTCACAGCAGCAGAAACTGTAAAAGATGGATGACTGTGGAAGGATCAGATGGGGAAAGAACTGGAGAGGAAAATTAGAGGACCTTGATCAGTGACAACAGAGCCTTGAGATGAAAGTACCTGTCAATGGGGTTCACCTCCTGGTGGCAAATGGCCAGGAATAGTACACTAAAAACATTAAGTTACAAAGGGGCACTATTGTAGGTGACTCTAAATGATGGTGACTTTTCTACTTTGAAGGGTTTAGGAGGTCAGCATTATGCCAACTTTAAGCTACCACAATAAGCCTAGGGAATTATTCTGTACCTTGGTGATTTTTCCATCTGGTAACTCCACACACAGGGGCCTCTTCGCTTCGACAGTCGAAATTCAAATCTAATGTGGTAACAACCAAGCTCTAGCAGAAGCTGGAGATAATGGTGGAACAAACAGGAAGGGCAGGGCAATGGGACCAGGGAGAAGCCCAAAAGCAGACACAATGATATTGGTATGTTAAAAATCTTAAGTTGAGGGACATCTGGATGGCTCAGTTGGAGAAGTGTAAGACTCTTGATCTCAGGTTTGGGGGCTCAAGCCCCAAGTTGGGTGTGGAGATTACTTAAATAAACTTAAAATCTTAAGTTGAGTATTGGATTCACGGTTTTCAAGTTTTTGTGCTTCATAACGTCCATGTTGCATGACCTCTTTTGCATATTTCAAAAACTAATAAATTTGAAAATAAAATAAAAAGGAGTAGAAAGTAAACATGTGGACTTTAGAGTTAATAAAAAACAAAAACAAAGGAAATAATTAAGCATAAACATGACCATATTTTTCCCAAGACATCACCAGTTTCTACCTATTGTCTCAGTGTAATCATTAACAAAGTAATAGCGCCCCCTTCATTTCAAAAGTGTCCCATTTTGAGCACTTGTCACCCAAGATTCTTGCCCACCAGGAACTGTGGCTTTGGTAGATTTCACTGTTATGATAAGGTTATGTTATACAGCACATTTGGCTTTATGAAAGAGAGACCATCTGGGATGGACCCAACTTAATCAAGTGAGTCCTTAAAAGGGACAGGGCTCTTCCTGAAGAAATAGATTTGAAGTGTGATAGGAATATGATACAAGGGAGATTGACCATTCCTTGTAAAAGAGATGAGAGTCACATGATAAGGAATATAGTCAGACTCCAGGGAGTTGAAAGTGATCCCTGGATGACAGATGAAAGGAAATTAGGAACTCAGTACTACAACCACAAGGAACTGAATTCTGCCACAACCATGTTATCTTGGAAGAGTTCCAGATGAGATTATAGCACTAGCCAACATCTTGATTTCAGCTTTGTAAGACCTGGAGTACACTGTGCCCAGACCTCTGAACTACAAAAGTATTAGTTAATAAAGCATCTAGGTCTGTGGTAATTTGTTACACAGCAATTAAACACTAACACAGTTAACCCTAGCAACACTTGAACATTCAAATTTTAGTTTCAAGCTATATGGCATAAGAAAAGTTATCAAAAAAGAAGTTTAAAAAAATTTAAGTTTAAACAAAAAGCATGGATTTCAAAATTATGATCAAGTGCTAAGGCTGTATTAATGAATCTGGCAAAATAGAAGGATATACAAGGAGCAGGGGTCTTTCTGAAAACTGAAAACTCTTAGACCAACGCTGGCGATAAACAGCCACATGCTTAACTTGCAAAATTTGACACTTCAGATTTGTGATTTGTGGTTCATGTATTTAGCAAGAAATATTTCCATTTGATCACAGAAAAATTCCAAGTTGCCCATACATTCGGCCTGTGATAACTTGAAAAAATAATAATAAAGTGAAGTTAAAGTGGTGTAAGTACAGCATATTAATAAACATTCATGTTATAAAATATGGTTATATTTATATTCATGTTTATACTCCTAACTACATGGATATAACTAAGCAAAAAAAGGGAGTTATTGCTTATAAAACAAAACTGATAATACAGCCCTACTATTCAAATACTTCTGTAGGTTTGCTATTACAGTTGCTTGAAGACAGTTATTCAAAAGAAGAAATCAAATACTATGTGATAAGTATTTCAAAAGAGATATAAACAAAGTGTTAGAGGAATAAAGACAAAGGAAATAACAACTAAATTTACCTTCACAACTCCAGGGATGTTATAAAGAACAGGTGAATTTTTACCTGCATCTTTAAGGATTATTATGTTCCAACTATTAAATGCTATAAAACAAACAACCAAGATAGAATCCAAATTCTTTGGCATGGTATGATATAGGATGTCATCACAATTGTTTCTTAATCTGTTTTTGTAGTACCTCTCTAGAGACTCTTGTCTATGTCTATGACTCCTCTTGAACCTCAGTGCGGGACTTTGTGATTGGCTCAGCCAATAGAGTATGGCACAGGTGACACAACGTGAAATCCAAGGCTAGTTGAGAAAAAAATGAAACCTATCTTCACCTTGTTTGCTTGAGACCTTCCTTACCTCTTAGAACCTAGCTACCATGCTGTGAGGAATCCCAAGCAGCCTGTAGAGAGGCTTATTTGTAGAAGATCCAAACACCTCTCAGTTAAGAGCCAGCACCAACTAGCCAGACAGTGAGAGTCACCTTGAAAGGTTTTCTAGTCACTATTTAAGCTGTCCCAATAGAGCAAACATTATTCATTTCATTCGCCTAGCACTGCACAAAATACAGATTAATGAGTAAAATAAATGATTGTTGTTTTAAGCCAGTAAGTTTTAGGATTGTTCTATAGAAATAAATAATTGGAACATCATCCTTAAAGATGCAGTTCAAAATTCATGTGTTCTTTATAATATTCCTAAAGTTCTAAGGCAAATTAGGCTGTTTCTTTCTTTCTCGTTTCTCCTCTTCCATTTGGCTTATATCTATTCTACAATATCTAAAATATAGTCTTTTATTTCACCTTTTGAATAACTGGAGATCCTCAAAGGTAGTAACGGTTTCATATGTCTATCTGGTGCCTGAGTCAATGAAAGGAACATAAAAAAATAGATACGTAGTAAGTGTATATTGTTTACTGAAATATAAGCTGCATTAATGAAGGAATTAGAGAAAAGATTGAAATGATAATTTGATTTGTGTTGAAATGATCATTGCTTTTGTTTGCCCAGAGGTTTTCCTCACTGGTCCGCCCTTCAGTCCGTAGCAGATTTCATTCCTTTAGAAACAAAAAAACAAGGCTAGTCCAATTATAAACCAATCTCCCCAACCTGTGATCCCAGGTCATAGGATGGAAACTTGATCCAAGTTTAGTTGAGTTTATCAGACTCTTTCTTCTAGCTATTTGAAATGAGTGGAGACACTACCACTGAGGGTTATTAGAAACTAGTGTTAAGTCAGTTCTCTAGTTCACGGGTCATCAAAATTGTCTTGTAAAGGCCCAGATAGTAAGTATTTTCAGTTTTGCAGGAAACAAGGTCTCTTTCACTACAATTCTATCTTTGTAGAGTGAAAGCAGCCATAGACAATACATGAATAAATGGGTGGGACTGTGTTTCAATAATACTTTATTTGTGGACACTGAAACATATTTTACATAGTTTTTATGTGCCACAAAATAGTATTCTTTTTATTTTTTCAACCATTCAAAAATACAAAACAAAATGAAACACACCTTTCTTAGCTTGCAGGCTGCACAAAACAGGCAATAGTGCTTGGTGTTGGGTATTTGCCATGCGGTCTACAGTTTTCAGACTGTAGATGGAGAGAGAAGCTCCACTAGAATCCTGCTGCTGAGTCCCCCAAGCTGCCTGACGCTGTTCCAAGAGTTTCAATTTCCAGTCATCCCTTTGAGTATGTGAGCACCTGAGGCACCTTTCACCTAATCCTGTTTTTTAGTTGTTTATTACCAATTTATTTGTTTGAGTTGACCAGTTTTTGTATGTGTGTCCAAAAGACACCAATGCACATTTATTTTAACAAGTGCAAGATTTTAGAATTAATTTTTATGACTCAGTGGCAGGAAAAGACTATTCATATGCAGTAAGGAAATAACTTCCTAGTTTAAAAGAAAACCATGGCTCAAGATATACTATGTGAAAATAGCTTCACTACTTTACTATTTCACTTGACTGCAAGAATACTAAAAGTAGCAACTGTGTTTTATGATTTGTATCCCCAAGTTTTCAAAAAATGATGAATGGATAAAATTTGGAAATAGAAAGTTTAATAAAAAATGAAATAAAACGTCTCCTGAGTGAGTCTTTTAAATCAGATTGTCAGAGCAAGCCTTCAGGTGTGAATACATTGAGTAGGTTCCTATGCTACTTCAAGCAACTCAAAATTGAAAAATAATTCTAGACAATAAATTTAAATATAATTTGACCTAATAGGGCCTCTATTACCACACTAAGTAACTACATGAAAAGTTGTTTAGTCAACTTGATTTTTGTGGTGCATTTAAGAAAGCACATGAACAATTCAGTTGGCATGTGACTATTCTGTCCCGTGGTTCTACTATTTATGTAAACCAGGAATTAGCTATCCAGCTGCACATAGACACTAGCAACTAAACAAATGGCATGAGAATAAATTGTGTTAATATGTCGTCTCCCAAAACAATTGTGTATATCCATTCATACATACATAAATTTTCTGGGTAGGAGATTGTGACTTCACAGTACCACCCAAAATAATAATATAAATGCTTCTGAATACCTATGGTAACTATGAACTGGTTATAATCATTAAAATTAATGTTAATACTGTCATTTTAGAAAACCCCTCAACTGGTAACAGTTTATTACCTAAATGACAAGTATCAGGGAGTTGTTTAGCTCTGACAAATGTCTGTCCTGTTTGCTATTTGCTGTGAGTCACATGTGGGTGATGTGGTATTTTGTTTCAACCTTTTTTATTTCCTGTCACTGATCTGAAGTCAAAACCAAAAAACAAAAGTCTATTAGAAACATAAGGGATACTTGAGTACACCCAATTCTTTTAGGTCAATCCTCTGCCCCTACTAGAGTCTAGAATTTTTTTTTCCACTTGTGATATTTTTATGCTCATGACTCGTCTCTTCTTATACTTTTACATAAATAGATTTTGTCTCCCAGAGGCTATGAATTATGCCCTACTTAAATATTCCCAGGAGCCCCTGAGTTGGTTTATCCTTTTCTTCACAGCTATGGGATGACTGGATCTAACACAATATTCTAAAGCTTTAACTTTAACTACAAAATGTATGTATACCTGGGCACACACACACAGAACTGCCTTTAAGAAAACATGAGATTGTGAGGCCCCCTTTAAGCTTCTCTGGAAGATCATTTAAATGGCTGTCATTTCTATTTTTTCATCATGTTCATCAAATTAGGAAAATATTCAAGTGAGAAAATTAAATCCTTATTTATCTTCATACTTTCAAAATTGCCACAGGCAGCATTAAATGACCTTACATTTCTCTTAAAAATATGCACATGAATATTTTCAACTGAAATTTTCTGTAGTTGTTAAAAAATTCAAAATCGGACTATGTATATTTATTTAGACAAATTTTGATTGTATTCACATTAAATCATGTTAAAGGGATTAAAACAAAAACAGGCATAGCTGTGCTCAGCAATGCCCATATTATGAGCAACTCACATGTGAAAATCCTAAACATACAAAAAAAAAATTTTCAAAACTTCTCTTACTTCTTCTGTCGCTCTAAAGTCACTCTAATTCTAACCTTGCTATATCTAGGGACTCTCACGACACAATTATGTCACTTTCTTGGCCTGTCCTGCAAATTCTCTAACCAATCATTAAATTATTTTCCCCTCTTTCTTCATCAGAGAAATGCAATGTGTACACAGAAGTGTAGTGGGCTTCCCGTTCTATCATTATTCACAACTTATTGTGTGCTACCTTAGGTATATATACTTACAACATAGACAAAGCCATATATATTAAATTGCTTTTTGCGGTGTGTTAATGAAAGCACCTGCACATTCAGTCAAGAACTTGACTACCCAGTGGTTATGTATATAGACCTGGGATATATTGTCTAGTTGCATATATTCCATTTATGACTATATCATATATGGATATCTATTATTTACATGAAGTCTATTTAATGTGAGGAATCAGTGGGTGGGCTCCAGAGCCAACCTTCCATGGTTGAAATCCTAACACTACAAATTCTTAAATGTGTGAAAGTGAGAATGTTTTTTAATTGCTTTATGCCTCAGTGTACTCCTTAGTGAAATGCGATCATAACAGCACTTATCTTACTGTATGAGGATTAGTGCATTTCACATGTGGGAAACTCCTAGAACAGGATCTGGTACATGGTTTGCACATTATGAAAGCTTAGCTTTATTGTCCTCTTTTACTCCTTAATTTTTTCCCTTAGGTTCTCCAATTCTCCCAATTACCTTAAGAAAATTTCGTCATTCTATGTTTCAGATAAATAAATAGACAGATCTAGATCTAGATATAAAGAAATAAATGGTCCACACTTCCCTGGGAACAATTTAAGAAAACCTCAAAGAAACTGAGCCTCTAATGTGCCTTTTTAGAAACTTTGCCCTACTATCCATCTACCTCTTTATCGTCCTTTATATTTCTTGAATTCAAACTAACAATGTTTCTTATTAATTCATTAATTTTTGTTTATGTGTATTAAAACAGTCTGTTTCTCTACTTTATATAGAGCACTTATTCACATTATGGATTTAGAGTTTCCCAGATAGTTTTTGATCCTTGATATAAATAAATAAATAAATAAATAAATAAATAAATAAATAAATAAATAAATAAATAAATAAAATGTTTCAACTCTCCACATGAAGAGCAACCCAGGTAAGAATCTAACACCAATGCCACTGGAACTGATCCCCACACCTCAGTAATTTTTATCAGCTTTTCTTTCTCTTTACTGCTGACTCTTGGTTCAGCTGGGTTCAACATGTCCCACACTGAAAAAAATCACCAGCAATCGCACTTTCCTGCACACCTGCCCCATTCCAGGTTTCACTCTAGACTCAGATGGCACAGACTGAGTGGGGATCATCTTTAAGTCCTTCCTCCTCGTCATTTCTCATACCCCCAAAATCACTAAGATCCATTGAATCTGACCCTAAATACCTTCTAAATCCTTGTACTTGGCTTCATTACCACTGTCAAGATCCTAGACCAGAGCTCCCACATGAACCTCCTGAAGTTTCCCTAACTGACCTTTCTACAGCCAGGCTCTTTTCCCTTCAACTCATTCTTCATGATATCAGCAGTGTGAGTTTTCTAAAGTGCTTCTAGTTTCTCCACAGATTATAAACTTTTAGAAGCTTTCTACTACTCTTGGAATGACAGTCAGAACCTTTAACAAGAATGACTGCATCAGCAGGGCCCTTTGCCTCTCTAGTCGTATGCACTCACAGTCCTGCCAACAATTTTTTCTCTACCTCTACCCAAATGCAGTAAACTAACCTCTGCTGCTGTTGGCAGCATTGTAGTTCACCCCCTTTGCCACCGAATCCCATTTGAACCTAGCTCTTAGTCATCTTTCCTTTCTTAATTCAAATGGCTTGTGTTCTAAACAGAACTCCCCTGCCCATGTTGGGTAACTTTGAAGCATTTTGTATTTCTTCTTTCAGATCACTTGTTATTCCTTCTAGTATTTTTTTTTGTTTAAACAAACTGTTCCCTGACCTCACCATCCACCACCCTCCCCACCCATTGTTAGCTTTGTGAGGCTAAGATGTATTTTAGAAGTAAACACATAATTTAGTTCAGTCCCTTGTATATGGAATAAGGTCTGGCAGAAGAATGAAGAACAATAAACACCTGTTGCACTTACTATACTGGTGAGCATCTCAAGGTTCCACAGACAGATAGTATATACAACTGCAAAAAGTCAGACAGGAAAAAGTGAAGGAGATTCGTCAAGTAAATATGAGATCTCACTATATTCCTAGAAGAAAGCAAGCAAATAATTACATAAAGAGAAGGAAAACTGTGTCCCAGGATATGCTGTGAGGGGCTGTATCTGAGATGAGATTACTACTCACTGAGTACCATGTGCTAAATTAATGAAATATCTAGACCTAGATACAACCTTTTGAAATTTTAGAATTCTAAGGAAAAAGGAAAGTCCTAAGAGTTTCCAGAGAAAGAAAACATGATACATACAAGGGAACAAACAAAAATAAAACTAGAGTTAGCAAGTCAAAATTTGCATAGTACAACTCAAATGTAGGAGGAAAAATAAAGAGGAACTTTGGATTCCCACTAATGTACACTGGATGAAAGGCTTGGAAATATGAAAACCTAACATGCACTTAAAGTTCAAACTGCTCTAAGTGAGTCACTTCTGGACAACATTTCATCATTTCAGTTACAAATAACCTGTCAGGCTCTGTCTCAGTCTCCAAAGGTTCTTTCCACTCACCCATCTTCTTTCCAATATATTATCAGGTACTGGAATCAGCTGTGGCTCTCAAATCAATAACCCTTTCCCATTGTGGAGCAGCCTTGAATGGATTAATCCAAGACAATATGAGAAACTCAGTATCATTCCCTGTCAGCTTATGGTAAACCACTGGTTCAAGGACAGTATCAAATAGGAACATATAAAAATTTAGACACAAAAAATTCAGGCAGAAATTCTCCAGAGGTTCCTTATGAAAAGTAGCCTTGTTATCAGGAAAGAAAGAGGAAAAAGGTGGCTGCTCTCTTTCTCTGGCCATTAGCCAACATGGACAGAAGGCCCAGAGGGTCTCTAGCCATCTAGATACTAGCCTGGGAATTAAGTCAATGCACAGAGAATAGAACCAGGAGCATCATGGTAAAAGAGACCAGAAACCACCCTGAAGCCCACCCTACCTGGAGACTTCAAGTCATACAAATAAGTTCCTTCATTTTTTTAAGCCAACTTGAGCTGAGTATTCTCTTATTGGCACCTGAGTTTCTGCAGGGTTCTTAGGTATAAGGGGGTGGTCCATATTCTGTATTCTGGATGCTTTGACCTCTACTGAGATGTTCCTTGCCCTAGGCCATGAGCCTTCCTGTTGGTAAGTGTAGAGATAAAGCTTGATTGGTCAGTCATTAGGAGTCCTATCCTGGTGCTCCTATTTAAGTTCATGGTCTCTGCTGTACTGATACTCTGCAACCCCTTGTTAGTCCTTCAGCCTTCTTCAAAAACAACTGGATTCTCTCAACACTTCTTTACCTGTCCCTGCAAAGTACACCAAAACTGCGTTATACCCAACCAACCACACACAGGCCCTAAACAACCTGGAGTGATATCTCAGGTCCTTCTATCGGGACACCTTTATTACTGAGACTACTCTGTTGGTCCCATGCTATGTTGCAGAAAATATTCATAAAATTCAATATACAAAAATTGGATGCACAAACATGTTACCAGGGCTATTTCTCTCCTCCTCCCCCCTTCTCTCTCTTATTTTCTTTTTACTCTTTACTCAGGCTTCTAAAACTCAAATAAATTTACACTTCCAATCGAAGAGGTATTACCTTAAAATACACTATTTTTTTCACTGTAGTTTATCCTTAAACTCTAAGCTCTAAAATAAAAAACCTTGCTCTGGTTATATAAATAAAAACTTGGAGTTTAGAAAGCCTTCTTTTTTTTTTTTTTTTCCAGCAAGGTAAGGCTTTCAAAATAAGCGTTTTATCATCCATTGAGAAAGTATAATTTGAGACCACAAACCGGACGAAGATCACTATTTTCCAAACTAAATTGCCCTCCCATTGAATTGGATGCCATTGAGTATTGAGCTATAGGGAAAAAAGGAACAGGGATTATCCAGAGTAGAGATGCATTAGTTTAATAACTTAAATATAGCATTCTATTATATCAGCCATCAGTTTTCTCACCAGAAAACTGCTAAAAGATAATCAAGCAAAAATTTCATTTTTGAAAGGAAAATGATTTGAACCTAGAGTTCTATACCCAACAAACTGATAATCAACTGGAAGACAGAATAAATAAATGTACATAAATCAAGGGCTAAAAAAGTTTATCTCCTAACTTTTCTTGAATGATACTTAAAAATATATTTATCAGGGAACCTGGGTGGCTCATTCGGTTAAGTTTCTGTCTCTTGATCTCAGCTCAGGATCATTGAGTTCAAGCCCCATGTTGGGCTTTAAAAAAAGTGTTAAAAAAAATTTGTTAAAAAAAATTAAGGGGTGCCTGGGTGGTGCAATCGGTTGAGTGACCCACTCTTGGTGTCAGCGCCTGTGGTGATCTCACAAACAAGGGACTCTCTTCCTCTCCCCTCCCCTTTGTGTTTATGTGTGTGCTCCCACTCTTGCTCTCTGTCTAAACTAAATGAATAAATCTTTTTTTTAATTAAAATATATATTTATCAAATTTATTTAAAAAAAGAAACAAGAATCCAAGAAAATACAACTTTAAAAGAGAAAGGCAATGTGAAAAAATCTTAGGTGTTATAAAAATAAAAATATAATTAAAGGAGGTAAGATACAGAAAGGGTAGAAAATATAAAGGAAAAGTTTTCTTACCCTACACAGAAGAGGACCGAGGTTCAGATCAGTCAGTGGAATGAGATGTAGTATATTATTTAAAGTTGCAATGATAAATACTAAAAAAACATAATCATTAGATTCTCAAATTAGTATGAGTTACAAAGACAAGAAGCAGACATTATTTAATTCAGTTCTTAAATTATGTTCTGCATTTTACAATCGAGAAGCAATGTTCCTTATCTATATCATATTATCCTCCTGGATGGAGTCCTGCCCCTTCTCCTCCCTTAGTACCACCAACTCAAAGCCAAATCAAGAGGCAATGGATAGAATTTTACATCATAAGGTGAGATCATTAATTTAATATTATATCACCTCAGCTGCTAAGAAATTGGGCAACTCTCTCTTTAACTTCACCTTCTTATCTTCCTTGACATATCTACAACTAACCTTATTCTTTCTGTTGCAAATCAACTTAGCTTCTCTTTCTCCATCCAGGTTTATAAAGATCTGCATTTTTCTGACAAAATAGTTCCACACATGTCCATTTTTATACCAAGACAGTCTTTCCCTAGGAGAAATTCTCCCATTAATCCTTTTCTCCTTTCTTCTCCTCTTTATCTCCAGATAACATGTATGTAGTCAGATGTTAAACACAGGTGTGTTGTTATATTTTATGAAGTGGCCAAAAAAAAATTCTTGAAGATTTAAAAACTGCTCACCCAGAAAACTAGTAAAAGATTATCCTTAAGATGTCTTTCATTTTTAAATGGATGTTGTTTATGAAATAAAAACTACCTTAGGTTGAGAAGTAAATCATTTCATATATTTGTCATTAAGAAAATTATTTTCTTGTAGATTTTAAATTTCCTTATAAGTATATTCGCCAAATAATACATGATGAAGGAATACACAGAATCCAAAGAAACTGGGAAACAGATTCCAGTGCCATCTGGGAAGTCAAGGAGATGCTTAACACATCTCCTCTGGTGGGAGAATGGCATAGATTACATTTTACAAAGGGTGAAAAATGAACAAAGTAAAAGTTTGAACTTAATTCAAGTACCTTTTCTGTAACTTTCTCTTCAAGCACTACAAGTCTGAGCTTCCCCTAAATTATCCACTCCTTTTGAAGTATGATTATATTTCTCTACAAAGACTAAAAAATCTTGAGACTCAAACTTGAGTTGTTTCTATCACAATAAAATGTAGTATTTCCTTATATCACAAGTTAATATCTAAATAAATGTTAATGGGTGACAATAAACTTTTTAAAAAATACCTTGGGGACGCCTAGATGGCTCAGTTGGTTAAGCATCTGCCTTTGGCTCAGGTCATCATCCGGGGTCCTGGGATGGAGCCCATATTGGGCTCCTTTCTCAGCAGGGAGTTTGCTTCTCCCTTTGCCTCCTACTTCCCCTGCTTGCGCACTTGTGTGCGCTCTCTCTCTCTGACAAATAAAATCCTTAAAAAAGATATTTTTAAAAAATTAAATTAAATTAAAAAGACTTTGATGATCAGTCCATTAAACATTTATTATTGTAACAAATAGGGATATTAGAAAGCATGGAAGAAATTGTATAATTGTAAAAGATTGTTGTGTGAATAATGTGTATGATTAAAGCCAATATATTCTATCGCTAAACATATTTTTCTCCATCCATTTTCAGAATTGCTTTTGCTAAAAGTATACCACAAACTTATTAATAAAGGTTGTGTCTACGTTACAAAGCTTGGCAATTTTTAGGGTATAGGTTATACAGTGAAGGTGGGAAGATACTGATGAGATTCATCAGCATTAAGGCAAATGGTTTCATTTCAGGGGAAACTAGAAAGGAGAGATCAAGCACTCCAGAATTAAAGGGTTCATTCAGTCTTACATAAGCTCTATAAATCATAGTATGTGTCTTCTTTTTTTTCTTTTTAATGATTTTTTTATTATGTTAGTCACCATACAGTACATCCCTGGTTTCCGATGTAAGGCTCGATGATTCATTGGTTGTGTATAACACCCAGTGCACCATGCAATACGTGCCCTCCTTACTACCCATCACCTGTCTATCCCATTCCCCCACCCCCCTCCCCTCTGAGGTCCTCAGTATAGTATGTGTCTTAATTCCTTTTTTGTGTACAACAGATTGAGGTTGCAAAGCACTTCCACTAAAATTGTTTTAGTGAATAAATGAAACTTAGTGGGGTTTTTTCCCCCTCCTTGTATGAGAGCCATGAGTTTGTTTTACCTGAACCTGACCTAAGCCAATAGGTACCAATCATCTTTTGTGAATTAAATTATAATATAATACACTAGGAAATAGGCTACTGAAATTAATCATATATAAAATGAAATCTTATTATAATGCTCATATTAACTCTTAATGCACTGTTTCCAAAATTTCCAGACTTCATTTATCTTTATTGTTTTGTCATACCATCCCACAATCTGTACCATCAATAACTTAGCAGTTCTCTTTCTAATGGTCAACTTTTTTTTTTAAAGATTATTTATTTTAGAGAGAGAAAGAGAGTACTTGGGGGCAGGCAGGGGTAGAGGCAGAGGGAGAGGAAGAGAAGCAGACTCCAAGCTGAGGGTGGAGCCCAACACCAGGCTGAATCCCATGACACTGAGATCATAACCTAAGCCAAGATCAGGAGTCAGACGCTTAACCAACTGAGCCACCCAGGCGCCCCTTCTAATGGTCTACTTTTTAAAGATATCTTTCTCTCTCTCCTGAAATAAGATTTGAATATATTTTTCTAATTCACATAAAAATAATTAACAAATAAATTAAAAAGATTGTTCATGTGCCTGCCCCTAATATTACTTTCATAGTCTATCAGTAATATATTTACCTCCCCTTGGGAAATACTATTTTAATGATATCTTTTGTATGCTATGCATCATTTAATATTGTATTTTCCCTTCAACAATTAGGTGTGTATTTAAAGAGAAGTCATGAATGACTTCATATTAAAGAGAAGTCGTGAATGAATACAAAACTATAGGTGAAGGGTATAGCCAACAACATGTTTTGTCTTTAGTTATAGTTACATAGAAATAAATATTTGTCAAAGGTATATGTGATATCCAAGATGTCCATGAAAATAAGAATAATGAACTAACCTTTTTCTTTCTTTCTTTCTTTCTTTCTTTCTTTCTTTCTTTCTTTCTTTCTTTCTGGATCAGGCTTCTGTTGAATATTTGATTCTGTACAACTTTTAGATTTATAAAGAATCTGTCCTTTCCAGGTCAAATTTTAAGTAGGTCTATTCACATTTTTTTCAACAAAGATACAATGTCAAAGTTCAGTTTATTCTTAAAGAAAAATGGCATTATTCTTTTAAGTTCCATTAGTTTATTAGACTGATTCCTCCTAACTTGATAAATCAAATGATAAAAGACCACAATAAAAACATTTATGACATAAGGAATTTTCCAGGCTCTATTTATTGGCTAACATATTTTGCTATCAAAATTGAGTAAATTCCATAAGCTCATTCTGTTACAAGCCTATAAAGATACCAGGAAGAAAAACTACGTGCATGGCTTACAGACAGTCCTAATGTTTGCAATAGCCAGATTATTTAGTAGTTTAAGCAAAGGGTATTTATGAATGTTTCAAAAGATAACCAAAAAAAAAAAAAAAAAAGGCTGAACTCATCCAATATATTTCATGGGTTTTTTTTTCCTCTAGGATAACAGTTGTTAGAAAATAAACTTAAGAGTAGTGCCAATCACAGTATACAAACATAATGAATGAGGTTAATATATATTATAAAATATGTTATATTATTTCACAATTGAAATTTCTTTCCCCCAATGAAATCACTCAATGAAAGCTTTCCAAAAAATTGATCACTTGATCTGATTTCAAGATTATTTAAATTAAAATCTATGTTTAATCTCATTACAACAAGATTAGAGAAATATTCCTAATATATTTCAAGAAGAAATGGAAATACAGAAAAATATAAAGGTAAAATACCTAAAAGAAATAAAGGAGAAATGAAAGACAAAAGATGTCCAAAAGTAATTTAGAAATAATAAAACATTATCCTGGAAAAGTAGCCCAATCTCAAATATTATATACAGTCTAAAATTAAAAACCATCTTATTTAGAAATACAACTAATAGCATTAAATATCACTCCTATTCTCAGCAGTAATACATCATTAAAATTTGTAAGCCACTCGTTCTTAAAATTTTTTTAATTAAACAACAAAAAAAGATATTGCTACCTTATGTATCCAGTCTGCTGTGTAAGTTTAGAAGCTACCATTCTAAGCTAACAACAAAAGTTGAAGAAACTGAAAAAAACTCTTCTAAGATCCATCAGAGAGTGAGATCACAAGGCAAAATGATGCCCCCCAAAATGGAGGGACAAATAGGTAGATTCAGAGAATTAGAACTTACAGAAGCAGAAACCTAAGAGCAGAAACCTCCTTGGGAAACAGTACAGGTAGAAAAACCAAAACTGTAATTGACAAATTCCTAGAGGCTCCGTGTGGGGAATTCTGCAAGTTAAAACTCCAAGGAGATGCAGTCATAAGGGAACGCCCACACTTTGTAAATTTCACCTCCAGGAGTTCTACCAGTGCTGCACAGTGAATAATAGAGAAACATCCCCTTATTCTTCTGGCAGAGGAAGGAAAAAATTAACCATTTTAAAATACACCAGAGCGTTCTGTTCTATTTTACCAGAAACTAACCTAATAGGGTTTTATCAGAATCTAATCCACACAGGGAAAGGGAAATACCGACTACAGCCTACTCTAATCATCCTGTCCAAACTAAGCAGACCAAAAAAAAAAAAAAAAAAAAAAAAAAAAAACTGAGAGACACTGGTAAATTTCACAGACCAGGTCACTGCCTCACGAAAAGACTCAGACCAATCATAAAACTATAATGCTTTCTCTTTCCCAGCCCCTTATTACCATATTACTAAAGGCCTATTTAAGGCAATTCCTCCAACCCAGTACATCATGTCCACCTGTCCACCAAATTACAAAGCATACTAAAAGGTAAAAAATACAGTCTGAAGAGAATGAACGTATATCAGAATCATAGATATGGCACAAATGTTGCAATCACCACGCATTTTTTTAAACCATGATTAAAATGCTAAGGGATTTAACGGGCAGGGTAGACAACAGGAAATAACAGACAGATAACAAAAGCAGAGAAATGGAAATTTTAAGAAATAATCAAAAAGAAATGTTAAGAGATTAAAAAATATATATCAGAAATGAAGAATATCTTCGATGGGTAGGTAAGTACACTGGATATGGCTGAGGGAAGATCTCTGAGCTGAAGGCTATGACAAAAGAAATTTCCAGAACTATTTAAAAAATAGTAAAACAATAACAACAACAAGAAAACCAGAATATCTAAGAACTGTAGGACAACTCTAAAAGGGGCAACATATGCTTAATGGGAATACAAGAAGGAGAAAAGAGATAAGTACAGAAGAAATATTCAAAGCAATAATGACTGAGAATTTCTCCCCAAATTAATATCAGACACCAAACAACCTATCTAGGAAACTCATAAAACACCAAGCAGGATTAATGCAAAAACAAAACAAAACAAAAAAACCTACTCCCAGGATATCATATTCAATCTACCAAAATAAATAAATAAATAAATAAATAAATAAATAAAGATTAAAAAAATCTTGAAAGAACCCAGAAGGAAAAAAACCTTACCTACAGAGGAACAAAGATAAAAATCACATCTGCCTTGTCCTTGGAAATTATGCAAGCAAAAGAAAAGGAAGTGAAATATTTAAAATGTGGAGAGAGGGTAAGAAAAACTACCAACCTAGAATCCAGCACCCTGTGAAACTGTCCTTCAAATTGAAGAGAAATAGACTTTCTCAGACGGATGAAAATTGAGGAACTCTGTTAACAGCAGACCTGCCTTGCAGAAATGTTAAAATAAGTTCTTCAGTGAGAAGGAAAATTACATAGGTCAGAAAATCAAATCTACATGAAAAAAGAGCAGGAATAAGCAACAGTAATATACAGAATTGTCCTTCTTGTACTCTTTTCTTTTTAAGTTTTTTTCATTCCAGGTACTTAAAATACAGTGTTACATTAGTTCCAGGTGTGCAATACAGTGATTCAACACTTCCATACATTACCCGGTGCTCATGACAATTACACTCTTTAATCCCCATCCCTTATTTACCCATCCCCTCACCCTCCTCCCTTCGGGTAACCATCAGTTTGTTCTTTATAGTTAAAAGTATGTTTCTTGGTTTGTCTCTCTTCCTCTTTTTCCCCCCTTTGCTTATTTGTTTTGCTTCTTAAATTCCACATACGAGTGAAATTACATGATATCTGTCTCTGACTGACTTATTTCACTTAGCATTATACTCTCCAGCTCCATCCATGTCATTGTAAATGGCAAGATTTCATTCTTTTTTTGTGGCTGAATAGTATTCCAGTGTGTGTGTGTGTGTGTGTGTGTGTGTGTGTGTACATATACACACATATACAACCTCTTCTTTATCTATTCATCAATCTATGGACACTTGGGCTGCTTCCATATTTTGGAAATTGTAAATAACACTGATATGAGCATAGGGGCACATGCATCTCTTTGAATTAGTATTTTTTTTTTTAATTCATTGGGTAAATACCCACTGCTGCAATTTCTGGATCACAGGGTAGTACTGTTTTTAACATTTTGAGGAACCTCCATAATGTTTTCAGTAGTGACTGCACCAGTTTGCATTCCCACCAATAAAGCAAGAGGGTTTCCCTTTCTTGGCATCTTCACCAACACCTGTTGTTTCTTGTGTTTATTGTAGCCATTTTGATAGGTGTGAGGTGATATCTCATTGTAGTTTTAATTTGCATTTCCTTGATGATGAGTGATGAAGAGCATCTTTTCATGTGTCTTTTGGCCATATGGATGTCTTCTTTGGAGAAATGTCTGTTCATATCTTCTGCCCATTTTTTAACAGGACTATTTGTTTTTTGGGTGTTGAGATGTATAAGTTATTTATATATTTTGGATACTAACTCTTTATTGGAGATGTCATTTAGAAATCTTCTTCCATTCCATAGGTTGCCTTTTAGTTTCGTTGATTGTTTCCTTTGCTGTGCAGAAGATTTTTATTTTGATATAGTACCAATAGTTTATTTTGCTTTTGTTTCCCATGCCTTAAGAAACCTATCTGGAAAAAAAAGTTGCTATTGCCTATGTCAAAGAGGTTACTGCCTGTATTCTCTTCCATGACTTTTATGTTTTCAGGTCTCACATGTAGGTCTTTAATCCATTTTTTATTTATTTTTGTGTATGGTGTAAGAAAGTGGTCCAGTTTCTTTCTTTTTCATGTTGTTGTCCAGTTTTCCCAATACCATTTGCTAAAGTGACTATCCTTTTCCCACTGGATCTTCTTTCCTGCTTTGACAAAGATTAATTGACCATATAAATATGGGTTTATTCCTGGGTTTTCTATTATGTTCTATTGATCTCTATGTCTATTTTTGTGCCATTACCATACTGTTTTGATTACTATAGCTTTGTAATGTAACTTGAAGTCCAGAATTGTGATAACGCCCTTTATGAATATTGTTTTGGCTATTCAGGGCCTATTTTGGTTCCATACAAATTTTAGAATTGTTTGTTCTAATTCTGTGAAAAATGCTGTTGGCATTTTGGTAGGGATTGCATTAAATGTGTAGATTGCTTTGGATAGTACAGCCATTTTAATTTGCTCTTCCAATCCATGAACATGGAATGTCTCTCCATTTCTTTGTGTCATTTTCAATTTCTTTTATAGTTTTCAGAGTACAGGTCTTTCACCTCTTCGGTTAGGCTTATTCCTATGCATTTTATTATTTTTGGTGCAATTATAAATGAGATTATTTTCTTAATTTCGCTTTCTTCTGCTTCAATATTGGTGTAGAGAAATGCAAAAGATTTCTATACATCAATTTTGTGTCTTGAGACTTTACTGAATTTGCTTATATAAGTTCTAGCAGTTTTTTTGGTGGGGCCTTTGGGTTTTCTACCTATGTATAGTATTATATCATCTGCAAATAGTTAAAGTTTTACTTCTTCCTTACCAATTTATATGTCTTTCATTTCTTTTTGTTGGTTGTTTGCTGTGGCTAGGACTTCTAGGACTATATTGAATAAAAGTGCTGAGAGTAGACATCCTTGTCTTGTTCCTGACCTTAGGGGAAAAGCTCATAGTTTTTCTCCATTGTGGATGATATTAGCTGTGGATTTTCATATATGGACCTTCTTATGTTGAGATAGGTTCCCTCTAAACCTACTTGGTTGAAGGTTTTTATCATGAATGTGTGTTGTACTTTGTCAAATGCTTTTTCTGCATCTGTTGAAACGGCCATATAGTTCTTACTGATGTGAAGTATCATGCTGATTGACTTGTGAAGTCTGAACCACCTTGCAACCCAGGAATAATTCGACTTGATTGTGGTGAATGACTTCTTTAATGTATTGTTAAATTCAATATCCTAGTATTTTGTTCAGGATTTTGCATCTATGCTCATCAGGGATATTGATCTGTAGTTCTCTATTTTTAGTGGTATCTTTATCTGGTCTTCATATCAGTGTAATAATGGCCTCATAAAATGAATTTTGAAGCTTTTCTTCCTTTTCTACTTTTTTGTAATAGTTTGAGAAGAATAGGCATTAATTCTTCTTTAAAAGTTTGGTAGAATTCCCCTGTGAAGTCATGTGGTCCTAGAATTTTGGGTTTTTTTGCTGGTAATTGGTCTGTTCAAATTTTCTATTTCTTCCTGTTTCATTTTGGTAGTTTATATGTTTCTAGTAACTTATCTATTTATTCTGGGATGTGCACTTTGTTGGCATATAGTTTTTTATAATATTCTCTTATGACTGTATTTCTGTGGTGTTGGTTGTTATTTCTCCACATTCATGATTTCACTTGAGTCCTTTCTCTTTTTTCTTTTTAATTCTGGATAGAGGTTTATCAATTCATTGACTTTAGAATTGCTGAATCACCATATTGTACACCTGAAACTAGTATAACACTGCATGTAAAGTATATTGGAATTTAAAGATTAATAAAAAAGAAACTATACATATACACATAAAAACAAGCATATTATCATTTACATGAGCAACGAGAAAATGAACACTGAAGTTTAAATCTAAAAAAATATGTACAAGATGTGTATGAGGAAAACTATATATCTCTGATGAAAGATATCAAAGAAGAACTCTATAAATGGAGAAATATTCCATATTCATGGACAGAAAACTCACTATTGATAGCCAAGATGTCAATTCTTTGCAATTTGATCTATAGATTCAATGCAATTCAAATCAAAATATTAGCAAGCTATTTTGTGAATATCAACAAACTAATTATTAAGTTTATAGAGAGAAGTAATAGACCCAGAATAGCCAAATCAATATTTAAAAAAGGATGAAGTTGGATGAATGACATTACTCAACTTTAAGACTTACTATCAAGCTAAAGTAATCAGGACAGTGTAGTATTGGCAAAAGAACAGACAAATAGATCAATGGGACAGAATACAGATCCCATAAATAGACCTACATAAATACAGTCAACTGTCTTTAACAAAGGAACAAAGGCAATACAATGGAGCAAGACAGTCTTTACAACACATGGTGCTGGAACAAATGGTGATCTACATGGGAAAAAAAAAGATTCTAGACACAGACCTTATACCCTTCACAAAAATGAACTCAAATGGACTAAATGTGAAATACAAAATCACAGAACTCCTGCGAGATAACATAGGAGAAAAGCTAAATAACCTTGTGTAAGGTAATGAATTTTTAGATACAATACAAAAGTCATGATCAATGAAATAAATAATTGATAAGCTGGAATTCATTAAAATTAATAACTTATGCTCTATGAAATACATTGTCAAGAGAATGAGAGCACAGGACACAGACTGGGAGAAAATGTCTGCAAAAGAAGTATCTGATAAAGAAGTGTTATCTAAAATATACAAAAAACTCTTAAAATTCAACAATAAGAAAATCAACAACCCAACTGAAAAATTGGCCAAGGACTTGAACAGACAATGCACCAAAGAAGATATACAGATGGAAAATCAAAATGAAAATGAAAAGGTGTTTAAGTATATGAAAAGAGCTTTAACATCATTTGTCATTAGAAATTACAAATTAAACCAACAATGAGATACCCCTACATACTTATTAGAATGGCCAAAATCCTTGGGGCGCCTGGGTGGCACAGCGGTTAAGCTTTTGCCTTCGGCTCAGGGCGTGATCCCGGCATTATGGGATCGAGCCCCACATCAGGCTCCTCTGCTATGAGCCTGCTTCTTCCTCTCCCACTCCCCCTGCTTGTGTTCCCTCTCTCGCTGGCTGTCTCTATCTCTGTCAAATAAATAACTAAAATCTTTATAAAAAAAAAAAAAAAAAAAAAGAATGGCCAAAATCCAAAACACTGACAGCACCAAATGTTGAAGAGGATGTGGAGCAACAGGAACTCTCATTCATTCCTGGTAGGAATCCAAAATGGTACATCCACTTTGGAAGACAGTTGGGCAAACCTAAACATACTCTTACCATATGATCCAGCAATCATGTTCCTTGGTATTTACCCAAATAAACTGAAAACATGTCCACATTAAAACAGATGCACATGGATGTTTATAGCAGCCTTATTCTTAATTGCCAAAACTTGGAAGCGATCAAGATTTCCTTCAGTAGGCAAATGAATAATTAAATTACAGTATAACTAAAAAATGGGCAGAAAACATGAATAAACATTTTTCCAAAGACATGCAGATGGAGAACAGACACATGAAAAGATGTTCATTATCGCCCCCCAATCAGGGAAATACAAATCAAAATCACAGTGAGATATTACCTCACACCTGTCAGAATGGCTACAATCAACAACAGAAGAACCAAAAGGTGTTGGTGAAGATGTGGAGAAAAGGGAACCCTCTTGCACGGTTGGTGGGAATGCAAATTGGTACAGCCACTCTTGGAAACAGTATGCAGGCTCCTCAAAAAGTTAAAATAGAACTACCCTACAATCCAGCAATTGCACTACTAGGTATTTACCCAAAGTATACAAAAATACTAATTCAAAGATATACATATACCCTTATGTTTATAGTAGCATTATTTACAATAGCCAAATTACAGAAACATCCCAGTGTCCATTAACTAATGAACAAATAAAGAAGATGTGGTATATATACACAATGGAATATTATTCAGCCACAAAAAAAGAATGAAATCTTGCCATTTGCAAGGACATGGATGGAGCTAGAGAGTATGCCAAGTGAAATAAGTCAGTCATAGAAAGACAAATACCATATAATTTTACTCATATATGGAACTTAAGAAACAAAACAAATGAGCAAAGGGGGATATAAGAGGGAGAGGGACAAATTAAGAAACAGACTCTTAACTATGGAGAGCAAACTGATGGTTATCAGAGGGGAGGTGGGTGAGGGGATGGGTAAATAGGGGATGGGGATTAAGGAGTGTCATGAGCACCGGGTGCTGTATGGAAGTGTTGAATCACTATATTATACACTTGAAACTAATAATACATTGTATGTTAATTAACTGAGATTTAAAAACTTAAAAAAAATAAACTACAGTATATCCGGAGAATGGAATAATACTCAGTACTAAAAAGAAATGAGCTATCAAACCCTAAAAAGAAATAAAACTTAAATACATACACTATGTTGCATACGTGAAAGAAGCCCATTTGAGAATGCTACACACTGTATAATTCTAACCATGTGACATTGTAGAAAGGTCACAATTATGGAAACAGTAAAAAGTTCAATTGTTGCAGGACATAGTAGGGATGGAGAGATAAATAGGCAGATCTCAGAAGATTTTTAGGGCAGTGAAACTATTCTACATGATGTTATCAGAGTGGTTATATGTCATTATACATTGCCAAAAATCCACAGAATATACAAAACCAAGAGTGAACCCTCATGTAAATGATGGACATTGGATGATAATGATGTGTCCTTGTAGGTTCATCAATCATAACAAATGTACCTCTGTGGTGTGGAACTCTATATTTTCTACTCAATTCTGCTATATCTCAATTGAATCTCAAATTGCTCCCCAAAATTAAATTAAATTAAAATTAAAGATTATTTTCAGGGCTATGCAAATTAAACAGGGCTTACCTTGGCAAGGTAGTGGGAAGCTGGACAGTGGGGAAAAAATGAAACATTTATTAAGAAAAATTAAATAATTATTGGTAAAGTTCAGCATTTTCCAAGGTACTCATCAAAAGAAATTTTTCTTTAGGAAATAATTTTGAAAAACTCTACTATATTCTCTCTTAGAAAACAACAGTGCATGTTTGTTAATAAGTTCTGAAATAAAGAAACCTATTTAACCTTGTTTAATGCAGTGTTTATGTATTCAGCAAACCCATTTATAACATTTCCTTCACAGGAGGTACTCTTCTAGGCATTTTTTCAAATATTAACTCTTGATTAAACTTCTCATAAGAACTAACTCAATTAAAATTCCCACAAGAAGTATTTGAGGGGGGTACTATTATTATTATTCCCATTTTATAAATGAGAAAACTGAGTCACAAAGAAATTAAGTAAATTTACCAAGTCAGCAGCTTATAATCTGTGGCTAGGATTCATCAAACATATAAGCATAGAGCCAGTTTCTAATATAAAACTATGAAAATAAAATGTAATTAGTACTCTGATATACTTTGGAAATTAATGCTAGATCACGTTTTAGTTTTCAAAAACATTTCCTTTGGATTTTCTTCTTGGGAAGTACGATCACCCTAGAGATAGGTAGCACAGAGATACTTTATAAATACTAAATGGGCTTTCCAAGATTTCAGAGATAAGTGATGAAGTTAAAATTTCGTTTTGGTTTACTGAGCTCTGAAGTCTGTTCTCTTTGCAATATGCCCTGCTAAAAAAAAAAAAAAAAAAAGTGAGATTTTTCCACTCTACAAATGAAGATGGCCAAGGAAGAGGTGAGGGGATAATGTACTTTAAAACTAGAAGGTATCTGAAGGCCAACTGTAAAATTGTAAGGACACTTACTCCCAGGCTAAGGTACTTGGACTTGATTGAACAAAAGAAAATGGTGATTTAGTGAGGGTTTTTTGCTGATCAGGAAATAATGAAAGGAGTTCTCTGTAAAGGTGAATCCACACAATATGAACAATGCTTGGAACACAGAAGGAACGGAATCTGGGAAAACCACCAAATTATTAAATTAGCAGTGTGGTCTAAAATAAAAGGTTGTCTGATTAAAATAACTCATTTTATGCTCCTCAATTATACACAAGAAGGTTTATATATGTAACATTAGAGTTAAACACATTTACATAAAAATGGAATAATTTTCTATTTACTGTTCATATACATCTCTATTATCCTATTTCCTCTACAGTCACACTGAAGTTCCTTCTTAGCTTCCCGTCAGGGAGAGAATAGTAATTTCTCTTTTAGACCCAAGAGATTATTGCTACCCTATTGCACAAAATGGGGAAGCATGTGCTATAAATCTACAAGGAATCCTTTGCTAACTTCTATATCTCTTTTATCTGCATTTTATGGTAAATCCTTTTTCTTTAAAGGCATCTGGGCTCTTTTCAGCTTAAAGCCAACAAATACAAAAGAACATATCTTAAGGCAATTATATAGTGCTTGTTTTCACATGATTAGGTCAACGTGACAAATACTCAAAACTGAAACAGAACGCCAAACCGTGCTGCTCACAAGGACATGCGCACAGCCTTAAAGGACTTTTCAAGGTTGTGACAAGAACGTGAAGCAAGAATCCCTCCAAAAAAAAAAAAAAAAAAAAGGCAAATCTGAGGAATGGAAAGTTAATTTTGACCATGAAATATATATGCATATACGTCTTAATGTGATTTTTTAATATTGGATAACCAACACAAAACAGCTACATATGTTCCCATCTTTGGGTATGAGTTCATTCAGTCTCAGAGAAAATGATCTCATGGGCCTACATACTTACCCATAGACATGCAGAACCCATAGGACTGTTTTCAGGAAAGCTATTGTGCATTACAAGGTCAAGGCATTACAAGGATCCCCATCCTGGCTTCGGGGTAGGGTGCACATTTTGAGCCCATTTCTGCTGGCTCTGTCAGTATATTAAGCTGCAGTCTGCATGAAGTTTCTATTCTCGTTTCCATTCTGTTGCTTTCAATGTTTTTGGAATCAGTTGAAGTTGAAACATCTTGGAAGTAAAGTTTGGTTTTCTGAACCCCCTGGTTTCAATTATTTTTAAATCTGACGCACAAACACTGCTTTTAAAGATATGTGACTAAAGTGCCAAATAAGGATCTTTTGATTTTTTGAAATACATGTGGTTGAAATTTGAGACCTGGCTGCTGCCAAGCTGCAGTTCAGGGAATAGAATACTGGCACAAGAAAATGAGCTGTTGTTCAGAGGATAATGTTAGAAGGAACTGTCCTACAGAAGGAAAATGTAAATTTTCATGATTTAGCTTATGCTTGTGGGACAATTCCATAATCCTTTGTTAAACATGTAAAAGTTGAAATGCTGACTCTCCTGTTGTTCATTCAGGTTCTCAGCTGTAAGTTTCTCCTATTTATAAGCCCGACATAGATTGATTCCTTATAATAATAATTTTTAAAAATACATTTACAAGATAACAAGACACATTCATAGTAATTCAAACAGTCCCCTATTTTTAAGTGTAACCTATACGTAATAGGTATTGATTTCTCTAAGAGAAAAGTACAGTAATTTAATATACCTTTCTGGTGCAACTGGAACTGTGGTAAGATCATTTAGGCTAAAATGTTATTCAGGGAGAAAGTATCAAAGTATAATTTACCTGTTTGTGGCAGGTATTATAAGCGAGTGCCTCCAATAACTTATACTAGAGCATTCATGGTAGAAGTCACTGTAGTTCGTCATCTAGTATTTTAGCTAATGCTATACATAAAAAGAAAAATCAATGGTGCTATCATTTTTGACTACGTAATGGTAGATGCCACATCTGGCAAAATATACCAGAAACTCTTATATCAATTGGAAAGATATAAAAGCTGAAACTAGATTATGCTGCCAAAGAGGACCATGAAGAAATAGCAAAATCATATAAGAAAACTAACATGCAATAAAATCAAATAGGGGCAAATTTTAAGAACCATAACAGGAATGGAAAAAGTACTATTTAAATATTTCCAGAGGATATTACCAAATTCTTAGGATTGGTTACCTGAGACAAGTAGGACTCGAAGAGCAAAGTGATACTTTTATTATTTTTCATAATTCTGTACTGTCTGAATTACTCGTATAGTAAGTTATTTTACAGTAACAAAATAATACATGAAGATAGATAAAAGGTCTCTTTGGTAACATATGTTAACTATGCAGTTATAGAACATCAAATCTACAGGTTAAATGCAAAAACATAAATTAGCTAAGCATAAGCATATAAAGTGTAACCACTACAGAGCTGAATATCCAGATGAACTAACTTTTACTATTTATTCAGATGCTTTAATAGTATAAGGCACAACCCCAAAATCATTATCTACAAGTATGAAAGAAGGACAAAATAGACACATATCATATGACTTAAATTCACATGTATTAATGTAGTAATCATATGGGAAATCACTGAAGAAAATAGCTAAGGGTGATGAGAGCATTTTATGAATATTATATGTTTATGAGAGACTCTAGAATACAAAGTGTTATTTTTTTCTAAATGTTCTTAAAAGTGTTTCAGACAAAAGTTAATACTTCACAAATATTTATTTGGAAACTAGATGAAGTTTGGTAAATTTAAGAGAATGACAGATTCCAATTAGACATGTGAAAAGAGACTTGCGAGTGGGCACTGATAAATAGTAAAAAGAAACTCATATGAGGACTGAAAAAATAACACCGTGATTAAAGTCTAGGGCATTCACATTGTAGGAAAGCCCACTCTCCTCAGATGCCTTATTTGGCATTTGTGGAATACCTATAGATACTTGAATCATGTTGAAAGTGATTATGTACGTCTTCTTTTGACCTATTTTAAATTCTCTCCCTAAATATACAACTGGACCAGGGAGAATATGGGTTTAAGAAGGTGAAAGTGAAAGCAGACCATCTTACTTGACCTTCTGAAGTTTAAGGATTTGATGGAGTAGTATAATTTGTGGTATCAATCTTGTTAAATCGCTATTCTGTAAGAAGAGCTGTTATTATTCCATTATGAGAAACAGAATGTCTTTGTTTTGTACGTTGGCTAGTTTTATTTAGTAATGCATGTACATTGTGCTGTTTACCACCAGATTGTGCTACATCTTAAGCAAATCCACATGCAGGTGACTTCCTCCCATTGAGGACCACAGTCTAGAGGTTCTGCATAATGGTGTTCATGGTTCAGGCTTCTATTACTTCATTTTCATGAATTATATTTAGGTCATAGTTTTTGCTCCTATGTACTACACAGATAAAAGCAAATCCTGAAGTTTAAGCAGACTGACTGTGCTTCATGCAGATATTACAAATTTATGTGCTATAATTCCACTGGACACCTAGGACAGTATTTGTTCTCCTTTGGGCTGAATTAAAGGGATTAATAAATAATTCTGGATTTTATAGGCAAAAACATACATATATTTATTTTTTCTAGCTGTAGAGAATAAAGCATATGGAAATTATCTCTTCTAGTCCCCAAACACAGAAATGATAGATAACAGCTTCTTTTTGTTTAAAATATGGAGACAAATTAATAAAATTTGTAATTTTACCTTGTAAGTTCAATTTATAATTTGAACAGGTATATACCCATGAAGCAGAAAAAGATAACTCAGAAGAAGTAAAAGCAATTGAAAATCTAGTCTTGTAGCCCATGAATGTAGAGCCAAATACAGACTAAGAGGTCATGGACTAGACCTGCATAAACCTGGAAGCCAAATCTGTGCCATTTTCGTACGAAAGGGATTAGAAGTAAACTACCAGACCACAGCCCAGCACAGATGCAAAGTTAGGGGTGTGTGCCATGGATATGCGCCACTACACAGGCCAAGAATTTTAAGCCAAAGAGCTACCATGTTCAAGCCCTGAACCTTGTAAGTCCAGGGCAGAAAGAAACATAAAGCAATTATACGGACCATCAAAAACCCACATAGGATAAGTTTACAAACAAGAGTCATAATGAACAAAAGTACATGAATTGCTGATGCAACAACTATTTATTGGGTACCTACTATATGCCAGGCGCTCTGCCAGTGCTAGGGAAACAACAGTGAAAAACAAATAGTTACAAATCATGCCCTCATAGAGCATACACTATGCACAGCTAGAGTAAAAGCAAACACACAAACAAGTATGTAAGAGGGTTTACTGCCTCCAACAGAAAAGAATTTGAACACAGGAAATCAAGCTAATAAAGTAATTTGAAAAGGTGTTCAAAGAACTAGGTTTAAATATCTCAAAGAGATTAAAAAAAAAGATTTTAAGAAAGAATAATATGTGATGATAAAACGACAGGAAAAAAACAAATTAGAAGTTTTAGAATTAAAAAAATAGAGTCAGTAGGGAAATTTTAAAACCTATAGGCTAAATCTAGTCTTAAAGAAAATTAAAAACCAAATTAATAAGTTGTAAGACAAGACTAATGGAATCTTTCAGAAAGTAACAGTGTCGGGGAGAAGGAGGGTAATCAAGAGATATGAGAAACAGTTTGAGGAGCATATATACCTGCCTAATTCCGGAAGAAAAAAACAAAACAAGACAGAAAAGACCACAAAGTTGTAATACCTGAAGATCTAAGAGCTGACAATTTCCCAGAAATAATGATATCAATCTTCAGGTTAAAAAAAAAATCCACCACATGTATAATCTAAATCTCTATACATCATAATGAAATTTGCTACTCTTTGCAGCAAAGAAAAATTTTTAAGTTTTCCAGAAAAAGACCAAATTTTCTATAAGGAAACTTCACCAATCAGATTGATGGCAGACCTCTTATTCATAGAAATATGTGACAGAAGTCAGATAATTAATATATTTAGATGGCTCTGGGAAAATGACCTTGTACTTCATATATGCCCAGCCAGACTATCACTCAAGAGTTAGAGTGAATTAAAGACATTTTTAGAGATCAAGAACACAGAAATTTTAGTCAGTCTCTCACTGAAAAACAAATTATAAAGGGGATATTTCAGCATGAAGAAATTGACCATGTAGTAAGCCATAAAAATAAAGCTTCCACAAATTCCAAATAACTGATATTCCAAGACTCTCTTTTCTCATCACAGTCCTATGAAGTTAAAAGACAGAAATCGACAGAGCTAAAACAAAAACAGATAAAAATACCACATACCTGAACATCACAAAAATCACATCCAAGTAATGCAGTAATCCATGAGGTAAGAAAAGAAAATCACATTACATTGGCCAGGTTTGAGCTCTAGCATTGACAGCAGGCATCACTTTTTAAAATGCTTCTAAAGTTAAAAATTAAGTACAATGGTTTGCATTGAATTTTAGTAGACACAAACAGGTTCAGTGAAGTTCTCTGTATGTGTGTATTCTTAATACACACATACACAGGGGTGCCTGGGTGGCGCAGTCGTTAAGCATCTGCCTTCAGTTCAGGGCGTGATCCCGGTGTTCTGGGATCAAGCCCCACAGCAGGCTTCTCCCCTAGGAGTCTGCTTCTTCCTCTCCCACTCCCCCTGCTTGTGTTCCCTCTCTTGTTGGCTGTCTCTGTCAAATAAATAAATAAAATCTTTAAAAAAAAATACACACATACACAAATACACATAGGCATGTGTATGTGGGTAAAATATTGAATATTACTGAATGCCTTTTCTACATCTATTGTGATGATCAACAATTCTACTAATAGACTAAGAAAGTATCAGTGATGAGGTGGTAAAGTATTGAGTCAAATCTTCCTTGCATAAACACTATTAATTTTGATGCAATTTTAAAATAACTTCACAAATACAACAAAATTAAGATTATAAAACATTTCAATGTGATGTCCAACATTAGTATTTATAAAATGCCATTTACTCTCTCTCTCCTTTTTTACTAGACTTTTTGATTTACTGAAAAAATAAAACTCAGGGTAAATATTCAAACAGTATAGTTAATACAGTGGAAAAGTACTTCTCTAGTCCCCATTTTCCTGCCCAGAAGAACACTCTTAAGTTACTCTGCATCATTCCAGAATTGTCCATATAACCTATATATTTTTTATTTTAACATAAGTTCACATAAATTTTAATACTATTCTGGGAATTGATGTTTCTAGTTGGAAATATATTTGAGATTTTTTAATGTAAACACAAGGACTTACTCTATTATTTTTAGTGGTTGTATAATATTCCATGGTATAGTTATAGCTTAAGTAAATAAAAGACATTAAGGTAGTTTCCAGTTTTTGCTATCATAAACAGGGCTGCAGAAAATATCTTTGTAGAAATGTTCTTGCACACATGTGCAAGATAGACATGATAAATTTCTAGAAGCGAAATTTCCAGGTCAAAGTAATATATATTTATATTTTTATAGATATGACAAGCTGCCATTAAAAGAGGTTAAAATAATTTCAACTTCACTGCCTTTACATACTGTACATCAGCAGGTACTTTAGTCTTTAAGAAAATAAGCGTGAATCAAGTTCTTATTATTTTAATTTTTATTTAATTATGAACAAGATTGTGCAGTTTAATGTGAAGGTCGTCCATTTGCATTTCTTTTGGGTAAATTAGTTATCCAATATTAAAAATCACAACCCAAACTATATGCATATATATTTCATGGTTACAATTGATTTTCTATTCCTCAAATGTGTTCTTTTTTGAGAGGGCAAAGGGATTCTTGCATCATGTTCTTGTCACAACCTTGAAAAGTCTCTTGAGGCTGTGCTATATCTTTCTGAACAGCATGATGTGGAGTTCTGTTTCAGGTTTGAGTAGTTCTCAAGCTGACCTACTCATGTGAAAATAGCACCATATAATTGCCTTAAGAGTTATTCTTTTGGGGACACCTGGGTGGCTCAATCAGTTGAGCATCTGACTCTTGATTTCAGCTCAGGTCATGATCTCAGGGTTCTGGGATCCAGCCCCGAGTCAGGCTCCACACTTGGTGAGGAATCTTCTTGAGATTCTCTCTCTCCCTCTCCTTCTGCCCCTCTTTCCCTTTCTTTCTCTCAAATAAATAAATAAATCTTTAAAAAAGAAGAGTTATTCTTTTGTGTTTGTTGACTTTAAAATACAAGTTGAAAAGAACCCAGGTGCCTTTAAGAAAAAGGAGGCCTTATTATAAGATGCAGATACAGTATATATAGCAATTGGCAAAGGATTCCTTGTAGATTTATAGCACATACTTCCCCATCCCCATTTAGTGCAATAGTGTAGCAATAGTCCTTTCTTCCTGAGGAGGAGCAGGAAGGAACTTCACTGCCTGTTCAGGTCTTTTACGTAACTTTCCAACATGTTATAGGCCTTTTTCTTACTGATTTGTTACGCACATAACTGAGCAATAAGAATATATATTACAAAAGATATATATTAAAATTAGAAGAAGAAAGAAGAAGCAGGAAGAGAAGCAGAAGGAGAAAGAAAAGGAGGAAAAGGTGAGGAAGGAGTCACCTCACATAGGAACTGATTTCTTTCCATTGACTCTCCTAAATATTGGATCCCTGATTCTTGCTGGTCTCTTTATACTACTCTTGGTCAACTGCCTTTAGAATGGACATAAAATTTTATCTCTACCATCTTAACAAAGGGGAATCCTTCATTACTTCCAAATTACAAATCAACCAGTTAATTATCTGGGCCTGATTCTTTCAAAGTAGTGAATTTCTTAAACAGTTTGAACAGATGAGTACTTACTGACATAAAATAAAACTCAGAATTAATTACTTTATTTTTATTAACTTGTTGAGTTTCATCAATATTCAAGTCTTCCCAGAGTTAAATTTTCCACAGAGACTACAGTCTAGTTCTCTTAGACATAATATGGCTGATGGTGATACTTGTATTTCAAAGGGGCACAATGCACTGAAGTTTACCAGCCTTAGAACCTTCTTGGTCCTACATCTGAGAGTATTTAAGAGGCAGTTCTTAGGCCTTCACTTTTCTATATTACACAGCTAAACGACATCACGTTGTTGTTGTTGTTTTAATTTCTCAAAGCTTTGAAACAAAGTGCTCTGAATATATGGTCATATCCCTTTATTAGTTACAGATGAAATTATATAGTTTGAAGGCTTAAAACTGGTATTTCCTACTTGTGTTTTATTTAATACGATAACACAAAATGGATAAAAAAAAAAAGACTACACTAAAGAATGAGCATAATTAAAATATCATAACCAAGTAGACTACACTGTAAAATTTGCAGTCGCTGAAGCATAAATGAAAAATATCTATTGATAAATACCACAGAAGAAAGCAAAGACTATTCCATTTGGGCACAGATCCTCAGAGAGACAGAGAACGTGAAAGTCTCTATGGCTAAAGCAAATAATAGTACAAAAGGGATTTTCCTTACAAGTTACATTTCTGGTCTGCTAAAACATGACAGTATTATTTTTTTAATGTACAGAAACATTTTCTGAGATCCTATAAATAAAGTAATGCACTTTAAAGAAAAAGTCAAGGAAATTTAATTACATAATCAACAGATGTTTATTTAAATAAGGTTAGATCAAAAGAGGAGAAATTATTTCAAAGACATTGCTTCCAAGTATTTATGTAAAAACAGTTTTCTGGTCATTAAGCTATCTTATAAGCTTATAAAAATAAAATATAACAAAACTATAACAAGGTGAAGCTGCTTGAAGAAATATAATTTATCGAAGGTTTTGATTTAAATCTGTAGCTTGGACTATTTCCTCAAAAGAGTAACAGAGGTTAAGACACATGAGACACATTTTCTGAACCACACTCAAGTTAACCACATTTACCACTGAGAAAGTCAACACCTAAGATACACGCACCTGGGAAATAAAATGGCATAGTCTGTGTTTGCTTTTAATACAGCGTGCTAAGAACAACACACACACACAACAGAATTTAGTCCCACTGTACATGTACATGCTCAAAATGGCATTTGAGCCTTTTCCTGCTCTCTTACTCTCCCCAAAAATGGTTTACCTGGGATCATGGGGGATTTGGCCCCACAAGCTGTAGTTTGCAAATCTCTGCTCTTACATTCTAAACATAGTTGCTGTTACTGTTGAGTTTTAATAAAATACATGTATAATCCAAATTAGCATGTGTTTACTATTTACCTTTAATGAGAATAATATTCTACAGGTAGGTTAATTTGGAAAACTCTGAGTTATCCAGTCAGCCCTCACTCACACAAACTCAGCTATCCTTGCTGCCTTCATTCATTTCAAGAGTAAATTCAAAATGGTTTGAAATAATTTGAGCTTAGTTTGGGCACAGTTCACAACTCCAACACCTATGGCTCAATATATTGCTGCATGTATAAATTCAAAATAAACAATGATAGCACAGTGATTGTAAAGATGAAGAAAAGTACTTGAGTTATCTTAATATTGTAATTCGATGCACAAATCACCCTCTGAATCTTGAAGAATTCATTCTCTTGAAGGCTGTCTTTGTTTCTTTCCTACTTTAAAAAAAAAAAAGTACTTTTATGAAATTAAAAAATCTCAATACCCTATTTTTATTGTCCTTTAAATTTTTACTGGCATGATTATATATACAAAACTCAATTGTCTGCATTTATTTTTCTGTTATTATTACTGTTAGTATTTATTTCATTTCATGAGTACTACTAAAAATAATTTTGTTATCTAAGAAGTATTATAAAATGATCCACTTTGAGGGTGGTTTACATTAGATACAGCACTGTTCCATGTTTTTATTAAGCAAGTACATGCATTTTAAGCATCTATTTACTTGGTAGAAGATTTAAATGTTTTACGTGTGAAAATCATTAATTTAAGATTAAATTAATTTGAGAAATCAACAAAGTGCTAATAATATATTAGAGAAAGTTCAGAGAATATAAAGATTGAAATTTTATAGGACTAACCAGATAAAATAACAGATGCAAAAAATAAGCAAGCTGCTATCATGATAAAGGGCATAATTTCAGAAATGTGTGCTATAACTGTGAAGACATGATAAACTTTAAAACTGGCTTCAGCATTAATTAGATCTAATATAAAAGTGACTTTCCTCAAAAGAGGCTATAAATTTATAGATTCTATACATCTAGACTTTTTCAAATATCATCAGAAAGTCAAAGGGGAAACTTTTGTCAAAATCATATACCTTTATTATCAATTACATGTCAGTCTTTCAAGAGATGAATTCCTGGACTTGTTAAGTATTAGATAAGACTAGGGTCACTAATTCGTTTGAAATTAAACATAACAATGAACAATTTAAATACCTTTAATGTCACATTCTTTAGCATTTACACCTGTTATATGGCTTCAGAGATGTTAATAACATATAGTTTAGGGGCGCCTGGGTGGCACAGCGGTTAAGAGTCTGCCTTCGGCTCAGGGCGTTATGGGATCGAGCCCCACATCAGGCTCTTCTGCTATGAGCCTGCTTCTTCCCCTCCCACTCCCCCTGCTTGTGCTCCCTCTCTCGCTGGCTGTCTCTATCTCTGTCAAATAAATAAATAAAATCTTTAAAAAAAATAACATATAGCTTAATTAATTGAACAAAACTTCACTGAAAATTTATCAAGCATGAGCAAAATATATCCACGCAAGCTTTTGCAAGTCCGTTCTTCAACCAAAAGTAAAAACAAAAAGAGTGGGAGACAAAATGATAGAGTGAGAAGATAAGATTACATCACTGGATCTCAACTGCAAAGTATGTGGTATCATATGCAAAACTTAATTAAATTCCATTGTTTTCTTGTCCGAGCAAAATGCCTTTTTTTTTTTTTTAAGAAAACTTTGGCTTTCCAAGGGTGGTGTCCTTAATAAATATCTATATTGTTTGTGATCTCAATGTTTGCTCTTTAATAAGATTTATAAAGTTCTTCCATGGGGCGCCTGGGTGGCACAGCGATTAAGTGTCTGCCTTCGGCTCAGGGCGTGATCCCAGCGTTATGGGATCGAGCCCCACATCAGGCTCCTCTGCTATGAGGAGAGCTTCTTCCTCTCCCACTCCCCCTGCTTGTGTTCCCTCTCTCGCTGGCTGTCTCTATCTCTGTCGAATAAATAAATAAAAAAATCTTAAAAAAAAATAAATAAAGTTCTTCCATCATTACAAAGCAGTTGCTTTACATACGCCATTGAACACAAATCCAAAGAATTGCCATAGCAAAATGTTTGTGTATCCCCAGGACTAGGTTAAACTGTTAGAATAATTCCAGAGTTCTCTCAACATTAAGAAAACCATAAGTATGCAATCTATATATTTCCCTAAAATCTTTTAAAATTATGAGTTTTGAATGACTTTGAAAAATCTCTATAATCAGGAATTCCTGGTCCAGTGAAAGAACACTGAACTAATCAGGAAACCTGGGCTGAAATTCCAGCAAACACCTAACTTCATTAAACTGGAGTTTCTTAAAATTAACAAATGATATCTGCATTCTTAGATTACTACAACTGAGAACATCAATCCAAAGACAAAGACAAATTGGGCAGAAAAAAATTACTTTTCTGAAGATAAAATCTCAAGATTTTAAAACATTAGGTTAGCAAATCTCCAAACATAACTGAAGAGAACAAAACAATCTCCCATTTATAGTTGCTAAAGTAGTACTTAAATGTTCACCAGAGTGGCCAACTTTCTTTCCCCAAAATCATTATAAATGAAATAAAAATTTCTACAATGACTTAGTTGAGTCTCTTTAGAAAGATATTCCCTATATAAACCATATTCTAAATATGGAAGATAAAAAAGTTCTGGAGATGGAAAGTTCTAGTGAGGATTGCACAATAATGTGAATATATTTAATGCCACTGAACCGTACATTTAAAAATGTTTAATATGGTAATGTTTATGTTATGTATATTTTACAACAATTTTTAAAAAGCAACAACAATAAACAATGTAAATGCCTGAGGAGGGGCCCACGAGATAACATAAATGAAAAGGCGGTTTGAGTACAATACAGTAAGGATTGGTGGGTGTCATACTGGTGAACCTATGCCCTGTTACTTCAACAAATGTTTACTCTTAAAGAGATTAAAGGATGATTTGTGTGATAATGTATTAACATCTATAGCCAGACACTCTTCCAGATATTCAGATTACTTGAACCCACAAACCAGTTCTTCATGGAAATTCATAGGACTTCAGTTCTTCATGGAAGAGTTACTTCTTCATGAGTCTTCATGGAATTTATATTCTAGCAAATGTGTGTAGTGGGCAATTTCTGCAGTTCTCATCAACTGTGGCCATGTGGGAAGGTCTTCTCAATATTTCCAGACCTTCATATTTTTCAAGAGAAGCCAGAAATCTGGTATTTTAGGTAAAATCTTCCAATTTTGAATGTTGGAAACTAATTCAATTGTTAAAAAACATTATGTGGGTCAAACATCCATAGGACAACACCAGATTTGGGGACATTATTTGCAACTTCTAAGAGGAATGCTATCTAGTGTTCATTAATTTCATTTAGATCTAACATGATATGATTAGTTCACAGTGCTGTTTAACCCTTGAAGACAGTTTAGGTTGGCTCTTTCACTGTTTAATTTATTAGTAATATTTTGCTTATTCTATATTAAAGTAAAATTGTACCCAAAGGAAGGGAGAATAAGACTGAAAAATCACAAAAAAAAAAAAAAAAAACTATTCCCAGCATATAAAGTATCACATCTATGTTCCTGGGAGAACACAGCATACTGCTTTCTGAAAGCACAATGACCAAGACCACCCTAGCCACACATTATACAACCCTAAGCTGTGTTTGTTCAGAAGAGAAACAGAACAAAATTTATGAGTCTCCCTTTAGCTCATATCAATATATTTCAAGCACCAGAATACTTTTCTTCATTTTGCAGGTGGTGCTTTAAAGCTTGTATTATAGATTTTAAAATATCATTCTTAGGAATCTAAGCCCTTAAGGCCCATCAATTAACCCTACCTTATCAAACATTTTAAAATCAATCATTTACCTCTTCTGTGCATGCTGAAGCAAATGCTAATGAGCTCTTTCACCTTAATAAATTAAGAGTTGTTTCAAAAGTTAAGATAGGTGTATGTTCAAACTGCATTATGTATGTTGACAGGGTGATCTGGGTTATAAGAAATTCTTTATTGTGCATTTTAAAGAATTACCTTTCTGTGGGGAATCCATTAATTTCTTTCTGTCATCCTCCTCCCCCTCTCTAAGCCACCCACTAATCTAAGCATTCTTGAACACGAACCTTATAAGTGTTTCTCCATGCATGTGCAGTATATTGGGTAACTAAATGAAATGCAGCTGGGAAATATGAAGTAGACATTGAAATGACTCATTAGGCAGCTGCATAGAATAGACAGAAGAAAGTGGCAGGAAAATCTACCATGAAGATGCCTAGGGTCATGCATACCATTTCCACTAGATGACTAGAGGCAACATTAAATAAAGCTCTGGGGAAGAACATGGAACTTTAAGGTCCCAATGCTTGACAATAATAGAAATTAAACTTACTAAAACTATGTATTTGTTGATAAATTTAACACCATAAACCACTGAATCTGAGACTGTAATTAACAGAAACAAAGCTGGGGTATGAATGATTAAAACAAACAAACGAAACACCAGTGCTATTTTAGAGAAGTCCCTGATTAACAGAGAGCTTGGGGCCCCAAATTATTTGTTATTTTACTTTGTTTCTTAGTCCTAAACTTGGGAAACTTGATACAACACGCAGGTCATGAAACATGGAGTCTGAAACCTTTTGTTTTAATCTGAGCTTAGCCTTTTTCTACCTGGATGAATGAGTCTGTTCCCTAATCTAAAAATGGGAATAATATAGACTGCATAAAACTAATTCTGCAAAGATTTGATTACATTAATTGATGAAAAAGTAGCATTATGTGAAATCAGACCAATTTCACTACTTACTTTATCACTTATTAGCTGTCTGACATATAGGAAAATATTTAATGTCTCTATACCTCAATTTATTCTTCTAAGAAAGGAATAGGATAACATGTAAACCACATGATTTCAATTATGAAGTTAGATACTATATGTAATATGTTAGCACAATGACTGCTTATTATATACTACAAAAGTTAATTATCACTAAAGTAAATGAAAGTACCTGGAAAACAGTTCATGTTCCAAAGTCTTAGTCAAATCTACTATGATAAATACAAGGATAAATTATTTTAAGGGCAGTCATACATACTTTTTTCTTTTCCAATTATGGCCTACATATATTTGGAGTTTCTAATGATAGCCAGGATGTACAACAATAGGAGCCAGTGCTACACACACACACATACACACACACAATCTTAACTAAGGCGGTATTTAAATAAGGTCCCTATAGCTAAATATCCTACCTAAGAAAGAGCGGAAAGATATTATGATACGGATTTAAGAGAGCATTAGCTAAGATAAGCTAAGAGAAAAAGTGTTGTAGAGTTGCCAGTAAACATTGGAAAGCTATCCTAAGAATTCAGAGAATAAAAATACTTATTTGAGAAACATAGCACAGACTGTCGCCAAATGGCCTGGTTTGCCTCTGGTCTGCAACATTTCTGGCAGCCTCCTTTTTTTCAGGTGTACACTTCACTTGGTGGACACTGCCATCCAATTAGCTCCCTAATGCCACGTCATTTCTCCAATCAAAACATTTCCAAGATGTTCACATTTCCTAACCATTTAAGTACAAATGTCATCTAGGTCAAAAATCTCTCTAAAAATGAGAAGTCGAGTCACTCTTCAGCTTTAGTTTTCATTCCACCCTATGGAGCACTAAACTCCAAGCGTATGGGGCCACGCACAGCGCCTATGCACTTCCTTAAGTGTCTGCATTTCCTTCTTCTCCACATTCAGTTCTTTCTCCCCCAAATGCCTGCTTTTCTGTCTTTACTTGCCTGAGTCCCCAGCTAATTGAAAGAATCTTGAGAACAAGTAATATTTACATACCTTTATATATAACTTGCTTTAGCTAACAAAATGCTTCCATCTGCTCACTCATTCCCAAAAATCCAGTCTCAATTGAGTGCCAATTATGCAGTTGGCATTCTGAGAGATGCTGTAGGTAAACTGCTAAAAAGTATTTGCTGAATTTAATTAACCCTTCAGCTGTAAAGATAACATGCTTTAGGGGCGTCTGGGTGGCTCAGTCGCTTAGGCGACCCACTCTTGATTTCGGCTCAGGTCATGATCTCAGGGTTGTGAGATGAGCCTCACACAGACTCCATGTTGGGTGCTGGACTTGGAGCCTGTTTGTAAGTTTCTCTCTCCCTTCTCCCTCTGCCCCTCCCCCCACCTCTAAAAAAAGATAATATGCTTTAGCTATTATGCACTTAAAACAGCAGTATGAGGATTTTGGTTTTATTTGGGTGTTTGTTTTAAATGTACAGATATATAACAGTTACAATTTTCACAAAAGACTTATGATGCAGTAACTTCCCTATAGCAACAACTGCTGTCTAATTTGAAAATAAAAAACATTTTTAAATTCATCTATAAGGTGACAATAAAATATCTACATCATTACACTGGGCTTCATTTTACAACAGAAGAGAAAATTATTCATTATTCAAAATACACCAAAAAAATTTTTTAAAGAATATAAAATCAAGCTGGCAGAAACAGTTCTGTGTATAGAGAATTCAGTCAGAATAAATTGGGTAAAACTTCACTTTTCAACAAGTAAAAAATCTTTTTTGACTTCATGTAATTTTTTCATACATTTCATAATAAATCAAGTATATGAAATCATCTTAATTATTGCCATCATGTTTAATCAACGTTCCTTTGCAATGTAATGTTTTCCATTTCTCCATTTAAATTTTTCCAGGTCTAACCTGGAACTCCTCTACTATTAATAAAACATGAAATGACTTACTATACCTTGATTTTTCCCTAAATTTGTCTCCCTGGCAGCCATATATCATTTGTTTGATATGGGGTTCATAAATGTTTACATATAACAGGAAGCAATAAAATTTATGTTAAAAAATATAACAAATACCGGGCGCCTGGGTGGCACAGCGGTTAAGAGTCTGCCTTCGGCTCAGGGCGTGATACTGGCGTTATGGGATCGAGCCCCACATCAGGCTCCTCCGCTATGAGCCTGCTTCTTCCTCTCCCACTCCCCCGCTTGTGTTCCCTCTTTCACTGGCTGTCTCTATCTCTGTCAAATAAATAAATAAAAATCTTAAAAATATATATATAACAAATACATTACACAGCATCAACAAATCTGGAAAAATAGGAAGCTAGTATATTTTTGTACTTAGTTTAACAATTGAAACCACTACTTTAAACTTAAAGATATTTGACCTGAAAAAGTGTCTAGAGGTTTGAACAAAAGACACATTAAGCATATTATTGGAAATGTAACAAATATACTTAAAAGTAATTTGTGCCATGTTTCCTAATCAATCGGACAGTCTTTAAGCATACACCGAGAAAAAACTAACCACAAATAAGTGGACACTGTTTTTGAATTCTTAGGAGAGAGATTATTCTCCTAATCTAATTTATTTTAGCTGTAAGGAACACTGTCGCCTAAGTAGCAACAAATAAGCAAATGGTTACATATTCTACACTCCTTTGAAAGATGACCTATTTTTACATTACATGCAAAGGTCCAACTTCTGGCCTGTATCTTTCTTCCCTCCTGACTATAACAATTTCAAAGAATATCTGGTAAAAAAAGGCCTGTAGATTTTTAAAATATTCAAATGTTTAGCACTGACAGTTTGAAAACATTTCCATTTTCCACTTTCCATTATTAAATTATTTTCATTTTTAAAATATTTTTATGCATTTATTATTTTTAAAATCTCTTTTCTATGATTATGCACTAAGCAAATGGAAAACTCCAAAAATTTCTCTATTTATTTTACCTAGTAGACAATAAAGAGTTACTAAAATTACATTTAACTTAAAAGTTTGATGTGGCTCATTTAAATGAAGTCAATGGATGCTTAAAGATCCAATGTGTACAACAGACTTCATTTCCTTGACTCATCAATAACATAAACTATAAGTAGTATTCACCTGATATCAATCAACAAGCTGGTAAGAAGATTAAGGAATTAGGTTTCATTTCTGATTCTTTTGTCCACAAGGAATCAAATATATTTATCTTTTTTTTTTCATGGATGTTTTGAATCTATTTGGCTGTACTAGCTACTGTAGAACACTAAGTCCATTAACATTTAAGACATTTTTCAAAATATCCATAATATTTTTAGGTCACTAAGTCTTAAAAATTACAATCTCCCAAGAGCAGGAGACAAGGCAAGAGAAAGCATGTAGAAAACATTTCTTACCTCCTAGCCCCTAGAGACACAATAATACATGAAATGTCCCCTTACAGCAGTGGTCTCATATATATGCCAAGCTAGTAATGGGCTTCTATAATGGGATTTGAAAAAAAAAATCTAGAGATGTACAGTGCCAAGATCCAGCCCACCAGACTATACTTCCTAGACATTAGTTCCTCAGGATACTCTGTAGAAAAAGGAGTTCTATAGCTGAAGATCTCTGGACAATAGTGCCTACAATATATACCACCCTCTTAAAGTTATACAATGCACATAAGAGCCAAAATCCTGCTATAAAAATAGCAACATTTAAAATCCTTACCTGGCTAACTCAACATTTTTAAAAGTGATTTGACTGTGAGGATTGCTACAGATTGAATGTTTGTGTCCCCACAAAATTCATAGGTTCAATTCCTATTCTTCAATGTGATAGTGTTAGGAAATAGGGCCTTTGGAAGGTAATTTGGTTTAGATGAGGTCACGAGGGTGCGGCCCCCTTGTGATGGAATGAGTGCCACTATAAGAGGAAAAGACACCAAGACTTCTACTCTCTGATATGTGAGGTGTGCAAGAAGGTACCAGTCTGCGAGCCACTAATAGGGCCCTCACCAGAATGAACCCAACCATACTGGACCCTGATCTCAGACTTCCCAGGCTGCAGAACTTTGAAAAATAAATGTCCGTTGTTTAAGCAAACCAGTCTATGGTATTTTATTGTAGCAGCCCATGTGGTCTAAGTCATTTCTTTTTTTATATTATGTCTAGTATATAGCTACAGAGAGCACACTTTGGCAACACTGATATAGGCTACCAGAAGGTTTGATATAGGAGAGAGGAATGATTATGTTCACTCTGGAAATTCATCACTTCACTTCAGCTATATTTGTAGAGAACAGATGGTATGGAAGAAATCCTAGAAGCACTGGAGGTAGACAAATTAATAGAACAGATGAAGGAGACGTGATGGCTCCAGGCTACTGGGCTGAGCACCTCTGTAGGTGACTGTTGTCATTGACTGAGATGGAAAGGACTGGCAGAGGAAAGAGTTGTACGGAAGATCAAGCCACAGCACCAAATAATTAGTCTATACTCCATGTGTACATATTTCTTAAGCAACAGTACCAAATCCATCTCATCATTTTACTTATCTTGGGGTATTTTTTTTAATATAAAGTCCTGAGACCTACACACATAGATTTTGTTTCAGTAGGTATGAAGTGGAGCCAGAGAATTTATATTCCTACACAACTTCTCAAGTACTTCTGATGATCAAACTGGCTTGAGGGTCATAGCTAGATCTTTTGCCTAGTCAATGCCCCTGCACTTAGCAGGTGCTTAATTAACATTAATTATAAGATGGATCTTATAACCCGGGGCAGAATAGGATTAGAATTTTGAGTTTTGGGAACTGGGAAGTAGTAAAACTATAGGGAGAAGAGTAAAATGAATACAGGCGTTAGGATTACCAAAGCCTAATACATGCTCAAACAGAAACTGGGCTGATCTCATTTACTTCATCTATAAAATGACCTATAATAACCACTCTGTCTCCAAAAGTCTGTGTTTTCAAAGATATTAGATGGTGAGTGTCTGCAATGGATAATCAGGAGGGCAAAGATGTCTTAATTTATCAATGCAGACAGGACATAAAAGGCTTAGTCTTTATTATAGGAAGAATAATGTCGAAGGGCCAAAACTACTAAGATGCATTTTATAGAACATTGATGTATACAGTTTAAGAGGTTGCCCATGCAAGAGTGTTTTACTTGTTCTTGCTACCATTCTATTCCAAATGATCCACCATCACTGAAAAAAGAATTTTTATGGCAAGAGTTTGTACCTTCTATGAGAGAAGTAATTTTCTTGAACAGTTTGCTGGACCTACACTGAAAACCACTTATCCTGCTTGGAAACAACGTGAGTAAATTTAAGAGCCCAGCTCCTGTGACTTTCAAGTTACTGTGAAAAGTTTCAAAGGGAAGTAGAGAAAGAGATGATGATTTCAGTTTTAGAGCACACTTTCTACAAGAAAGACAAGGAAGGGCATACTGAAGTGTTGAATCAGGCCATAGACCTGCCTCAAGCAGCAAATAATTTTCAAGCTCTATTTCTTCACTCAATACTTTGTGAACTTACTATATCGACAATACTAGATTAGTGTCTCTTACATCTTCCTTCTTCGGTTATACAAATACCCTACCCTGTAAAAATCTATAAACTTTCCAAACAGAACAAAAGCCACTGAGTCACAAGAATACGATATATTATTCACCACTCCTTTTTTAATTCTGCTTTCAAAGCACCGATTATTTCTTCCTTCTTAATTTGCTTTGGATAAGCCTTGTTTAAGCTTTTTCTCCCTCCTACAAAATGGAAATATTTGCAGCAATGTATCCAGTCACTGCAAAACAATTTAGTTGTCTCATGAAATCCATTATAATGGGATTTTTACCTGCTCTTGATTATTCTATGGCCCATCCCCCACTTTCCAAAACTTTTTTTTTTTTTTCACCAACAGTCTGATAAATCCAACATGAAGTGCCTGCTACACAGCTGCGTAATGATTTATGCATAACAATATATCTCCTTTGGCTCTTTCTGGTGATATTTTTTTTCTCTTACCTATAATACCAGAGCAGACCCTATCCCAGATTCTCCTTCTGCTCCTTCTACCAGTACATTCCTAATATTCACAAAGCTAAAATTTGTCATACTTCCAAATTGGCTTACTCACTCCTAATTATTTAAAAATACTCTGTTCTTTGAAACATGACATTTTACTGAATTATGAACCTTACCAAACAGATGCTAACTAAGAAAACATCTGATATTAAAATACAAATTTTTCAATACTGGATTATGATCTTCTGGGAAACAAATTTATAAGGATCATCTGGTTGCAAAATGTGATTTAAGGATTGGAACACTGCAAGCATTTAGCATATTTTTTTCGTATATACACTACAAAAATTTACATCAAGAGGGTTCTCAGGACTTCAGGGTGTAGTGAATGTCAGAAAATCAATGAGGACTATACAGTGCCTGAAAAGCTACACTAAAAATACCCAAATTGCTCCTGATAATAAAAGTGACACTGTGGAAAAAATCATTTTGAATTAGCACTCATTATTACAAACCACCACTAATCACTGGCACATTGACCATAGCTCTTCAATTCCTACAATCTTATAAATCAAACTGTTAAAATTTCACCAGTTTCTATTACCTTTTCCATGTAGGTTGCAGCTTACAGGTGTCAATTCCTTCTGATTTCTTTATTAAATACACCTTTACACACCTTACAAAGGATTATCCCATGAAATTTGATACCACTCAGTTAACTTTAACGTTATAACTAAAAGAAATGGAATCCATCTGGGCATTTCGAAACTACAAAATAAATGGAAAAGAGTGTTTTTCAAGTCCCCGGGGGTGAGGATGAGGGACTGTCTGGCAGAGAGGAGTACAACTAAAACCAGTTTGTAATAAGAAGCAAGTAGTAATCCTAATAAAAATGCTCTTGGATCATAAAGCCACGATAAACTTTACAAGACACACCAAAGGGTCACTAATTCATACCTATTTTCTGTTATTGCTTTCTTAAAATAAAATCACATTATTACTGTTGGTGAAAAGCCAATTCAGTGAAATAATCACTGAAAATCCAGAGTGAATGCCACTGATAATTTTGTGAAAGAAAGGAAGTTGGTGCAAGTATATTAAAAGTTATACACAGTTTTATCAGCTTTTTAAACAAAAGTAATTGTTCAAAGAAAAAAGACAAAAGGAAGGAAAGAAAAGAAACATCTAGCTATCAAATCTTTCTGTGACCTACACATACAAACACATTTTGAGATTTATCCACAACGCCAGGTTCATACTTCATCTTCTGCAGCAGTAAACATCTCTATACGTCAGCTTTCTTTGCTGTAAAATAGACAACATGCCGAAAATCATACCTTCCTCTTATTTATAAATTGCATGCATCTCATCCATCTTTTCATATAGCAAACTAAGAAGTCTCTAGAATGTAAAATAAATGAGAGAAAATTTATTTTTTCCTCTGTTGAGTAAAAAAACGTATCCACTCCTGCAATGTATATTTAATTTTCATATAGAAAAGGTAACAAAATTATAAAAATAAAGCAGCCAAATACAGGATTGTTGCTCTTTTGGTCTATTTTTAATACCGAAAAAATGTAGTTTCATATTCTAGCTGGCACTGACTACACACGCAGTCCCTAAACCAAACATGTAATGTGTCACTTGAAAATGCATTTGTTGACAAGTTATGTCTTTTTAAAATTATAGGCATACCTCATTTTATTGCACTTTGTTTTATTGCACTTCACAAATACTCTGTTTTTTACAGATTGAAGGTTTGTGGCAAAGCTGCGTAGAGCAAAATTATTGGTGTCATTTTCCCAGTAGCAATTGCTTACTTCATGTCTCCGTGCCGCATTTTAGTTATTCCCGCAATATCTCAAACTTTTTCATTATTATTGTGTCATGGTGATCTGTGATCGGTGCTTATGACTCGCTGAAAGCTCAGGCATGGTTAGCAATTTTTAGCAATAAAACTTTTTTAAACTGAGGCATTTATATTGCCTTCTTAAGACAATGTCTTCCACACTTAATAGACTATGGTATAGTATAAACACGACTTATATGTACCAGGAAACCAAAAAATTCATTTGACTCACTTTATTGCAGAATTCGCTTTATTACAGTAACCTGGAACCTAACCTGCACTATCTCTAAGGTAAACAGCATATGACACTTAGTAAGAGGGAAAATGAGAAGTTTTGCCTATAAATAATATAAACTTTATATTAAAACATTTAATAGTATATGATCTAAAATAATTTTCCTTGTCACATGCAATTACACATTACTATTAACATTCCAAGGCAGAGTTTGTCAGGCATTTATCAGTGTGAATATGTCTCCCAGCCTGTTTCCACAAGCACCGGTAGGTACTACTGTCGATAGTCACTGGTTTTCATGAAGTATTTCAAAACCTTTGAACGAATCTGACCACTGAACTCATAAACCACCTTAACTACCTCCAACAAATGGAAAGTAAAAGAGTTATCTTCAATTTGTTGTATCTATGAAAACCATCACTAGTCAAAAGATTCTCCAGCCAACTAATGGACACTTTCATACACGGTTCACATTCAGATGTTTCTTAGAACCTAGATTTCTAGGATTTGGTCTTAAGATATTGAAATTTTATCAAAAGTCATATGCAGGAAATAGCAACTGGACTGACTTTTTTAAAATTACTTTAAGAAACAAATGCATGGATTCTATAAATAGCAAGTAGAAAAGTTTAGATTCTCAGAAGTTTTGGAGGTTTTATTTGTTTGTTTGTTTGTTTGTTTGTTTGTTTTATTAATATGCTAAGGTTAGAAGAGTTATGGAGATCAAGAAAACCCAACCTGTTACATCAGCCTTTACTGTGATAGCAGAAGGCAATACTACCCTGACCAGGGACACTGTTAATGGAAATATTTAATTACCAGCCTCACCCTTCCAATCTGTAAACTATTACTCTAAAGCCCACCTCTCCACAAATCTCAATATATTTCTGTTACTTTCATCTGGAATAATGTCAAGGAGTTAGTAAAAACTCAATAAGTATTTGCTGAATGAAAAAAAAGAAGAAGAAATACAGTGAACAAAATTCTGACATTCATACTGTTCTTCAGGAGTCACTTGAGAACAGTTAATATTTTCACTTCAAAGACCTAGATTTAAGGCAAGAATTTATGACCTTAGAAACCACTCTCCATGACATCAACATTACTCTGAACACTGTGTCTCCTACCATCACACTTCTGGTAAAGAATCACCATCTCGGGCATGGTGCCACTTCAACCAATGTCATAGGAATTTTTCCTGGTTTCTGAGCCTTGTCAGCATTCTAGAAGAAAGTCCACCCCTGTCTGTAGGCTATCTCCTATCTCACTTAATAATACCTATCATTTATTGAGCAACTGTCCCAAACCAAGGACTGTTATAGTATGTTATACATAGATATAGCCATTATTACCTCTTACAACAGGGAAAACTGGCCTCAAAGCGATTGAGCAACATTGTGAAAGGTCACAGAATTATTAGTAAACAGTGTAACAAGGTTTCAAACTCAAAAGTCTATTTTACTTTAAAGCTAGGTTTATCCTACTTATGTCATGCTGCATTTTATTTATTTCCTAATTAAATGTACAAATCCAAAGAAGAATGTTCGGACTTTCAAAATATAGTACATATGGAGATGTGTCTGTACAGTTACTAAGGGTCAAAAGACAAAGAGAAAACAAATTTGAATTATATTATATTAATAAGCAAATATTATAACTATATATATACTATACATATAACAAATAATCAAATATTATAACTATATATATAACTATATATAAATATATATAATATATATTATAAATATATAAATAATCAAATATATATATATATATATATATATATATATATATATATATATATATATATATATAAATGCTGTGATGCTCAATTTTGTGCCAATCTGGCTAGAGTCCCCAGCTATTCAATAAACACTAATCTAGGCATTGTTATGAAGGTATTTGGTAGATGTTATTAAAATCCATAATCAGTTGTTATAAGTGAGGGGATTATCCTAGATAATCTGGGTGGGCCTGATTCAACCAGTTGCAAAGTCTTTAGAGCAGAGCTGAGGATTCCATGAAGAGGAAGCTATTCTACATGTGGACAGCAGCTTCATCTGAACCAGAGAGTTCAAGTCTACCCTTCCTGATGGCTTTTAGGATTTCAGACTTCCCTAGCCAGCACTCACGTATTAAACCAATTCTCTTAATATATATCCCCTTCTGGTTCTGTTTCTCTGGTTGAACCCTACCTGATAAATACATCATCCCAAATATCTATTTGCAGCCATGATTCTTAATCTTGCTTTTGTAGTAATTTAGTTAAAATTACCAATAGCACTAAGGCAAAGGTGAGGCAGGTGGTCACCAAACCTTATTCTTCTTCCTCCTAGACACACAAATAAACAATGTTACCCAGCTACCTCTGCAGTTAGATGGGACCATGTGGCTGAGTTCCGGTTAACAGAATTTGAGTAGAAGTGATAACTACTATTTCCAGGTTTTGCCCACACAACCTAACATCTGCAATCTCCCATGCTCTTTCCCCTTCTGTGGCAATTTTACAAATCAGGTGTTGAAGATTAGGGAGCCAACACATAGGGAGAAACTGGGTTACTGAATCACTGCTTTGACAAAATCAGCATGCCACTCTGATATGCCTGTTTAACACTTTTCATTAGCAAGAATTAAACTTCCATTTTGTTAAGTTACTGAAATTATTGTATTTATATTTTACGTAAGTTCTGCTACCTTAACCAGCACAAGCCCTTTCCATTTTTTCCAGAACATATATATTCCAGTTTATTACCATCAGAGGCTTGGAGTATCTATCACTACTGTATACTTTTCTTGGCTGAACTGCACAGAGGAAAATTCATTGATCTATCTCCTTAAATACTGAAAATGCCAGTAATTCCCAAAGAATCAAAACACTCTGAAATGTAACAGAGATCAGCAATATTCAAATCATCTGGATCATAGAATTATTCCTAAGGCATTATTGCATTAAACTGAAGCTTATGTCATAAAAAGCTAAGAAAAATATTGCAACACACACTTCAGGTAAATAATTTACAATGTTAAGTGTGTCTGCTTGCTGTCCTTATGAATTTCAACTTAGAAACCAAGATCTAATGTGCCTTCTAATGGGATTAGTGATTTGCTACTGGTAAAGAAAATAATACATTATGTGAAATTTAAATGAAGTAAAATGGACTTCATAGAGAATTTAAAGCTGTTCATATCTCTGACCTACCCTGTATGTGTTTTCTCACAATATCGTTGCCATTTCTGCTGTGGTCCTGCCACCTTGTGTTCTCTTCCTTAGCACACAAGTAATTGTAGTTTTTTTTTTTTTTTCTTTTTTCTTTTCTTAAATACAATAAGACATGTTATAAGAGCTCATGTGTCAAGGATTTCAGATATTTTGCTTTAATAAAAAGAAAACTCAAAATCACCTCTTGCCTTTGGCTGCAACTCTGTATGCACAAAGAACTGGAAATTTAATGCAAGTGTCAAGACCCACATAATCCTGTTATTGAGGGGGAAAAATTAGAGATGAAATGATCCAGATTTGCTGTGCATATTGGTCATATTTTTCAGATAATTCCTCAACTCTCTACTTTTACTGGCTGCCATTGTTTTACTGTGTAGTCTTTTATAAAGTGCCTAGAAACTCAGGAGATAAGTTAACTCAGCACTCTTAAGATCTCTGACTCCAGACAATGTACTTTGGTAGAAAGCCAGGCTTTAAGTCCTTAGGGGAGACTTTAGGGATAAAATGATACAAGAGGAGACAGAAAAAAAGTGGGTTATAATCACTCATACAAAAAAAAAAAAAAAGAGAGAGAGAAGATGAGGAGGAATATTGGCTCTGATGAAAAAAAGATGGATTCAATCAAGTGTATTCATAACTATGGTGAGGGAAAATAAACTCAATTAGAGAGAATACAATTGGTCCTATAGATGACAAGTGTTGATGTGAAGAAAACATTTCTAAAATATATCATTCATTGCTTAATAAGTACTACATTGAAAAATTGATAAAAAGATGAGATTCTATTTGGCAGCATTTTGTAATTACCTGTTGGAGACAAATTCTAAAAATACAAATGTAGCTATAAAAAAGATCAATTGATTTTTAAATATATAATTGATGTTGGAAGATCCAGTGTTCACTGATCTAAAACATATCCACATACATCTCTGTAACATAACTATAAACCTGATAGCAAATACAAATACTTTAACTGTCACGTACAATTTAATCTCAGTAAAATAAACATATTATTAACTCTGAAGAACTTTATCTTTCTACAGAAGAATCTACAAACTAGCTAAATGCCAAACTTCGATTAAAAACATATTTTTGTACCTTGCTGGTAAACCAGAGTAAATACGTTTCTCACAATCCATCAGTATTTAATTAACATATGATAACTGTCCTATTAAATCTAAATTAAATCCTTATTGGAAAGATAGTTTAAAGTGCAACTGCAGCTTCTTTTTATGTAAATATAACTATTCACAAAGACCAAAACAAATCTTAAATGCAAACTATCTGAAGCGATTATATAGGAGAATGGAAACTTGCAAACCAAAAGAAAGCAAAACTTGGAGGGAGGGGGTTGACACGCATCGATAATTTCTTTTTTCCTTTAAATTTTTTTTTTCTTTTATTTTACACTTTTGCCATGAATTCAACTGGATTCATGCAGATATCCAAATAGAATTTGGGATCTAAAATTGTTTATATGATTTCCTCCTGCCTAGCAACCCAAATGCTTTTGACTGCCTCCCAGAAAATGTGCCATTTTTCCTTCTGTTTATTTCCCCAGTATATCAGCATTCATCTGTTTGAGTCTGCTTTAATGGAAGTCTTTCAGTATGCCATGCAACGTTTTGCTGGGGGAAGGAAGGTTTCTGATTGACAATCATGTGTAGCAGACCAAGGCTGAGGGTTTGCAGGGAGAACCAAACGTTAGGACAGTCTGGGAGCTCTGAGAATGTTTATAGTATTTTCTGTGTTAGGAAATGTCTGCAGGAAGGAAAGTCCCCAATAAAGTTTGTTTGGAATTAGTTGTAACCTCCAAGTTTGAGGATATTGCATGATTCGAGGATGACATCAGGTGGGAATAAAAGACAGAAATAAGACCAAGAATGTGTTTTACCTTCTTTTTAGGCAGCCAAGAATAACTTGCTTTGTATGATCATGGAACCACTTCAGTAAAATGTTTAAATCTCAGGATTTTATGCATAATAAACCCACAGGAGCATTTAAGCCCTGAACAACCTCCTTTTCTTAATCAAACCACATAAATCACTATTCTACAAAGCATAGATTATGTGTACCTGAAAAATATGTTCAAATAAGTATTAACAGGTCTGACATATTACATATTATTTATTCTTCTAAATGGATTTAATAAGAAATACGTTGGGTATTAGAAACCCTCATGAAATATCAGAGCCCTGTATTATTGACATCATCCTATAGAAACAAACGAAACTGAAGGGCTTATACAGTATATATTCTTTGATACTATTGTTGGAAATGGCTTTAAAACAGTAGAGTAACAAAAAAAATAATAAGAATTAACAAATTATTCTAAAACGAATTAACTCATTGTTCATAAGGCCACCACTAGATAGTGGATGGAACCAATTATTTGATTAGTGCAGTGTGACACAGATAATTAAGATGGTCCTACAACAGTAAAATTTGTACTTTTATATACTCATTAATTCTATTGAAGAAATGTATCAGGCCAACATGTATTATGAGGATTAGAAAGAATTCTAAGTTGAAGCCAATTCTTACTTTCCAAACAATTAAACCAAAGTAAGCTGAAGTATGATTTGAAATATAGTGCAGATTTCTTTCCATCATATAGCCCAAGGCCACTATACACAGAACATAAGAATATCAAAGTTCCTAAAACTTCCCAGTACTCATGCCTCCTGCATGACAAGGCACTATTTGGAAGGTTACACTTAATTCATCTGGTCAAACACTGAGAAATAGGATAAATGAGACAAGGAACAGGAGAGGTCATAAAGTTCTTAAACACAGTAATTTAGCCCTTAAGGAAACACACTGCAATTCCATGGCCACCCAAGAGACTGCAGAAGGACTGTGATTGCTTTTGGAGGAGGAAATAATGAAAGAACAAAGGAAATTATGGGAAGGATAAAGGTGGCCCAAAGAAAGCTTCCTCCCTCCTAAGCCAGGATAGGCCAATTGTATTCCAGAACAACCTAGTTTTAGGTTATTTTCCACCTCTAACATTACTCTTTAAATTATTTTTTCCAAAATTGCCTCAACCTTGCCCTGTCTCCTTTATGAAGTTGAAGGAAGAGTTAGTTTCAAAGCATTTTCAGCTATTTAGAATGAAGACTCTCAATAAAGAGCATTATTTTTGGTGTTGCTATTATAATTCCACTAATTCTTTTAAGATTATTTTGAATCTATTCATCTAATTGTGAATCACAGTGAAAAACGCGGCATCACTTAGTTTCTTCCTGCTTAAGTCAATTTTTTAACTTTTAAAATCAATAAAAGTTTTTGAGAAGATCACATCTTTAAGCCAACCATAATATCATGGCTAGAAAGTCAAAGACTAAGTCTGATTTGTTTTCTTTTCTTTTTAATACTAGAAAGCCAAAATATTAATAAAAATACAACTGTTAGATACTCCTAGTGTATTCTCCCTTCTCCCTGTACTTCTGAGACTAAGTCTGATTTCTGAAGCTCCATGCTTAGCCCCTGAAGGTGACACCCATAAATAATTCTCCTACACAAAGACTTCCAACCCTATTCTATGTTTGGGAGCCATCATACTTCCCTTAGCAAATATTTGTGTTTGTATCCCCATTGTTCCCATAACCTTTGACTATAAAAACACAAAAATGCAAGAAAGACAACAGTCCAAATGACCACACATGTGCCAAACTGAACTCCAGGACAGTCAACCCTTCACTCATACAGTCCCAATTGCTCACTATGCCAGCTCTTAGAATTTCCATGTAGTTAGAAGCCACCTGTCACTTCCCTCACACCAACCCAAACTGATACAAACTTCACAGGGCAATACTCGAAAGACTCATTTCGGTCCTTAGATTACTCCATTGTCTAAAATGCTCACCAATCCACAAAAAAAAAAAAAAAAAAAAAAAAAGAACTAAAACAAATTTACGGTAAGAAACAGGAAAAAGATTCAGACTGTATTCGTCCACTTCGCTCTAATTTTGTACCTGAAAATAGATGGGAGCCTAGAGCAGAACATTCGTGTCATTTATTACTCAAGCACATTCACAATTTCCCCTTTATTCTTTCTGCAGTTTACATGTTTGGTTTCTTAAAATTGGCATCAGAAAACCATTACAATTAAAAGCAGAGTTCTTTAAAATTTGGATGCCCCATCCATAAATTGTTTACTATCTCCTTAAGAGCAGCTACAGTAACTCCCAACAAGGGCAGAGACTAACCCCATGCCTTGAGTGCACTGGGTTTTTTGTTTTTGTTTTGTTTTTTAAGATTTATTTATTGATTTTGGATGGGAGGAGGGGCAGAGAGAGAGAAAAACTCAAGCAGACTCCACGCTGAACGCAGAGCCCGATCTGGGGCTCGATCTCATGACCCTGAAATCAGGACCTGAGCCAAAACCAAGAGTCAGAGGCTCAACCAACTGTGTCACCCAAGAGATCCAAGTTTTTTGTGATTTTCTTAATTATGTGTTATCAAGTTGAGATGTTTATTGTTGTTGTTTTTAGATTAAAAGTCTTTATTTATTATGCCTGTAAACAAATATCTTGGGTCTTTATCCATTAAATGTGACTCAGACATATGTAAAAACAAGTGGAGAGAGTGTAAGCTAAAGAGACATTAAAGCTTTCTTAGTTTTTACCTTTAAAAAAGATAAGAAATGGTTGGAATCTGAGGATTGCAAAAAAAGAAGGGAAAATATGAGGGTAGAATGGAAAGGAAGACAATTGCAGATGGTTTGGAACAAAATGTTGAGACTTCACACAAAAGTGGTAAAAAAAGAAAAAGTTAAAAAAAAAAGGCATTTTCTCCCATTCTCATCCATCTCATGAACTGTGTCTAGACACTCTTTTAAATAATTCTACTCTCAATACAAAATGTGGATTCTGTCATTTAGACATAGTACATACTCTATCTTCTTAAATCCTTGTCTTTTAATACTGGAAGAATATTCAACTGGAGAAAGTATAATGAGGAAAACATTTATTTCAACTGTGTATTTTATTGTCTCTCTTTTGTGCTAAGCTCTGAAACTTGTACTTATTTATATTATAGGGCTTATTATATCAAATCCAACTTATTTGTTTATATGGCTGACCCCAACTAGATTTTGAGCTCTGAATGACAGGTATCATGTCACATTAATCTTTATACCTTCTAACCAAAAGGTCAGTATTATTGCAAGTGAGTTCAAAACATGTTACCCTTATCTAAGCAGAACTTTGATTTAAGGAGGGGTAGGGAGGAGAGGAGTGGGAAAGGGAGGGAAGAGGAGGTGAAAGAAAGAAACTTGTTTACAAGATCACATCCAAGAATGTCATACTGTATTATCTGATTTTAAAAGAACTTTCTTCTATTATTTAAACAATATATAAGATGAAAAAAATTCAATAGAATTTTTTATTGAAAGGCATTTGGTTTGTCCATTGACAATCATAGTGAAGATTTTCTAGCTTCTTCAGGTTCTGTGTCAGTAGTGCTCAGTTAGAGAACCTGTAATCCAAAAAGAGTCCTATCAGACCAAGAGATTTCTACCTAAACACCACCTACATTATACTCACCTAAAAAAAATAAATAGAAAGCAGTGAAATAGAAACCAGTCACTCTACTATTCCCTACGACACTCACAGAGCTACTTTAGCAAATTACACATTTCACAAAAGCAGAGGAATGGAACTAATGTCTTCTAACAATCTCTTCCAGTTCCTTGAATCCATCACTCTAACAGGCTAAACAGAAATCAATATTGACTTCTTCAATTATATCAGTAATACCTGTGTATCCTTAAAATGTTAAAATAAGGAATGAAATAGGTTGATGGCCTTGCTTTAGTTTATTTTTTTTTAATTTCTGAATTCCCTTTCTCTGTTCAAACGCTTCTTTTCTCCCCTAGTGAAATAGAACCTTATCTCATAGTGTTAAAACTTACGTTAAAACTTAACAATGTCAAGGGTTTGTATCTGAGGGATATGTTGAAGATTATTCAATTGATGTTTAGTCCATAAGGGTGATTTCAGCCTTAATCCTCATTGTGTAATTAGCACCTACCCAAATGCCTGGAATTGGTTAGCTGCTCAATAAATATGAAAGAAAGAAAGAAAGAAAGAAAGAAAGAAAGAAAGAAAGAAAGAAAGAAAGAAAGAAAGAAAGAAAGAAAGAAAGAAAGAAAGAAAGAAAGGAAGGAAAGAAAGGAAGAGGGAGGGAGGGAGGAAGGGACAGTGGGAGAGATGGAGGGTAGGATATAAATAATTAGAGCTAATAAAGAATTCAGCAATTCATTTATTTCAAGTTGTTTGGAGCATAAAGTATAACATGAATAGAATAAAAATAAATTGAATAAAATAAACATACGTGACAAAGTATTTTGCTCTTTGTTTAATAGTAAGCTATTCATATGTGCACAAATAAGACTGCTCTACTTTTTTCTTTACATCTTGGTCATTAGCCATTGAATGGACATTAACTGTGCTAAAAAATAAAACCTGTGTAATTATTTTAAATGCTGCCTGTGGCAGATCCTTCCTGTGGTGATTCCAGTCTGCCATCTTCTCATCTAAGCTTTTTTAATACTATTAATAAAAGTCACAATATACTAATCAAGTATGGTTTCTATTCGTTAAAATAATTTAAATTTATATTCCATGATTATGACTTCTTCATGTGGCCAAATCAAGGAAGTAATGTGCATGCAGCAGCAGCACCTAGAAATTGAAAGCTTTAATAAAGAATTTGCATAGTAAGTTCAGTTTCTTGTGATTCTGCTCTGCATTGCACTTTTGTGTGCTGCACTGAAGATAAATTCTGGTGTCTAAGATGTGAGTTCTTTCCTTTTTTACCAGATTTTAAATTTGCTGACCTGAATAATGTGAATAAGTATGAAAAAACATTTTACATGCTAAAATCCCAATCTTCCAAAATTAGACTCCTCTGGAACCCCAGAGATAAATTCAGATTATATTTTCAGGAAATTAACCTGATAGGTTTTAGATTTCCTCCTGCTTATCGTTCTCAATACCACCATATCCAAATTCTATCAGATTCTTTGATTTCCCATTCTCTACTTTTTCACAATAGACAATTCTCCTTTTGTGAGACTGACCAGCAATAGCAAATCACCAAGTCACTTTCCCACAGTCACTTGGAGCTCCTTGCTTTTCACTAACTAATTAACATGAGCCAGTATGTTACGTGCATTGTATTTAATGATGATACTTTGGCCTATCCAATCTTCTTTCATGTTAACACTAAACACTATTCCATAATTGCAACTTATCCTTTTAGAGAGAGCTTCATCCAAAGCAGTTTGAGACAATGAGAAAAACTCACTCTCCCAATCCTAAAGGCACTAGTGAAATGTGAGATCAATATTTCTCTTTCTTCAATATATATCAGTCAATACAGAAGACCAAACATACATTGAATATTTTTATTCAACTCATCAAACTTATCAACTGAGGCCCTTATTATCATCTAAATAAGTACCTTGAGTTTCCTGGTGTTTTTTTGGTGCTATCAACGGTTGAATTCATGCCAAATTTCTCTGTTGTTCATAACTTCAATACAGGCAAAGCAGCAACATTTGTTCTGCTTTATCATGGACGGTAGTCCAACCAAAAAATAATTGGATATATCTGTTTCCTGTTTCACAGAGCTGGCATTTTGCTTTCAGCACTCTTCACTGCATTAACGCCTCTCTCAATTAGGCAGTGAGAAAAGAGGGAAAATATGCACATACTGTGCTCTGGCATTTCAACAGCAGTGACTCCAGTCAATTCCAGCAGAGCATCTTGCCTCCTGATTTAATCCCTCTTGTCAGTTGCTCATCATAAACTGTATAAGAATGTTGCATATATTTTACAATTCATAATTCTGCAAGGAGAGAGTGTGTGTACTAATGTATAATGTAAGAGCAAAGCTTGAGCCACAGGAAAATGATTTGCATGCCTTTAATTTTTATTTGAAATCAGATGATATATGTTCACACTAATTGCCAAGATATAATTGATAGAGAAAAGACAGAAGAGAGAAGATCAGTTATCTCTAAGTTTACTTAATAACTAAGTTGATCATAAAATGAAAACATGAGTAACAGATTTGCAAACCCCACACTTAGGATTCCCCACAGTATCTGAGAAAAATTAGATCTTGCCTAAACAAATATAATTCTGCACTATGGAGCTGAGTATGAAAAATGGCATAATTATTTCTCTGTATGAAGTAATTTCTCCATCAGAGTAGCAGTGAGACTAAAGAGTTGAGAAAATTATCCCTTAATATGTTATCTATTTTGAGTCTGCTACTCATCTGTTACAAAAATTAAAAATGAACAGAAACCTAAGATTCCTGGCACAAATTCATGTTGAGAGCATATGCTTCCTGCCACCTCATCTCTATTCTCACTTACTTTCTGCATCTCCCCTATTCTCCTTACATCTCACTTCTATCGTAAGCTTTATACTCCATTGTTCTTTCACTTTCCATTAAAACCTTGTTCTTTCCCCTCCCACTGAAACTTCTACTTTATTGCCAACCCTCCTCATTTCATTTTTCTTTGCCTTTCCACAAAAAAAAAAAAAAAAGAAAAAGAAAAAAACCATTTGTTCACAGTGTTCTGCATTAGGAGACAAAGACTAAACCCTACCTGTTGTTCTCTTTCTTAATACATTTACAGCAGCTCCAAGCACTTTCACATGCCCTAGTGAAAATCAAGTACTTTGAATATAAAAAACAAATATATGGCAGAGTCTTTGTCATCTGGGAGCCAATAATTCAATGAAGAGATAAAACACAATCACTATAAATAAAGACAATAATTGTGAAAAGAAACTTAGAATAAGAAATTGTAAGATGAGATGGAGCCAAAAATAAAGTCTATACTGTGGTTGCGCTGATAGGTGAAAGAAGTAAGAGGAAAAAATGAATACTCAAAGAGATGCAGAGACTGTGCAGGAGAATATAGGAAAGTCCTCTAAGCCTCTGTGAAGATTAGGAACATTTCTCTGAAGAGGAAAGGAAATAAGAGGAACAACCATGGCCAAACCGAAGATCTGCCAAAATATCAGCGCATTTCAACAGTTATAAACTGATGTCACAAGTACCACCCCTCATGCATGCCTGTCCTCTCCTCTCCCTTCAACCCCTCTCCCTTTCCCTGTCTCCCCATCCTCCATATCTACTCCCTCTCCCCCCCTCTCTCTCATCCATCTATTTTCTGATTACAAGGCACCAAAATAAGTGCAGGGATGCCAGCTTTGGCCTTAACTCTGTCCTCTGGTGGGATACAAGTGTGTCTTGGCAGGTATAATGGATTGGTGGGAAACCCTTCTAGGAGATAATTTATGTGATGGTTCTGGAATGAGTAAAGGAAACCTTGGGAAAAGACAGAAATGTGTGTGTCATGGATACTAGTTACCTCACCAAGTCTCATGGACTCCTATCTGAGCACAAAAGAGGATAAGGCTATAAGCCAAAACTCAAGAAGCATTTTCCACAAAACCTTCTAAGGAAGCACATAAGAAGTACTACTCTGGTGCCTAGCTAACAACTAGAAGGTACTTCAACTCCTTTTGAACAAAGAAACAAATATTTTCCAAATTCTTCAAAGAAATAAGCATTTTAAAGGGCTATTTAAATTATCATATTCTGACAGAATTTTGCAAAAGAAAGGCCTTTCCACTTGTCAGACTCTCTTCCTTGACATTTCTACAGCAGGGTTTCTCAAGCTCAGCATTATTAAACCAGATAATTCTTTGTTGTGGGGGCTATGGTGTGTATTACAGGATGCTACTAAACACCCTACAAAGGCTGCCCCTACTAGATGTGAGAAGCATCTCCCCTCTAGTTGTGGCAATCAAAAATGCCTCCAGACACTGCCAAATGCCATTGTTGGGAGAGGGGGATCAAAATCACCCCAGCTGAGAATTACTGTTCCACAGTAATGTGTAGTCATCTGGTACTTGGATATCTGCTGTCCTATGTCACTGCCTAATTTTTCCACCTATCTGTCTCCCTAATAAGCTCCTACTCATGATAATCACATAGTAGGCGCTCAAGAAATACTCACTGATAGAAACAAACCTTCACAGCAAAGCATGATTTTACTTTTTCTGAATTCTTTAAAGTTGAGGCAGCAGTATACTTTCCCATGTGGACCTCCCTCTGTGAACACACAGAAAGGCCAACAAACCAAAAGCAAAATTTGGCTGCAAGAGAGAAATGTGTAGAATGGAGTTATTTATTAAGAACAATCCAATCTGAGAAACAACTTTAAAGATAATTTATCTTCCCTTCAGTTGCATCCATTTTGCTCCAGGGAAGCTTTATAACTGTGTATAAATGTTTGTAAACTCTTGCTTTCTCCATGGTTACAAACTATGAGATCCTATTTGTTTACACTGAGAGGGGCAAGACTGAGGCTATTACTGACCAAAGATACACTAAGATAATGGCACTCTACTGATATTATTTTGGGCAAATATTTGTCAGAAGTATAAATTGAATCTGCTTAAATGAGTCAAAACTTATATTTTCTTCCCACAACTCTAAATTCTGAAAAAATGTCTTAAAGGAGGAGAAAAACCACAAGCAAAATAACTATGACGATATGAAGCTGGGCAGAATAGGAAGTGAATCATGGGCAAAAAGGAGTACAAACATCAGGGAATGAGATAGTCTGAGTGGTATGCAGCATCTACGAAGAAAAGTCAAGCTTTGAAACTTTGTACTCTACAAATCAGGATCTGATAAATGGCACAACAAAGGAGGCTGGTATCATGTCCCTTGACTAAGCCTATTGCCCAAATGTTTTACATTTGAAAGTCTTGAGGCATTTATGAGAAGTTGAATGAACTTTCGCGGTCAGTGTCTTGAGGCCAGAATGCTTTCAACCTCATCATTTCCTAACTTGAAGACAGGAAACTGGAAAAGCTTCATGAAGTGTAAGGGAGACAGATTTCATGTTTAAATGTAACAGTATGTTTCTCAAAATATTTAAACGAGCTAGGGAATAAATCTCTTAACTAGAAAGTTAATAAACCAAATGCATGTGTTTTATCCATCTCAGAATCTAGTATAGTTATTTTCCTTAAATACTTTATGGCTTTAAAAGGGGAAAGAAAAAAAAAAAGGAATTTTCTCCTTTATTTCTTTCACTCACATATGGTGGAAGTTTCCAGAGAGAGAGAGAGAGGAAAGAAAGGGGACCTCACATTTACTGAAAATTTACTACATGTCACCTACTAGATCCTTCAAAAGAAGCATTTCATTTAATCAGAATAATCCTGTGAGGTAAGTACCCATAACCACATTATACAGATGAAAAAACTAATGCCCAACTCATATAGCTAGCAAGTACCAGAATTTGAACCCAAAAACTCTATATTATTTCCCTAGTCTACCCTCTTAATTTACCCCCAAAAATGCAAGAGTTATTCTAATTTTTTCCTTTTGTATCTTTCTTCTCAAAAAAGTCCAAAGTACAAAACAAACGAAATACTGTGCTAAAACTCTTCAAAGATGATAGAATTTATTTATCTTTTTAAACAGTCTAAGAAAAACAACTTTATCCATGTATTTACAGTCCTTCTCATAGTCTACTCAATTAAATTCTGGTTAACAAAATATATAATTTTATGTTAGAATTATCATTGATTAATCAAATAGAAAGTAAAACACCTAACTGATCTCAGATGTAACTAAATGTAATCACTTCTGGCTAAAGTATGCACAACATTTACTACGGTTTTAGAGGGTTTATTTTTAGTTTAATAACCATAGTTTAGGGAACGTTTCTTACGTACAAATCAAGATATATTCTTTTCCCTTTTTGCCTAATTAGTTTTGATTTTGAGGCTATCATGATGATACCGGAAAAGGAAAAAGATTGTACAAATTCTTCTGCGTTGAAATTTAAAGTGGTTGTACACAATTTTCCTATTAGATCCCCCATGCCTATCCATATTGACGGGCTGATAGGTCTACACAGCTGATGTAAAGTATATCTGACGTGTGGGGAGAGGGAAAAAAAAAAAAAGGCAAGTGGTCTTATTCCAGTAGGAATAGGAGTCAGCCAACATCATTACTCCAAAAACATTGGCCCATACCCAGAATCTCCTTCCATATTCCAAGGTCTAAAAGAAAATCTCAAAGATGCTCTTTCCCACTCATTGAGTGCCACTGCAGGAGACTTCACTGGTTGGTGCTCTGCAGTGTTGAAACTCTCATTTGCTCTGGGAAAAAAAGGGATGAGGTAAAACATTTGCTACTGAAAGATTTTACTTAAAGTAAAATCATATGTTTCCCCCATTGCTCATATTAATGTATGGTGCATTAACGTTTAGTCCCATAAGTCTTCATTATTCAGGCATTTAATCATACGGAAAATGTGGTAATTTAATTAAAACAAGCAACATAGGTTAGATATCCCTTGGGATACAAACCTAGGAAAATGATCTAATCCATCGGGTTTCCATTGTGAAAACGTATTAATATTAGACCACAAGACCACAGCAGAAAAAAAATGCTGCTCATTTGCAAAGCAGTAATCTGATGCAGAAACAACTTGAGTTTAGGAAGCCAAAACGTACACCATTCTTTCTGAAATGAGTGGAGGGTTTGTAAGAGACTCTGCTGCCTCTCCTCTCATTGTGGTTAGGAAGGAAAATGCCATAGGAGATGCATTTTCAGTGATAAGAACTCTGCTATGTTTAGACTATAAATGCTGATCGCTCATATAACAAGAGTCTATTGAATAAACTTCGAAGACCTGCAACCATCTTTTCAGAACATGACATTTCATCTCTTAGAATATGTTATCCTTATGAGAAAAAAGATTTACCAGTGTTATATGAAAACAAAATCATTTCATTTACACCTGAGTATCTAATTTCCCTGATTGTTGTTGCTAGTATAAAGGTTTCTCTTTTGTAATTCTAAAGTCAAGTTTATTTCCATAGACTAGCCAAATACCATAATCCCCTTGGTCTGGGAACCTAAAATCATAATCATAATCACAAATCAACCTTAGATTCACATGGTTCTATAATAAAATATTTTTTAGAAACATTAGCCCCTCTATCAGTCTTGCCACAGTAAATGAAATTCCCACATCATTCACTCCTTGCTACTAGGCTTCCTTGCTGCTAAGCCCTGGAAGTAGATGATAAAATTTAAGATGATTACCTGCTTTTAACACTAATGTGTTTAACCAACATCCAGACTCCAATATCTTAGGTTGAACTATTTTACCAAATTGTACAGCCCTTAAAAGCTAGCAATCATGATGATAGCTTTTACTGAGGAAAGTAGACAAGAGAATTTGCCCGGCACGTGGGGCACTGATTTGGATAAGAATATTATACAAGCCCTAAGGTACATTTCCTAGGCCATATTCTATCCATTATAGATACTTCTGGAATAGAAATTTAGTAGGTCACCTAAGATTTCTCATGATTCTTGGAGCTCACTTGATATCGAATGATTTCTACCCTAACCAGTCAAACCAATATAAATGGGAGATAGCATTCACAATGTTAAAATAACATCTCAGAATTTCATTTACCTTTGTGCCTTTCCTCATACAATCTAACCTTACCCTATCAAAGTAATGCCTCCAGTACTAGGAAAGGGTCTATTTTACCCCAGATGGACCCAATTCTAGCCTCACCTGAGCTTGGCCCACCACAGGTATACTCAAGTAATCAGAAGAAATTTTAGAAGGGTGCCCAAAAAGACAGATGGAAACTAGAAGAAATGGCATCCCAGAACCAAAGAAAGAAAAAAATTCAAGAATGATGGGTTGAGCAAGAGTATCAAAGTTTAAGAGGGACAAAAACCAAACTAGAGTCATGACCTTGGTATGTTTGAGAAGCAACAAGTAGTTCAGAATGATAAAAGACAAGGATGCAAAAGAGAATAGTAGGAATATTATCTCTAAGAGGGTGGATTATGTACTCTTACAAGCAAAGTAAGTATCATGGGAATCTATCTACATTTTTGAAAGCACATTCTGACTTCTCTGTGAAGAAATGACTATAAAGAGCACTCTTGCCCCTTGAAAACAAGAAAACATTTTAGGAGGCTATTACATGGGTCTGGTTGAAAGGTGGTACCAGTTAGGTACCTGGGTGATAGAAGAGAAGGTAGCAAGAAATCATCAAATTAAGGGACATGCCTTTAAAGTAAAGCTATATATACAAGTCTGGAGTTTAGAGGAGAGGTTAGGGCTAATAATATAAATATGGGTGTCATCAGGATATACATGATATTTAAACAATGGGAATTAGTGAGAACATCTGTAGTGCGACAGTAGGTAAAAAAGGGAAGGACTAAGCAAGCTCTCAGGCACTCCAACCTATATAGGTTGGAAAAAGGAAAAGAACCTATAAGAAAAATGGAAAGGTCTTAGCTCATGCAGAAGGAAGAAATATGAGACTGCATGTCCCTGACACAAGGCAAAGAATTCTTTCAAGAGCTGCAAAAATGTACCTGAAAGGTTAATTAACACAATTTTGAGAAATTATTGAACTTTATGACATGAACTCACAGGTAAACTTTACAAGAAATGATTTAATGACATGGTAGTATTAAACTCTTATATGAATGAGTTGAAGCAATAATGGAAAGCAGAAGTTGATAAAGATAAATGTTGTGGTGCTTTTGTACTGTGATGATTTGAGTAAGCTAGAACTAAGTTTTATAAAATCCATTCTCTGTATGCCTCTAGATTAGATTTGGACAAAAGAGAAATTTGCATGCAGACTGAGGCAGTAGCAATTACTCTCTGAAGATAATCAAAGTTAGATGCAGTGAGAATTTGCAGACACAGAATTTGTCAGCTTGTACTCTCCCTCTACATGTAGCTCTTCTTCCTTACTACCAGCTCTGCTGACACAAGAACCCCAGCCCCATCACCAAATCCATAGGCAACAGCCTTCCACAGACTTCTCCTTTAGCTCTGCTTTATGGCCCCACCTGGCAGCTGGACATGCCTGGCTTTCCAGAAGTCTCTGACTTATTCACCCACACCAGTGTTTCAGAAGAGTGATTAGTGACTTTTCTATGATCCTCCAATTCCCCTTTTTGTGGCCGTATTTCCCAGCTTCTCCCCCATCATTTCTATAGTTAATCCCTTATTCCATAATATTCATTTGGTTTCCCTGAGTACAAGTATAAAATTGGTACAAGTATAAAACCTTTTAAGGAGTTTTGTTCCAAAGGGAAGTAGAGAAATATGAAACATCTGGATGTAGACATAGAGTCAAGAACAAGTTTCTTTAATTTTTAGGATCAGAAATATTATGGCATGTTGGTATGCCAATGGGACTGATTCAAAAGGAGAAACTGATGACGCAGGATAGAAAGGAGATACTTCAGAAGTGAAATTCTTGAGTAAGCAAATGGGGACCCAACAAAGGGTTGGTCTTAAACGGATTCTGAGGCAATTCATCTAACATAATGGAAGGCTGAAAATAAGAGCACAAATACAGAGGAATTGATAAATAAGAAGACAATAAATTACAAGGAGATTTGTGTCCTGATTGCTTTATTAGCTCAAAGTGAAGAATAAGAAATGGATATTGAAGGTTTGAGAAGAAGGAGAAACTGCAAAATAGATGTTGAAGCTTAGGAGAAAAAATGACTAGGGAAACATAGTGGAACAGTTGGACAGAGCTCAGGGAAAGCTTGAAATCTGTGAAAAACAGGACCAGTCCACTGAGTTTTCTGTTTATTGGTTGGTTGATTGGTTGGTTGTTTTTTTGTGTGTGTGTGTTTTTTTCAACATGTCCATCTGTTAGTTACGGATGTGAAGCAGAAGACTTGGAAAGGAGTTTGGTAATTTAGACGATGGAGAAATGTAGATGTATCCAAGGGGATGATTTTAGTAATAAACTCTAAGTATGGTAAAGGGAAAAATTAGCACATGAAAGAGAGCAGTATGGAGAAAATAACGTTAAATTTCTCAATTAGGCATAAGAATTCATCCAGTGAGGGAACTAGAGAGAGTAAGCTAGTAAGTTAGTAGAGTTAATAAAAAGTGGGATGCTTGACATCTATCTATGTATTGGAACTGGTGTAGTCTTTGGTAATAACTAAGTCTATGGTTTACCATAAAAAAGGGGAAGGGATTAAAAAAAGATCATTGGAAGACATGTCTGTCAAGTCAAGGAACTGAGATGCACTGGACCAGGATAAACCATCCTTAAGGAAGTTGATCCTGCCAAACAGTGTCATAATAGAAGGAAAGACAGCAGATCTGGGACTAAGGTGAGGCAAGTAAGGCACTCTGGATATAAAACTTAATGAGGCATGCAGTCTCAGGTCTTGATCTTGCACTTGTGTTACCTCACTAATGTTAACCTGGACATTAAGAAGCATGAAAAACAACAGAAAATAAGTACCATCCATTGAAATAATAGAATCACATAATTTGTCATAACTAAAATTTATATTCTTTAATGGGCATAATTTTATTAGATCAGTAAGGGGTATGCTCATAATAATCAATATGATGTTAATATGAGAAATACTCAATAAATCAGAGAACTGCAGCATAACATAACTGCATTGTTGAAACATGGATCTGAAACAGTCTCACACCCTTTATGTCTCGTTAACTTCAGGAACGTTGAGTGGTTAGCAGCCAGGGTTAGGAAGTAAAGCCACTGTCTCTTTTACACCATATAGACTTCTGATTTTCCTGTTTCCTATTCCCTGACAATAAATTTAGGAATTGACTCTAGATAACTACAGAACTAAAACTGACTTCATGAATTCTTTCTGATCAATGGTCATTTTTTTTCTTGAACCTAATGAATCTCTAATGACTTTCCTAACCTTACAGGACCTCAAATACCCACTTACTCTCTCACTTAGATTTGTCACAGTATTTCTGACAGATATATTAATCTGGTAAGAAAGGAAAAAAGGGGATGTTCCACTGACAATGAGGGAAATACAATTATCAATCATGAGAAAAAAATATTAGGACAAGGAATTTGGTTTCTTAAATGTATTCAAAATTCTTCTGAGAACTCTAGACAGACTAATGAAAATTGTTTTATTTTCCCAATTAAAATGAACAATTTTTATCTGTAAATAGATCTACCTCATGCAGGCTTTTGTTTCTAACTAAATTCACACTGATGTTTCCTGGTGTCCCATCAGATACAGTGCTAACCTGCACTACTTTGAGAAAAATAATGACATCCTATAGCCCAATCTTCCATTTCAGAGCAATCATCATAAAAACCTCTCAATGCCCTCAATGCAACTTAAAATTATGTAAACCACAATGTACACAATGAATGGAGATAATGGCTTTCGTAACCAAAAAAGACACTGCCCCTTACTTCTAGAAAAAAAATAATAGAATCCACTATGCTGAGCCAAAACATGTAATCATAAGTGATATTCGCCATCCCAGGGATGTAATTAGATTCCTTTAGAGAGTGAACAAAGGCTTAAAACTACCACCTGAAATAATTACAAGTCAAACAAATGAAAAATACTCAAAAATCCTATTTGTGTTAGACCTTTATGAGATGACTCTCATGTTCCATTTCACTGAAATAAGAGGAAATTAGTTCAGGTCCTCCTAGAAGTAGATCCAAGATGGGATTAAATGTGTAAAATTTTATTAAGGAAAATACCGTGTGAGGAAATGGGGGGGGGGGAGCCAGGGAGACTAGGAGAGACAGTAAGACCTGATAGAAGCCTGACTCCAAGTGAAGGAGAGTCCAAAGAAAGGTTGGGTGAAAGCATCGAAGATTTCCATGCAGTTCAAGGAAGCTTCAACCAGACGGTCAGGATGGCCAAGCCACAGTCACCCATCAGAGGAGTCCTGTGTTTTGTAAGAACAGGCCTGCCTTAATGTCCCTGCTCTCTGTTACAGACTAGAAACAGCCTAAGGGAAGCATGGCCTCTGTGAAAATGCCTTGATAGATCCCAAGGCAGGGGAGCTGGGGCCCTCTCAATCACATGCCCTGCAGATGGAGGTCTGTGACACACATTCTCAGGGCTGCCAGAAGCTGGCACATGACCAATATTCTACTCAATATCTGACTTCTACCTATATTTTAACCTCACTGGCATTTTATGTATTTTTAATTGCACTATTATTGTTACTGAGAATGATCACTGAAATAGCAACAGAACATGCACATTAGGCACACACATATAAAAATGATTTTAATCAGGAATTCAAACCAGCGTCTTAGTCTTATTCCTGCCCAAATATATAACTTCAGTTCTGATTTAAGGTGCTTTACTGTATTTTTTCTTCATTCACACTCCCGTTTAAAAAGTTTTTCAACCTTCTTTCAGATTATAATTTTACATATTAGTGTTGTAGTAGAGCCTTTGGTTCTATTTTACTCAAATAAGTCATTTAAATTTCTACCTAAACAGTTTTAAAGCTTATCTGTGTGCCCATTTGTTATTAGGAATATTTAGTAATGCATCCTTCACCACCCTAAAATTAGATGTAACAATTTTTTTGCCATTTTGAAATTAAAGTCATAGATATATCACCTATTTACACATATAACTTCAAACTGCAACATACGAGGGAATAGAATAAAAGTATTCCTAATAAATAATTTTAAAATATCAACATAAAAATGTTTGGGGATGACTATATTAAATAATACCATGAAATAATTATGCGCTTGCACCTGCTTAAATAAAGAATCTTAAAAGTAAAACAAAAAGATTCTTCTTTTGCTTGCCATTCTGTACAAGAAATTAGGGAAATTTTAAAGAGTGCTGATATAGATAAGCAATAAAATAAAACTTTTGCAAAAACAAACTGTATTATCTTATTTATTTGTACATAAAATAAAGAGGGAAATAACTTTAACTGAAATAGAAGTAACATAACAACATGAATGACTGAAGTAAAGGAAATATCAAATTATTGCAAATGAAATGGGTTTCGTTTATGAGATTTTTATCCAATTACTTTCCTATATGATGACATGTATGGTAGGTAGAATTCTAAATTCTATAATGACTCACACCCTTGTGTAATCTCTTTCCTGTGAATGTAAACGAAACTTGTAACTTACTTCTAACCAATAGTTATAATAAAGGTGACAGAGTATCATTTAATGAGATGTGACATGACAAAAGGCATTTTGCACATGTAATTGAGGTCCCAGTCAGCTGGATTTGAGTTAATAGAAAAGGAAATTATCCTGGGTGGTCCTAATCTAATCAGGTGAGGTCCTTAACAATAACATAGAGGTCAGAGAGATTCTATTGCTGTCCTTGAAGAAGTAAGTCTCTATGAATTCTGTGAGCTGCAAGGAAATAAATCATGCTAAAAAACACATGAAGTTGGAAGGGTCTCAATCCTTATATGATAGTCAAATCCTGGCCAACACTGATTGTAGTCTTGTTAGACACTGAGCAGCATACCGAGCTAAGTTGTACCTGGAATCCTGACCCACAGAAACTGTGGGACAATAAATGTATGCCAATTGAAGCCTCTAAAATCATCATGCAGCAACAAGAAGGCCAATACAACATAAGATAGAGTAGTGATTAAGAATCACAGAACACAAATCCTTATCTTGACATTTAGCACATATTCAGCATCTACCACTTCAAAAGACCTTGGAAGAATGCATCCTTCAACAAGTGATGGAGGCATGAAGAATGGATTAGGAAAAGAACCAATAATGACAGAATATACAGTAAATCTCTGAGGACAGCATCAGAATAAGATTAAAAAACAGCAGATAAGCCATTATTAAACAAATTATTCCCATATCTAACTTTCGCAACATAAATTTCTTATTGGGCTATAAAAATTAAACATTATAAGCTTAAAATAATATGAAATACTTAAAAAAATTCTGCATTAATCTAATGCAGTGAGATCCCGGAATCTCTACTTATTTAATAATATTTTATTTGAATCCCATCTTTTAAAAGATTCAAATATCCTCATATATTTCAAATCATTACTTGGTAGGGGCTGAAATGAATACAACGGAAAAAGATCCTTCATCCTGTGGAGCTTATATTCTAGGAAGGACAGACTGAAAGTAAATATAAATGGTAAATAATATATAGTATGTTATATAGGGCAATAAAGGGCACAGAAAAAATAACCATAAAGGAGGAAGGAGGAGAGACTGCTCTCATAAAATAAAGTGTCATGGTTAGGACTTATAACCAAAGACTTGATAGAGATAAGGCAGTAAGTTGAAGCTTTTCATGGATTTTTATCCAGGGAAAGGCAAGAGCTAGAACAAAGGCACCAGGATAAGAGCTTATCAGCCCCACTGGAGAAACAGCAAGAAAGCTATTGTGGCTGCTCTGGGATGAGATAGAAGCTGAAAGAACTAACACTGAGGAGCCAGATCACACAGGTCACATAGGGATTTTGGATTTTTCCCCTGGGTGAAACTGGAAACCACTGCAGAGTTTTGAACAGAAGAAAGATCCAATTTACATGACCCACCACAGGAGCCAGGTCATTTTGTCTTCTGTTTTGAGAAGAGAGGGGCAGGCAGCAAGCGTGAAAGCAGGGAGACCAGTTAGGACTCTACTGTAATCACCCCAAAAGAACAAGAGTAATGACCATGGAGGTGGTGAATGGCTGTCAGATTCTGAATAGAGAGCCAATAAGATTTCTTGAAGGATAAGACGTGGGGTTTGAAAGAAAAAGACGTATCAAGAATGGCTCCAAAGCTTTTGGCTTAGAAGGATCATGTTACTACCAACTGAGTTGGAAAAGACCAAGGTGGAGATTTTTAAATCTGACCCATTAAACCTTTTTAAAAAGCATCCAAGTAAAAGCTGTATTTTCAAGTCAGTCTTTAAATCTATCCTAAATAAATTAAATAAATGACTGCAAATATGGAAATGGAAAATTCTTGGTAAGCAAATGTGTTTGTTTAAAACAAGCTTATTTATAAATCACAAATTTCCCTTCATTTAATGAAATTAATTTCATATCCTTGATTATTTGCAAACACATTCAAAAACTATCATATTATTTTCACAATTTCACTAATAATATCAATTATGATGTTTAGTTTTTAAAGATTTATTTGTTTATTTTAGAAAGAGAGAGGGAGAGAGAGAAAATAGCAGGGAAGGGTCAGAGGGAAAAGGAGAGAGAGCCTCAAGCAAACTCTGCACTGAGCACAGAGCCCGACGTGGGTCTCGAACTTGGTGCCCAGAGATCACAACCTGAGCTGAAACCACAAGTCAGACGCTCAACCACTGCACCACCCAGGTGCCGCCCTCAATTATGATGTTTATTTTTTTATTGATTGAATAAAAAATATAAAACAATATGAAATATTTTTAAATGTTAAACTATTTACTTTGGAGAGTCATCTACTGTGTATAGAATGACAATGTTCTATAATATATGTAATAATCTATTAATCAAATGGTCAATCACATATTTTTAATAGAATTTTAAAAATTCATTAATTTGTTGAATCTTTCACTCAGACCCCTTAGATTAAGAGCTGTCAAAGTATAAGGCAATGAATTCCTACAACTTCTGGTGCTAGTTTTTAAAATGGACTGAAAACTTGTATAGTGAGTAATCATAGCTTGTGCTGTACCTCGGTATAAGCAATGACATATAAGCAATAATTTTTTTCTGTGAAATAACTTATAAATATTTTATATATTAACAACCCTATATAGCCATCATGAGTAATTTTGAAAGTAACATTTACACTATGATTATGTCGTGCTTGCTTCAGCAACACATATACACTATGACTATTCCTTATGAACATTTTATATGCCAGAAGTAAAACTGCAGTATCAACATGAAAACTCACTTGACTGCAGTACATTACATAAATTTCAATATTTTTCACCATCTTGACAATATTACTCAAACTTCAGCCATAAATAAAACAGACAAGGTTATTGTATTCGGATTTTGGTCAATTTGTAGAAAGGTTATTTTTCCCTTTATGTTGTATCAATTATAGCACTTTGCAATTCTTTGTGCTATTTTGTTAAGAAACACAGTGTGCATCCTTCTGATCAGAAGATTTTTTTAAACATTCCAAGAAATACCTTTAACCCTCTGATAAATGAAATATCTTATGTATCTTCCCATTTTATCAACATGTTTGCTTCTAAAACTTTCACTTAATCTTGACTGCTTTGTTGCTTTATTAGGAAAACAGTATATTGGCAGGGTAAGCATTCAATACCTGTTCAGTTGTGGGAAATATCCTAAAATCCAATATCAATATTCAACTGAAATATTATCAATACTCTTTCTCTATATTTGACATTTTAAAATAATGGACAAATGAAGACAGGTGGTCCTAGATGGTATGAAGTTAAATCCTGAACTCCCCTCCTCCCACAGACACACCAAATCTATGGCTACATATGGAACAACTACTCCTGAAAAACACCTAAGATCTACCTGAACAGTTCCTTCACATGAAATAATAAAGGGGCCACATCCAGGCAGGTAGGAGAAGCTGAGACAGGGTCTCACCATAAACCCCACCCCTGCAGGGACCCGCAGTCAGAGGGAAACAAACAAATCATCGGAGTTTCTCCCTGAAGAGCAAAGGGTTTGTTCTCCACATTAAGCAACCCAATACTTAAGACTTGCATCTGAGCTATGAGCCCTCAAAACTTCTGGCTTTGAAAACCAACAGGACTCACACCCACAAAACCCAAAGGGCTGTTGTACACCTGAAACTAATATAGTATGATCTGTCAATTATATCTCAATAAAAAATAAGAAAATAGATAAGTAAATAAAAATAAGGACTATTTTGTTATAAACAAATGCATATGCAGATGTGTTAATGAATTCAATACCATAAATTGTGATGTGATTTCCAATATGGTGAATAATTGTTGGAAAATTCTTAATACAGATAAAATACTATGCATAATACATATTCCATAGCCATTTTTTTCAAATATGCTTTTACATTTTCAGTTTACAAGAGTCCTTTGCCTATTAGAAATATTGACCATCACACTGACACAGATAATGTCCTTCTTCTCAGACAACAGTTTGCCCTTTGACTGTGATACAGTCTTGTCATTCAAACTTTTCACTCTTCCTTCTCAAGTCAAATATATTTATCTTTTCTGAGTTTCCTAACTTGTTTAGAAAGATATCCTTTATATTGGGTTAACAATTACACATTTCTTATTATTAGATTTTTACCTTTGATCCTCTAAAATCTCAGCTTTGTTAAAGTCTTTGCCAGGTGGATAATCAACTAGGTCAGATCTTTAATTAAATAATTTGTTCTTTTCCCACTAAATTGTAATGTCATCTGCACATTACTTTAAATCTCTTTATGCCCTTGATTTTATATCTGGGTTCCTATTGTGTTAAACTAATCTGCTTTTCTACTCCTGTGCTGATCCAATGCTTTTTAATTACAATGGTTTGGTAGTAAGTTTCAGTATCAGCCAAGGCAAGTTTCTACTTAAAATTCTTTTTCTCATATCTTTCTTGAATATTCTAGAATATCTACTCTTTCATATATATTTGCCAATAATTTTATCTAATTTTTGTAAACACTGCTATTCTGCCTGGAATTACATTAAATATACAAATCAAAAGAACTGCTAGGTTTATATTGTTTTCCCATCCAGCACCATCAGTATCTCTCAATTTGTCTAGTTTATATTTTATGTCCTTTAATAAGATTGCATTTTTGCTTTCTTTTTAAAATTATGGAATATGATGCACCAAGACAAAAGTAAACAATATATAAACATATAATGTAATGAATAAAGAAATAGTGAACACCTTTGTATGTACTACATAGATCAAGAAATAGCATATTACCATCCTCCAAAAGTCCCTCAACCAAGGTGTCTCTGCCCAGATACACGCAATGAGCACACCTTCTAACTTCCATTAACATGCCCTGCCTACCCCCCAGCACGCACACACACACACACACACACACACACACACACACACACACACCTGTTTTTTATTGACCTGAGAGAAGGCTGGAAGGAGTAAAAAGAAAAGATACATCTTTCTTTAATCTCCTCCTACACTTTTTTTAAATGAATATATAGAGAAGGAAGCTTAAATGAAATACTGCTAAAACATTATAGATTTAGCTCTGATATAATATTAATTTTATTAAATAAAATATTCCTAAAGCACTTTATATTTGTCTTTTGGCTTTGAGATAATATTCATTTTGTTTATTATTTAACAATAATCCTTTTCTTAAGATTTTATTTATTTATTTGAGGGAGAGTGAGAGAAAGAGAGATTACAGAGGGAGAGGGAGTGGCAGACTCCCTGCTGAGCAGAGAGCCCAATATGGGAATCAATCAATCCCAGGATCCCAAGATCATGACCTGAGCCAAAGGCAGATGCTTAACCAACTGAGCCACCCAGGCGCCCCATATTTAACAATAATTCTTAACTGCAGTCCCAATGTAAAAAAGTATGTTGGCATGTTTAGATATGCAGGACTTGATATTAAAAGCTGAAAATATAATAGAAATAATTAGGCTAAACAGGTAAAAAATATCGGAAGATACAGTTGATTGAAATATAGTTTTCTCTGGAATAGTTCAAGTAATTATCTCAATTATCGACTTCAGTTAACATGCAGATTCCAGCTAAACAGTTTCTTAAAATACCTTAACAGTTCTTAACATAAAAATTGTTTTTTTAATTGCCTGTATGCCAACATAGAGCAACTGCACATATTTTAAATAATTTAAAATCTAATTAGTTAAATGTATATATAATTTATATTATAAATGTATATATAATATAGCCCATTAGTTAAATGTATATAATAATCACTATGATGCACATATGTGCTTTAATCTTTTTAGATTAAAAAGAACCTCCAATCTCAGATGAAGGCACAAAATTTAAAAATACATATAACACTGCCCCCAAATACTTACACATAATCTATAATGTAATTTAGCTAATTTTAGCCAAATACTGTATAGTTTTATTTTCCAGTCTTCCTGCAACAGAAATTTGACTTTGAGTACTGATAGAGACTCAAAGGTAATTTGTACATGAAACAGTATTATATTTTTGTCTCCATCTGAAAAATCAGTTTCTCCTCAATAGTGTGTGTGTGTGTGTGTGTGTGTGTGTGTGTGTGTGTGTGTGTGTGTGAAAAAGAGAGACAGAGACAGAGAGGGAGGAAGGGAGGGAAAGTCAAAACTAATACATTATGGTAATTAGGGAAGTTGGGGTAATGGAAGAACCAGAATTTGGGACCTCAGTGATCTCAAATGACAAGTTAAAGAAAAGTTAAATAGAAACACAGAAGGGCAAGTATCATTCAGGAATCTTCAATACGCAAATGTTCTGATAACAATCTCAGAACTATAAAATCCCATTTAAATTTAGGTAGATTTTCTAATGAAAAAGACTAAAAATAACAGGACATGAAAATGTGGACCAAAAAAGATCATTCGTTTTATGCAGTTCTTTTACTGATCAAATTGATTTTGCTTTTTTCACATTCTCCTTTTAACTCTTCATACCTTTTTCCCATAGACACAAAGGGCACAAAAGAAGCCAAGCCCAGGTGAAGAGAGAAAAAAATAAAACAAGATGAAATCAGAGAGGGAGACAAACCATAAGAGACTCTTAATCATAGGAAACAATCTGAGGGTTGCTGGAGGGGAGAAGGGTGGAGGGATGGAGTAACTGGGTGATGGACATTAAAGAGGGCACGGGATGTAATGAGCACTAGGTGTTATATAAGACTGATAAATCTCTGAACTCTACCCCTGAAACTAATAATACATTATATGTTAATTAACTGAATTTAAATTTAAAACAATTTTATTTTAAAAAAATAAACATAATTGCTAACCTAAAAAAAAAGAAGAAGCCAAGCCCAGAATGTTCTCAGTGAGTGTGCTGGAAGAGTCAGGGTCTGAGAGGAGCAGCTGGTACAAATCTCCCAGATATCCCTGCCCCGAAGTGAACTGAAACAATTCCGTTTTGAGTTATATCTCCAGTACCTGCCCAGTACCTGACACATGATAGGTGCTCTGTAAATATTACTAATAAATGAATTATTGACACTGAATTTAATGTATTCAATTATATTTTAATTGTAAGTGTCTAAAAATCAGCATCACCTTGTGAATGTGAGATGTGAACACAACTGGCCAATGAATTGTTCAGTGGTCAAGGATAAGGACAAGACCGAAACTGACACTGGCTCTGCCATCCACAACTTACATAACATTCACAGTTTACGTAAACTTTCCATGCTTCAGCTTTGTCATAGGTAATAAAGGTAGTATTAGTATCTGTAGCATGACCATTTTGTTTCAATTAAAAAGAGTATTAGGCAAGTTTTTAGTGCTTAATTCTAATAATTTTAATGAATGGCAGCATGCATTTGGATGATGATCAAAGGATGAATTTGTCCCCATAACAGTCCTGAGTCTAAGATAAAGATATGATTTAGGGTATGATCAGGTAAATGAATTACCTTAACTTAACAACACTATGTATATCAGTGCTTCACTAGGATTATCAAGCAACCATCCCAGTATTCCCAGCCCAGTTTTAGAGTGAATGGAGCAGGCATTTTAATAATCAAAGAATAAATAATTTTAGTTTCATCAAAAGACTAGGATAATTCCTTTCCACACGCTTTAGCACTGAAGAACTATGAAAATTCACTGAAATCGGAAATGATTTTAAAGCATGTTAGTTCCGTATATTATGTATCCAGATAAAAAATAAATATCAAAATTCTAAATTGAAACAGAATTAACTCAATGATGCAGACATACATAAATAGATATGTATTTCTATGTATGAAAGTTCTAATTGGCTATAATGCCATTATGACACTAATTACCTGGAGTTAAGTCAAATTTCACAGGTTAAAGGCACAATCCTCTCTAACAAGACATCCCTCACTTTGGATACTACCCAAGCTCTGGGGTTACCAGGCTACCTACACGTCTGACCATTTGGCTACAAATTCAGGAGTTCCCACTACCTCATCAAGTTCAATAACTGGGTGAGATGATACACAGGACTTAGGAAAACACTATACTCATAATTATAGTTTTATTATAATTGATAAAAATAAGGACCATCAAAATGAAAAGATGCATAGGATGAGATCCATGAGGGTCCTAAATGCAAAATTTCTGTGTCCTCAGGACACATCATACTCCTAGCAAATTGATGTATATCACCAAACAGAAAGTTCATCCAAGTCCAGAGTTTTATTGGAATTTCATTACATGGGCATATCTGGTTGAGTCATTGAACTCAATCTCCAGCTCCCCTCTCACCCTCAAGGTCAGGAGTCCATTCTTATATTATATGCTTCAAAGCCCCAACCATTGAATCAGCCGCCATGCTGAAATTATCCAAGGCCCACCATGAGTCACCTTATTAGCATAAACTCAGGAGTGATCCCATTAATAACAAAAACAAAAAATCCTAGAGTTTGGGAAATTCCAGGACCTAAAGGCAGCCAAATATTTTATTTTACAACACTAGCATTAAATAAAATTGTCAACATATCTTTGAAAGGCACAGAAATAAAGTAAGTTATTGACATGTTATATAGAATTTCCTAGTTTTTCATATAGTTTTTATAAATAATGTCTTATGTCCATGCACCCTCTCACTGGAATTTAATCTCTATCAATTGTAAATCTATCCATTAATGTGAGAGTAATGACTCTACAGTTTTTAAGGTTTCTATTCCTCATGTCAATAAAAAAGGCAGGCAAGTGCCTAGTTTGACTAAAATTAAGGTTTGATTTTAAAAAGTTGAACACCATGATACCTTAAAGACAAAAATTAAAATTGCAATGCACCACTGGGTCCTTAATGCTTAGTCTAGTGACACCTTTTGGTATAACTCCTGCAAGAAAATGAATCAGCCACCGTGAAGGGCTAATAACTAGAGAACATACTGTTGTGTGATGTTGACCTGTTTTCCATCTATGCCAGCTTATTAACCTTCTTGCTTGATCTGAGTATGATCCTTGTTTATCAGATACAAACTTTCGTAAAGTTCATATGACAATGTTCCCAGGATTCTTTCCAAGAAATCAAATCTGCCTGGTCTTAATAAAACTGCTTTCAGCATGACTGCTGAGAGGGACCTAGGAAACAAAAGATGGAAGCTATTATAGACACAGTGGAAGCAGGAGGTCACTACTACAGTCCTTCAGCTGTCATGAAAATAGCAGTGAACCCAAATAATCCCAAATAAAGCAAATTTAAGTGTGTGAACAAAAACAAAGATAAAGAAAACAATGTAGTTTTTGAAAACCAGTTTGTCAATGAACAAGATCAAAGCATCAGGATTTTCTTACAGACTAGCCCACTCTATTGTAAAAAATAAACATGCAAATGAATTTTTCTACCACATTAAGTCTTCAAAGAGAAAATCCAAACCTTATCTAGTATATGATTAGTGTTACTCCCATTCCACATATTAAAAACAAAAAAATTAAGAAATAATAAATTCCTAAAGCACAACCATGAGTAGAAATTTTTATGTTCATCTAATAAATCAGGCCACACCATTTCTAAAGGAGGTAACAGCACAAATGTGTGCTATTTCCCAATTGTGGATAAAAAATATGCCGGCTGTATGATGCTCATTGATCTGAAAGAACTGAGAGAGAATGAACTTGTTTGTGAACCCTAAAAGAGAGAAAGCATCCATTCATATCCTTTTTATTCTTAACTTTCCTTTAACAAGATCTTTCATTCCTCATGCGTGGAAATCTTTCAATTCTACTTAATAATTTAAAATGTTCTATCTCTGTTTCTAATGTGTATTAGTTTCCTATTACTGCTGTAACAAAGTGCCACAAACTTAGTGGCCTAAAACAACACAGATTTAGTATCTTACTCATACTTCTGGAGGACAGAGGCCTGAAATCGGCCTCACTGAGCTAAAATCAAGTTGTCTGCAGAGCTGCATTCTTTCTAAGGCTCTGGGGAGAATCTGTTTACTCTGAGCTTTTCACCTTTCTAGAGGCTGCCTGCATTCCTTAAGGCCGGGCCCTGTTGGTCCATATTAAAAGCCAGCAAAGGCCTTTAAATCTTTCTCATGTCACATCTTCCTGATCCTGACCCTGACTCCTCTACCTCCCTCTTCCATATGTAAGGGCCCTTGTAATTACACTGGGCACACCTGGATAATACAGGAGACACTCCCTAAATTCAACTGATTAACAAATTTAAATCCATCTGCAACTTTAATTCTCCTTTGCTATGTAATGTAACATATTCAAAGTTTCCATGGATGAGGATAAAATCATCTTGTAGGGGAGGGGGTTGTCTAAAGTTTATTGACATTATAATGGTGTGGTCTAGTTGGGTATGAAAACACAATCCTAGGAGTACATAAACCTTCAATCAGGTTCTGGCCTGACAACAAATACATTTTATGATCTTTTTTTTTTTTTTTTTTAAGATTTTATTTATTTATTTGACAGAGAGAGAGAGACAGCCAGCGAGAGAGGGAAAACAAGCAGGAAGAGTGGGAGAGGAAGAAGCAGGCTCTCTGGGATCACGCCCTGAGCCGAAGGCAGATGCTTAACGACTGAGCCACCCAGGTGCCCCACATTTTATGATCTTGATCAAACAAATCATACAGCCTCTCTGGGCTTCAACTTCTCCATCTAGTAAACGTTTTAACTAGTCACTAATTCTGAAACAATTAACTAAATTGAATTCATTTATTTGCACTATTAAATAATGAGTTTTAAATGAATGATAGAAAATATAAGACAGTTACTCAACAAAGGACTTATGTTCACAGTTTTGTATGCATGCCACCCTAAAACTATCTTCCTATTAATTTTTATCAGCACTGAAAACATTCTGATTATCAAATCATTATCTCTAGTAATTATAATCTCGAGAAACCTACCTAGAAGTGTTCATTCAGGACGTGATATTTCTAAAAATTCATTTTATCGAGCACAGGAAACACCTTCCAATTTGTTAATACATTAGTCCTATTGTTAAATTACATGTTTAAATTATGTCTATTATTTAATTATTCAAAAGCTTGATTTCTCGGGCAGGGGGGCCTGGGTGGCTCCAACTTCTGATTCTGACTCAGGTGATGATCTTAGGGTCCTGCAATTGAGCCCTACAGCTGGCTCTGTGCTAGGCATGCAGCCTCCCTCTGGATTCTCTCTTTCCCTCTCCCCTCCACCCCCCACTCCTGCATGCATGTGCATTCTCTCTAAAAAAAAAAAAAAGCTTGATTTCTCAGTCAAGGCATTAAAACTGTACCTTTTCGAATCAAAACATGCAGAAAGGGGAATAAAATAACTCAAATATTTCAAATAATGCTATACCTAAGATGTTGAAGTACATATATTCATTTCACTATTACTCATATTAAACAGTTCACTTGAAGTATATACTTGTGTTAATTATATATATGTACAAATTTTTATATATATTTTATATATATGTACATAAATTTAAGATTTCAAATGACAGGGTGAATAATCTGGGCCTCAAACACTAAAAATATTGTAACAGAGTCAAATTGTGTCTCCTCTCTACTGTATTTAAAATTAAAATTTTTTTCTATTTTATTCATCAATATTTTTGAGAAACAAAATCTAATGCTAAAGAATTTCCTCTAATAAAAAAGTAAGCATACTGAACATGTAAGGAGACACTGGTGCCTTGGTTAGTCTTACCAACATACTGGCCAGAAAGCAAGTATAAATTAAGTTTCTCCAAAAGACAATTATCTAAATAGTCTGTTTTGGACAGAATCTAACCTACCTAGTACTAAAAAATAGGAAAAAGTGTAAAAGTTCATATATCTCTGCAGGAAAACAACAACAACAGCAACGACAAAGAAAAGAAAATCAATCCAATTTAGACCTCTATCTCTGTGTTAGTATGCCTTTATGTTAGAGCATTATTTCCTATTTCACATTTGATTACTCTATAAAATTCTGATAAGAAGGTTGAGCTAGTACTTAAAAAAGAATACATGATAGATCCTCATTTGGGAGGTCAAGTCCAGAAAAGACATGTCCCTTATCATGTAATGAATGATTTATGACTTTTTAAATTTCTTTCAGTTCAGGACGGTGAAAATTTTTTAAGAGTAATGGGTGTTAAGGAGGACACATACTGCAAGGAGCACTTGGGTGTTATACACAAACAATGAATCATGGAACACTACATCAAAAACTAATGAAGTACTGTATGGTGACTAACATGACATAATTAAAAAAAAAAAGAATGAAGTCTCCTCCAGAATTAAATTATGTAAACCATGCATAACCGTGAGAAAGTATCGGTCAAAAACTCCTACCTATACTGTCAAAAAAAAAAAAAAAAATCACAGAATATTGTGATGCCAGAGAGAGGAAAACATAACTAAAATGAGTGTGAGAAAAAGCGAAACTTATTGAAGTAAAAATTCAGAATCATGAGATTATTTTAAAAGTAATTCATAAAGTTAGATTCTATCAGATGCAAAAATACATTTATGGAACAATTCTAGGAAGTTTCCCCTACAAAAACTGCTTTAACAGACTGATAATTGTTTTTTCCTCTAAACAGATCAATCGTTTTCATACATTTCATTTACATTTGCTTCTTAACTCTTTTAGAAAAATACAAAGAATGGTAGCCAATGACTCAATCTGAAATCTGACAAAATCCCATATATCGACTTTACACTCAACCAAACAAGCATTTTGTTTCATAAGCCTGGACAATCAGGCTTGTTGATCCATTCGTTAAAGCAATGGTGACCAGCCTCCACAAGGCCTGGTTTTCTCAAGACAGGTTAGCAAAGACATATGATAAGTGTCCCGCAGACATTAGCTCCCTTCAGTTTCCATTTTTTCTTTTATGGAAAAATAATAATCGAATTCCTATTTGTAGATTCCAGAGGCACAGCCAAGGTCATAGCTAATGAGATCTAGCTTATGCCTGAATAAGAGCTATAGAGATAATGTAATGTGGCCTATTATTCTAGTTCATTTCTAGCTGTGTTTTGGGTAATGAAGCCTATCTGCTAAGAATTCAACCACTTCAAAATGACAGCTTTAGCGGTTGTACAGATGTACCTTATGAAATGCCACTGGAAATCTGCAATGGCTCCTTTGTTCTAATTTTAATTTCCTGATCGCCAAGAACAACATAAATGAATAAAGACCCCTTATCTCAAACCACCTGTATTGAATGCTCTGTTTTCTTAGCTCTCATTCTTATCAATCTTCGTAACATTTCAGTTTTAATTTTTGTAGCCTTATGCTTTTCTAAATAGTTGTGGAGCCTTTTACACAAACAAGAACTTTTTAATTCTACTTCAAAACACCAAAGATTCAAAGTAAACTACATATGTTTTTTTCACACAGACTATTAATGAAGGGAAAAAAGATAAAATTTCAGTATATAAGGCCTAATGTTAAAAAGATGTAAATTAGGTTAGAGAGCAGAAATGTCAGCAATTTTCCAAACTATTTTGTAATGGAATTGTTATTTAAGAACTAATTCACTTGGGATGCCTGGGTGGCTCAGTTGGTTAAGTGTCCAACTCCATTTCACCTCAGGTCATGATCTCGGGGCGGTGAAATCAAGCCCTGCATCGGTAGGCTCTATGCTGGGGAATGGAGCCTGCTTAAGATTCTCTCTCTCTCCCCCTCCCTCTCTCTGCCCCTCCTGCCCCATCTCTCTCTTACCTTCTCTTACAAAAGAAAAAAAAAAAAATCACTCACATTCACCATATTTTATGAAAAATGGGAGAGGAGGGACTATGAACATTAAGGTTTGGCTGATATTCCACAGAACACAGTTTTACTCTGAAAATGCATGTAGAAGTAGAAATAGGATTTGATGATTTAATCAAGAATTTTAAGATGAGATAGGTAAGGAAGTATCCCAGACTACAGTTCTGAATCACATTTTTCAGGCTTCAGTATGATGTATGAACACCTTGTGAAGTAAAAATACTAATTTAAAAGGTACCTGTGTTTCTAAAAGGAAATTTTCCTACCCCGCCCCCCCAATGTAATCTACTAAAAAAGTTAAATTTCAACTGGATATTTTTCTCTTTTCTTTCCAACTGCCACTTACTAGTATTAGACTAAACAGAAGTGACTTAAAATAATTAAAATAGACTTGTTTTAGGGAAAAAAATAATACCTCAGGTATACTCGGATCAGGTATATTCTATCCCATGCATACTTTACTAGGGAAAAAAATCTGTGTTAAAGAAAAGTATGGTTTATTCCTACATAACCAGGAACACTGTACCATCCTGTAAATGTCAATTTCTCCTCTATTATTGTGAGAAATTGAGAAAAAAGGTTAAAAGAGAATCTTAAAAAGCATTTTAAGTAAGAAATATTAATTCAGTTGTGAAACTAAATACTTAACAGGCTAAAACTACTTCGAGGAGCTCATGAAGGATTTCATATTAAATCAAGATATACATAGTCTTAGTTTTATGCTAATTTTCCTAGGAAGAACATCAGAATTTCCTATATTATATTAAAAAAATATTTACTACACTTCAGATTTAAATATTTGGGTCTCTTCCAATACTGCAAAATCAACTTATAAATTAAAGTTAATTAAATAATTGGGTAGTATGACATTTTTTTAAATCTTAGTTTTTTTATTCACAAAAAATTATTTCAGAGCAAACTGAACATAAAAGGTATTTTAATTTAACAGATGTTTTACTCATCAACAAATACCTAAAATCAAAGCATGACACATAGCAGGCACTCAAAATTTCTTACTAAGTTAATAAATCAAAGAAATGTTTATGTGTATATATGTTCATTAACCTAATTTTCATAAACCTTAACATATGATTATTCCTGCAAAAAAAATTCCAAATCAGCACGCAAAAATGTATTACATCCCTCATTCACTATGTTGATAAAATTTGGGGTTGAAAACACTCCTGTAAAATGCATTTGTAATTTGCTAAAACATATTGTTAAAAGCTCAGATTGTGCTTTTTGGTGCCAATGGGGGGAAATGCCACTAGTAGTTTTAAACTGAGTTTTATCTTGCACATCTGAATTAAATTATATTTTTCTTGGTTTCAGTGAATAAACACATTTCCCCCATGGCATTATGCCAGTAGGATAATGCACCTGGAATATGTTAATTTTCTTAATGACCTCACAGTCTGTCATAATAAGCTAATCATATCCAGACAACAATATTAGCATGATTTCTATATTCAGAAAAAAAGTACTTAAATGCCAGCTTAATTATTATTGAAATTCATCTCCTTATTTATAAATTTAAGGTCCAAATTTTGTATGACAGTGTTTCCTCCTAAACTTCTTTATTTTTTGATACTATTTAATCATCAGGTTGGTTTGACATATATTCTTAAAACAACTTTTAGAATTTTATGCCCTGGGGCGCCTGGGTGGCACAGCGGTTGAGCGTCTGCCTTCGGCTCAGGGCGTGATCCTGGCATTATGGGATTGAGCCCCACATCAGGCTCCTCCGCTATGAGCCTGCTTCTTCCTCTTCCACTCCCCCTGCTTGTGTTCCCTCTCTCACTGGCTGTCTCTATCTCTGTCAAATAAATAAATAAAATCTTTAAAAAAAAAAATTTTATGCCCTTATTTAAAATGCTGGAGAATTTAAAAGGGTCTATGCGCATGTTCAGTAATCCAAGTCAAGCTAATGGCACCACATATGTTTTCTGTTATGATACGGTTACAATTTTACATGTTGAATATGTGGAATATATGTATTTTTTCAACTCTTTTCTATCCACATCCTCTAAAGTTTATACTCCCCGACACAATCTTATGCTTAGCACTACCCAGAGTTGAGCCAAAACAATCCATTCTCTTATTTTTGTCCCATCAGGACCACCAGATTTCACTTGGCAGCAGAACCCCTAAATATGTTAGAATTTGTTATACCTATGTAAAGCAGTAAACAAAGTATTTACTCCCTGATTTGTTTTCACCTAATGTGTTTTATATTACCACAAATAAGAAATTAATAAATCAAATCCCTTTGGCCATAATTATTTGACCTCTATATAAAAAAAAAAGAAGAAGAAAGAAAGAAAGAAAGAAAGAAAGAAAGAAAGAAAGAAAGAAAGGAAAGGAGAAGAGAAGAGAAGAGAAGAGAAGAGAAGAGAAGAGAAGAAAAGAAAAGAAAAGAAAAGAAAAGAAAAGAAAAGAAAAGAAAAGAAAAGAAAAAGAAAAGAGAGAGAGAAAGGGAAAGAAATATAGTTAGTGTAGTTCAGGATTATAATTCACTAGATTTAACCATTTTGAAACCTAAGCTATATATACATGCAGATTTAATTTTATTTCAAATAGTTATTAACCAGTTTATAATTGCTTCAGGATTTGATTCAGTAAGCCAAGTTAAAGCCTTATTACACGAGGAAAAAACTGATGGCAAAAGTGACAATCCACAGATATGTCATCCCTGAAAATTTTGCGATTCTTATAAAAGTTCATTTCATTGTCAGCTTGTTAAAAGAGAGCCAGTGATTTGTCACAAAAGAACTAAAGTATTACAAATATTTCTGCAAGTCTGGAGTTCTTATGTAGCTGCTAATTTCTCTCCAAATGAAGTTAGTGTCAAGGAGAAGAATAACAACAGGAACTCTAGCAGAAGTTTGCCATTATAAGGAATCAAAAGGAACTAGCATCAGGGGATATGGCAGGATAGGGGGTCATTTTGGATGATGTATCCCTTGTTACATCGGGGCCTATAATAAGCTCAAAAATTTGTTCACTGTCCTGCTGGCCTACTGTCATTCCTTGTTTTTGTCGTGTAAAAATATTAGCCTTTGGAAGAGCGGCTTGGACAGAAGAAATTAGGAGAGGAATTAACATTTTTCCACATGTGCCAAAGGGATATAATGTAATCCAGTCACAATTTAGAGTGCTTTTAGCCCCAGGCCCCCTTTTCCTATAAAACTTTGTTGGTTTCTTGAAGTGAGTCTGATTTTGGTATCTTACTTTCCCCTTATACAGATGATATTACATTAGACCTATTCAATACCATGTTACCTAGTGGGTGAATAAGGTGTTGCAGGTAGTTAATAACTTTTGAGAAAGATCTTAGTGCTATTTAGGAAAAAAAAAGGGGGGGGGAATCAAGTAGATTTTTCTGAAGATACATTATGTCCCGATGTACTATATATAAAATACTAGGCAACGTGCATAAGAAGCATGGGATTTGGAACCCATATATTCATATGTCCAACCCTGTTACTTTCTAATTTCTAATTTCAGTCAAGCTATTTAATCGTAGTGAATTTAATTTTCTCATTGGTAAAATGAGAATTGGATGGATGAGGATATGAGAAGCAAAGTGTCTCCCTTGGACCCCAGTACGGCTTTTTTCTCTGTGTCGCTGATAGTCTACTTTCTAGATTTTAAATGCCACCTGGGGACAGAAGCTAGCACAGAGTCTGAATCATAGGAGGTACTCAACTGATTTTATTTCCTTTTCCTGAGAGGTCATTAAAATTAATGACTTAATTATATCATTATATCATTACATACTGAGAGTATCAAAATACTAAATCACTCAAGAGTTGGCCATCTTGTCACAGCAAGCTATAAAGAGTTTGAAACATATTCATATACGTGAAATCAATGACTTTGTAAATTATATTAGATTTTCATATATCCTAGTTTGTCAAAGGCAATTAAGTGTTCAGATACTGTAAGAAAAATAAATTGAACTCTGACTTCACCATTGCACTGGACAAGCTGCACAGAGATAAATAGAGCCGTCCTCAAGGGCAAAGACCAGATGATAATTATTTTAGGCTTTGCATTCCACACAGCCTTTGCTGCAACTACCAGACACAGTACAAAATCAGTTATAGATAAGAGATAAACAAACGGTGTGGCTGCATTACAATAAAACTTTATTTACAAAAATTGGTAGTGGACCAGGTTTGACTCACAGCCTATGGTTTTCCAACCCCTGTTTAATACTGATGATCTCTCAATACTCAATCAATTACCACTTACATGATTTCTTATATTCCTGATATTTCCTGTTAGTCAGCAAGATAGTCACAACTATATGTAAAGGTTTAGAGAACATATTAAAAGAACAATTGTATATTGAAGATTAGGTATAGATTCTAACCATATTCTTCTTCTTAAAAATGTTTATTAGAAAAATATAGAAGAATGGACCAAGAAAGGAAGATGGCTAAATTTATAACAATAGCATGATTCCTAACTAGCATAAAAACTGGATATAATACATCTTCCAATCCCAAAGCCCATAATTTGAGACTCCAGTCAATCAAGAGAATATTCCACATAATAATTTGTCATTAACTGGTATGCCAGTTAAAAGTTATGCCAATGACCTGGCAAGAATAACAGAAAATTGTCACTAGGTAACAACAATAGCTGGAGACCACATGAAAAACCAAACCAAAATAGTTTTAATTTGTCCACCCACTTGCAATAGGATTAAGCCAGAGCATTATAAATCACTGATTCTACAAATGCAAAAGAATTTTTAGATGTTTGAACAAATGGAGAGAACAACAAAGATACTGCAAAACATTTGGTAATCCTCCTCCACAAAGCATGTTTCAAACCACGGGACTGGAAAACAAAGTTTAAAGAAGTAAAAGATTGTTACGTGAAGATGGTCGAGTAGTTTTCTACCATTGTACTAAAGGTCTTTCTAAAGATTAGCATTAAAACAATCAATTCATTTTTTCTAATTGGTCAATAATATCTCTCTTATTAGATTGTGGACTCAACTGTCATGAACAATATACTGATCACCATCTCTATTAGTGTAAGCTATGAGTAATATAGGTATACTGACAAAAGTTAAAAAAAAAATAGTAGGTGCTAAGCAAATTATTGTTCAAGTACACTCAATCTACTAGCCCTAAGGGAGTTACAGAAGCCTCAGAGTTGCTCCTTATGTTATTATCTCAAAACCCACTCATCTAAATAGCAAGATATTCCCTGAAAAGTGTAAAACCCTGTCTTCTACTTCTCAATGATGTTCTGCAAAGACCAGATTTCTTACTAGAAGACCAGAAAATTTAGAGCTGCACTACTTGGCAATTCAAAGCAGGCTCCTGTCCCTCTTAATTAAACAAATCCCTCAGCACTGAGCGAGCAGGCTGCTTTCCAGGATAAAAGAGATGTCACACAGATGTTTCCAACAAAATTTCCAAAAGCTTTACCTTGCTGGGAAAGAATGACTCCATTCAAAGTAAGAATTTTACCAATCCTCTAAGAATGAACACAGCAGAAGGATTGGAATTTGCCTCCTTTTAAAAGAAAACACATACACAACACACAACCAGACACTTATTCAGAAAGTCCAGACGTCTTCACTGTGCAGGGGAATGATTTTTAAAACAAGAAAAGGCACTAGAAGAACGACGAGAAGGTGTTGCAAATCTGAAAAGTGAGAATACGCAGACCTCTCTTGGATTGCCAACTTGATTAGCTCTTCTCCTTTACGGAAAGATGCTTTAGCCATTGACACGCCAAAAGAAAAACCCAAAACTTGCCTGATTTCAGGTCAAAGGTGAAAGAATGAAATGCCAAGAAGACAAATGCTTACAGAAGAGACCTGTGAAACAAGGCAGTAAAGATAGGTTTTATAGATCTGTAGTACAGAAGATGAAATCCAGCGTGGAATAGATCATGTCTGCTTGTGAATTTTAATGCAGACGATGGAACAAGAGGGCATACATAAAAATTAGGGAGAATCTGATTTGAAACAGATGTCACGCAGCCCTTCACTGCAAAGAGTCATAAATGAATGTACAGAGGGTCAGGCAGAAAAAACCATCCAGGTGAAGAACACTGAATGTTTTTTTAAAAAGAAAAATATTGTATATCTTCCCAGATTAGGAGAGATTATAAAATATGAGCCTTCACTGGATGACTGAAACCAATTTCTTCAAATTTCAGTATGGATTTTATTTTTTATCACTGCACAACAACATGGAATAACAAAGGTATTCATTAGTAATAACTGATGATAATAGAGCCCAGAATTAACATGTGGATGAAATTCTGCATATCTGATTTGGAGTTTGTCACTCTGCTGTCTTGGTATCAGAGCCTCATATAGTGAATTTGGAGATTTCCAAATTATAAAATATTAGACTATTTTGAAGACTAGAGTTCTATAACATTGTATTTTATTTTTTAAAAAAGGTGGGGTACCCATGTGGCTCAGTCGATTAAGTGTCTGCCTTCAGTTCAGTTCATGATCCCAGGGTCCTTCTCGTTGGGGAGTCAGCCTCTCTCCCTCTCCCTCTCCCCTCTACCCTGCTCATGCTCTCTCTCTCTCTCTCCTAAATAAATAAAATCTTTAAAAAAATAAAAATGATAAAAAATAAAAAAGATAAGGAAAGAGAATAGTTCTTTCATTGTTGCTCTATTATAATCTAATGTTCTCCTGAGGAATTTTTGTTTTATTTAATGGACACTTGAAATTGAATAACTAAACATTTCTTATTGGCTACTAGAAATGTTAGAGCCACATTTAGCACTCACTCAAAGCAACTGAGTAACTTCTGACATCAGTATTTCTGTGCTGTGCCAACTCCCTCTCCATCTTAAGTCATTTCCTTACAGTGGTTTTACTTTCTTCTTTTGCAAATACTTTTATCAGATTCTAATTTGTTCTACTTTCCGTAGTTTTTAAGTCATTTTAAATGATTTGAAATAAAAGGAAGTACAATTATTTAATTATTTAGATCTTTCCTATAGAATTATACCATAAAACATCACAGCCCTGATCACTCTAGTTTATCTCAATTCTGTTAATATTGACCTTATAAAAGACATCCAGAAAATGTAATTTACAAGGTAGCCAACACTGTCCTCTTCTGTCAAATAAGACTATACAAGGAGTTTCAAATGACACTGTCATCAACAAAGCAAACACCAAATCCATAGAATGAATACAGAAACTCAGAATCCCATTTTATCTGAGAACTGAAATATCCCATTTTATAAAATACCCAGACATACACCCATGTTTCATAGGGATTCAGAAAGTGTCCCTTCTCCTTGCAGCTCCCAGCCCAATGTCTCAGCAATAAATCCTGCTATCAACATCATGGTGCCAAGCTCCCAATCCTTGTCAGAATCCATATTTCATGACACTAACCTGATCACTGAAATTAGCATAGGCATATGGTATAGCATTTATCATGAAATGAACGGAAAACAGAAATCTCTTGTCTATTTTCCCACAGTGGTACCATTTTTTCTTCTTTCATTTTTATTCTTCTCATCTCAGCTCTTTTCTACAACTCAAAATCACAAAACATTGTGGTGCCCAGTGAATTCTCTTCTTATACACTACTTGCTTTTTGGTTGCAAGTGTTTGGGGTTGGAAGGAAATAACTAAGGTACGCAGATTTCACAAATTCTTAAATCCTGACCAAAGGTGTATCTCCTCTTTTGATAATCCAGGCATTAGCATTTCTCATCCTTGAACTCATCCTAGCAAAATAAAAACTACAAATTTGGTTTAATAGAAGGAACATATTTGCCTGCTATTTATCTTTGTACTGAACCAAGGGTTCAACAAATTTCAGTTTCTTAAATGCTTATCAAATTTCTCATCTGTTTCTCACTGGAGAGAATGTCCTTCTCTCTGATACAAACTTGTATTTTATAAATTTTTGAAATAGAAATATAGCCACAGAACAGAGGAACAATAAAAAGGAGGAGGGGAAAACGACTTAACAAGAGGATCACCAAGGTATCAGGGGAGCTTTTCCAAAATATATACACCTTTCTTTTCTATCCTACATCCCAAATTGTGAACTGCACATTTTTCACATGGACTAGGCTAAGAAAGGAAGAGAAGGGTTCCTAGTTTTATCATCTCTTGTCAAGGTTCTCTGAAAGACTAATTAGTGTTTTAACCACTGTGTACACTTTATCCTTGATACTTGCAAATCTCTAATCTAGCTATTATTTCAACCTAACAGAGGAGCAATCATTTTCTGGGAATGTGGTGTGAGAGCAGAGAAATACTATCATAAGGATCAAATGAAACTGACTTGGTTTTTTCCACTGTTAGGACTTGGTCCATACAGAGAAGAGAACATTCTCAGCATAACCCATCTGATCATAAAGTATTTCACATTACCAGACTGCTCAGTATTCTATGGTAGTGAAAAAATGTGCAGAAATTATTCTCTAGAGAACAATAGGGAAAAAAGCTTTTTGCTGAAATAAACTGTAAACCATTCACTCATTGGAAACTGGTCAACTTTTAGACTAAAGTTTCCAATTCATAACATTCTTAATCTAACAAATATGAATTCAACACCAAGAATGGTAACTCCATATATTTTGTAGCACTTCACAGCTCACGATATACTATAAAGCAGATTACCTCATTTGATAAGAAAAATCCATTATTATCTCAAATTACAGACAGGAAAAATGAAGTTCAGAGAGATTAAATTACTTGCCCTCATCAGTCAGTGACCTTGCCAGGTCTCTGGTTCTTGGTCTAGTCTCTTATGCTCTATCTCCTGGAGGTTAATACTAATTTCATTAGATTAACACAATTTGAACATGGTGACTGACAATATTCAGTTGTTTTTCAACAGGCTAGGTCTTCTTCATCTAAACATTATCTTCTTCCTGATATCCTTTTAACAATAAATTATTAGAAGAACTTCAATGTCACAGGCTGGACAGCAAAATTTACAGGACGGATGTGGGAGTCACAAAGCAGGTTCTGAGGCTGGTGTGTGTTGATCTCCTGAGAGCATCAGAAAGAAATGCTGGGGCTCTTATTAACAAAGAAGAATTGACAGATGTTCTTACAGTTTGCATCTAATGAGCACAAATTATGCCTGTGCTGCCAAAATGAAATTATTCTATCCTTTTAGCATGATGTACAATTAAATATTTTCTAAATATTGTTAAGGAGCTAAAAATAATAATGATTGGCCAATATTGTGATAGCGCAGCAGAGACCCAGTTGTAAGGTGGATCAGATATAAGTTATAGAGCTTGCCAGAGCCATGAAAGAGTATACTCTCTTCACAAGTCAACAATTTATTTTTATGGACAGTTATTCACTAGAGGGTCAGGCGCCATTACAGTCAATATAAGCTCCAGGAAGGGGCTTCTTCTTTGGCATTTACCAAATTCCTCCTCAGCAATATAATGGTGATTTAAACCATCCTATAAAAGTCAATTTCAAAAAAAAAAAGCACTCTAAATTAACATAATCTCTTATAGAAGATAGGAATGTTCGTGTTTACCTATTTAGTACTTTAGGATAAGCTAAGGTTTCTATGTTATTTCCATTGCCTATGTACCTTTAGCTGCACAGCCAATATCATCTTACTCTTGATAAGAAATAGAGAATCAGTCATGAACAAGCTAAAATATTTGTTCAAAATTACACTAGTCAATAACAGGATCAAAATTAGAGAAAGAATTTCACTAGACCGTGCCGTTACAAAATCAAACAAAGCTGTTACCTTAAGTGCATACATTTTAAGGAAGAAAAAGTATGAAAGAGGAAAGAGAGAGAGAGAAGGGGAAGAGGAGGAGGGGAAAGGAAGAAAGGAAGGCAGGCATATGAAACTATAATTTGATGAGCTATATTTCTCCTAAGTATTTACTACTAGATATTATTCAAAGAATACAATGGAGCTTTTAGGGAAATAACAATAGCTCTTTAATCACGATAGTATATGTCTCCGGACTATTTGTTTATTAATAATTTAGCTTTTATCACCAAATACGCTTAATCATTTCAAGTGTGAAACTCATGAAATGTCATTTCCATTCATTCTTAGAATATCGTCTTGGCAGTCAGTGGAGAGAATTATAGGATTAAGACCCCTGGCTATATATAAAACAAGGCAGAAACATAAAAACCTCTTCTTCAATTGCTAGACTGATGTAATGATTTTAATGACTTGCATACTATTGTTCTTCATTCTTAGGAATGGATTATATTTCTGGAAACCGACTTGACTGATTAGGTTTCATCCAGTCTCTCTGGATTTTGCTGCTGAATATGATCACTTCTATCACATGAACAGCAGGATCCAAGCATCTGCTTCTTCAGCATAGCTTCCATGGTATTATTGTTGAATGTGTGAGCCAGTAGGATCTTGCTGAATGAAGTGCACAACTCAAATCATAAAATTCTTCATACACCAGAGAACACTTTGGAGGCAACCCAAAGGTGAAATATAATTTCTATCCCAATGAGCTATTTCCTACAGACCCATGAGACACAAAAGAAAGCTTTAAGAGCAAGGTTTCTCAAAGTGAAGTTCGTGACAACTGCCTCAGAATTATCTGCAGTGATGAGTAAGAGATGAAGATTCCTAGGCACCTCTTCCAATTTACACTCCCATAATTTCTAGACGTAAATCCCAAGCATCCGCACATGCTCACCTGCTAATTCTAAAATTATAAAAACCACTGTCATTGAAGCTAAAACTCCCCTAAAAGATAAAGTCTTAATCTAAAATAAAAAAAAAAAAAAAGGAACTATCCTATTATTTTTCTCAGTTTGAAAATCTTGAGTCCTTACACATCTCAGCCTCCAATGATGTTCCCTTGAAGAAGACTTACAAATCATGTTTTTGAACTGGACCAGTTTCTTACTATAGGCTGTCATGTAACCCAAGTGGGTAGAGTAAAACAATGCTGGGAAAATGTCCCAGTAGGTTGCCAAGCATGACCTGAATGAAATAGTTCAATTCTTACTGCATCAAGAAAATCATGGAATAGAATTTTTCAAAAATATGTTATAACATAAAAATGAATGTAGTTTAAGATTTCTTATTGACATTTCTTTCCCAAACTAGATTATAGTACTGATGACACAGTATTAAGATATACACATATAGCACTTGGGTAGAAGCATATGGCAGAAAAACGGCTGCTTTCTTTGCCATATCCACACTTGCCACATATCCTGGAACTTATTAAAATTCTGTTGAAGTGGTCAGACTGTTCTTACTGTGCTTGTTTTTTCTTGGGGAAATCCAGTGCCCTTTCAATGAGGAAACATTCAGTTACCAAGCTATTCCCGATTTAAAAATAATTTGCAAACTCTGCCTTGTAAACACTTACAGATCTACCACAGAAGTCCCTGGAGCTACCTTGGAAGTAGCCCAAATTTATCTCAAACATATCTTGCTCATGTAAAATAAATATTGAAACCATTATTCCAAAGAAACTGTTTTTTCTAAACCAGTTGCTTTTCAAACTGAAAGTCAAAGGTGTCACCGTGGAGGTTGGAAATGCGAAGTCATGTGTTAGGTGAAACTACCAGTGCAGAATAGGGACTAGAGGTATAGCTGCGTTCCTCCTCTTCCCATTGACGTAGGCCCTTCTGTTCATTGTCTCCCATCCTTTATAAAAGAAGGAAAATGACTGCAAATAAAGAGCTGGGCTCTAATCTAGGCTTATTCTCATAAACTTTCCACCCCCCTTCAATATTTCCTCTAAAGCTGGGGTTACAAAACTATGGCCCATGGGCTAATACATCCTCCGACCTGCTTTTCTAAACAATTTTTTATTAGAACATGGCCACACACGCTTATTTACACCTATAACTGCTTTCCCACTACAAAGTCAAAGGTGAGTAGTTGCGAAGACACCCTTGGGCCCACAAAGCTAAAAATATTTACTATCTGATCCTTTACAAATAAAGTTTGCTTACCACTGATCTAGAGAATAGTGAGAGTTGCCTCAGTAGTGATTGTTACCAGTAAAGGCAGGTAGAAGCAGAGGTGGTCGATGCCCAGCATGATACAGGAGAAATTTTATCTGAATACTGCTGCAGGAGAAATAAATAGTTTGATCACCAAAACAATTCTATTCTTCTTAACAAAATAATTTCTTTCAAAAGTGAGAGTTTCACTGAAGTGCTATTTTGAAAAGGAGGTCAAAAATTACCAAGAAAGGGGTATTTGGGTGGCTCATTTGGTTAAGCATCTGACTCCTGGTCTCACCTCAAGTCTTGACCTGAGGATTATGAGTAAATTCAAGCCCCTCATTGGCTTCCACACTGGGCGTGGAGTCTACTCTAAAAAAAAATGACCAAGACAAAATATCCCCAAACTTTTCTCCATATACTACACCTGCTATGTTTGCTGTATGCTTGATCTTGATAAACATGTAATGGCCCTCCTAATTTCCCCAGATAAATACTGATACTTAATTATTTCTTCTTGCTCCCTTACATTCTCTCATTCATTCACTCACACTCCAATTATTTAACAAGTACCTAATACTTGTCAATCCCTATGTTAGGCACTTAGCATATAATGGTGAACAAATGGACGTGGGTCAGCTTTCACAGAAAGGCTTGTCAGGTATAAATTTTGAACCACATGGTCTTATATTTAAATAAAGAGAAAATAAAGAGAAAAAAATCAAACTCATAAATGAATTTTTCTCAGATTAAGTATATTATTGTTATGATAAATAATCGAGCAACGCAATTTATGGCAAAATATCAGTTTATAATATAAAATATACATTACTGTCATTAAATTTTCCGCATCATGACTTTTTTTTACATTAGTCAAAACCATTTTATTTAGCATTTTTGTTAAAACCTTCTATAATCTCACTCCAGAAAGCAATATTGCACTGTATTTAATAAGTAAAATTTAAATAAAATTAGAAAAACCTATTTAAAAAAACTACTTTGGTAATCCTGCTCATAGAGCTTAATAAAAGGAGATTCAGAAAAGTAAACCTGTAGATACGAGAGAGTATACTGAGTTTTAGGAGAGGGGAAATGTAGAACATTAGGGAAGCAATGAAGTAGAAAGTTGGGGGAGGCAGTAGGAAATTTTTTAAAAGAGGAAATGAAGAGGAAATGGGGAGAGGAGAGGATACCAAATTGTACTTGTCTGTGTTCACTGTGTAAAGGATTTTGGTTGCTGTTTGGTTGGTTGGTTGGGTTTTTTTTAATTGAGTAAATGGGAAGCAAACACAAGTATTAAAAAAGGGGAGGATGTTCATATTTTTCTTCAGAAAGACTACTCTGGCTGGATGAAAGACAACAATGGAAGAATGAGGACTGTGGGAAGCTGGGAATCACTTAGAAATCCCAAATTGAAATTCAAGAAAAAGATGATGGAGGCTGATCTAGGATGATGTTAGTGGAGATGAAATTAAGTAGAGAGATTCAAAAGGCATTAAAATCAAGAGGAAATAATAATTTATCAGATTTGGGGGCTGAAGAAAAAAAGAGAAGCAATCAAGAATAACTTTTAGTTGGTTTTTGTTTTATTTTTGGGGTTTTGGAGTTTTTTTGTTTGTTTTTCTTTTTGTTTTTTTTTATTTTTGTTTTTGTTTTTGCCTTGGGAACTGCCTGAGTTGTTGTGGCATTTGCTATGATTGGGACTGCAGAGGGATGGCAGGATAGGAAAAAACATGGTAAGTTCAACTTGGGACACTGAGTGTTTGGTACCTGGGAAACATCCAGAAGACTTATGGCATATGCAATAGGGTATGCACACCTGAGGCTCAGGAGATTGGAAATGAGGATGAGTCATCAGTCTAACAATAATAATTGAGAGTACTGGAATGGATGAGATTACCCAGGCTGCATATTTGGAGTGAATGATAAAGAACCCAGAACAGAATCCACTCAGTAGAATATGAAAATTCTAAAAAAAAAAAAAAAAAAGTCTAGGAAGTTGTGGCTCAGTAGGCAGGAGAACATATGTTGAGCTTTGAATCAGAGAGAGTTTCATGAAGAAAAGAATGGTCGATCATATCATACAAGCCTGAGAAAAAAATTATGATAAAACCTAAAATATGTTCCTTAGATTTACAGTCATTGCCAATTATGGTGACAGCAGTTAGGAGAAGGGCAGAAGCCATGCTGCAGATGGTTGAGAAATCAACAAAGAAATGAAGTGGAACAACAAATTTAGATAATGCTTTTCATATGTTTAACTATGAAGGAGAAAATAGAGATAGAAGAGTAGCTAGAGAGAAGCATTAGGAGTTATGACCAGCAAAGCACATAAGAGAGCTCCCAATATTCTGTGCTTACCTGGTGGATGGTCACATGGTTTCTTTGTATTTCAAATAATTAAGCTGAACTTTACGTTTTGTGCATTTTTGTTTGTTTATAATATTTGCCAATTTAAAATATATATATTTTTAAAACTACAAAAGAAACATAAGAGAGTAAACCTTAAAAAAAGTCTGTAAAATGTGTGTGAATAAATTTACAAACCCCCATTGAAAGTTCTTTTTAAGATCCTCTCTATTTGGAAGGCATATCATGTTTTTTGATAGGGATATCAAGAACTGTTGAGATGCATATTCTTCCAAATTGATTTACAGATTAAAAGCAATTCCAGTCAAATTCCAAACAGAGTTTTTACTGGGATAAAACAAACAAATTCTAAAATCCATGTCATTAAAAAGGCTTAGAAACAACAAAAACAGACTAAAAAATAATAAGCTAACTTGTCATGTATCAAGACTTATTATAAGGTATCATAAATATAACAGATATAAAGTATCAAGATAAAGAACATGAGTGAACAGAAATAAATCGACCCACACAAAAATAAATGACTTCTAACTAAGCTCACATTGCAGGTTGGTGGGGAAAGGCCTGGCTCTTCAATACAAATTCTGGGAGAGTTGTTATTCACTTGAGAACAAACAAACAAACAAACAAACAAAAAACCCCAGAAAAAATAGGGTCCTTATTTCACACTACACACAAATCTGAAATTCCAGATATATTAAGTACTTCCTTTTTATAAAATAAAAATCTATAAACGTTTAGTTGACAATTAGCAAGCTTGGGGAAGGAACAGATCCGTTAACAAGATACAAAAGATACAATCATAAAGAAAATGATAAATTCAGCTATTTAATTAAAGTTAAGAATTTCTGAAAATATATCATGAAGACAATAAACAGACAAGCTGTAACTTGGAAGAAAATACATGCAGAATCTGTAAACAAGGATTAGCACTTAGTATAGGTAAATTTCTTATTAATCAAAAAGAAAAAGGCAACCTAAAGTAAAAATTGCAATAGGCATAAACAGGCATTTTGCAAGAGGAAACAAATGCATCATAAACACGTGAAAATGTGTCCTCATTTGTAATCAGGAAATATAATTTAAAACCACAAGGAGGTAGGTAAAATATCATGTAAAAATTTATAAGTGAGTCAATACCCATTTCTTTCAGAATGTGGGACAAGAGGACTTGTCCATTTAGTCACTGCTGGTGCTTATGTAAATTGGTACAAACATTTTGGAAAATATTTGGCATTTAAAGTTGAACATACGCATATGCTACAGCCCAGTAATTTTACTCCTAAGAGAAAAATCTTACATCTACATACTGGGAGACTTGTATAAGAACGTGCATAGCAGCATTGTTCTTAACAACAAACCACAAATGTTTATCAAAACAAATGTTCAACAAAATGTGTTAAGCTATTGTTGCTACATTGTTATGTGTGCTATGTGGAGCGGTGAAATAAATTGTGGTGCATTCATACCTTGAGATTTCCTACAGCAGTGAAAATGAGTGATACACTACTGCATAGCAACAAAAGTGAATCTCGAACAATGTTAAGCAAATGATGTAAGGCATGGAAAACATACATCATACATTATGATTTCACTTTCATAAAGTTTAATACCAGTAAGCTAAACATACTGTTAGGTTATATACATGTAGCTGGACACAAAACACAGAGGGAAAAGAATTCGTGATCTGGGAGGTGTACACAGGCATGTTTTATTTCTTAACCCGGATGATGGGTACATGGCTGTTTCTTTTATTATTGTAATTTTACAGTACATATGAATTTATCTACTCCTGTGTATAAAGTATTTTCTAAATGTTTCTAAGGAAAATATCATGTGCCTTAAAAGATATGGAATCTTTGATGAGAAAAAAATATTTTAACCAACAGACTATTTGCCCCTTTGAACATTTCGAGTTTGACTTTTTTTGCGTTTTAAATCCCTTAACATAAGATAGGGAAGTAGTAAATAGCTCAGAAAAAACTAAAATAGTCCAACAAAAATGGCCACTATGGAAAAAAAATCACACACACACAAAAAAAAGATTCTGGGGGAATGCCGGGGTGACTCAAACGGTTAAGCACCTGCCTTCGGCCCAGATCATGATCTCCAGGTCCTGGGATCCAGCCCCACATCAGGCTCCCTGCTCAGCGGGGAGTCTGCTTCTCACTCTCCCTCTGCCTCTCCCCCTGCGTGTTCTCTGTCTCTCTCTCAAATGAATAAATTTGGAAAAAAGGCTAAATAGACTAAAGCAGAAGGAGGATACAGGGGATTAAAAAATACTGAACAAAGTATTAACAAAAATTGGCACAATGTTTTCTGCATGTTGCTTTATTTATGTCACCTCCAAAAATATAATGAATTAAAGATTCAAAAACCACATAAAAAATAAAATTGCTATTTTTTTAGAAAAAGCAGAGGAAAATTACTAGCTTTACTTTGTAAGTATTCATGGGGAAAAAGTTTACTGTTTTCATAAGTCATGTTTCATCCTTGTGAAAATCATAGGCAAGAAGAAAAGAATATTTCAACATGAATATACTTAAAAATTTCCTCATCTTTTAAACTAATGTCACGTAACAAACACATGCAAAGAGATCTGCCATAGTAAAAGAATATTTATTTATATGGCTGTGTACAACTGTCAACCTGCAAAAAAGCCAAAATCCTAGAGGGTATAAGATTAGATTTAGGTGGTATTATGCATTTCCTTCACAGAAGGTAGCTGGTTACTTGAAGGGACTAGAAACTAGAAATGAGTTTCCCCACTTTGAACCTAATCCAAGCGGTGAATGAGTCATGACCAAATATTTTCACAACCTACTAGACATTCAGTGATCTTTGAGACAGGAGCTGATGGTCTTCCATCATTCTTCGGTGGGCAGGTGTCATGAACACTAATTAGGCTTTTGCTTAAAATCTGCCCCGGGGGAGTGGAGGGCAGAAATCAAGGAGGTCTTTTGACTGAACAGCCCATTCATGGCCTGTGGTGGTCCTAGCCAGGTTGGCACAGAGGCTCCTGGCCAAGACTGGCTGGTAAATGTAGTATGTCCGGTGTAATAAAGAGGGGTATTACCTTGTAGATCTGTCAGTCTGGCTCCTTTACCAACATTCACTTGGCACTGACAAATTCTAAAAATGTAGCTGCATTGCTCAATAAGCCTTTATCTGAATCAGCCATTTTGAAAATCTCAGTCCCATAAACTTTATATCTGACATCTCATACAATTCACTGTGATACATTCTAGTAAAAATCTACCAGCCACAGATCAGAAGAATCTTAGGATAGTAGATAAGCAGGTAAATGTGCTTCATAAATATTAGGGTTATACTGTAGATGTAGTCTTAAAAAACAGGCCAGAAAACAACATTCTCAAAATAATGACACTTTCCCACTATGTAATTTTACAATTTATCAAATGATTTCACATATCACAGAGGTGAAAAATTTTAATTTTAGAGGTAAAAATTTTGCCCAAGCTCAGATAGATAATATAGGACTGAATTAGGACATATTCTGAGCAGAAGTTAAAGTATAATGTTGGATGCACTACACCACAGGATGCCTAGAACTAGTACCAAAAATAGTGACAGCAGCTGCCATTTTTAGTGAGCATCTACTAAGTGTGAGGCATTGTGTTATGTACTTTATACTTCTGTGCCTAAATTTAATATACTGAATTATATTTAAATGTATAGCAAGACCTGCCTATGCTGAATCCTTTTATTATAATAAAGATTTCTTATAGTTTTAAATGTCCATGTTTTGCTCTAACTGGAGCATAGTTATATTAATTATATATATTTTACATATATATAATTATATGATTATAAATGATTGATATGTCTATTCCTATATATGTTATATATTATAATTTATTATGTTATTTTATATTTATATAATTTATATTATAATAATTATATATATAAGGAAATATATGAAATTGGCCAGAAGGACAGGGATTGATCATTCTACTAACCTATAAAAGAAACTTTTGAAAGATCAATATTTAAAACTAAAATTTTTCTTGGTCATTATTTTTATTTTATTCTTTACCCGTAGTATCAGAAAAAGCAATTGCTTGGTATAAAAGTGGAAAGTAGGCAAAGTCCCCTCTAAATTAAAAGTGTTATCTACATACCTGCTGATAACATTATTTATGAATACCATCACAATTACCGTGGAGGGTTCTACTTAACAGGTATTTATTGAAAGTCTACTGTGTTATAAAAGCAGGAGATATGCAAAAGTGAGATCAGACAGTATGTATCTTTAAGGACTTTCAGGACTTCATAGTAAGAAGAGTAAGAAACACAAGTAGAAGATAATGAGAATTGAGCAGAATCAAATATTTAATGTCTTTAAGTTCTTCTAATAGAAAAGTCAGTATATTTTAAATTAACATAAAATACATTAAAATTAACATTTTAGCAATAGTAATCTTCTAAATCATCTAACTGTTCTTAGAGAGGGTTGAAATAGCATTATTTAGTCACAAAATTGACCCCTAGGAATAAAGAAGGATGAGGGACAGGTGGTGTCTCTTCATTCTCATTGATTTATTTCAGCACAATTAATTGCATTTGTCTGTGTAACCAGCAGAAAACTTTTCATTCTGGTATTTTTCATCCGATACACAAGCCTTCAAATGTGCACTTAAACGCAAAGGTAGTAAACTAAAAGTTTTGCTCCAAGTACAATATCTAAGAAGGGGAATCTCAAAATCATTAACGCACTTAAATATTCTTCCTCATTTCCTATCCCAACCTCCCTCCCTCCTCCTGACAAAACACACACACACACACACACACACACACACACACACACCCTGAACCAGTCATTCTGATATACAAAATCCTGATTGTACATGTAATACTTTTAAGTCCACTTTTACTTTAACCTGAACCAGAACTTTGTCACTGATAAATAGAATCTAATCCATGGCAATTTAGTATGAATCCTTTAACATGGCCCCATATACCAGAGAAGCAGAGAAAATAATATGATACAGATTTCTGAATCTCCTTTTAGCTTAGAAATCTTACCATGCAATAATTAAAGGCATACTAAAAATCCAAATAAAGAGACCATTTGCTGTATAGATCTATAAACTGGATATTGGTGTTACGGATGCCAAAACACAGTTAGGAAGATTAGCTCTCAGCTCCATTCCCGCTGAGGAAGTTCCCTGAAGGATGAAAGAGCCCTGGAACAAAGTGAGATGCTTTAGCTGATCAAGCCCTATTTGGTCACTTTCATCTTTGCGATGCATGGAAAAGGAGCCCCTTTCCTGCCAGCTCTTGGCACTGTGACCAGGGAGAGAAATAAAGGGAGGCAAGGCAAGACCAGTACAAAAGGGGAAGTGGTTAAAGGCAGCAGCCCATTCCGAAGAAACAAAGGTGCTGGCAGGAGATATTAACAAGGAAGATGCTTGTGCCTCCATGGTAAATAGAATGGCAATGGCCTAATAATAAACCTGAAAGACACAAGTGAGGATGGCTGCATGCAAAGTGGGGGAAAACCTCCCAATTACTGCTTTAGACAGCCCTATTAATCCTTAGGAGCACTCCCGACAAAAAGTCTATTCAATTTTCCCTCAATGTGTTCTGTCTAATGGGAGCGGTATTATGTCTGACACTGAGGGTAATTACCTCATGAGAATTTCACATACAGAGAAGTAAAGTCTTTAATTTTCTGCAGGTGTCTTGGGCACATTCTGCATAATTCTTTGCCCCAAAATGAGGTGCACATTCCTCTTCTGCAGAGCTGCTTTCAGATTGGGATGGTTTGCATTTGAGGACTGAGTAATAGTCATTTATCTCAACCACTATGAAAAGCAGCACACAGTATATTCTCCCTTCATCACATCGCAAGTGTCATTAACATCTTCAACAAAGCTTAAAAATATATGTATCTTTATATATAGTATTTATGTGTGTATATACATACATATAAATCTTATGAAAATACTCCTCTGGGTCACAACCATTAGCAGCAGATAAGTAGTTAGCAACCTCACTCTACACATTAGTTATGAGAGCTCCAACAAGACTATAACCCTGCAGGGAGGCACTTAGCTGTTTACTCCTGCCAGTTCATGAAACTGGGAAACAACTGAAATTATACAGGAAAGAGGGTAAATGGAAAGGGCAGTATTTCAGGCCACTTTGTTTCCTGAAATAATTACATATGTAACATGTCTTGTTGATTTATTCTAAAGACTCTTCAGTCAAACATAAAGGGATTACATTTTGCTGAATTACACAGAGCAGTTTTATTATTTTAGCATCACCTGACAGCAGAGATATGACACAGGGAAGGTTTAATATAACAGCTTAGTAAAATATACACCAGGGAGAAAAGACCTTTTTAAAAAAAATTTTGTTTTTCAAAGATGGAGCAGTCGGGTGTACAGAAATAAGTTGTAATGTGGCAAACTTCATTCAACAGAAAAATGATTAAATATTTCTTGAAGTTGGTAACGTTACTAATGAGACATTCTTATAGTATAAGGATAGAGTTAATTTTATTTTCTACAAGTGCATAAACTACATGAACAAGACCCATGCCATTTAGCAATAATATATGTTCTTTATAATTCAGTGTTTTCTTAAAAATCCACATAATTAACCAGGAAAAAATGGCACTTAAGTCATCACAGTATGGTTCATGGAAACCAGCGTGACTGGATCCTTTTTTTTTTTTTTTCTAAATTGCTCCCACCTCTACAATGATTTTATATTTCAGAATCTATGCCTACATGAGGCATTCCTATTGTTGCTCCAAAAGTCCCCTACCTCCAGCACTATCTGTTGTGAAAGGCCTCGCAAACAGTCCAAACTGTTCACATTTCTTTCTTTTTTTTTTTTTAAAGATTTTTTATTTATTTATTTGACAGAAATAGAGACAGCCAGCGAGAGAGGGAACACAAGCAGGGGGAGTGGGAGAGGAGGAAGCAGGCTCATAGCGGAGGAGCCTGATGTCGGGCTCGATCCCAGAACGCCAGGATCACGCCCTGAGCCGAAGGCAGACGCTTAACCGCTGTGCCACCCAGGCGCCCCATGTTCACATTTCTTTCTTATCCAGGCGTCAAACACTGTGGAGCATTCTGATTATGTTCAGGTCCCAGAAAACCTGACCCAGTCTAATGAGAACTTTTCTTATGAACGCTCACTATAGGCAAAAATTAACAGCTCTTGGAGAGCAAATTATCTTTAATTTTCATTGTGAAAGGATGTAAAACTTTAATAAATTATCCCTAGGAAGAGTTGTCTTCTTTTCAAAAGCCCAAGGCATCCTTTCGGAGAGAAGATCAAGACCATACTCCTGTTTTTCTCCCTCTTCTCTCAGCCTGAAAACCCTAGGGCATGCAGCCATCGGATCTCTAGTAAGTACGAGGACATGCTGTCCTTGACTTCCATTATTTCCCAGTCTACCCAGGCAGGACAAGACATCGTCAAGGCATCAATTCTTAAATTTATCAGCATCTCTTAAAACTTCCCCAAAAGTCTCCCAAGGCTGAGCAGACTCTGAAAACTGACCTAGAAAATTTCGTAACTAAACATATATACAATACATACTTTATAACTCAATAAGAAGTATAGACTTGCAAATGCCTTGTTACCCCACATGTTTAGGGTTAATCACTAAGGTTGCTCTAATTTCTTAATGCAAACGTCACAGGCAAAGGTGAAAACGCTTCCAGTTACCTACTCACCTCTATGCTTAGAAGATACGACCAATGTGCTGTTTCTCTTTTATATGAAGGCTGAAGGAAAACCTTAGTTATCAGCTTATTTATATAACATGATTCTTTATGAAATCTTTATGCACAAGTTCCAAATTTTCTCTGTGAACTTGTTATCATGGCTATCAAATATTGCACTGACATACAATTCTCCCATATATTTTTTAAAAGACATTGACTTCTAAATTAGATCTAGTAAACACTAAGACTAGCTGAACTTAAATCTCAAAAACAATTCTGCATAAAATATTCAAAGTAGGATAACTTTCACTAATACACATAATGTTCACTGTTTTTTCAAAAGAGGTTTTTCAAATACCCAAACCCTTAGCAATTCAGAATACACTCAGGAAAGAACATTACTTCTTACTCAAGAATTAGTTCAAAACTAATACAGATGATGGAACAAGAAGGCATACATGGGAAATAAAATGTGAAAACAGATGGCAGGAAGCCCTATGTGAGGAATTATACATTCATAGATGATCTGACCAAAGAAATTCTGGTACAAACACTGGGTCCATTCAAAAGATGGTCAAGAAGAAAGATGAAGTGAAAATAGTCTAACCAATAAGTGGTCATCACTAGGCAAAAAAAAATATATTTAAAGTTTACTTTTTGTGATGTAATTCATATTAAGGAATTCTGGTCTATAGCAAGAAATGAAAACAAAATGTGCATTATTCATCCTCATTTGCATGCAATAATTCCCTTAAAAATGAACTGAGTGGGACATGTGTTTAAAGGCTGTGTGGACTCCTATATGTCACAAGAAAAAGCTTTATAGCAGAGTAATACTATTCATGGGTTTATGACAATTGCATGAAAGGATGAATGAAGGTTCAGAATGTGTGTTCTGAGTATAAAGAAGAACGTATTTATTAGCACCCAGATTATTTTCCTGTCTCTGAACTGATTTATTTTAGGTGTCTTTGAGGTCTAATGCATCCTGAAAATTCTGGTCAATCTCCTTTACTTTTACTTCAGTCTTCCTTGTGGCAGCTCTGCTTGCTCTGCATTTCATAAGCACTTAAAGCAATAACATGGAAGAGGACCCCAAAATTGAAATTATGAAATTTCAACAGCTTACAGAAATCATATTTAAGGGGTAAAATGGAGATGGATTTATGCAACACATTTTTGACACTTTCATTTCTCATTCTAGTCAATATTGCACCATGATGACTTTCACAAGTATATGGGGACTGTCAGCTTTAGTCGCACTTGAAAAATTTTAAGACAAAATAACTCCTTCCCAGCCTTTTTAAAAATTTTGATTTTGTGCTAAAAACTATATGAAGATGAAAGTACTGGAGAATCATTATTTTATCGAGCACTTACTATGTGCTAACCACTCTTCTATTGGCTTCACATACAGTAGTAGCTCCTTTATTTTTTTTATAGTTAAGTCCTTTAATCCTTAGAATCCTCTAGAATTATTTACTGTTACTTATCCCTATTTTATAGGTGAGGAGGTTAAGTAAGCTTTCCATAGTCAGAGTCAAGTAGCAGAGTCGAAATCCAAACCTAGTTCCAAAATTCATTCACAAAACTGTTATACTGTATTATTTTTCTATACATAACACAACCATAAATATTCTACTTTAATTCCTAACAAATGTAAGAAGACATTGCTGATTATCAGTAAGGGATCTATGTCTTTAGTTCCCTATTGAAATAGTCTTTGTCTTGGATTAGTTTATTCTTCTGTTGTTCTCCATCATCTAAAACTAAAGAATAACTCTTTTGAAAACATTTCCCTTACTCGATCTAAATGAGTAAAATATCCTGATTACCCACTGAACTATTCTCTGTAAATTTATACCCCCAACTGAGTGAGTGAATGAATGAGTATGTGTAGATGAGTTTATGCGTGGTACTGTTTATCCCTCCAACTGGAATCAATAAGAATTGCTTTGAGATTTACATACTCTAATACTTAATTCTTTTATACAGCTATATCACAAATTGATAACATTTTATTTTATTTATTTATTTTTAAGTAATCTCTATGTCCAACACTGGGCTCGAACTTTTGACAACTAGATGAAGAATCGCATGCTCTACCGACTGAGCCAGCCAGGTACCACTATAACACTTTACAGTAATCTTCCAAAGTCATCTTCTTGTCAGATATTATATTTAACTCTCTGACATCCAAGTCATAGTTTTCTTTTATACACATTTTTAAATTTTAAAACCTGTATATATTAGTTAAAATATTAAATTGAAAGGTAGAAATTCTAGAATAAAAACTTCCAGGTATTACAAAGGCCAGTATTTCCCACACTTCTTCACAATTTTTCCCGTATCTCTATACTCCTCTGTATACAGTCTACAGATGTGAATGTTAATCACATTTAAAAAATACCTTCACAGCAACACCTTGACTGGTGTTTGACTGAATAACTGGATATTGTAGCCTGGTCAAGCTGATATATAAAACTAACCATCACAGCTGCTCATGTGTAAATTTCTAATTTGGGGAACTTTGAACATCACAGAAGACCAATATTAGTGAAACTGGTCCTCAATTTAAAGTATTTTAAATTGTTATCCTCAATTTTAAGTAAATCTTAAGGTTTCAATGATTCTGTAAATCTCAGAATATCTTGAGTGATTACACAAAAATTATTTTCACATAATGAACAACACCACTAATGCAAAGGAAAGACATTTAGAGCTTGAATTGGAATTTGTAGACCACACAAAATACTGCAGTGTCCTATACCATATGCCATTTCAGCAACTGGAAAGAGAGCCTTGGCCTGAAATCATACTGTTGTTATGGCTTCTTTCCAACAGACCAAGGGACAGGGAAAATTGGGAGTCACTACTGTACCCAGAAGCAACATATTAATGTCAAGTATAAATCTGATAGTACTGCGTACATTACATCAGTCATCACATTCACACCTAATTTCATTACAAAATTAAGACTGGAAACTCCTAGCATTCTGGCATGTAGTTTCAGGGCACCATCAAAACCTCATGTCACCTGAGGCACTCTGGGCAAAATTCCAGACTGCCTTAAGCACTACCTAATTTGCCTATGCAGTTGCATATTTTTGCTGTGAAGATAAAGATAGAGCAGTGATATTTTCTTGCATTTGCATGTTACTACATAAGTGGCTTCAAAGGGCTTGTTTCTCCATCCTTCACACAATAAAATTCTGAAATCATCAGTTCTGTGTTTGCTTTTTTTTTTTTTTTAAGATTTTATTTATTTATTTGACAGAGAGCCAGCCAGCGAGAGAGGGAACACAGCAGGGAAGTGGGAGAGGAAGAAGCAGGCTCCCAGCGGAGGAGCCTGATGTGGGACTCGATCCCTGAACGCCGGGATCACGCCCTGAGCCGAAGGCAGACGCTTAAGGACTGCACTACCCAGGCACCCCCTGTATCTGCTTTCTGAGGGGGAAGTTGACCTTGGCTTGTATTTAAGTGTTCTGCCCACAGCAATTAAGGCTGATTTGTAGTATATACTTTTCTAAAAATGCTTTCTCTAGCATATTCATTCAAAATATTACCACCAAAATATTTAAAACAATTGTAATATAATATTGATAGCTGTATCTCTGTTGTTTAGTGGATTAAATGCAAAATATTTATGATCAACCCTTTCAAGAGTTATAGATGAAACAATCTCAGATTTAATAACTATCCTCTAGATATTCTGTGTGTTTGGCCTTTTCTCATGTATGCATAATACATTCAGTCAGCATGCCATCATTCAACAGAAATTAGTAATCATTACTTTGTTCTAGACATGGTCACACAGGACATTCATTGAAAAACAGGACACAGCCCCTCAAGGAGCTTACAACATTTTAAGGGAGAAAGAGAAATAACAAAACACAGCAAAGTAAGGGCTAGTGGTGAGTACCATGGGAGTCTGGGAAACTGCAAATCTCTTAGTATGACCAGGGCTCAAACTTAACATGAAGTGGAATAAAGCTATCTATGAAGCAGTATAAGGATTGAGAGACATTACTGAAAGCCCAATTCTAAAGCATGATTCTGTAATGATAGAAATCTATATAATAAATATAGACTGTTCTTATTTAATCTTACTATATCATGTCATTCTGATTATAACCATTCTGATTGTAATAAATGACGTAACTGGGGCTCAGAGGCATTTATCCAGCCAATTTTGTTGAGAACTGTAGTAGACAGAATAATTTTTCCCCAAAGATAACCACATCCTAATCCCTGGAACTTGTGAATATGTCACCTTACACGGCAAAAGGGAATTTGCAGATGTGATTAAGTTAAAGATCTTGACATGGGGGAGATTATCCTGGATTATCCTGGTAAACCCAATAAAAGGGAGGCAGGAAAGTCAGACTCAGAGGAGATGTGACAATAGAAGAGTTGGGAGGAAGGGGCCCTGAGGTGAGGAATGTGGGCAGCCCCTAGAAGCTGGAAGAGCAAGGAAACAGATTCTCCCCTGGAACCTCTAGAAGGAACACAGCAATCTGGAACCTTGATCTCCTAACTGTTAAGATAATGTGCATTATTTTAAACCACTAATGTGCCTGGCATTATTATAAGTGCTTTGCATGAATGAAATCATTGCAGACTCACCATGAATCAGGTACTGCTAAGGAATTTGTATTATATTTAATCATCACAACAATCCTTATAATGCAGGCATTAACTTTACTGACATTTTACAGGTGTGAAAGCCAGGGCATGAAGAGTTAAAGTAATTTGCCTAAGGTCTGACAGCTAGTCACTAACAAGCCTTGAGCCTGAACCCAAGCAATCTAGGCTACCTCCTGATTTGAAGTGAGGTTTGTTTGTTTTTTTTTCATGTCCACACGCTTAGTAAATCTCTAAAACAGTGTCTTACACTATATTTCCCAAAGAAGGCAGAACCTGAGGGGAAGGTTTGTGTGCAGGTAATTTATTTTAGGTATAGATCCTAAGAGACAGGAACAGAAAATGTTGTAGTAGTGAGGGAGAGAAGAAGCTGAAAGCAATTTCAAGGGTGGCTTATAAAAGCTGGTCTCAGTGATAACAACAGGGGTTTTATCCCACTGGTACCTCTGAGGCGTGTAAAGAACGCATCTCAGAATTGACTACTCTAGGGACAGCGGAAACAAATACATATCCACATCCCCCATTGATCAAAGGTTCCCCACTTAGTTTTAACTTCTCACATTTTGAGGGCTGCACACCCACCAGAGTAGTTGAGTGGGTTTCTATATCTCCCATGTGGAGGCACCCGAGGAGCTGCATGGGAACAGATACTCAATGCAATTGAGGTGAAGTTTTTGTCAGGTTACTCCTGCCCCAGCTAGCTGCTATAGCAACAAATAGGGGGCATGGGGTGTAGGCTGAAAGAAGGTAACTTTGAGCAGAACAGGAACCTGACACAGCTAGTCTTTTGACTCCTAATTCCAGATTCTTCCTATTGTATCGTCATGCATTTCCTCAAGTAGTCACTTGTTTTTGCATTGATATGATCTGATATTTTGAAAGACTAGGTTTCTGTGAGAACAGCTGACCAAATAAATGTATTCTTACAATATATTCCATGAAAGGTGGGTTATGCTGTTTTATATGGATTACTTCTGCCTCACTCAATGGATGTTAAATTCCTACAGGCAGATGCAATAATATACACCACTCTTGTTTTTTTTTTTGTTTTTTTTTTTGCAATGTCCAGTTCAGCTATATACTCAAAATAGAAATTCAAAAACTATGTACTAATTAATGTTTATTTGAATTTCAACTTCTCAGATAGTTTTATTAATAATTATGGCTGAAATTTAAGTGGCCCCACTGAGGATTTTTATAAAATACTTTCTTCATGTTCTCATGATCCTTTCAAACCTGTTGCCATTCTTTCTTCTTCTAATTTTAATAGCTTAATGTTTCCACCCAAACATAGCACATAGTTTGCTTTCCATAATTTGACAGCAGAATCACCAAGGACCAAGCATGCAAACCCTGAAAAGTGTTTCTTTCCAGATGGACCACAATCAAAATTTAACAAAATAAAGCTTCAAAAAATTCCCAAGTATAATTCTCTTTTTATAACTTTGTCATTTTTATAAAGAACATTTCTGGGTGGAGGAGGAGTTAACATGGCGGAGGAGTAGGAGACACCGTTTTCAGCCGGTCCTCCGAGTCGAACTGGATAGGTACCAGACCAGCCTAAACAAACACGGAACCAGCCTGAGACGCAGGAAGACGCATCTGGATCTCTACAAATGAACATCTCCAGCGCTGAGTATTGAGGTACGAAGCGGGGAGCCATGAAACTGTGCACAGATATCGGAAGATAAATGGAAGGGGGAGGGAGCCGCCGCGTTCGGGCGCCGGGAAGCGGTAGCCACTTGCACGGGAGAACGGGCGGGGCTCGCGGACGGCACCCGCAAAACAGCAGACTGAGACCGTGAGCCGAGTGCGCGCGCCACCAGGCATCTCGCGGAACCCCGGAATCCCGGTGCGCTCACTGGATCCAGACTGAGACCGGGAGCTTCCGGAGCGCGGAGCGCGCCCGGGGCGGCTGGCGGCGTTAGAAACACAAAGGACAGAGAAGCGCCGGCCCTGGAAGTGAGGGCTGGGACTCCGGGTGTGGGGCGCACATCCCGGACGCTGCAGGGTTGAGCAGCACCAACAGAAACAGAGTTAAAGTGGCCAGAACATTAGTAGAGAACGGGCCGCAATCCTTCTGTTCAGTGACAGAGGCTGAAATTTGGCCTCTGCTGCTCTGACTCTCAGAAGAGGCACAGCAAACCGCCAGGGAAAGCCGCCAGAGAACAAAAGCCTGGAAATACCGGCTCAGGGAGTGCCCATCCCCATCCCCCCTCGCAGGGGACACAGAGACTATATCCAAACAGGGCTGCCTGAGTATCAGCGCGGCAGGCCCCTCCCCCAGAACACAGAAGGCAGGCTGAAAAATCAAGAAGCCCACAACCCGGGCGCCTGGGTGGCGCAGTCATTGAGCGCCTGCCTTCGGCTTAGGGCGTGATCCCGGCGTTCCGGAAAGGAGTCCCTCATCGGGCTCCTCCGCTGGGAGCCTGCTTCTTCCTCTCCCACTCCCCTGCTTCTGTTCTCTCTCTCGCTGGTTGGCTGCCACATAAATAAATAAATAAAATCTTTAAAGAAGAAGCCCACATCCCTAAGATCCCTATAAAACAAGGGGCACGGCCTGGGACCCAGTCAATAATTTGGGCTCTGGAAACCCCGCAACCTCTCTTCATCAGAATGACAAGAAGGAGAAGCCCCCCCCAGCAAAGAAAAGACAGTAAGACTGTGGCCTCTGCCACAGAAATAATGGATATGGATGTAACCAAAGTATCAGAAATGGAATTCAGAGTAAAGATGGTCAAAATGATGAGTAGAATTGAAAAAAGTATAAATGAAAAGGTTACTGAGAATATAGAATCCCTAAGGACAGAAATGAGAGCGAATCTGACAGAAATTAAAAATTCTATGAGCCAAATGCAGGCAAAACTAGAGGCTCTGACGGCCAGGGTCGCAGAAGCAGAGGAACGGGTTAGTGAATTGGAGGATGGGTTAATAGAGGAAAAAATGAAAATAGAAGATGGTCTTAAAAAAATCCATGCCCACGAATGTAGGTTACAGGAGATTACTGACTCAACGAAACGATCCAATGTTAGAATCATCGGCATCCCCGAGGGGGTGGAGAAAAACAGAGGTCTAGAAGAGATATTTGAACAAATTGTAGCTGAAAACTTCCCTAATCTAGCAAGGGAAACAAACATTCGTGTCCAAGAGGCAGAGAGGACCCCTCCCAAGCTCAACCATGACAAACCTACGCCACGTCACGTCATAGTGCATTTCGCAAATATTAGATGCAAGGATACAGTATTAAAAGCGGCCAGGGCAAAGAAATTTCTCACGTACCAAGGCAAAAGCATCAGAATTACGTCAGACCTGTCTACACAGACCTGGAATGAGAGAAAGGGTTGGGGGAGCATATTTAAAGCTCTGTCAGAGAAAAACATGCAGCCAAGGATCCTTTATCCAGCAAGGCTGTCATTCAGAATTGATGGAGAAATAAAGACATTTCAGAATCGCCAGTCACTAACCAATTTTGTAACCACGAAACCAGCCCTACAGGAGATATTATGGGGGGTTCTATAAAAGTAAAAAGGCCCCAAGAGTGATACAGAACAGAAAGTCACAGCCAATACAAACAAAGACTTTACTGGCAACATGGCAACATTAAAATCATATCTCTCAGTAATCAGTCTTAATGTAAATGGTTTAAACCATCCCATAAACGCCACAGGGTTGCAGACTGGATAAAAAGAAATGACCCATCCATTTGCTGTCTACAAGAGACTCATTTCAAGCCCAAAGATGCATTCAGACTGAGAGTAAGGGGATGGAGTACCATCTTTCACGCAAATGGACCTCAAAAGAAAGCTGGGGTAGCAATTCTCATATCAGATAAACTGGATTTTAAACTACAGACTATAGTTAGAGACGCAGAAGGGCACTATATTATTCTTAAGGGAAGTATTCAACAAGTGGATATGACAATTATAAATATATATGCCCCCAACAGGGGAGCAGCAAGATACACAAGCCAACTCTTAACGAGAATAAAGAGACATACAAATAAAAATACATTAATAGTAGGGGACCTCAACACTCCACTATCAGAAATAGACAGAACACCCTGGCAAAGACTAAGCAAAGAATCAAAGGCTTTGAATGCCATACTCGACGAGTTGGACCTCATAGATATATATAGAACACTACACCCCAGAACCAAAGAATACTCATTCTATTCTAATGCCCATGGAACATTCTCAAGAATAGACCATGTTCTGGGACACAAAACAGGTCTCAACCGATACCAAAAGATTGAAATTATCCCCTGCATATTCTCAGACCACAACGCTCTGAAATTGGAACTCAACCACAAGGAAAAATTTGAAAGAAACTCAAACACTTGGAGACTAAGAACCATACTGCTCAGGAATGACTCGATAAACCAGGAAATCAAAAATCAAATTAAACAATTTATGGAGACCAATGAGAATGAAAATACAACAGTCCAAAACCTATGGGATACTGCAAAGGCAGTCCTAAGGGGGAAATACATAGCCATCCAAGCCTCACTCAAAAGAATAGAAAAATCTAAAATGCAGTTTTTATATTCTCACCTCAAGAAGCTGGAACAGCAACAGAGGGACAGGCCTAATCCACGCACGAGGAAGCAGTTGACCAAAATTAGAGCTGAAATCAATCAAGCAGAAACCAGAAGTACAGTAGAGCAGATCAACAGGACTAGAAGCTGGTTCTTTGAGAGAATCAATAAAATTGACAGACCCCTGGCAAAACTTATCCAAAAGAAAAGAGAAAGGACCCAGATTATTAAAATTATGAATGAAAAAGGAGAGGTCATGACGAGCACCATTGAAATTGGAAAGATTATTAGAAATTTTTATCAACAGCTATATGCCAATAAACTAAGCAATCTGGAAGAGATGGAATCCTTCCTGGAAACCTATAAACTACCAAGATTGAAACCGGAAGAAATTGATTCCTTAAACAGGCCAATTAATTATGAAGAAATTGAGTCAGTGATAAACAACCTTCCAAATAACAAAACTCCAGGCCCGGACGGTTTTCCTGGGGAATTCTACCAAACATTCAAAGAAGAAATAATACCTATTCTCCTACAGCTATTTCAAAAAATAGAAACAGAAGGAAAGCTACCAAACTCATTTTATGAGGCCAATATTACCTTGATCCCCAAACCAGGCAAAGACCCCCTTAAAAAGGAGAATTACAGACCAATTTCCCTAATGAATATGGACGCCAAAATCCTCAACAAGATACTCGCTAATAGAATCCAACAGTTCATTGAAAGGATTATCCATCACGATCAAGTGGGATTCATACCTGGGATGCAAGCGTGGTTCAATATTCGCAAATCAATCAGCGTGATAGATCATATCAACAAGAAAAGACTCAGGAACCATATGATCCTCTCAATCGATGCAGAAAAAGCATTTGACAAAATACAGCATCCTTTCCTGATTAAAACCCTTCAGAGTGTAGGAATAGAAGGTACATTTCTCAATCTCATAAAAGCCATCTATGAAAAGCCTACTGCAAATATTATTCTCAATGGGGAAAAGCTGGAAGCCTTTCCCTTAAGATCAGGAACTCGACAAGGATGCCCACTCTCGCCACTATTATTCAACATAGTACTAGAAGTCCTTGCAACAGCAATCAGACGACAAAAAGGGATCAAAGGTATTCAAATTGGCAAAGAAGAAGTCAAAATGTCTCTCTTTGCAGATGACATGATACTCTATATGGAAAACCCAAAAGAAGCCACTCCCAAACTATTAGAAGTTATAGAGCAATTCAGTAACGTGGCAGGATACAAAATAAATGCTCAGAAATCAGTTGCATTTCTATACACGAATAACGAGACCGAAGAAAGAGAAATTAGGGAATCCATCCCATTTACAATAGCACCAAAAACCATACGTTACCTTGGAATTAACTTAACCAGAGACGTAAAGGACCTATATTCTAGAAACTATAAATCACTCTTGAAAGACATTGAGGAAGACATAAAAAGATGGAAAGATATTCCATGCTCATGGATCGGAAGAATTAACATAGTTAAAATGTCCATGCTACCCAGAGCAATCGACACTTTCAATGCTATCCCGATCAAAATACCAAGGACATTTTTCAAAGAACTGGAACAAACAGTCCTTAAATTTGTATGGAAACAGAAAAGGCCCCGAATCTCCAAGGAACTGTTGAAAAGGAAAAACAAAGCTGGGGGCATCACAATGCCGGATTTCGAGCTGTACTACAAAGCTGTGATCACAAAGACAGCATGGTACTGGCACAAAAACAGACACATAGACCAATGGAACAGAATAGAGAGCCCAGAAATGGACCCTCGGCTCTTTGGGCAACTAATCTTTGATAAAGCAGGAAAAAACATCCGGTGGGAAAAAGACAGTCTCTTCAATAAGTGGTGCTGGGAAAATTGGACAGCTACATGCAAGAGAATGAAACTTGACCACTATCTCACACCATACACAAAAATAAACTCCAAATGGATGAAAGACCTCGATGTGAGACAGGAATCCATCAAAATTCTAGAGGAGAACATAGGCAAAAACCTCTACGACATCGGCCAAAGCAACTTTTTTCATGACGCATCTCCAAAGGCAAGAGAAACAAAAGATAAAATGAACTTATGGGACTTCATCAAGATTAAAAGTTTCTGCACATCCAAGGAAACAGTCAGAAAAACTAAGAGGCAGTCCACGGAATGGGAGAATATATTTGCAAATGACACTACAGATAAAGGACTGGTATCCAAGATCTACAAAGAACTTCTCAAACTCAATACACGAGAAACAAATAAACAAATCAAAAAATGGGCAGAAGATATGAATAGACACTTTTCCAATGAAGACATACAAATGGCTAACAGACAGATGAAAAAATGTTCAAACTCATTAGCCATGAAGGAAATTCAAATCAAAACCACACTGAGATACCACCTTACGCCACTTAGAATGGCAAAAATAGACAAGGCAAGAAACAGCAATTGTTGGAGAGGATGTGGAGAAAGGGGATCCCTCCTACATTGTTGGTGGGAATGCAAGTTGGTACAGCCACTCTGGAAAACAGTGTGGAGGTCCCTTAAAAAGTTAAAAATTGAGCTACCCTATGATCCAGCCATTGCACTACTGGGTATGTACCCCAAAGATACAGACGTAGTGAAGAGAAGGGCCATATGCACCCCAATGTTTATAGCAGCAATGTCCACAATAGCTAAATTGTGGAAGGAGCCGAGATGCCCTTCAACAGATGACTGGATTAAGAAGTTGTGGTCCATATATACAATGGAATATTACTCAGCTATCAGAAAGAACGAGTTCTCAACATTTGCTACAACATGGACAGCACTGGAGGAGATAATGCTAAGTGAAATAAGTCAAGCAGAGAAAGACAACTATCATATGATTTCTCTCATCTATGGAACATAAGAACTAGGATGATCGGTAGGGGAAGAAAGGGATAAAGAAAGGGGGGGTAATCAGAAGGGGGAATGAAACATGAGAGACTATGGACTATGAGAAACAAACTGAGGACTTCAGAGGGGAGGGGGGTGGGGGAATGGGATAGACCGGTGATGGGTGGTAAGGAGGGCACGTATTGCATGGTGCACTGGGTGTTATACACAACTAATGAATCATCGAGCCTTGCATCAGAAACCGGGGATGTACTGTATGGTGACTAACATAATATAATAAAAAATCATTAATAAATAAATAAATAAATAAATAAATAAATAAATAAAATAAAATAAAAAAAATTAAAAAAATTAAAAAAAAGAACATTTCTTCACAATGAGACAGACAAAATGTACACTACAGCAGATCATTTCAACAATGGCAGCATTAGACTATAAGATAATATGATTGTGACTATCAACTATTAATTTGAATCCAATTAAATAGCTATAATGGAAACTAATCAGTTGGGATATATTATTATGTAACCTATCTGACCAGTAAACGAAAGACAGCCAAGTGTTTTGTATGTTAGCATCACAGGAACATTTCTTAGGATACAGCACTCTCTTTTTTTCTGAAGTACTCTATATTTAACTTATTTCCAAGACAAAAATATTCCCATGAAGAAATATACATACTAACATAATTAGAGAAATACAGAAAGTAAACTTAGTTATAAATTATCAAATTTGCTTGTGATTTTTCAATCTCTTCTTGCTTATTACACCTATCAGAACAGTGTTTGGTTTAGGATAAAATAAAACAAAAAAGTCCCACTGAGAATCACTGTCATTTGGGACCACAAAAAGTTAAATGAAATTTTATACCAAAGACTGTTATCATTTGGAATACACTAATCTGCATAATTGGCTAGTTACTTTGAAAATTTATTCTTGAGTATAATTTAATTTAATGGGTAGTTACATATAATTTTCTATATATGTACATAATTCATGAGTTATTTCTGTATATTTATCATTTTAAAATCATTTAAAGTTATTCAAATAAAAGAAACTTATCTTTAATTTTATCTACATGTAATAGAAATGTTTTCTAGAACAAACTATATAAAAGTTTTAAAAATTAAGGTTTCATTAATTTTTTTTAAGTAATTAACACTTGTTAAGGATATGCCACACACTTAGGATTTTGGAGACTCTAGGATTTTGTGAGGCTCATTAATCATGATCAAGTACACCTTGAAAAAAAATCCTACGCCAATGAAAAGAACTATTCAACTATAGTAATAAATCATCAATTCACAAGGAAATGTGGGGCCTCGGTTTTTATAGGTTCATCGGAAAGACCTGCACACCATAAACACATATACTTGGTATTGGTGTTACTGCTTTTAAAACATGGGGAAAGGGAAAAAATCCTATCTTCCAAGTAAAAAGATTAATTCAAGGTTCCAAATTTTGAGAATAATGGACTCATAGTTTCTTAGGAACAGGCATGTATCTTTAAGGAAGTCTCTCTGGAGGCCTGATGCAATTGTTCAAATGACAGAGAACAAAAATCGTAACCAACTTTTCAAAGGTAAAAACACTTGTAGTGGAATAAATGTGAAAGTTTCTATTTTACGTTTGTTTGAAATGCTCTTTGAAGAGCAATATTTTTTTTAAACTAAGCAAATATTTTCTCATGTTTCATTAGGAAAAAAGAGGCTATCACACTGCAGTTGCAAGTTGCAATTTTACATGAAGAAGTTTTTCATTCATAATGATGCTATGTTTCTCCATTCACCTGTTAGGGTCCCACATTTTTCCTATTCCGACAGTGAGATTTCAGAAAATGGCCTCCAATTTCTGAACACATCAATGAGCATGTACTAGACAGTAAGGTTCAGTAGAGCTTCTGGAATGCTGGGAACACCAGGGAAAATGTGTGAAACATAACATATAGCAACTTACCCTGTCTCAGCCCACCTCTAGCTGTTTGAAATTGTTTCTACCATATGTGTCAAATAATTCAACTGTCTGACAGCTCTAAAAGGTATGCAAGTAATATCAGGAATGGTATCAGATGCTAAAGAACCTAAGGTCCACTGCACTGGGAAAAGTAGAACAATGGAGAAGCTCGAAACCCAAAGAAACGTAAAACAGAAACTTGCACATAACATAAAGACTTAGACATGCAACATCCCATCCAATAATTAAAATAAATAAAGTGTCCATATGTCACGGTAGAGTGTCTGGAATTCTTAGTGGAATAGTTTCTGACAGTGTTCTGAGAAATTAACTCTGTTCACTCACACTAAATAATCTCAAACCAGATTATGATAATCATCCAGTTTTAGGTGGAAGAAGATTTTTATTCTCATTAACCTGTTAACAGATAAGAATGTTAGTAATGCCATGTAGTACCATTTTATGTAAGGGACTAGAGGGATATAGTCCTCCAGTTTCAATAATTTCCTAATACATATTATTTGTTGTTCTTTCTTCCTACAAATTTTCATTTCAAACAAATATACTTTCATCACATACTTTTCTTCTTGAATCTACTTGAGTTTTCACTGTTTTACAAACTTTCTGTTATAATTATATATGTCCTCAGCTGAGTGGTATGTTAAAATCCCAGGAGAAAAAGTAGGAAAAAAAGGAAGACACTAGGAACAGGGCCAAGTATAGGAGGTAAACTCTGCTTCAATGCAGACTCATAATTTCAATTAATAAAGAGCTATAAATCAAATGAAATATAGGAAAAATACTTATGTTTGCCAATTTTATACAAAATGCTGACATTCAGATAATATAAAACACTCCAATGATGTCATCAGTAACAAACTGGTTATGAAGATTATGAAATCAAAGGATTTAAGATTAGATACTGCACCAAAAAAAAGTTGTTATATTCTGAGAAAGCTTAAACAATGAAACTTGATAGAGGTTTTCCTCTTTTTGACAACAACCTTAAACATTGTCAAAAGATTACCAACAATGATTTGTAAAGATGAAAGTTCTTCTAAATTGTCAATAATATATATTAACCACGCTAGAGGAAAGATTGAATTACCCTTTATTTTCCTCTATGAAAAGTACTACAAAATTGTTTTCATTTGAAAAAGTGATCAAAGTATATGCAAGCATAAAATGTAAGAAAACAGTATTTTAGAGGTATGACAGACAATTAATAAAAATATAATATTATACTTTTGAATTTGGAGGATTATTGTACTATTTGTAAGTTTTCTTAATAACTTTTTGTGATTTTTTAATTGTAAATAAATAATCACTTTATACCTAATTTTTTATTTGGAATTTGGAATTCTTTTTCTTAGAATTCTCTAACTTACATGCACTTTAGGCTACACAGATCCTGGAGCCATTCCTATTTTGAAATTGTACATCAATCAGCAACTTGGAAGGAACAGAAAATAACACAGACACCAGGAAGAAACAGACAGCAAAGGAGACAAAAGTAAGCAGACAGCCAAAGACTGATGATTAGAATTCTATCAAGCTGCAGGGGGCTCAGGAACTAGGATGCTTTCCTGGTTCTCAGAGTGGCCTTTAACTTGAAGAAGAAAATGCAGAATTCTATTGTGTAAAGGTGTCACAGTCACCCAAGGCAAAAGATAATCCCATTTTTAGGGTAGTAAGATTATTTCCAAACCCCACAGATGGCTTGGGAGGAGACTCTTAGGACTGTAGAAGCCCTCTTCTTATCAGCAGGATTAGGAATAGCAGTTTCATTTTAACTTGAAAGGTCTTAAGAGTACATCCTTGACCATTTGTTTGATGTAAGGTCACAGGATTTCCTCTGATTATAAGTCACTGACTGGTGTAACTACATCTTTTCAAGAAACTATACCCATGCCATTGAGTCTATAATTTTCAGTTTCATTTTCTGTTAAATAAAATTAAAACTAGAAGAATCTCACAAAATAACTTGCTTGTGGACTCCTTCTATGTTTCTGACATTTTCCAACCATTTATATTAGTGTTTTCCATATAGAATGGTCGATTTTTAACCATTTTGACCTATAAAAAATGGTCATTTTATAAGATTCATTTATAACCTACAAAAACAGAAATATTTATATACTTTGCAACTAATTTTATTTTTAACACTTTAATTTTTCTCTTTAAAACACAATCAATTTAGTTTCCATGGAAAAAAATTATCTTTTTCTGAATGTATCTTATGTAGATTTAAATAATGTTTAACTAAACAAAGGTGCTGACAATAACCACCATCTGTATTACAGGTTTAGTGAAATCTATAATATGCTGTTCAGACTCCCCTTTGGGACTAAAGGCCTTATTCCTCCAGTTCCTGGGAGTGTGTACAAACAGCCCCCAGCAGCCAGCCCTCCTTGGGAACTGCCTGTGCTAAAGAGAAAGCCATTTCTGGGGCAGCCCACAGCCAGTGACCAGTCAAGATAGCAGCGGGGTGGGGGGGGGGGGGTAGGAGGGGGGTAAAGTCTGTCTGGGCCTGCCAGCCCCCAAGTAGAAAAATCTCTAAAAAGACATTCTAGATTCACTTTTTTTGTGGAGGTGGACCACAGGTTTTTTGAGACTGCGAAGTAGCCCAACTTCTCCCTCTGCTTAAAGCCTGCTTCCTTCCCTCACCTTCTACAGATGTTAATAGCACTCCCTAACAAACTTCCGGTAAGCCAATCTCCATCTCAGAATCTGCTTCCCAAGCACCTTAACTGTGAATAAAACAACTGACTCTTTATTGTAATAACTTAAAATTTATAGGAACAAAGGTACATAAGAACACCACAGAGGAGCCAGCTTGCAGGAAGCTTGCACATGGTCTGGGCCATGATCAGTATGTTTCACAAAGAACACGGAGGAATTGGCAGATCCATTAAAAGATCCCTGAAGAGATCTACTATCCTCTACTGAGCTTGGTCAGGATTGCCTATAGCATTGTAGGAGAGGGCGTCTGGATGGCAAATCTTTTCTAGTTATAATTCATCCTATGAACACAAAGGCTAAACAATGGAATCAATTAATTTGACTCCTTCAATGAGTAAGTCAGATCATCCACACAGTAATCTAATTTACCACTGAGATATGTCTGTTACGTGGACAGGAAACTCCCAAGTGGTGCAAGGACAGCCTATCGCATTTTGATGTGACTCTCACCATAAACTGAGCAAAGAATGCTTCAAATGTTTCTTTGACCCTTTTATTTTCCATAGTACTCTTGTTTATAAGTAAAGAATTGAAAATTATAAAGCATATATCATAGTGGAAAACCACTATGCGTCAAAAAACTGAGGAAATTCAAGATGTTTATACTCAAGAAGAAATGCATGTAATTTTTATGAATAGTCCATTTAATTACATATGTACTAATTCCTATTAGTAAGAAGAAACCAGGGATAAGGAGCAGTTTTGGTATATCCACATATTTCTAGGCCGATTGCCTGTTCTACACTCTTTGAAGAGACAGCATAACAATCCCAACAGAATATTTTGGCTGTCTTCATGAGCAAGGGTGAAAAAACAAAAACAAAAAACAAATCTGGAGGCTGGAATGTCATCTTATGACAGACATTGTGGAATGGACAAATAAGTTCAGTATGTATTTTACTAGAGGATCAAAGTAGGACTTCACTACCAAGCAAATTCTCAAATTAGTCTTTTCTGTTTTTGCCAGCATGTATATACATCTCTAGAGTCTATCTCCTCAGGTATAAGCACATTATAATCTAAAAATGTATCTGAATTTCTATTCTTCCGTAAATTAAAAATAAACCTCAGAAACCAAATAAATATCCTCATAGTGTTACATCATATCTTTGACTTTTGTGCAGACTGCAGGCATGACCATCATTCTTTATGTCAACTAAATTAAATTGGGGGGGGGTGCCTGGGTGGCTCAGTCAGTTACGCATCCAACTCTTGGGTTCAGCTCAGATCGTGATCTCAGGGTGGTGAGATCAAGTCCCATGTCAGGCTCTTCACTGAGTGTGGAGCCTGCTTGGAATTCTTTTCCTTTCCCTCCGTCCCTCCTCCTGCCCACTCATGCACACGCGCACTTGTTCTCTCAAAAAAAAAAAAAAAATTAAGGTAGGAGTCCTAAAGAAACCAGATAATCACCATATATATTTATTTAGATGAACAAGACAGCCTGCATAAGCAAAAAAATGAGACACATAAGGACTAGTATGCATTCTGGAAAGAAATTCCCAGAAGGTTCAGCTAATTACTACTCTAAAACAACTGCCTATATTCAGATGCCAACTGAAAGATTAAACCTGTGGCTATGGCCATATTATTTGCCTCTTTAACACCACAGACAATGTGTCTGCATTGACTGTGCTTGCAGCAGGGCATCAAGCATCCTGTCAAGCATTCTGCAAAGGATGATTTTGAGGGAATACGGTGGCTTTCGGGGAGAAAAAAACTGCAGGGTAAAAATCTCAGAATGTTTTTTCCTTAGGTTATTTTGTACTTGTGAATGAAAAACCTACTGTCTTATGCCCTCCCTCTATATATACACGCAAACACACACACACTTCATACTGATGAAATTATTACCAAACCATGATGATTGTGGTTTCTGAAAGTCAGATGTTGTCTTGACTCATGACTAATTCAGATGACTAAAATAAATTCAAACACTTTACACTATAAAATGAAAAAGAAAAGCTTTTATATATGTTCCTCCACCATGCACAAGGCAAGTGTATGTGCGGAATATGCACAGATCAGAAGAGAATCTTTTCCACAGAGTAGCCTTTAATTTTCACTTTATTTCAAAACAAGAATGAGACTTTCTCATGCAGAAAAGGGGAGAAGGACATTTGAAGCAGATGGAACACGGAATGTAATACATAGAAATGCAAAAGAGCAATGGACATACAGGGAACAGCACATCAGCTCCGCCAAAGGCCACAGCTCTGATCCAACAATCACATACATTCTCCTTCATCATCTGTTGTCTACAACATAGGCACCCCTGTGCTCGGCATGTGCCCCTAGAAACACTCAGGCCAACCTTTCACCAAGACCAACCTATCATGCGTAGCAGCTCAAATGTCATGCTGAACTCCCAAGACACAATCTCAGAAGGAAGTTTTAAAGATGAATTAAGAAAAATATATCAGGGGTGCCTGGGTGGCTCAGCCAGTTAAGTGTCTTCCTTCAGCTCAGGTCATGATCTCAGGGTCCTGGGATCGAGCCCTACGTCAGGCTCCCTGCTCAGCGAAGATCTGCTTCTCCCTCTGCCACTACCCCCCACTCATGCTCTCTCTCTTTCTCTCTCTCAACTAAATAAATAAAATCTTAAAAAAGAAAGAAAAACATATCAAATACCATAAATTAATGAGAACTACAGGCCATGACAAAATGGAAGAGCATTTCCATATTTTGTGTTTCCTAACTGCAGTTCCGCAACATAGCCCAACTTTGTCATACCTTGGCGCCTTTCTGTAACCTGTCCCCTCTAGGAAAGTCTTCCTCTCCATGCTTCTACCCAGCCAAGTGTAATTTTCGTTTTGTGCCTAGCTCAAAATGTTACCTGCTCTGTAAAACCTTTCTCCAATCTTGTTCTTTAATGTTTGAACAACCTAGACATCATTTTATATGTTTATTGTAATTTGTAATACTGGTTTTCAAATTTCCCCTCATCCTGCCCCTCCTTCCCTCCTCTGCCCCAGATTATGACATTCTAAAGGACGGAGAGTGTGATTTATTCTTTTTCTATCTCATACTTAGTATAGTACTTTATAAACAGAAGGTTCCCAGTAGATATATGACAGATAAATAAATAATTTCTAGACTTGTGCTTATTGTTCTTGATTTCTTTTATTTAGATTTAGAAAGACAGGTATCTCACTTGGTAAGGATGATAATACTGGCTGATATATAACACCTCACCTTCCTGCTCCAACAACGGCTGATTTATGAATGACTGGACTTAATTCTCTAGTGAACAGCTGGCAGAAGTCTCTGAAATTCCACAAGGAATGCCCTTGGAATCACATTTTTGCACTGTGGACATAGAGTCAAAGTTTGCTCTCACCTGTAACTCTTATCATCCCTCTGGATGACAGGACAGAGTTGTAGCCTTAATTTCACCATATATTACTTCAGAAAATACATCTATAGTATAAATGGTTCATATGACCTTCTTAAAATTGCATACAAACACATGCACATACACTTAAGGAAAAGAAAAAAAAAAAAAAACCTTTGTTCCTCAAGTTATTTAAAGACCCTACTACAACAGTAATTCAGTCCTAGACCACAAGTTTGGCTCCATAAATAAGTATGAGAGTGAAGAAGAATCTTTTCCTTCTCAATTAGGAAATCTTTCCCTATAACATGAAGAGAAATAAGTCCAGGGATTGGTTTCTTTATATCATATATTCTCCCAGCAGCTTTATATATCCCTTCTTTTAGCTTTTTTTTTTTTTTTTTTTAAGATTTTATTTATTTATCTGACAGAGAGACAGCCAGCGAGAGAGCAAACACAAGTAGGGGGAGTGGAAGAGGAAGAAGCAGGCTCCCAGCAGAGCAGGGAGCCCAATGTGGGGCTTGATCCCGGAACCCTGGGATCATGACCTGAGCCAAAGGCAGACGCTTAACAACTGAGTCACCCAGGCACCCCCCTTTTTTTAGCTTTATAAACACTTATATACATAATTTCATCTTCACTCATCCATTCCATAATTTAACAACTAACAGAAAGAAATGATGATTAAAAAAAATTCTAATCAAACTACTTGATCTACTGGTCTTTGTTTATGTTTTAATTAGTACCACATTCACACTAATTTTTAAACTACCTACTTAGTGTGAACCTCGTTATCCAACTCAATCCATTCCTGAGTTTTGTGTGCTGAGTATTAAGATATAAAAGGCTTGTCAGAAACAGTCTCGGGATCTCTGGTCCCTGAGTTGGGAAGGTGAGGGACACCATACACAAGAAAGGATGATAGTGCAGGGAAACCCAATGGCAGCAAAAGAGGCAGAACAAAATAGTAATTAAGAGCACAGACCTCAGAGCCAGCCTGCTGAGGTCCAAATTCTATTTCCTTTTCTATAAAATGGTGATGATAACAATACTACTTACTTCATAGAGTTATTGTGAGGATTTAATGAGCCTATATTAAAATGCTGGTACTGAACACAAGGTAAGTTCTGAGTACTTGCTATTATAAATATTATTAACAATAATATATCCCACCAAAAAACAGAACAAAACAAAAAAACATGTCAGTAGGTATCCAGTCTCTGAGTTAACAATTATTTTAACTGAAATGTACAGATTGGCCATTCTGGGATCAATGGCATCCCTGAATAGTGAACTAATCAAAAGGAGGCCATGTTTTATCTTTAAGGAGAGGTGTCATGAATTTTAAAGTTAGAAGAAAAACAATTGTGGACAGATGTATCTTTCATATAAATGTATCCTTCTTAGTTTCATGATTCTTAAATGGCAGCTAGTCCATCTAAGAACTGCATATTATATATCTGCTATTACACCAAAAGCTATAGATAAAAAACAATGCAGTATAATACATGGTCACTCTCCTCAACAAATTTTGGTGGGAAAAAAAGTCAGTTCACAGAAAGAAATTTGTCATTAAGTGATAGACACTAATTCAAAATTCAATGGGAATTCTGAAAAACGAATGATCGGTCTGGAGAGAAAGACTCTAAGGATGATAGAACAGGGTTTGAGTTCAGCTTTGAAAGGTGCGGAAAATTTAAGAATTAAGTAAGAAAGGAAGAGGAGCAGACCTCCTAGGCAGAGCGGATAATGTGGGCTGTAAGCACACACAGCTATGTTCTTTTTGGTTAGGAATGAGTGACAACGTTAAAAATGACATTGAGGGGACTGGTAGTGAGAGTGTACACCCAGAGCCTATGATTGAGGTTAGATTTTATGTTCCTCCATGTTTCCTTCCAAATGGAAATGGGTTTCCACTTTATATGAAAGGGGAAAAAATGCTTTGATAGATGACACTCTTAAAGAGATGTCAAGGCTTCAGAGAACAACCTCGAATACCATCTAGTTCTCTTGATATCTTGTACCCTGGTTTCTTTGCTTCCTTCATGTTAAATTACTATGGACATTTGCATGAAAAGGGGACCTTTGTTTCTCAGAGTTCATCTGCTCCAGTAGCCATTTACTCCTCACTTCATTGTCCCTCATCTTCTCAGCAAAAAGAGGGTGACAACTCAAAGTAGAGAACAGGGGCAAGGGCACACATACTCCCAAGGACCAGAGACTCTGTTGTCATGTAAATCAGCTCATAAATAAAAGGGAAGAGAAGCACAGAGAATAGATTTTAGAAGCAACTAAATAAAATGGTTTCCATGGGGGCAAGAGTGGCTCTTTAATATTTATCAGTGTCACTGAGTCCTTTTTGCAACAGTAATTCATCATCATAAAGCCTATTTCCACATAGTTTCTTGGGTATTGCATCACAGTGAGGGTATTCCCCTAAAAAAAGCCACTAGTGATGGCTCTTCTGGTTTCAAAATGCTAGATTACTGATAATGGAGAAGATGAACAAAACAAAAGACAATAGATGCAAACAGAAACATAACATTTTTCACAAGGAGAACTTAAGTTGAGTTGTGGAACATAATAAGGGCCCTTAATCTTTAAAATGGAAACTTACAATCACACTAACCCTATACGTCATGAATTTATAGGAAACCATACCCATATGGACAAAATGGTAAAGACTGAAATTTGATCCATTTCACTGAAATTCTCTTTGTACAACATGAATTTCATTATACTGAAATGTGCAGCAAGGAAACATGCACAACAGACTGTGAGAAAACGTTTGCTTATCTCTTTTCAAAGTGTTTAATGTGTTATGGATAAGAGAAAAGAGTCTTAAAAAGTTGCTGTCAGCAGCTACTCATTGACTGACAGATTCTTTAGCAAAAGCTAAAGGAGTGAGTAACCCTGGAAGCAGTTCATGCATGCATGCAGCATCAGTTTTAAGTGAGCCCTGGGTACACTTCACCACTGAACTCCTTCTAATGGTAAACAATTTCACCACTGTATAATAAAAGAACCACTAAGGGAACCTAAAAACTATTGAGAGGACAAAGGAAGCTGAGAAGACAAGGGTAAGCGCTTTAAAGTTATATAAGGCACCTTTCCTTCAGAAACAAGCTCGACTTCTCTCTGAGTCAAAGAATCTAGACAAGATGGAGAATAAAGACCATTATCTTACCTTTAGAGTCAGTGAGAGAGCAACAAGAGGAAATTAAAAACCAAAAGAAGTTTTTGTTTGCCATTGTTTTGGTTCCTCCCCGCCCCCCACTCTTGCCCATGATTGTATGGTCTTGCATAGCATATGATGGCATTCAATAGGGAAAGGTAGCTTGAAATGAGTGTGCCCCAACCAGCTGCCTCCCAGAGTCACCTTGAAGGCAAGAACTACAAAATCAGAAATCCCTGAAGAGCCTCTCTCTCACTACTGTAAATTTACGCTGAGAAAGCCCCATAATTAAAGAATGGTAATTAAGAAAAAATAGGGCAACGCCAGATTCACTTGGAACCTAAAATAATTTGTTTCCATATCATCTTGCTTTGTCTAGGGTCTTCCATCATTAGTTTAGATATCATAATCAAAAGACGGTAACACATTTTTGTGCCTCAAATCCAAAAGAACTAAAACTGGATTTATTATCTTCATCCCTCAAATTTCTCTCCCATGTTCTCTTGCTCAAGAAACCATTACCTTGACCATTACCAATCACCCAGACCCAAACCCCTGGTTCCTTCTCACCCACTCAGTTACCAACTCTTGTTCATTCTACTGCTTTAGAATCTCTTTCAGAATTACGCACCCCCCCCCACAAACACACTACTCCTGCCCTAATTAAGGTACTGAGAGCTCATCTATACCTTGAAACAACCCACTAACTTACTTTTGTCCCCCAGATTTATTCCTAGCTAATAAATCCCGCACATGCTACCAATTTACTTGTTTGGAAATTCCCATGGTCACTTCTCACTACCTACAGTATAAAATGAAGTATTTGATCCTTAACGGACAGTCCATGCTCCTATCCTACCCCCACACAGCTCCTCTGCACCAGTCATGCTAAACTACTACTTGTTCCTTGAACTTGACTTGTGATCTCTTGTCTCCCTGTATTGCACTATTGGTCTCCCATCCTCCCCTTGGTCTACCCTATATGCCCATCAAGTTTCATATGAAACATATTCTCCTCTATGATGTCCTTCCTGATGCAGAGTCAGGGCTCTCTCTTTCATCATCTCATTGTACCTTTATGTCCTGTACTTCACATTGCTAAAAAGAGAGGCTCAGTCTACAAATAAATGGGCATTTGTTGTAAGGACAGGAATATAAATGAGAAAGAGAGGCCCCAGGGGAATGCCAGAATACCCACGCAGTCAGGCCTCAGGGAGACAGCACTTGCTGTCCAGGAAACAGAACAGCACTGAGAACCCAGGGCAGCTCCTTGACTTGTCATCTCATCCTCCTCAGAAACAAGAATATGTTAAGCTCTTTTTTCATATCCTGTCTTTATTATACCACAGTATATTCCAGCTTCTGTTCCCATTATCAACTGCCTCACCTCTTCTATATATTGAGTTCGAACTATTTGGAAGAGAAGATCTTATCAATGCAATTAGGCACCACGATCTCTACTGAGATCTTCTTTCCTACCACCCTGCCCCACAGGACACTGTCCAGATTGTAGATATGCTGTGTTAGCGGCAGGTCAAGTCAGCTGAAGCCAGAGTGGCAAATCCAGTGGATAGCAGCATGTGATCGATGGTGAAAGAATCTCATACAGGGGTTGTGGAGTGGCAGCATTCTGAGACTTGCCATATCCAATATAACCTTGTATATAATTTACAAGGAACTTATCACACTGTGACTTATCACACTTTTTATTACACTTGCTTGCTTGACTGCATGACTATCTTCCTAAAAGACTGTGAGCTCTTCGTGAAAACTTTTATCCTCTTTGCTACAGATCTACACTAATATAGCAGGTACACAGTAAATGTTTGCTGAATAAATGAATGATTTAAGGGTACACACACATATGTTAAAGAATTTTATTTTGACATAGAAAAGTTTATTTTATTAATAAAATTGTTGTAAGTATCTGCTTTTATATCCCATTAGCTGAAGCATGTTATTCAAACCTTCACTGTAAAACTCCTGGAGAACTATCGAGTGGAAACTCCCTTAAATCATGGGCACAGAAACCCAACACCAAAAACAGCAGTTCCAGACCTGCCTGTCATGAAATCATAGACTATCAGGGCTGGAAGAGATCTGATAGCCATGTCCTCAACTTCTGAGAGCCATGTCCATCAGCACACATACAACAGGTACTATTTACATGAATAACACACTTCTCCATAGGTAAAGGGGACCACAAGCTCTCCTCAGTTCACTGTATGCACAATGCAAGTCCACTTCTTTCCCACAGATCCATTTCGCAGTTGAGACACTTGATAACACCTTAAGATCAGGAAACCTAAGCCTTTAGAAGATAAATTGTTTGTTCAAGATCACACAGCTCCCTAATGGCAAAGACAGATTCCAGGCCTCCTCATCCAGCCAACATTCTTTTCTAGCTCTGTTTACCATTCCTGAGTTCCAAAGGCCCAAACTAATGTTTTGGCCTAATATTTTAATGCAAATGTCCAACTTAACCATTTGCCACCAGAGGCAAGAGCAAACATAAGTGCACTCAGAGAATTCAGCAAATTGCACTTAAGGGAAAACACCCATTTGCATATAATGTAGGGGCAAGGGCAAGAGCAGAGACACAGGAAAAAGTACAACTCTAAGAAATTCTTCTTGTAATTCAGTGAATTGGTCATTCAGTAAGTTGACTTCTGGCAAACTGACCTACAACTACTACCTAAATACATAGCTGTCAAACACACATAGTTAGAGTTCTGAGCTAACTCAGAAGTCTCAGGTAAGCCATGATCTGTTCATATAAAATAGTGCATGATATAAAGCACAGTAATTGTTCTTTTCCAACCTAGCTAACATTCGATTGTTTTATAATTTAAAAAATACCAGATACCCAATTAATTTAAGCCCATTGTTTTCCAGGCTTTTAAGTTACAAATTAGCAAGTTTCTGCTATACATACACTTAGCATATCTGTGGTAATTGAGAACAGCATTTGGAGGCTTACTAATAGCAAGCACATGAAGGGAAATATGAAATGCTGGTTACATTCATGGATTAAAACAAGAATCTGTGGTGTGTGAAATATTTGGTATTTAAACTAAGAGCCAATGAAGATCAACATCAAAAGAAAATTTAAATTACTATGAATTATACGTTTGCAGAATCCAGAGTAAAAAACAAGGAAATGCAACTGAGAAATAAAAATGACCAAAATATTGGCCTACATTACGTTTAAAATGCATACTACATTCTTCACTAATCTTAGAGTTATTACTTAAATCACCAAGCTAAAAGCTACATTTATACTACTTTTCACTACAGGAGTACACATACGTATTGAGTATAAATATACCTGAATGCAAAGAAAATAATTGAGAAAAAAGAAATCCCAGACTCTCTCCATTCACTCTTAATTGCCGAGTTTAGGAAATCCGGTTCTATCCACATCTTCCTTTTGTCTCCAGGAAAGCACATGGAATAGAGAGCTAAGATGGGGATTCAGTAATAACCAAGGTGGGCATTTTCATAATTTCCACTCATTCTTCACATCAGGTTTTCTATCACTCTCAAAACTCTTTACCTTTGGATTGTTGTTGTTCTTTCCTTCTAAAATGGTCTTTTTTTTTTTTTTTTAATGTTCAATTAGCCAGCAGTGTTCAACGATTCTAAAATGTTAATTTCTCGGGGTGCCTGGGTGGTGCAGTCATTAAGCGTCTGCCTTCGGCTCAGGGCGTGATCCTGGCGTTATGGGATCGAGCCCCACATCAGGCTCCTCCGCTGAGAGCCTGCTTCTTCCTCTCCCACTCCCCCTGCTTGTGTTCCCTCTCTCGCTGGCTGTCTCTATCTCTGTCAAATAAATAAAATAAAATCTTTAAAAAATTAAATTAAATAAAATGAAATGTTAATTTCTAAGAATCAGCTTCTGCTTTTTCTGCTTACCAATCCACTGACCTCTTTCTCTTGAGAGAGAATCCAGAGAAATTCCTTCAAAGCAGGAAATAACTAGGATACTAGGCCTCACCCATACTCCTCCCAGGATGCAGGATTTTCTTGAATTTTTACTGGGACTGGATACTATTTCTGGACCCTGCATCTGACTTCTCTGAGGAAGCCACTTCCCCTCTACCCCACAAGAGGATCCACAAACCATGCCTACTTTGTACTATAGTTGCCAGAAAAAATACAGGTTTCCATTAAATCTGAAATTCAAATAAATGATGAAAACTTTTTTTTTTTACTATAGCTATGTTCCATGCAAAATTTGGGACATACTTATATTTTTAAAATATACATTATTTACCTGTAATTCCAAATTTAATTGTATCTTTTATTTGGTAAATCTAACAATCCTTACTTGTAGCCCTCCCTCCTTTTGAAAGCTTCTACTTCATTTTCCTCTAGGTTTTTCTCTCTGGAGTAACTGTTTGGCCCTATGTTCCTTATTGTTTTATATTTCTTTGGGGGATTTCTTATGAAAGACACAAATGTATGTGCATGAGTACATATGAGCAAACACATGTAATCAAAACAGTTTGATGTCAATAACCACAATAACATAGGGCTGAAGGAGAAGACACTGTCAAGTGCCCCTCAAAAATTTTCTTATAATTTTCCATGTCATCCAACAGAAAATTCTTCCAAAATGGTCCTTCATTCTATAATTTATGTCAATATGGCTCTTGAGAAGATAGTACTAGAGACAAGGCCTTCTTTGGTAAGGCTTACTGTGCAAGCTGAATTGGTAGCCAGATCCAAGCATATATTGTCACCTGGTAAATAGAAATTGCCCAGATTTTGACTTGGCATAGTCAAGTCCTAAACTAAATATTCTGTTAGAACATTCTGACCTATCCAAAACTCTACACATTTTGTCAACACTCTAAATATAAAAAAGAAAAGAAGCCAATAATTGCTGTCTCCCTCAATTTTCATTTTTCCTTGAGCTTTCTCCATTTGCATTAAAGCTACAAGAAAGGAGAAGAGCCGGAAAGAAAATACTATGCCATACACACACACACACACACACACACACACACACACACACACACACACACATATTTCAACTTGAAAGAAAAAAATACATTAGAAAATATACACTAAAATGCCAGTTCAACCAAAATAATCAGTAAATCATGGATTTTCTTAGTGAATGTATGGATAAAAATGATTTCCTAAAAAACAAATTCTCTAAAAAGCCAGAAGTCAAAATAGCCTAGAAATAATACCTGCTTTCTTCTGCCTCTTTTCTAAAGACTGATGCTCCAAGATGATGGCTCCAATGATGGCAGTTGTTCCCACTGCTGGCTTTCCTACAGCCAGAATTACAGAGAAATTATACAGGACAGGAAGGAAAGGTGGCTTTCTTTCCTATTTTCTCATAAAGAAAACTAAAATAACTAAGTACAAAATGTGTAAAGAGGACATATTGGCAATATTTGATATCTTTTAAGACTCTAGGCTATGCATTTATAAGATTTAAACTAATTCTTTTTTTATATTTTTTTATTATGTTAGCCACTATACAGTACATCCTTAGTTTTTGATCTAGTGTTTCATGATTCATTATTTGCGTATAATACCCAGTGCTCCATGCAATATGTGCCCTTCTTAACACCCATAACCAGCCTATCCCAGTCCCTCACTCCCCTCCCCTCTGAAGCCCTCAGTTTGTTTCCCAGAGTCCATAGTCTCTCGTGGTTCATTCCCCCTTCTGTTTAACCCCCCTTCATTCTTCTCTTCCTTCTCCTACCTATCTCCCTGCTATTTCTTATGTTCCATAAATGAGTGAAACCATATGATAATTGTCTTTCTCTGCTTGACTTATTTCACTTAGCATAATCTCCTCCAGTCCCGTCCATGTTGCTGCAAATGTTGGGTAATCGTTCTTTCTGATGGCTGAGTAATATTCCATTGTATATATGGACAACATCTTCTTAATCCATTCGTCTGTTGAAGGGCATCTCGGCTCCTTCCACAATTTAGCTATTGTGGACAATGCTGCTATGAACATTGGGGGTGCATATGGCCCTTCTTTTCCGTCTGTATCTTTGGGGTAAATACCCAGCAGTGCAATTGCTGGATCATAGGGTAGCTCAATTTTAACTTTTTAAGGGACCTCCACACTGTTTTCCAAAGTGGCTGTACCAACTTGCATTCCCACCAACAGTGTGTAAGAGGGATCCCCTTTCTCCACATCCTCTCCAACATCTGTTGTTTCCAGCCTTGTCAATTTTTGCCATTCTAACTGGTGTAAGGTGGTATCTCAATGTGGTTTCGATTTGAATTTCCCTGATGGCTAATGATGTTGAACATTTTTTCATGTGTCTGTTAGCCATTTGTATGTCTTCATTGGAAAAGTGTCTGTTCATATCTTCTGCCCATTTTTTGATTTGCTTATTTGTTTCTCGTGTATTGAGTTTGAGAAATTCTTTGTAGATCTTGGATACTAGCCTTTTATCCGTAGTTTCATTTGCAAATATCTTCTCCCATTCTGTGGGCTGCCTTAGTTTTTTTGACTGTTTCCTTGGCTGTGCAGAAGCTGTTTATCTTGATGAAGTCCCACAAGTTCATTATTTTCTTTTGTTTCTTTTGCCTTTGGAGAAGTGTCATGAAAAAGATTCTTCTAATAGGAGTAGTGACAAGAGAACACTTTTCATATATGTAGAGAATATAAATATCAGGCCACAAATTCAAACATGTGAGAAATAATCAACTCTTCTATAAAGCAACTTAATTTACATTTCAAGCTTCCCCATAAGCCAATGGGAAACTTACGGTCAGGCATTAAAGAAGTTCTATGGCCCATGCCTATGTTTAGAGATGCTATACCAAAGGGCTGATGTAGCACCAAGATGTTGGGGAGCTATGGTTACCTATAGAGCCTATTAAATAAATTAGTGGGTCTGGTACACCCAGATTAGCACTGAGATAGATGTCTTATGACTCTCTCAGCCTCTTCATATCCAGCAGCCTCTGATAATTTCTGCCATGCTTGGAAAGCTTTTGCAAGGCTGCCTGTTGTCTTGCCAAACTGGATACCCTACAAAGTCTCTACTCCCTTAGATCCACCCCATAGGCAGTCAAAAATCAAGGCAGCTCTGCTATGTTCTTGGGGCCATACACCCCTCCCATTTTCCTTCTCTAAGTAAATGTTAAAGATATATCAGAGGGAAATCATTTTCATCTCACGATTCTTTAAGAGAACTACTTTATAACCAGTAATTGCCATCCATTAAGTCCTTAAAGACAGGTGGACTATTTCTATTGTCTTGCCACAGGCCTCCCTGAGTTCAGGCATTACATAATCACTGTCCACGGGAAGTAGGTAATGGGATGAAGGGGGAAAATGCAGAAGACAAAAACTCACAGACTAATATCTCAAAATATCACAGAACCAGATAACTAAACACAAGCTCAACTAAGAGTTCCTAGTTTTAAAAGAGAGAAAACAAACCACTAATGGTCTAAAAACAAAACTTAAGTTTTTATGTGTTTTTTTTAATGTTTGACCTCGAAAAGGTCCACTGCGAAGAATATTTTCAAAGAGTGTTGACTGAAAGATAAGTTTCAGGAATACACAAGAATAAGGTGTCTATATACTTTTTCATATGGTGATGATATTGATATATAAAAGATAAGTATATCAAAATATTGTCTTATATAGTTAGCCAAAATTAAATACAGAACTACTTGCTGTTATAGGTACTGATGAGCAGAAATGCCATTCTCTTTTCTGTTAAGGATAGAAATGATGGTCAACATGAAAGCAACACCTCATTCTTTACATTCTGGCAGATTTACAAACCAATAAACATCACACCAATGTTCTTTTTAGTGCACATGAACTGATGAATTTTTATTCCAAGACACATATCTCTTTTGAATAGAATATAAAAGTTATCCAAGCAAATCAAGTTGGGCAGGATGAAGCTGTAGATTTTTGAAGTGTGTGGTGTTTTACACTTATCTAAAATAGAGAAATGGACCCCACTTCATAAACAGCTTCATTTTGGCTACCCATGATAGAAGAGCTTTCTAAAGAGTAGTTCCAGAAGATGCATTTACAAAAGGGAGAATGTGAGTGAGTAGTCTTGCTCTGGGTGTGCAGGTGAACAGGAGGGACACAGAAGGCTTCTGAGTAGCTCTGAAGGACTATCTAGTATAAAATACTGATACAATGGGCCAGATCCTATGACCATCTAGCAAATGGAATATTTCAAAGGCAAACTCCCTTGACATGCTTTGCTGAAAATAGCAATAGCCTGTTTTTGCATAAGCCTCAGACATGCCAAAATATAAAAGAATTAGATTAAATTCTATATAGGGATTATGAAAAAGAAAACTGAAAAAGAAAAAGCCTTAAAGAATAAAGAATGAAAAAAATTTTTCATAATCTTCAGTTAGGATAAAGAGGGACCCTAATAGGAGGGAAGAGCTGTTTCCCATGAGCTGTTTAAATCTCAACTAGGCCAGGAGGTTAAAGCTCTTAGCAAAGGAACAATGCAACCCTGGCAGCAGAATGCTCGAAATGACCTAATGGGCCTCTTGAATTATTGCATGATTCAAAAGTCATGTGCGTCTGGTGTGTGTCCACCAAGGCTGGAGCACACGTGATGGGACAACTCATCATGGCATTGCCTGGTACCACATGTGAGTATGACAGAGCATGTTTGAAGATAATGAGTCTATTTTTAAAATGTGAGACTCCTATGACTCCTAATCCTACTTTGGAAGTCTGCTTCTTTATTCATACCTGCATGTTTAATTTTTGTTATATTTTAGAAATAGGACATTATTCCAAGGAAATAAAGAGAAAGAAAGAAAATACTGAGTCAAAAGAGTTTCTGATCATTTGCTAAAGCTTCTGGAGAAAGGAACAGAGACAACAATGATTAATGTAAGCATATATTACCTGATAGGAATAAACGTGTTTTGCTTTTTCCAAACTCTGTCAAGATGCCTTTTGTACTGAAGTAGACCATAGAGAAATGTGACATTGCCTTAGTGGTCTGCAGGTTAATTCATACTCTTCTTGGTCACAAGGAAGTAGAATCAAGTAGGTGTTGTGTTCTGCCTTTCTGTGGAACTCCCCTACATACTTATAATGGCATTCCATTTTTACTACACCAGTTTTATCTCCCTCCCTCCCAACTTTTCTTCATATTGCAACCAGAATGCTTTTTCAAAATTGCAAGCTTAATAAACACCAAAAACATGATCATGAAATAAATAATCGATAAGCAGGACTATTAAAATTAAAAACTTTTGCTCTGCAAAAGACATTATCAAAAGCAGGAAGACACAGACTAGGAGAAAATATTTTGCAGAAGACATTTTATAAAGGACTATTATCCAAAATATACAAAACATTCTTAAAGCTTAACAATAAACAAACAACCTGACTCAAAAATGGATGAAAGACCTGAACACATACTCACCAAAGAAAATATACATATAACAAGCATATGAAAAGATGTGTCCTCAGGGAAACACAAATTAAAACAAGAATGAGATACCACTACACATCTATTAGAATGTTCAATATCCATAACACTAATGACACGAAATGCTGGGGAAGATAAGGAACAATAAGAACTCTAATTCACTGGTGGTGCGAATGCAAAATAGTATAAACACTTTGTAAAGCAGTTTGGTGATTACTCACAATGTTAAACATACTCTTACCATACAATCCAGCCCCTTGGTAGGTACCCAAAGGAGCTGATAATGTATGTCCACACAAAAACCTGTGCGTGAATGTTCATAGTAGCTTTATTCATAATTGCCAAAACTTGGAAGCAATCAAGATGTCCTTCAGTAGGTAAATGAATTAACTGTGGTATATCCAGACGATGGAATGTTATTCAGTGATAAAATGAAATGAGCTATCAAGCCATGAAATGATATGGAGAAACTTTAAATGCATATCACTAAGTGAAGGAAGCCAATCTGAGAAGGCCACATACTATATGATTCGAACTATATGACATTCTGGAAAAAGGGAACTATGGAGACAGTAAAAATATCAGTGGTCACCACTGATTCGGAATTAGGGAGGAAAGGATAAATAGGCAGAGCACATAGGATTTATGGGATAGTGAAAATACTCTGTATAATACTATAATGATGGATACATGTCATTATACATTTGTCCAAACCCACAGAATATACAATACCAACAGCAAATCTTTAATGTAAACTATGAACTTAGAGTGATTATGATGTGTCAATGCAGGTTCATCAATTATAACTGATGTCTCACTCTGGTGGGGGATGTTGACAACGGGGGTGGCTATGCATGTGTAGGGGCAGGGAGTACGTCAGAAATCTCTGTATCTTCTGCTCAATTTTGCTGTAAGCCTAAAACTTCTCTAATAATGGAGTTTTAATGACAATGACAAAATGCAAAACTAAACAGATTACCCATTGCTAATGTAAAGAAAATGTCTTTTCCGTGACTCTTAGCATGAAAGCCCCTACATGTAACTTGACTCCGGCCCAAGACCTAACTCCTCAGTCTCATGCTGCCCTTCTCTGCTCATTGTGCTTCAAATTCACCTTCTTTCTACCCTTCAGACTTTATCATAATTTTAAATATGTACTTATCTGAGAATTATTGTTTTCATATATATGTGTTTGCCACTACTCTTGAACTCCATAACAATAAAGATCCTGTATTCTTAATCATTAAGCCACTTAAAGGGAGAACAAAGGGGCACCTGGGTGGCTCAGCCGGTTGGGCATCAGACTTTGGTTTCAGTTCAGGTCATGAGATTGTGCCCTGGGACAGGCTCTCCGCTCAGTGCAGAGTCTGCTTCAGATTCTCTCTCCCTTTCCTCTCCTTCCTCCTCTGCCCCCTCTTCCTTCAGGAGCATGCGAGCATGTATGTATGCTTGCTCTCTCTCTAAAATAATAATAATAATAATAATAATAATAATAATAATAATAATAATAATAATAATAGAAAAAAAATCGGATCCTAGGTTTCCTGCCTTCAACACCACTGCACTTTTCACTCCATCCGTCTCCTCTTTATGTATCTCCAAATCAATTCTAAAACCTTATGTGACTCTCAAGATACACTATCCAGATGAATTTCCCTAAGTTCCCAGCCCTGTTCTAGTCACCCTGGTCTGTTCACTCTTACAAAGCAAGCTCTTCCTCACCTCCCAATCATTACTCATGATCTTCCCATAATTTGAAACATTTTTTGATTATTCAAGGCTAAATTGATATTTCATTTCTCTTTCAAATCTTCATTGTACCCTTCTGTGAATTTTTACAGCACATATGCTTAGTCTGACACAGTATTACATCATAATTTTACATATGTATTATTCTAACTTCTAGTATCTATTGGAAACTACTTAAAGATGGAGTCCATGAAGTCTCATGATTCCATACACCCCACACCTCCCAGCACAGTGTTGAGTAGTACATGATTGGCTGATTTCATGAAAAGTCTTTCCAGAGGTAACCCAGCTCTTATCACATCTTGTCCCAAAGAGCAAAGGTTCATAAGTCTTGGGCAAATCTTTTGCCTTCCTAAAAAATAGATAGTTCTTCTCATGTTGCATTGTCCATGTGAATCTTCCCCTGAGTTCAAAGAAGATTTAGCATTCTGGGCTTTTAGGGGTTCCTTTTGAGCAAAAACATTCTAGATTTTGAATTCTATAGTATATATTGCCTAGAGCTCAAATAATAGAAAAATAGAAGAAACAACACTGTTAAGGATCCTGACAACATTTTACATATGCCAGCTGTGAAAACAGTACCTGCTGCCTTCTAAAGGATGTATTACTGAGTACACTCCCTGGAATGATGCTGGATAATTATGATAACATAATTTCATGACTGGTCCAATATATCATTCTCCTAATAATAATGTAGTTTCCAAATGACTGTCTCCATAAAAATTATTTTTATTGAAAAGTATTTTAAATTTCTTAATTTTACCAACAATAACAATAAATAGATGGATAGTTCAAAACTTCTGGGTCTGGTTGCCATTATTTGGGCCTTGGGTACCACTATACTAAAAAAGACTCATGTTACTGTCATCTATTTGAATAGTACATATAGAACACATATATAGAATAGAATAATCAAGAATTAATCTGCAAAGGGCTGATTATCTAAGAAATTCCCTGGATAGGAATAATACCCCAAGAAAAGCAGTAACAGTAGTAATTATCATTTACTGAATACCCCAATCATCAGACATTTTAAAGTACACCTTTTTAATCCTCACAGATACTCAAAGAAGTATAGCTATTATTCTCCCCATTTTACTGTTAAGAAAACAGATTCAAAGAGTTCAAACAATAGGAAAAAAGAGATCAGAATTTGCATACCCAAAAACCAGTCCTCTTTCTACCACAGAAATCAAGCAATTGATAAATCCTAAGAATTCAGAAAGCTTTTAAAGGCCAAATGGGCACACTGAGGATTTTACTTTCAATCACCAAACATTCAACATAATGTGGAACATGCCATGATACATGTTGCGAGTATGTGAAAAGTTGAAGTTACTTCACTATAGAAAATATTTTCTCTTTTAATCACAATAATAACCAACATGTTTTTATACCAACTTACAGAATCTATGCAGAAGTGACACAGACTGCATTTAGCACAACAACAATATAGTTTTCTTTTTTTAAAATTGTTATTAACCTGTTATGGCTGATCTTCCTATGAAAGGATTATACATTTCCCCACTGTTGACCTTAGAAGTAGCTATGTGACTTCCTATGGCAGTGAAATATGAACAGAATTGTCACTGGTTACTTTTGGTTGGAAGCTTTGAGAATTAGCATATGCTCTGCCATCCTCATTTTCCCCCTTCACCATGAGACTACAAATGTTCCAGACTGAAGCTGCTCTATCAGCCTGGGTCCAAAAGTAAAGCCACGGCCAACCCTCAGTGGACACGCAGCATAAGTAAAATATAAATCCTTGTGGACATAACCCACTGAGATATTGCTTGTTGTCACAGCAAAACCAAGCCCATCTTAACAGATATATCTTTAATTACTTTTTCTAACCAATCTCCATCATATTTGCTTTCTGTTGCAATAATGTTGTATAATAATCAGCCCTAAAATTCAGCACCCTTATATAACAAGCTCTCTTTTCTCACTCAAGGGTCTGAAGTTTGGCTGTACAACCCTGTACTTGGCTGGGATATTCTCAACCCACAAGATTATGGTCTGCGCTCAGAGATCATTCTACATGTCTCATTCTAGGACCAGTACCTGCCTAAGGCACTTTCTTCTCATGACAGATGGAAGAAATGCAAGAAGCCATTTAAACAATACAAGCACATTTAATCCCTCTGTTTTTACCACACTTCTAACAAAGCTAACTAAGTCTGTGACTGAGTCCAAAGTCAATGATTGCTCCTCCAGAAGGTACTGCAAGGTAGCATGGTACAGAGAAGGAGTGAAAATTGATGGCAATTATCCAATGTACCACAGCCCACCCACTTGGCCATAAATGTTCACTTCCTCACACAGAAAAAAAACTTACCACTCTAAGACATGCCAGAAAGTCTCAATAATAGCATTAAGCATAAAGTCCCAGATCTTGTGATCTACCTTGGATCCACGTGTAGTTGCTCTTCACCTAAAGACCTGTGAAACTATACAGACAATATATCTACTTCCCCTATTCCATACACCCAACATAAATGGTGGGAATGGGACAAGATAACTGCAATATGCATTACCATTTCAAAAGGGGAAGAATGGAAGGCAAATACCAGCCACTGGTCTATAGCTATTCTAAGTCACTCTGGACAGGAACCCCTACCCTGGCACAGAAAATGTGTCTTAATTAGGTCCAAGTCCCACTTCTTAGGAGAAGCTTCCAAGTCCATTATTTTCCTTGGCTACGGGATCCATTCTTAGGATGCCCTTCCTCTTCCTTGGCCATATCTGAAGAAGGCATTGGGGAATATCCCATCATCAGTCGATAAGCAGCCTTCTCAGCCTGCTTCCTGGTTGTAGAAAGTTAGAGGATCAAAAAGTCCTGTTAAATATTTTGAAGAGTCACTGTCTCTTTTAATCCATGCTGATGATACTTTGTTGCTCTCTCAAAAACTTTTTTGGCCTCTCTACGGATCTCTGTGTATTGGATTACACTCCATTCCATCTGGCAAAAGCCACATTACAATTCTTTTTGATACATCCCTCTTTCTCTGAACTCCACAAAGGCAGTAGCAGTGAGTTAGTACAGAGATAAGTGGTATATTCAGAGGGAAGGAAACATCTGAATGACTCTGAAGAAGAATACAAGGCTGTCAGGCATATCAAATAAACTGATCTCTTCTTTAGCCAAACCTAAGTCTTCATCTTTAAATGGGAGAATTATAATCTTTTAATGCAGTTATAACTTTAATGTGATTATGACTATACATTTCAGTATATTTGAACTTGTTCCCTCCATCTTGTTTTGTTGTTGTCATTTTTAGTAAACCATGCCTCTGGATGCTTCCCATGTACCTTTCTTACTCTTTCTGGATTGATTAAATCTTCTCATTTTATTCTTTTCCTTTGGTGATTTGGGAGATATACATATTAATGTTAGGTACACCAATGTTCCTCCTTACATTTGTAACATGAATGTTTAAACATTCTATCACTTATTAATTCTAAAACAGTACCTGGGAGCACCTAGGTGGCACAGTCGAGTTAAGTGACCGACTCTTGGTTTTGTCTCAGGTCAGAGCTCAGAGTTGTGAGTTCAAGCCCTGCATTGGGCTCTGTGCTCAGTGTGGAGTCAGCCTGAGATTCTCTCTTCTTCTCCCTCTGCCCCTCCCACTAGTGCTCTCTTTCTCTAAAATAAATAAATAAATAAATAAATAAATAAATAAATAAATAAATAAATACCTGAAAAACAGTATGTGCTAAATAAATCTTTAAGCAGTCATGAGTACAATTTTAACACTATTTAAATAGTTTACCATTATTATCATTATTTCTTGTGCCCTTTGTATTTGTGTTTTTCTTTCACTTTGCTTAACAATCTTTTCTTTGTTACTTAGTACTTCTTTTAGAATGTTTCTGTGATTATAATAAACATCCTGAGCCTTTGCACATCTGGAAAAAAAAATTAACTCCTTACCCCCACAAATTATGAACTAGCTTAAGAATGTATAGAATTATGGATCTAAAATTATTTCCTTTTTAAACTCTGAAGATATTTCTTCATTTCCTTCCAGTTCCCAATGTTTCCAATGAGAAATCGAACATTAATCTGATTTCCATTTATCATAAGAAATACATTTTTTCCTTAGTTTTGGGATTTCACATTAAACCTGTTTGCATGTGGGTCTTTTTTCATTCACTTAGCTCATTCACATAGGTCATCTGAAAATTCATAATTATCTTCATCTCTGGAATTTTTAATCTATCATTTCTTCAATTATCTCTTTCAGAAACTTCTATAATATTGATATTTAAACTTATGCTTATCTCAAGGTTTTTTTCATACTTTGCATCTATGTGTCCCTTTATACTATATGCTGGAATTATTTTGCTTAATCTTACAGCTCATTAATTCTTGCTTGAGTCATGTAGACCTGCTATTAAATCTATCTATTCAATTCTTTATCAATTATACTGTTTTTAATCTCCAAGATTTCTTGTTTCATAGATGAGATATAGTTTCTCATCCCACTGGGAGTATTATTTATACTTATTTCCAAGCCCTTTTCTGTGTACCTCACTGGCCTTCTTTTCTCGGGTATTACATTTATTTAGTTCACTGCCACTAATGCATAATGATTCTTGGATGCATGCTTAAGATTTTATCTGATTATCCTTGTTCACCTGTTTATAAATATTATTTCTATTCACTATGATCTGTATCTTGCCACCATGGTAAAGGAATAGGACAATCTACCCAACAAGGAAGTACCAGCAAGCCTTTTTACAGGAGTGAAGGCTTTAATTTCTTTTTCTTTTTTTTTTTAAAGATTTTATTTCTTTTGAGAGAGAGAGAGAGCGAGCCATGTGGGAGGGACTAGCAGAAGGAGAAGGAGAGAATTTCAAGCAGACTCCTTGCTGAGCGAGGAGCCCGACGCAGGGCTCCATCTCATGACCTGAGCCAAAATCAAGAGTCAGACACGTAACCAACTGAGTCACCCAGGCACCCCCAGGAGTGAAGGCTTTCTATCCTATCTGGCTATAATAAGCCACCAAGGACCAGACTGAATCTGTGATCCAAAATGTCACACTCACTATTCTAGGAAAAAATATCAGTGCCTTGGAACTCTAGAATTGGTTGTGGAACAATTCATCTGCTTGCCCCAGGATGACATCCCAATTAACTGCTTTGACCTTCCCTCAGGGATTCCTCTGTCCCTTAGATCAGAAGTTCTTAAATGTAGGGGCGCCTGGGTGGCACAGTGGTTAAGCGTCTGCCTTCGGCTCAGGGCGTGATCCTGGCGTTATGGGATCGAGCCCCACGTCAGGCTCTTCCACTATGAGCCTGCTTCTTCCTCTCCCACTCCCCCTGCTTGTGTTCCCTCTCTCGCTGGCTGTCTCTATCTCTGTCAAATAAATAAATAAAATCTTTAAAAAAAAAAAAAAAGAAGTTCTTAAATGTAGAGACCCCTTAGGAATCTCCCCCATATATTTTGCATGATCCTATTGTGCAGTTTGGGGGCTGTAGTTTCCTCAGTCAACTAATTTCATGTTTTATTATACTCATTCTCTTTGTTTTATAGTGTTATTATGGACTTATTATTTTAAAATATCTAAATATTTTCTCTGTTTAATCTAGGAACTTGAGGTGGAGGAGAATATAAAATCATGTGCTCATTTCTCCATCTTGATTCAATCTCCTCTACAGTCTCATTTAGTTTATACTATTAGCATACGGATCCATCCAAGTCAAAACAACACAAATTATGTATCAGTAGAGTTTAAATGGATGAGGTTTTACTGCTGATAAATGAGACTTTGTCTATACAGCATTCAAACAAACCTGTCAACTCAAGAGAAAGACAGAATCATTTGAACTCATTTTAAGAGACAATGCTTTGATTTTAAATAGCTGCAATGGTGCCATGTAGACACAGACTGAGTTGTACACGACCTATGAAGTAATTGAAGCAGTTAGAGATTATGTGATGTTCTTCAGATAATACAGCCAAGTAGCCATCTGATCAAGAATAGCCCCCAATAAGTACTTGCCCTCTGAAAATTCTTTTGGATTTCTTTTTCAGCTCATTCTACATTTTCAGAATTAATTCTCCTTAACATGTAACATGTGGCCAGGCAACGTGACCCTTCTAAAGCTGTGTTTTCTAGAACACTGTGCTTATTAAACTCTTCTCTAAGAACATATTATGAATAATCAATGACAATCTGCTTCTCATCTCCCCTAAAAATGCTCAAAATGTAGAATACCATCTTTGCCAGAAATGTCTCTCCATTTTTAAACTATTATACAAAGCCGAGTTTTTATTTGTGATATCTTCAATTTTGACGCTAGAAAGTAAGAAACTATTTGAAAAATAATGCTTCTGGTTTGGTGTAGTGGACATCTGTGGTCTCAACATATGTGCTGGAGGCAGAATCTCAGCATGGACAGAAAGGGAATATCCTCAGAGTCAATTAGATACAACAGAATTTTTGAGAAAAGAAGCAATTCCTTCAATAACAAAGACTGTTATTCTTCTTTCAAATAACAGCATGAAAGCAATTCTTTCACAGCGAATCTAGCCATATTGCTGAAATACCCACAAAATCTATTATTATCCAGTATCCAAAGAAGAGCGTTCCTTCACCACTAAATAGTAAAACGATATATGGATTCCATCTACAAAGTTTTCTAAATTAGAAATGATTTCTTCAGAGGAAATATAGGAAAGACTTTGGAATGCAAGAGAATACATTTCAGAGAAATGAGACAGATCTATACCACATGGGAAGAGCCTTGTGGCACTAATAGCATCAAGCTTGTTTGTTACAGAGGGAACATGTTGCTACCCAAAAGGATAGCAAAGCCAGGGAAAAATGTCAGAATGTTGCTTCATGGGCACTGTTTTTTTTTTTTTTTTAAATGCTCATATAATGAAACTTTAATCAAGACTTATAGTCTAATTTTCTCATTTGTATCCCTGTGTGGCAATAAAAAACATGTGCTATATATATCAGCAGTATGAGTTTGCACAGACACATGCTCCTACTTGAAATTATTTTCCTTTTATGAATGAACAGCACCACATGCTGATTGGAAATCTACTTATTTTTAGTGTTAAACCCACCGGGGAGGGACTGTATCCAATTGAGTGGTGAACTATACCCTCTACATTGATATACAATACAGGAACAAGAGGGGAAAATGAAAACCAGATTCTCCCAGCACCTAAGTTACTCCCTCATATAAATTAAGCAGTCTTGTAAGTTCAGTCCTACAGAGATATTTTCCATTATCTACCAGACCTACTAGAAAAATACCAAGCATTAGAGGTATTTATATCATTATAAGTGTTAAAGTTACATCTATAGCTATCTAACTTATCTACCAACTAGGATAATACCAAAAGAATCTATGTCACCAAATCATATTCAACATTCAGGTGTCTAGAAATTCTAACTTCAAATTTTTATTTTTTTAAACATCTCTTAATGATCCCTTATGAAAAATGAAGTGGTGGTATACTATTGTTCCTCCTTAAATTCAGCCTTTTCTAGTCCATCATTTTTCTGTTCATCCAAACTGCTTCTTCACATGAAAGCTTCCATTGAAGTTCATATTTCTTCCTATGAATAGACACTTGAAACCTGATAGCATGGCTTCTGGATCTACAAATGCATATAGTTTATATCACTTGTACTTTACAGAGTCTAAAAATATTCTCAACTAAAGTCAAATAACCACAATAATCTCTAGGAAACAATCTTCTTTTGTCAGTCTCCACTGACAAAAATATATACATCTATTAGATTTATATTTTGAACCAAATTCTATGTCAGTTTCCATTCCATTTTCCTCAATGCTTAATGTAGTAAATAGGTCATTTTTAGCATTGAGTTATTATATTGATGAAAGACTCTTGGGACTGCTATGTCCACTCCTAGATAGGGGAAATTTGGTAGCTCAGGAGCTTCAGGAAAAATACCCTAAGTGGTACCTTAATGTCCCAAATTCACCCAAAGACATAAATATACTATTGAAATGAAAACCAAAAATGGACAAATAAACATATCAAGGTCAATTAGCACCTACAGCTCATTTTTCATAAGAATTCTATATGATAGGAGATAAAATCACTATCATTTTGTCAGGGAAAAAGGAATGAAATTTAAAAATTGCTCTAAATGAAAAAAAAAAAAAAGGTACACTGAGAGACCAGAGATCAAGAAGAATAACAGAAATAGAAGGAATAGGAAGAGGGAGTTCATGAAAAACCCTGGCCTACAGGTGGCTAAGTCCACCATGGTGTCTGGATAGCTCTTGGCAGACATAGGAGACAGCTGCAGTCCTCTCTTCAATTTTTAAAACATACTAGATTGACAACAGATTTTAACAACAGCTGAGGACACTATTTTCACTGTATATCTTTTCATTAATATTAATCACTAAATTGTATGAGCAAAGGCAAGGGAGAAGACCTACTTTTATTATGATGAGAACTGATTATCTGAAACTACTAGCTCCTAGCTAGGGTACTTCCAAAGTCATTCTTTATACATTCTTCAGCAGTGAGGAAAAGCAACTAGATTTAGCTCCATGGCTGTGGTAGATTCCAGTGTTCATATATTCTTATCTAATAGGTATGTTTAGATTCTTGACTAACCACATTTTTTACTGCCCATTACATACTACAGAACTTCATTTTAAGAATGTAAAACAGACATGGCTTCCCCAAGCCAAATCTAAGCAGCATACTGGTGGCAGTCAGATCAGTCCTCAGGGCATACAGTGCTGACAAAGCTGGCAACTGCAATGAAGGGCCTTTTAGATGTGTGTGCTTTCCAGGCTAACTGGAAAATAATACAAGATATGTGAAAACTCCTTCATTGTGCATGAATGTATCTCAAAGCACAGGGACCTATGAGGCAAAATGGATAAAGTGCAGCAAGACTCCACTCTGGGGCATTACCAGAACTCTGTAATTCCAAAATCTAGGGAGGAAATTCCATGCACCAGACAGCAAAACTGATGTTCAGAAAACTGGCAGCAGGTCACAATCATTCTTACAGGCAATCCAGTTTTAAGCTCTACAGAGTCTGAGCAGAACAGGGGAAGGAAAGGACACTTAAACTGAAAATATGTTTGTCTCTCACATGAAAAAGCAAGGTTGGGAAAGCACCAAATTTTCATTCTCCAGTGAGAATAAACACAGTTTTGTCCACAGTTTGTCTCTTACGTTTGCAAGCCAATGAAGCCTTTGAAAACTTACCCTCTAGCTCTGATTAGAAAAGTAAGAAAAATGAAACTCAGTCTCATAAGAGGTCCTAGATTCAAAGTTAGAAATACTCCGGGGACAGACAGCCAGCTCATGAATGCTCACAGAGTACTTGAAGTGCCAAGTAAAAGAGCATATCACACAAAACACCTTCACTACTTTTATCCACCAAGTCAGGAAGTTATTTCTTATTGAGTCTTGGAATTTGGAATCTCTTTAGCACTCTCCTTCCTTCCCTCCATACCATCCCATGAAGAAAGTATGAACCCCATCTCACATCTCAGCAAAAATAGAAATTCTTACAAGGTGATTATTACATGATAGATCCCTCCATATTGATATGGTAAACATGAATATTTTCCAAAGAGTCCCACCAAAAGAAAAGTTACCTACAATACTGCCACAGAAGGTTTTCCTTGAAAGGTTCTTTCTCTTCTCTGTTTACTACATTCAATTATATACCAATTCTTATCTTTTCTCTAGCAGTGACTCTTTTTAGTTTTGACCTTTCTGTTTGCTCTATTACAAACACAGATGACTCTCCTCATCTCAACAAACTAGTAGAATAGTTTCCTAAACATTCTTTCCATCATTAGTACTTCCTCCTTTTCCATCTACTCCTTCCTATCCTAGATTTGCCATTCTACAGGTTAGCTTCATTCCCCTGTTCACAAAACCTTTAGAAGTTCCTCCACTACTTTTCAAATAAAGCTCAAACCCTTTTTGCTCAGCACTAAATGTCATCATGACCTTGATCACTACTTTTCCAGGCTTCCTCACATTTCCTGTACCCTACATTCCAGTCACCCTGTCAAGTATGCATATCATGAACATGCATCATTTTTCCTGTAATTTTTTCATAGTGGGGGGGCAAGATGAAGGGGTGAATTGCTCACTAACTCTTAGACTTAAACTTAGAAATGTTTTAGTGGCCTACACAAGCCATATCTTCAAAGAGGCAATGAAAGACAAACATGACATAAGCCCAATAAAAGGAGAACTGGAGTACTGGTGAGCATACCTGATGACCACTACACTCTAAAATCACGAGGTATTTGTTACCTGGAAATAGTTTATGAGAAATACTTAGAGATGAATATAGCAAAATAAGTGTGAGATTTTTATGCTGAATACTATTTAAAAAGTCCCAAGAGAAATTTTAAAAGGCCTAAATAAATGGAGAGACATATGGTGTTCATTCATTGGAAAACTCAATATTGTTAAGAGATCAATTTTCTCCAAATCAACCAACAGATTTATCATATTCCCAAACAAAATTGCAACAGATTGTTTTGTAAAAGTTTACAAGCTGATTTTAAACTTATACAACAGCAAAGGACATAGCATAGGTAAAAAAAAATTTTTGAAAAAGAAAACCAAATTTGGAGAATCCATACTACCTACTTTAATATTTATATAAGGTTATAGAAATCAAGGTAGTGTGATACTGTCATAAAGATTAGACCTACAGATCAACAAAATGGAATGGAGAACCTAAATATAGACCCACACAGATATGGTCACTTTATTTTTGACAAATGGTGCCAAGATCATTCAATGCAGATAGGATACTCTTTCTAAGAATTGTTCCATAACAAGTGGACATTTATATGACACAAGGGGAAAAAAAAGAATCTTCATGTTTACCTTGCAACTTTTATAAGAATTGACTCCAAATGAATTGTAGACCTAAATTATTTTTTTAAAACCTGAACCATAAAAGAAAAAAAAATGACAAATTAGACCTCACAAAAATTATAAACTTATGCTATGCTCTTCAAAAGACAATTTAAAAGTTAAAACATAACCAACAGTCAGGAAGAAAATATTTGCCATACCCACATCTGATAAAAAACCTGAATCTAGAATATATTCTAAAAATCTTGGAGTGTTGTCACCAAGATGGTGACATAGGTTGTTCCCAACTTCACTCTCCCTCACAAGAACAACAACTATTGAAAAACAAGACAACACTGAGAGAATCCTACAATACAGGGATGATGCTAAAGTATACCCCTGCACCACATAGACCAAGACAGACTGCATTAGAATAAGAGAAGCACCTACATATTGACCACACTGCTCCTTCCCTAGGCCAGTGCAGCACCATGCAGAGAGGTCTCCCCTGAGCCTCGAGTTTCTCCAGTGGAAAAAAAAGAACCCAGTAGGTACAACAAGCCCACCCCCCACAACTTTGTGCCACTTTGCTGGAGTCCCTAATCTGATCTTGCACTACAGGCTTACAAAGGAATCTGTCGTGCTCAACTGCTGGAAATCTATGATGAGAGAAGGCAGGGAGGAACCTGAGATAATCAGCACATGGATCTTGTCAGATGGAATTGATACCTTCAGTACCCAGCAATTTTGCTCATCTGCAGAATCAAGTCAATGGCATACTCTTACCAGAGAATTTGGCAGGGTACAGATCTGCCAGATTCAGATCTTCAAATAATAAGTTTTGTAGGCCCTAGAAGCCTGGTTTGCCCAAGAAGCTGAAATACAGACTAATCCACTGCAGAGTGTGTCTTCTAGCCCCATATGACCAGAAGGGCTGGAAACAACTTCTGGAAGCTCTGCTGGCCCAGCAGTGTTTGAAACAAGAGGGAGGCAAGCAGGCAAGCAAACTTGTCCCCACTGCCCCCGCCCGAGAAAAGCCAGTATGAGGCATGGAGTATTACTATGCTACCAACAGGCAAGGGACCCCATCTGACCAGAAAAGCAGGAGATAATTTCTGCAAAGCAAGCCAGTGTCCCTGTTTCATCAGGGAACTTGGGGTGCAGGTTGGCTTGAGTTAAGACAACAAAGAACTTTATTGATTTTAGAGCTGCTTCTCCCACTGCATCCAGGCAAGGAATCTAATTCATAGTTCTGCTCTTCGAAAAATACAACCTTCAGCCTGACAAACCAGGGAACCTAACCAAAGCACATGGGAAGATACATAGCCCATGCAACAGTCTTATGTTCACTGGCACTTGGCTGGAGCGTACAGCTTGTGGCTTCCCCAATCTGCAGAGCAAAACTGGTGGCCTCACCTGAATAGGGAATTCAGTGCACACTCTGCACTGATTCAGGTGCCTAAACAATGAGCTATATAGGCCCTGGGTCCTATCCTGCTGCCCTGACAGAACAGTGCAGCTAATTCTTACCCCCATCTACTAGTGAATATAGTACCCAGTCCCTAACATCTAGTAAGCCTTACCAGATAATCCAAGTGACTGTGAAGCTCATCCTACAGTCTCACATGAACAGGGAACCAAGCCAGCAATCCTACCCAACTGTTCTCAGCTATAGACACAACCCCATCCCTATCCTCAGAGCTTGAAAAATTGCCTCACTCCAAAAATAGAACATAATAGCAGGCCCCACCAGCCCAAGGACATTAACAGAAGACATATTCAGAAACCCAAACTGAGCTGACTGGTGAAAAACTCTCTGCCAAAGCAAATCTGTAAAGTCAGAGAGGATCCCAATTATTCAAATGACAGATATCAAGGTAAGGAATCAAGAATCATGAAAATCAGGTAAATATGACTCTACCGAAGGAAACTAATAAAACTCTAACCTTTAAAAAAATGGAGATCTATGAACTCTCAGACAAAGAATTCAGAATAATCAATCTTCTTAAGGAATTTTAGTGAACTATAAGAAACACAAACAGGCAACCAAACAAAATTAGGAAAATAATACGTGAACAAAATGAAAATTTCAACAAGGAAGGAAGGCAGAAAGGAAGGCAGGAGGGAGGGAGGGAAGGAAGGGAAGGGAGTGGAGGGAAGGGAAGGAAGGGAAGGAAGGAAGAAGAGAGGAAGGAAGGAGGGAAGAAGGAAGGAAGGAAATCCTGGAGGTGAAAAATACAATAACTGCTGAAAAATACAGTAACTGAAGAATTCAATAGAGAGTTTCAAAAATAGACTCAGTCATGCTGAAAAAAGAATCAATGACCTGGAGGATAGGACATTGGAAATTACCCAATCAGGGGAGCAAAGAGAAAAAAAAATGAAAAAGGGTAAAGAAAGGCTATGGAATTTATAAGGCACAAAGTATAGCAATAATGGCTGAAAACTTCCCAAACCTGAAGAGAAATGGATATCCAGACTCACAAGGCCCAAAAGATGCCAAATAGGTTAAACATGAAAAAGGGTACACCAAGATACATAATTACATTGTCAATAGTCAGGCAAAGAAAAAATTTTAAGGCCTGAAAGAGGAAAGAGAGAGTTACATACATGAGGACCCTCATAACTAAAGGTAAATTTCTCAAAGAAACTTTTCAGACCAGGAGAAAAAGGGATAATATTCAAAATGTTGAATGAAAATGATTGTCCACCAAGAATTCTATACCTGGCAAAGCTGTCCTTCAGAATTGAAATTAGGGATAAAGACTTTCCAAAACAAAAGCTGAGAGAGTTCATTACCACTATACCTGCCTTGCAAGAAATGTTAAAGAGAGTCTTTAAGTGGAAGTAAAATAATGCTAATTAACATCATTAAAAACACAAAAAGTTAGGGTATAGCTCACTGGTAATGGTAAATATATAGCCACAGTTAGATACTGCAATATGCTGATAACAGTGCATAATTCACTTGGAACTCTAAAAAGCAGTAAAAATAACAATAATAATCTGTTATTAGTTACACAATATAAAAAACATGTAAATTGTAACAGCAGTAACCTAAAATAAAATTGTAAAGTTTACTAATTCTAATGAAGCTAACTTGCTTCAGTTTAAAATAGGGTGATATAAGCTTAAGATACTTTATGTAAGCCTCATAGTAACCATAAGGAATAATCTTGTAGTAATTACACAAAAAAAACATGATAAAGAAGTTAAAGTATACTGATACCAAAAGACATCAAAACACAAAAAGGCAACAGGATAAGAAGGAAAAATGGATCTACAAAACAACCAGAAAATAAGTAACAAAATGGCAATAGTAAGTCCTTTCCCAACAATAATTACTTTAAATGCAAACTTCCTGAGGAGTACGGCTGTACTTGACTCACCTTGTCCTTATTTTCACCCTCACTTCATCTCCCTTCCCTCTACCCTCACCCCTTATGCATCACTTCTCCTTCACTATGCACACAATAAATAAATAAATAAATAAATAAATAAATAAATAAATAAATAAATATAAACAGATTAAATTATCCAATTAAAATACACAGAATGGCTGAACAGACTAAAAAATGAGATCAACAATAGGCTACCTACCAAGAGACTCACTTTAGCCTTGAAGACATAGAGACTGAGAGTGAAGAGAAGGAAAAAGATATTTCAAGCAAATGGCAACCCCCCCAAAAGGAGTGGTAGCTATACTTGCATCAGACAAAATAAACTTTAAACTAAAAATTGTAAAAATATACAAAGAAGCTCATTATATAACAATAAAGGGATCAATCCATCAAGAAGATATAACAACTACAAATATTTATGTACCCAACATTGGAACACCTAAATCTATAAAGCAAAAACTAACAGAACTAAAAGGAGAAATAAACAGTAATACAATAATAGTTGGAGAATTTAATACCTCACTCTCAACAATGGATATTTTATCCAGACAGGGAATCAATAAGAATACAAAATATTTTAACAGCCCTATAAACTAAATGGACCTAACACATATACAAAACATTCTATCCAACAACAGAAGAATATACATTTGTCTCAAGTACACATGGAACATTTTCTAGGATCAACAATAAGTTAGGTAACAAAACAAGTCTTAGCAAACTCGAGAAGACTGAAATCACACCAATTATCTTCTCTGACCACAATGGCATGAATCAGAAATCAATAACAAAAGGAAAACTAGAACATTCATGAACATATTAAAATTAAACAACACTCTTCTGAACAACCCAATAGATCAAAGAAGAAATTAAAAAGGAAATTAAAAAGTTGCTTGAGACAAACAAAAACACAACATACCAGAATTTGTGGGATGCAGCAAAGCAGTTGTAAACAGGAAGTTCATAGCATTAAGTGCTTACATTAAGAAGCAGGAAAGATCCCAAATAAACAACCTAACTCTATGTCTTAAGTAATGAGAAAAAGAAGAGCAAACTGAGCCCAAACTTAGCAAAAGAAAGTAAATTAAAAAGATTAGAGCAGAAATTAATAAAAGAGGGAACAGAAAAACAAAAGAAAAGATTATCCAAACTAAGAGTTGGTTCTTTGAAAAGATAAACAAAACTTACAAACCCTTAGCTACACCAATTAAGGTAAAGAGAGAAAGGGCCCAAATAGACAAAATTGTAAATGAAAAAGGAGAAATCACAATTGATACCACAGAAATTCAAAGGATTATAACAGAAACCACTATATGCCATCAAACTGGACAACCTAGAAAAAATAAAAAAATTCCCAGAAACATACAACTTGACAAGACTGAATCAGGAAGAAACAGAAAATTTCTGGGTGGCTCAGGCAGCTGGGTATCTGCCTTTGGCTCAGGTCATGATCCTGGGGTCCTGGGATCAAAAGCTCCACATAGGGCTCACTGCTTAGCCAGGAATCTGCTTCTCCCTCTCCCTCTGCCCCTCCCTTCCCCTCCACTTGTGCCCCCTTCTCTTTCTCTCAGATAAATAAAATCTTTTAAAAATCTAATAGACAAATTACTAGTAAGGAGATTGAATCAGTAATCAAAACTTTGTCAACAAATAAAAGCCCTGCATTAGATGGCTTCACTGGTAAATTTTACCAAATTATTTAATGAAGAACTAACACCAAACCTTCTCAAACTCTTCCAAAATATCAAAGCAGAGGAAACACTCCCAAACTCATTTTATGAGACTAGTATTATCCTGATACCATAACCAGAAAAGGACACTACTAGAAAAGAAAACTGCAGGCCAATATCCCTGATGGATAGATGCAAAAATTCTCAATAAAATACTAGCAAACCAAATTCAGTAGCACATTAAAAGGATCACTCACCATAATCACATGGGATATATCCGTGGAATACAATGATGATTCAATACATGCAAACCAATCAATGTGATATATCACATTACTAGAATTAAAAAAAGAATATGATCATCTAAATAGACACAGAAAAAGCATTTGACAAGATTCAACATCCATTCATGATAAAAACATCTAACAAATTAGGCAAAGAAGGAACATATCTCACGTAACATAAAGGCCATAACTGACAAGCCCACAGCTAACATCCTACTCAATGGTGAAAGGTTGGAAGTTTTTCCTCTAAGATCAGGAAAAAGACGAGGGTGTCCACTATCACCACTCCTATTCAACATAGTATTAGAAGTTCTAGGTGGAGCAATAAGGTAAGAAAAAGAAATAAAAAGTATCAGAATTGGAAAGGAAGAATTAAAACTATCTCTATTTGCAGATGACATGATTTTAAAAATAAAAAACCCTAAAGTTAAAAAAAAACCTGTTAGATCTCATTAATTAATTCAATAAGTTTGCAAGATACAAAATTAACATAAGGAACAGTATCTCTTGTTTGTGGATGGGAAGAATTAATATTGTTAAATATTAATACTACCTAAGACATCTACAGATCCAATGCAATTCCTATCAAGATTCTAATGTCATTTTTAACAGAAGTAAATAAACACCCCTCAAATTTATAAAGAACCACAGACTCTGAATAACCAAAAAAATCCTGAGAAAGGAAAACAGAGCAGGAAGCATCATACTTCCTGATTTTAACCTAGAAATCTGTAGCCATCAAAATAGCACAGTACTGGCATAAAAACAGAAAAATAGACCCAATGGAACAGGATCAAGAGCCTAGAAATAAACTGAAGGATGTACAGTCCACTAATATTTGACAAGGAACTCAAGAATACTCAATGGAAAAAAAGACAGACTCTCCCATAAAAGGTGCTGGGATAATTGCACATTCACATGTAATAGAATGAAACTGGACCCAAATCTTATACCACTCACAAAAATTAACACAAAATCAATTAAAGACTTAAATGTAAAACCTGAAACCATGAAACTCTTAGAAGAATACATAGGAATAAAGACATGGATCTTGACAATGGTATTTTGGATAAGACACCTAAAGCACAAGCAACAAAATCAAAAATAAACAAGTGGGATTATATCAAACTAAATAAATACTGCACGGTGAAGAATAACCACTTACAAAGTGAAAAGACAACTTACAGAATGGGAAAAATATTTTCAAAACATATATATGATAAGGGGTTAATATTCAAAATACATAAAGAACTCATAAACTCAAAAAAAAAAAAAAAACCAATTTAAAAATAGGCAAAGAACCTCAATAGACATTTGTCCAAAGAAGATATACAAAAGACTAAAGGTACATCAAAATATGCCCAACATCACAGGGAAATACAAATTAAAATCACGATATCACCACACTCCTGTTAGAATGGCCATCATCAAAAAGACAGGAGAGATCAAATGCTGGTGTAGATGTCAAGAAAGGGAGAACCCTTCTGCATTGCTGGGGCAATAGTGACTTGGTACAGCCACTATAGAAAACAGTATGGAGGATCTTCAAAAACTTAAAAGTAGAACTACAGTATTACACAGCAATTCCACTTCAAGGAATATATCCAAAAGAAATGAAAACACTAACACAAAAAGATATCTGTACCCTTGTGTTCATAGTAGCATTATTTAAAATAACCAAGACATACAACAACCTAAGTGTATATATATGGATGACTAAATAAAGAAGTCGAGATATGTATGTTTATCATTCTACACATCCACATATATACAATGGAACATTATTCAATCATAAAAATGAGGAAATCCTACAATTTGTGATAACATGGATGGAATTATGCTAATTATGCTAAGTGACATAGGTCAGGTAGAAAGGTAAATGCCATATGATCTCATTTACATGTGGAATCTTAAAAAAAAGAAAAAAAAACTTACAGAAAAAGGGATCAGACTTGTGGTTGTCAGAGGCAGAGGGTAGGGTAGGGGGAACTGGAGGAAGGTGGTCAAAAGACACAAACTTCCACTTATAAGATAAATAAGTACAATTATTGTAATGTGACAACATGATGACTAAAGCTAGCACTACTGTAGGATATGCAGGAAAGTTGTTAAGAGAGTAAATCCTAAGAGTTCTCATCACAAGATTTTTTTCCTTTTTTTATTTTTTCTTTCTTTTTTTTTTATTGTATCTATCTGAGAAGATGGATCTTTGCTGAGCCTATTGTGGTAGTCATTTCAAATACATGTAAATGAAATCATGACAGTGTACACCTTAAACTTATATAGTGATGTATGTCAATTATTTCTCAATAAAAATGAAAAGAAAAACTTCTACAACTTATTAAGACAAAAAAAAAAAAACCAATACAGATAGGCAAAAACTTTAAAAAGAATTCACCAAAAAATATATACGAAAGGAAAAAATATATATAAAATTGTTGCTCAATATAATTAGTCCTTAGGGATAATGCCAATTCAAAACACAATAAGACACCATACCTTTCCGGAAGAATAACTTAAAAAAAAAAAAAAAGAACTGACAAAACTAAGTGCCAGTGTGGATGTGGAGCAACTGAAACTCATACATTACATTGTTGGTAGGAATAAAAATGGTACAGCCTGGAGGAGTCCAAGATGGTGGAGGAGCAAGAGGCTTAAATTTCATCTGGTCCCAGAAATTCAGCTAGATAGCTATCAGATCATTCTGAATACCTACAAACTCAACAGGAGAATGAAGAAAAGAATAGCAGCAACTCTATGAACAGAAAAGCAACCACTTTCTGCAAGGAGGATTAAAGATGGCAGAGGAGTAGGCGACCCTTTCTCAGCTGGTCCTCAGTCGAGCTGGATACCTACCAGACCATCCTGAAAACCCACAGAATCAGCCTGAGACGCAGGAAGATACACCTGGATCTCTACAAATGAACATCTCCAGCACTGAGTATTGAGGTACAAAACAAAACAGGGAGCCATAAATCTGCGCACAGATATCGGAAGATAAACGGAAGGGGGAGGGAGCCTCCATTCTGGGGCACCGGGAAGAAGTAGCCACTTGCGCTGGGGAGCGGGCCGGACTCATGGACCGGTACCCACAAGAGAGCAGATTGAGACCGTGAGCCCGGGAACGCACGTGACCAGTTTGAAAACCGGAGCTCCGGAGCGCTCTCTGGAACTGGACTAAAACTGGGAGCTCAGGAGCACGTGTGTGTCCAAACTGAAAACCGGAGCTCCGGAGCGCACGCTCGAACTAGACTGAAACCAAGAGCTCGGGAGTGCGCGTGCAACCAGACTGAACACTGGTGCTCCAGAGCACATGCGAACCATGCTGAAACAGGGAGCTAGGGAGCACGTGTGGGAACTGGGGGTGGCTGGCGGTGTTAGAAGCACAAACGACAGAGACGTGCTGCCCTGGAAGTGAGAGCTGGGACACAGGCTGTGGGGTGCACATCCTGGGACGCTGCAGGGTTTTTAGCAGCACTGACAGAAACAGAGTTAAAGTGGCCAAGGGAGCTCAGTGGAGAGCAGACTGTGATCTCTCTGTTCTAAGACAGAGGCTAGGACATGCCCACTGCTGCTCTGACTCTCAGAAGAGGCACAGAAAACCACCAGGGAAAGCCGCCAGAGAACAAAAGCCTGGAAATACCAGCTCACATTGTGCCCATCCCCAGCCCCCTCACAGGGGACAGGGCAACTCTACCCAAACAGGGTTGCCTATCAGCGCAGCAGGCCCCTCACGAGAAGGCAGGCTGAAAAATCAGGAAGCTGACATCCCTAAGGTCCCTATAAAACAAGTGCACACTGCCTGTGTCCTGGTCAAAACCTTGGGCTCTGGGCATCCTCTCCTCATCAGAATGACGAGGAGGAGAAATCCCCCCCCAGCAAAGAAAAGATAATGAGTCTGTGGCCTCTGCCACAGAACTGATAGATATGGATATAACCAAATTGTCAGAAATGGAGTTCAGAGTAACAATGGTCAAGATGATGTGTAGGCTTGAAAAAACAATTAATGAAAATATTAACGAGAATATAGACTCTCTAAGGGCGGAAATGAGAGCGAGTCTGGCAGAAATTAAAAATGCTATGAATCAAATGCAGTCTAAACTAGAAACTCTGATAGCCAGGGTAAATGAGGCAGAAGAACAAATTAGTGAATTGGAGGATGGGATGGTAGAAGAGAAAGTTAAAACAGAAACTTGCCTCAAAAATCCAATCCCAAGAATGTAGATTACGGGAGATCACTGACTCAATGAAACGTTCCAGTGTCAGAATCATCGGCATCCCCGAGGGAGTAGGAAAGAGAGAGGTCTAGAAGGGATATTTGAACAAATAGTAGCTGAGAACTTCCCTAATCTGGCAAAGGAAACAAGCATTCGTGTCCAGGAAGCAGAGAGGACCCCTCCCAAGGTCAATGAGAACAGACCTATACCACGTCACGTCATAGTGCATTTCGCAAATATTAGATCCAAGGATACAGTATTGAAAGCAGCCAGGGGGAAGAATCCTTATATACAGTGGGAAAAATATCAGAATAAAGTCAGACCTGTCTACAGAGACCTGGCAGGCTAGGAAGGGTTGGCAGGGTATTTTCAAAGCTCTGAGAAGAACATGCAGCCAAGGATCCTTTATCCAGCAAGGCTGTCATTCAGAATTGGTGGAGAGATAAGGACCTTTCAGGATCGGCAGAAACTGAAGCAATTCGTAACCACCAAACCAGGCCTACAGGTGATATTAAGGGGGTTCTATAAAAGTAAAAAGGGCCCAAGAGTGATACAGAACAGAAATTTACAATCTATAGAAACAAAGACTTCACAGGCAACATGACATCATTAAAATCATATCTCTCAATAATCACTCTCAATGTGAATGGCCTAAATGCTCCCATAAAACGCCACGGGGTTGCAGACTGGATAAAAAGACATGACCCATCCATTTGCTGTCTAAAAGAGACTCATTTTGAACCTAAAGATACATCAAGACTGAAAGTGAAGGCATGGAAAACCATTTTTCATGCCAATGGATCTCAAAAGAAAGCTGGGGTAGCAATTCTCATATCAGACAGATTAGATTTTAAATAAAGACTGTTGCGAGAGATACAGAAGGACACTATATTATTCTTACAGGATGTAACCAACAAGTGGATATGACAATTATAAATATCTATGCCCCCAACAGGGGAGCAGCTAGATACATAAGCCAACTCTTAACCAGAATAAAAAGACATATAGATAATAATACATTAATAGTAGGGGACCTCAACACTCCGTTCTCAGTAATAGACAGATGACCTAAGCAGAAAATCAACAAAGAAACAAGAGCTCTGAATGACATACTGGACCAGATGGACCTCATAGATATATATAGAACACTACACCCCAGAACAACAGAATACTCATTCTTTTTGAATGCACATGGAACTTTCTTCAGAATAGACCATATACTGGGTCACAAAACAGGTCTCAACTGATACCAAAAGACTGAGATTATTCCCTGCATATTCTCAGACCACAATGCTTTGAAACTGGAACTCAATCACAAGGAAAAATTTGGAAGAAACTCAAACACTTGGAAACTAAAAACCATCCTGCTCAAGAATGACTGGGTAAACCAGGAAATTAAAAATCAGTTTAAACAATTTATGGAGACCAATGAGAATGAAAACACATCGGTCCAAAACCTATGGGACACTGCAAAGGCGGTCCTAAGGGGAAAGTACATAGCCATCCAAGCCTCACTCAAAAGAACAGAAACATCTAAAATGCAGTTTTTATATTCTCACCTCAAGAAGCTGGAGCTGGAACAGAAGAACAGGCCTAACCCACGCACGAGAAGGCAGTTGGTCAAGATTAGAGCAGAGCTCAATGAATTAGAAACCAGGAGCACAGTAGAGCAGATCAACAGAACTAGAAGCTGGTTCTCTGAAAGAATAAATAAGATCGATAAGCCATTGGCCAGACTTATCCAAAATAATAGAGAAAGGACCCAAATTAATAAAATTATGAATGAAAGGGGAGGGATCATGACAAACACCAATGAAACAGGAAGGATCATTAGAAACTTTTATCAACAGCTTTATGCCATTAAACTAAACAACTTGGAAGAAATGGATGCCTTCCTGGAAACCTATAAACTACCAAGAATGAAACAGGAAGAAATTGATGATTTAAACAGACCGATTAATTATGAAGAGATTGAAGCAGTGATCAAAAACCTCCCCAAAAATAAGAGTCCAGGGCCTGACAGATTCCCTGGGGAATTCTACCAAACATTCAAAGAAGAAACAATAACTATTCTCCTGAAGCTGTTTCAGAAAATAGAAACAGAAGGAAAACTACCAAACTCAATCTATGAGGCCAGTATTACCTTGATCCCCAAACCAGGAAAAGACCCCATCAAAAAGGAGAATTACAGACCAATTTCCCTGATGAATATGGACGCCAAAATTCTCAACAAGATCCTAGCTAACAGGATCCAAAAGTACATTAAAAGGATTATCCATCAAGACCAAGTGGGATTCATCCCTGGGATGCAAGGGTGGTTCAACATTTGCAAATCGATCAGTGTGATAGATCATATCAACAAGAAAAGAGTCAAGAACCATATGAGCCTCTCAATTGATGCAGAAAAAGCATTTGACAAAATACAGCATCCTTTCCTGATTAAAACACTTCAGAGTGTAGGGATAGATGGTACATTCCTCAATTTCATAAAAACCATCTATGAAAAGCCTACAGCAAGTATCATTCTCAACGGGTAAAAGCTGAAAGCCTTTCCCTTAAGATCAGGAACACGACAAGGACGCCCACTCTCACCATTATTATTCAACATAGTACTAGAAGTCCTTGCAACAGCAGTCAGACAACAAAAAGGGATAAAAGGTATCCAAATTGGCAAAGAAGAAGTCAAACTGTCTCTCTTCTCAGAAGACATGATACTCTATATAGAAAACCCAAAAGACTCCACCCCTCAACTACTAGAACTTATAGAACAATTCAGTAATGTGGTGGGATACAAATTCAATGCTCAGAAATCAGTTGCATTTCTATACATGAACAATGAGACTAAAGAAAGAGAAATTAGGGAATCCATTCCATTTATAATAGCACCAAAAATCATATATTATCTCCAAATTAACTTAACCAGAGACGTAAAGGATCTATATTCTAGAAACTACAAATCACTCTTGAAAGACATTGAAGAAGACACAAAAAGATGGAAAAATATTCCATGCTCATGGATTGGAAGAATAAACATAGTTAAAATGTCTATGCTACCCAGAGCAATCTACACTTTCAATGCCATCCCGATCAAAATACCAATAACATTTTTCAAAGAACTGGAACAAACAGCCCTTAAATTTGTGTGGAACCAGAAAAGACCCCGAATCTCCAAGGAATTGTTGAAAAGGAAAAACAAAGCTGGGGGCATCACGTTGCCAAACTTCAAGCTATACTACAAAGCTGTGATCAGAAAGACAGCATGGTGGGGCACCTGGGTGGCACAGCGGTTAAGCATCTGCCTTCGGCTCAGGGCGTGATCCTGGCATTATGGGATCGAGCCCCACATCAGGCTCCTCCACTATGAGCCTGCTTCTTCTTCTCCCACTCCCCCTGCCTGTGTTCCCTCTCTCGCTGGCTGTCTCTATCTCTGTCAAATAAATAAATAAAATCTTAAAAAAAAAAAAAAAGCATGGTACTGGCACAAAAACAGAGACATAGACCAATGGAACAGAACAGAGAACCCAGAAATGGGCCCTTGGCTCATTGGGCAACTAATCTTTGACAAAGCAGGAAAAAAAATCCGGTGGAAAAAAGAGTCTCTTCAATAAATGGTGCTGGGAAAATTGGGACAGCTACATGCAAAAGACTGAAACTTGACCACTCTCTCACACCATACACAAAGATAAACTCCAAATGGTTGAATGACCTCGATGTGAGACAGGAATCCATCAAAATCCTTGAGGAGAACATAGGCTGCAACCTCTTTGACATCGGCCACAGCAACTTTTTTCATGACACATCTCAAAATGCAAGAGAAACAAAAGAAAAAATGAACTTGTGGGACATCACCAAGATAAAAAGCTTCTGCACAGCAAGGAAACAGTCAAAAAAACTAAGAGGCAGCCCACGGAATGGGACAAGATATTTGCAAATGACACTTCAGATAAAAGACTGGTATCCAAGATCTACAAAGAACTTCTCAAACTCAATACACGTGAAACAAATAATCAAATGAATAAATGGGCAGAAGATATGAACAGACACTTTTCCAATAAAGACATACAAATGGCTAACAGACACATGAAAAAATGTTCAAAATCATTAGCCATCAAGGAAATTCAAATCAAAACCACCTTGAGATACCACCTTACACCAGTTAGAATGGCAAAAATTGACAAGGCAGGAAACAACAAATGTTGGAGAGGATGTGGAGAAAGGGGATCCATCTTACGTTGGTGGGAATGCAAGTTGGTACAGCCACTTTGGAAAACAGTGTGGAGGTCCCTTAAATGTTAAAAATTGAGCTACCTTATGATCCAGCAATTGAACTACTGGGTATGTGCCCCAAAGATACAGACGTAGTGAAGAGAAGGGCCATATGCACCCCAATGTTCATAGCAGCATTGTCCACAATAGCTAAATTGTGGAAGAGGCTGAGATGCCCTTCAACAGATGACTGGATTAAGAAGATGTGGTCCATATATACAATGGAATATTACTCAGCTATCAGAAAGAACGATTACCCAACATTTGCAGCAACATGGATGGGACTGGAGGAGATTATGCTAAGTGAAATAAGTCAAGCAGAGAAAGACAATTATCATATGATTTCACTCATTTATGTAACATAAGAAATAGGAAGATTGGTAGGAGAAGGAAGGGAAGAATGAAGGGGGGCTAAACAGAAGGGGGAATGAACCATGGGAGACTATGGACTCTGGGAAACAAATGGAGGGCTTCAGAGGGGAGGGGGGTGGGGGATTGGGATAGGCCAGTGATGGGTATTAAGGAGGGCACGTATTGCATGGTGCACTGGGTATTATATGCAAGTAATGAATCATGGAACATTGCATCAAAAACTGGGGATGTACTGTATGGTGACTAATATAACAAAATAAATATTATTAAAAAAATGGTACAGCCAACTCTGGAAAACAATTAGGCAGTTTCTTATTAATTAAAATATATACTTACAACCTAAGAATCCTACTGTTAGGTATTTACCCCACAAAACAGAAAACATACATGAAAATGTATATATGTTCACATAACATATGTACATATGTGATTATTCATAATCACCAAAAATTGGCCACAATCCAAACGTCCTTAACTAGTGAATGGATAAACAAATCCAGGTCCATCTAAAATGGAACAGTACTCAGCAACAAAGAGGAACAATCTACTGATACGTGCAATCACATGGTCAAATCTCAGACATATTATGCTAAGTGAAATTAACCAGACACCAAAAACTACATACTATATGGGTCTATTTATATAATATTCTGGAAAAGGCAAAACTTTAGGGATAGACATTAGATCATTGGTTGCTTGGGATTGGGAGTGAGAGACAGAGGTTTTCCACAAATGGTCACAAGGGAGATCTTTAGGGTGGTGGGAATGGTCTATATCTTGACTGAAATGGTGATGGCATGACAGTGTACATTTGTCAAAACTCAAACTATACATTTAAAAAAGATTAAGTTTTATAATATGTAATTATACCTCAATAAACATACTTTTATTAAAAGCATATAAAGTTTTTTTAATGATTTCATTTATTTACTTGAGAGAAAGAGAGAGGACACACTAATAGGGGAAGGGGCAGAAGGAGAGGGAGAAGCAGGCTCCCTACTGAGCAAGGAGCCTGACTCGGGACTTGATCTCAGGACCCTGGGATCATGACTTGAACCAAAGGCAGACATTTAATCAACTGAGCCACCCAGGCGTCCCGCATACAAAAATTTTTAAAACACAAAGAGCAAGGCATAATTGATTGTTTTACTCATTGATCCACTGCTATTGTGAATCTTTTCCTCTACAATTTATAGAGTTTAGACTGTACAGTAAAATATCTAACCATTTTGCCTACCTGTTGGCAAAAATGATATAATAAATTACTTTGTGATGATAAGCATCCATATTTAGCTTCTCCCTTAAAAACAGATGGACTAGGGGCACCTGAGTAGTCCAGTCCGTTTGGCATCCAACTCTTGGTTTCAGCTCAGGTTGTGATCTCATGGTCACAAGATTGAGCCCGGCATCAGGCACCTCACTCAGTATGGAGTCTGCTTGAGATTCTCTCTCTCCCTTTTCCCCTCCGACTTGTTCTCTCTCTCTTTAAAATAAATAAATAAATGTTTTAAAAAAATAAACTAATTTCACAGAAACATTAATCTTTCTTTAAAATTCTACATGTCCTCTTAAAATCCTGACAGAGTTGCAAGAGAGAAAAGGATGTCTGTGCAAAACCTCTCTTCTCCTAATTTCCCAGCAATAGGGTGCATCCAATCCAAAGTTACATTAAATTTGTCTCATCTGCTTTTTTCTTATTTATAATTACTCTTTGACTCAATAGTTTCTTATACGAACTTTTCTGTAGAGTGGGACATAACCAATATTTCTGTAGGATGAAAGCAGACCAATAGGAACTCTAAAGTCACTTCTAGATTTTGGATTATGTTATTATGTTACTAAGAATATAAAGAATGGCACTCAAACAGACTCACCAAAAATGCTCTCCAACTAAATGAAACCTACAGTCAATGGTTTTGCCAATAAAGATGTATTTGTAAAATAAATAAGCAATTCACCCCCACTCCATCCCATCCTCATAACCTCCATTATATGCTTATGCCTGGATTTTTAAATGACATTCATTAAAGGAAAATTACATCTTCATTCCTATAAAAATGCATTTTATTGATTCATAAAGCAAGAATAATAACTCCCATTTATCCCAAGCATCGTTCCAAGTACTTTACTTTACTCTTCATAAAAATCTATGAGGCAGATATTATTATTATCCTCATTTTGCAGAAATTTAGGAAATGGAAGCACAGAAAATTTATAACATTTGTGCAAGATAACATAGCTATCGCATGAAGGAGCCAGAATTTGAACCTAGATAGTAATGGCACCTGAACCATCATCCATAACTGTGATTCAATAGTGCTTCTTAACAAGAAAGCTGTTAGTAAAACAAAAGCATTTGCTTAAAAGTAAATATTTAATAAACACATACTATGTATTGAACACCCTTCTAGGAACTGGGGGAAAGACTGTTATCAATTCTTATAACTCATCAATTTCAAAATAAGATTTTTAAGCAGTTGGGAAACAAGTGTGTTTTCCCTTGTAGATCTGCCAACAACGAATTTTCATACCCTTAAGTAAATCACTGGATTTATCAGAACTTTAGTTTTTTCTACCCATGAATGAAGCAGGTAGATAATTCTTTAGGGCCAGATTTATTTTCTCCTATAACATTAAACTAAAAGCCTATACAGATTGCAAAATTCCCAGAATTCATAGAAAATTTCTTAGTTTTCTGTATCTGTCATGGATTTCCCACTCTACATAAATCATGGAGGTATAAAGGAAACTATAAGCTCAATTAATTTTAGATTATTTTATCTTTGTCACCGATTGTACACACTTGAAGAGGAGAGTATTGCAGTATAATTTTCCAACTTTTAAATTAGATTTTTAATTATGAATTGAACTCTTCAATCAGTTTAAACTATAAAAACACTATTTTTAAAAGAAAGACTAGAGGGAGGGAAACATGAAGAGATAGGGGAAAGAAATGAAAGGAAGAAAGAAACTCAGAGCTACCTTGACTTTTTTATTTGTTTGTTTTGATTTCCACTGGAAGTGGGTGAAGAGGAGGTGGATTTGGACAGAACACCACGATACTTCCCCCTAAAGCTTTACACAAGATTAAGCAAATTATCATTTCTTCTCTTCAAATGGGAATGGCTCCTTCCCAGGAAGTGCCAACATCTGTTTAAAAAGAACATCTGTTAGGCAAGTGGAAATATTGGGAGATAAGCTGCTTAGTCAGACTGTTAGGACATAATGAAGAAATCATAATAAACTGGAAAATTAAGATTAGGATCTGGGCATAATTAGCGGTTCTTAAGGTGCCAAGTGCTGTATTTTTGAACACATAATGAGCTTGGAAGTTCCTAGTTATTGTCAGCAAGTCCAGCTGTTGGTAGTTCAATAATCTGTTCGGAAACATTTACCAGGTAGTGAGAAACAGGTTTCTTTAGGGCTAGTGCTTACAAGTGAGCACACACTGAAATTTCATCAGCATGTATAATTTCTAGGCATAATCACCATAAATCAAGTCACTGTGAGAAGAATATGAGGATTTTTATATTACTGACTTATAGTATGAGGTGACTACTTTAAATGTATGTAAACCTGTGTGAGTCATAAGGGCAAAGACAGTAACGATAATAAAAGCATTGTTAGTTACATCTTTATCATTTTCTAAAGTTACACATGTATGGTCTTCCTTGTTTCCAACAGAGGCAGATTAGCCATTCAATCTCTCCATTTTAGAATGGGAAAACATCTCTGAGTAATTAAAGTTATTTGAGTCAGCTGTAGGAGTTAAGGTCATCATAAAATTAAAATTTTAACACTGGAAGGAAATTAGAGGCGTTATCCAACATATTTCCCAACCATATTCCCACAAAATAGACACACACACACACACACACACACACACACACACACACTTAAGGCTACAGCTCTTTACTGTATTTTCTAGAAAGCCTCACGTTCTGCTATGCCAGCACTCTAATTTCTTCCTTTCAATCAACCTGAAAAGAGATAAATTTAATCTGTCAAAAATTCTTTTCGAATAGTGTGGTTTTCAAGTTCCAATTTGGAAAATAGATACATTTTCTTAAAGTATTAAAAATTTAGTAATAATAAAATGATAGAAGGTGTTTATTTATAAAGAGAAATGAGTAAATTCCAAGACAACAGACTATAAGGCTTATTAAGGCTAAAATTCTAGGTTTTCTTTTTTTTTTTTTTTAATTCTAGGTTTTCAACAATTCCAAAAAACTGCTCTTCTCATTCTTTCCAACAGAAGACTAAAGTACAGACAAGTCCAAACATCAGTAAGAAAGTATCTAATTTCTCCCCTATGATGGGCCCAATGTCAGTACAGAGCAATGGCCTAACTGGTCCAGCTTTAGGCATTGCTTCTTGCATTGATAATGATGTCACTGTGTAATCTAAATTCAGGGTTACCTGATTACTCACCCATCTAAAATGATAGCTACTTCTATCCAGAGTCACTGCTGAGCTGCTGCCATTTTAGCGTTTTGTCAGAGACGTCTACACCGCAAGGAAGAGCCCCTGCTGAGTTCCCTGTGGGCCGGGTCCAGAAGATGAAGCTGTTGATTGGAAACCTGCCCAAGGAGGCCACAGACCAGATCTGCTCACTCTTTGAGCAGTATGGGAAGGTGCTAGAATATGATATCATTAAGAACTACCACTTTGGGGGGTGCCTGGGTGGCTCAGTCAGTTAAGCCCTTGACTTTTGGTTTCCGCTCAGGTCACAATCTCAAGGTCCTGGGATGGAGACCCACTTTCGCTGCATGCTGGAGTCTGCTTGGAATTCTCTCTCCCTCTCCCTCTGCCCTTCCCACTCCTGCTCTCTCTCTCTCTCCCGCTCTCTCAAATACATAAATAAGTCTTAAAAAAAATAAAAAAGAACTATGGCTTTGGGCACATAGAGGACAAGACAACAGCTGAGGATCCATACGCAACCTGCACCCTACAAGCTGCACAGGGTGAACATCAATGTGAAAGCCAACAAGAACGAGAATAAAACCTCCACAGAGTTGCATGTGGGCAACATTAGTCCCACCTATATCAACAAATAGCTTTGGGCCAATTTTGAGGCATATGGTCCAGTCATCAAATGTGACATTATGAAAGATTATGCCTTTCAAGGAGCAGGCAGAGGATGCAGTGGAGGCCATCAGGGGCCGTGACAACACAGAGTTTCAAAGTGGGAATTTTGTGGGCTGAAATTTGGAGCTGCGGTTGTGCATGAGAATAACCCTTCATGGTATCCTGTCTCTGGGATGTTCTTCGCTCTGTAAGTTCAGTCCCTCTGAAACTTTGGACCTTAACTGACCTTGCTAAATTCAGACCACTTCTTCCTTTCCTCCCTTCTGCCTGTTTTCTTGTTCTTCTTGTTCTTCAGTACTTCTGTAGTTTCCCATTTATGTTCTCCCAGCAGGCCTCATTGTATGAAGAAACTGTGGTGGGGTTGTGCTGTCTCCCCACCTCCTGCTTCCAGTGGGTGTTGCATGTGGGAATGACCTTGGTGAAAGTGTCACTGCTCTTGAGTCTTTTTGGCCCAGAGGCTTGTGGCAGGTAGACACATAAAGTGGATCACTTTTTTTTTCCCACTGAAACAAATGATATTTCAACTTAAAAAAAGAAAATGATAGCAAACATCTGCAAAAGAATTTTAGTTAGTTGATAGGTTTATTAACTAGTTGATAGGTTTATTAACCACTTAATAGGTGTCCTAGGCTATTAAAAATGTCAGGGACACAAAAGAAGTCTAAGATGTGGTAAGTGTTCTCTGGAAGCTTCCACTCTAGTTGGACGGAAACTAGCATATGGAAGTCAAAAAGCAGACAATAATTAGGGGCGCCTGGGTGACTCAGTCATTGAGCGTCTGCCTTTGGCTCAGGGCGTGATCCTGGCGATCTGGGATCAAGCCCCACATCAGGCTCCTAGGCTGGGAGCCTGCTTCTTCCTCTCCCACTCCCCCTGCTTGTGTTTCCTCTCTTGCTGGCTGTCTCTCTCTCTGTCAAATAAATAAATAAAATCTTAAAAAAAAAAAAAAGTAGACAATAATTAAATCCTAAACAGATTGGAAATAATCACAAATGCAATCTGAGTTCAGATAAAGACATATCTGTGTGACAATCCTCATTGTCCCATAGTTATCAATCTGTTTATTGAGTACCACATGTAAATTTTACACAAGTTTCTTCCTAACACTTTCAGAGTATATCAGGGTTTAGAGACCAAAGTTTTACAAGCAGAAGACTTCAAGCACAGCTACTCTTCTCTTAAGTGTATTACACTTATTGTCATCTGGTGTCACAGTTGGTTCAAAATTATTTAAGAGATTTGAAAGCTTCATTGATTTCTCCTCAGCCTTGGATCATTTGTGGTATATTCTGCATGAGATAAAAATTTTTGGTTACTGATGTTCATACAAAACCTGTTATTTAACACCAGTGCCAGAGTCAGAGCAGGTCACAAATTCTGAAAAATCAGACACAATTTGGAAAAGCACATATTTCTAAATAACTTTTGTATAATTTAGATATTTGGCTTATACCACAGAAAATAGGATATACTCCAAAATTCTGTCAATATAGTGTAATTGTCATAAATCACAAATGACATCGAAAGAAAACTGATCTTTTATAATGATAAACAGAGATTTTTATTTTTAGTGAAGGTGGGAAACTGTTTACAAATTCTTTAAAAAATTTCCAGATCACAATCACCTTAGCCTTAATTTAGGAGGTAGAACTTTGGAGATTTAAGCAAACGTTGATTAAAATTCTGAAACCCATTCACAATATTTCTTAAGAAATACCCTCACCATGCTCACAGGTCATGATGGAGTGGATTTCTCCACCTCATGGACAAATAAATATATGCTGAACCTTGTCTCAGGTCCTTAATTTTCACAAAGAAATGTCAATTGCATTGTGTGTGTCTTGGATTCTGAAGTATTTGTAGACAAGCATTCATTTATGACTATAAAGAAAGACTTGACTCATAAATATATAAAAAAGTTAAAATGCAGATGAAAAACAAAATGTATACCATATATGACAAAAGATTAGCATATTGACTATATTAAGAATCTTTAAATACTGTACTAAAAATTTATAATTTTCTTAGGCAAGGTCAACAAAAGCAAAATAAACAAACTAAACCTACCCCAAACTAAAAAGCTTTTACACAGCAAAGGAAACTGTCAATAAAACAAAACAGCAATCTACTGAATGAGAGAAGATATTTACAAATGATATATCCAATAAGGAGTTAATATCCAACATATATAAAGAACTTCTACAACTCAACACCAAGGAAAAGAACAATACAATTAAAAAATGGGCAAGAAGGCCTGAATAGAGATTCTTCCAAAGAAGACATACAGATGGCCAACAGACACATGAAAAGATGCTCAACATCACTAATCATCAGGGAAATGCAAATTAAAACCATATGAGCTATCATCTCATACCTGTCAGAATGACTAATATCAAAAAATAAAAACAAATAAGAAATGACAAATGTTGGCAAGGATGCGGAGAAAAGGTAACTCTTGTGCACTTTGGTACAAATGTAAATTGGTACAGTCTCTATAGAAAACAGTATGAAGATTCCTTTAAAAATCAAAAATAGAACTACCATGTGAGCCAGCAACTCCACTGGTTATTTATCTGAAGAAAACAAAGACATTAATTTGAAAAGATACTGGCACCCTTATGTTCACTGAAGCATTATTTATAATAGCCAAGATATGGAAGCAACCTAAGTGTCCACTGATAGATGAATAAAGATGTGGTATTATACAATGAAACATTATTCAGCCATAAAAAAGAATGAAATCTTGCCATTTGCAATGATGCGGATGGAGCCAGACAGTATAATGCTAAGTGAAATAAGCCAGTAAGAGAAAGATGCATACCATATAATTTCACCCATATGTGAAATTTAAGGAAAAAAAAACACACAAGGGGGAAAAAAGAAAAGGAGAGAGAGAGAGAGAGAGAGAAACCAAAAAACAAACCCCTAACTATAGAAAACAAACTGATGGTTACCAGAGAGGAGGTGAGTGGGGGATGGATGAAATAAGTGATGAGGATTAAGGAGTACACTTGTGATTAGCACTGGGTGAAGTACAGAATTGTTAAATCATTATATTGTACATCTGAAACTAATATAACACTGTATATTAACTGTATTAGAATTAAAATTTAAAACTTAATAAAAAAAGATGTTAGACACACACACACACACACACACAGAGCAGAGCAGAGTATTATTCAGCCATACAAAAGAACGAAATCTTTGTCATTCATGACAACATGGATGGACCTAGAGGGCACTGTGCTAACTGAAATAAATCAGACAAATATATGAATACTGTGTGATTTCACTTATATAAGGAATCTTAAAAAACAAAACAAATGAACAGAAAAACAAAACAGAAGCAAATTCATAAATACAGACAATTAGTGGTTACCAGAAGGCTGGGGAGGAATGGGCCAAATAGGTGAAGGGGATTAAGAGATACAAACTTCTGCTTATAAAATATGTAAGTCACAGGGATGTAAACTACAGCATAGGGAATATAGCCAATAATACTGTAATAACTTTGTATGATGACAAATGGTAACTAGACATCATGGTGATGATTTTATAATGTATATAAATGTCAAATCACTATGTTGTACACCTGAAACTAATATAATATTGTATGTCAACTATGCTTCAACAACAACAAAAAAGAATTTTTATAATGTGTGCTACAAAATCAATGATAAGAGTTTACAAGTGACACAACATTTCTAAAGGGCAATTTGGAAATACAATAATTATAATAACTGCTAACATACATTGAATGCCACAAACAGTATTTAGTACTCTTAATTAATCAAATGCAACCCTCACAGCAAACCTATAAGGAAGGTATTAAGATAGTCCTTAATTTTCAGATCAAAAAAATGAAGCACAAAAATGTTGTTATTTAAAGTCACAGAGCCATAAAGTTGGAGACCCTATATTCAAATTCACGCAACTGGATGTCAGGGCCTTAAAATTAGTTGTGACCTGTGACCCAGTAAAAATTTCTACTGTCTTCAGAAATGTTTTACAGCAAATTATTAAGGTTTGACATGAAGATTTATACACAAGTATGTTGAGGGCCATTTATAATAGCAAAATCTTGGAGAAAAAATATATGTTTAAGTACTAGGATACTGGTTGAGTAAATTATGGTTATCTGTGTAATGGTTATGCAGGCCAAAAAAATCATTTCTCAAAGAATTTTCAAGGGAATGGAAAATGGTCAGATATATTGCAGTATGAAGAAAGCAATGTGTGGAATACAAGCCCAAATCTGTATATAAAAATTAGGTTTGTATTAATAGGGAGCGAAATTGCTGAAATGATACATATCAAATGTTAATAGTTACTTCTGGCTAGAAAAAATACAGGAGATTTTTATTTTTTATTTTATATAGTTTTCTGTGTTTTCACATTTTCTATTAAAAAACATTCATTACATTTACTTTATAAGTTGAAAAAACTACATAACAATTGTGGTATAACCACAGCAACTCTATAAGCCCTAGCTATATTCATTTATTTTCTCTTTTGATTTCTATTTTTTATTTAATTTTTTCTTAAGTATAATTTTTTTCAACTTCTTATTTGTAGTTTACCATATACTGTTTGTATTTTCATTGTAAAATGTCTGAAATCCTAATAGAATCCAGGATAAACATTCAAAATGTAAATAGTTTAGTAGCCTTTTCTGAAACTCCCTTTATATCCATTACCAGATCTAAAACACATGACTAAAATAACACACAATCTTGAATAAATGGTTCTTTTTAACCAAAAGCAAAACCACTATACTGTCCTTTCATGTTTAATCCTCCATCAGCTGAACATTTTACATAAATTTTCACCAAAACATCATTTGATCTAAGAACATCTGCCAGAGACTGGAACATATTTTTCCAGTCCTTGACTTAAAGTTTAGCATAAATACTATATATATGCTCTCCCACAGACTTTAACATATCATAATATCCTTTATACAACTTTTACTTGTGCTATTCATTTGCATAGAAATCTAATCCTTCTAAAAGCACTTTCATATGCATTATTTCAATTAATCCTCACAACAATCCTATAAAACAAGTACCATTGGACCAATTTAACAGATTAAAATGTCATGATAGGCACTAATTATCTGATTCCTGAGGCTATTACTTGCCTAGCAATAAGCATGATACTTTTCTCAGCAGCACTAGCAGATTTGGAAATACTGTCTCCACAGCAGATATCATCAATCAGTGCTTTCAGAGAAGCATTTTGAGGACTAGAATTTTTGGTTTGGTCCAACTCAATATTGTTTATTACAACCATGACCTAAGATATAAAAAAAAAAAATCCCTGAGAGCACACATAACATCATCTACTCATATGTATATGTCTGTCATGCCAGACAAGACTGTACTGAAACATGTGTGTTTAGTGTATACTAAGCATACAAAGACAAACAGAAAGAGGCTTTTTCTGTGGAGAATAATTAAGTTGAAGATGTGTTCCTCCTTTAAGATGAAATGCAGGCTTCTCATTAAAAGTAAAATCTTTCTTTTCAAAATACAGAATTAAATGTTCCTTTTTTTAAAAACTCCAGATGGCTAAATGTATGCTTTTTAAATTTTTCTGCTTGAGAGTATTCTTATGCCTAACAATTCCTCTGAGACTCCTCTCTCTCAGTTCTCATAAGAGTCTCTTCCTAGACCTCCAACACTGCACTTTAATGAGGATGGCCATTTTCTTTTCCTTCAAAGCTCCTCTTCCATTGGTTCCCCCAATTACTTTCCCTTCTCTCCAATGGCTCCCTTGACTGCTTGCATTCTAGAACATCAACTGATTCAGCCCGTCTTCTCTCTGCATTTGCACCACCCACATATCTTTAAAGACACTAGACATACAGCTTCTAACAATATGTCTTGGTAATGATGATATTTTCCCAAGTCAGATTTTAGCTTCTCTGTTAATTTTTCTGTTCTTAAGTACAATCAGGAATTATAAACACAAAGGTGAATCTTCCCAATACCCTAGCCTTTGCCTACCACAAGAAAGTAGGAACCACTGCATTTTAATGGAGATAATTCATGGATAATGACCACAGAACCAGAGAGCTATTTTAACAGCAGGAAATCAATATGATGAAAAATGAAGTGTTTCTGGAAAGGGAAAGACCTAGCCCTATGTGATATCAACCTCGTTACAAATCCTAAAACCCACAACAAATGAGACTTCTCTACATACTTTTAGCCCCTTTTCCTCCCCAAATAATTTTATTGCAGGATTTTTTTAACTGAAGACATCAAGTGAAAGATTCTTGAACAAATATATAAGCACTAAGGTGTTGGCATTACGAATGTATTTAACGCATCATATTTGAGTTCAGAGTTTCTAAGACATGTAAAAATGTCTAAGTCTGCCTGAATAAGTGTCTGTCTTAGGAAAGTGGTCAGAAATGTTGATGCTTTCAACCATCACTTTGAATTTGTGCAAAGCATTAACCCATCATATTGAAAGATCCGTAGTTTAGCCTTCTTTGCTCTCACATGTGCTTAGCCTTGACTTTGCCAAAAAAGTGGGCATTTTGCCTCCAAAAACAACAAGTGGTTGTATTCTGCATATTCTCATCTCCTCTTGATGACACCCGTGATTGCATCTAACCTGCCAGCAGAACTGGACTGAAAAACAAGAGCTTTCATTTGGCCACAAGAACAAAGAACAATTGTTTCTGTTAAGCAGTGAAGTTTCTAATGCAGCCAGAGGTTACAGAAAAGAATCCTCATAAGGGAAGGACTAAAAAAAAAATCCCCATCATGTCAGCACTGTCAGTGACCAAAGCCATACTCCAATGTACGACCTATGGCCCTCAAAGCAGAGGAATATTTCTTCCTCTATAAAGTGAGTGTTATTTGATTAAATGAATGTTTCTCTAATAAATAGCATACTAAAGGTCTTTTGAAAAGCTCTGAACAATCCTCTCATCTGGAGCCAAATAAAAGATATACTGGCAAAAACAAAACTTTCATCCAAATTAATAATGTCTTTATATATCCCTATCCAGATCTGCATTGGCTCAAGACTAAGAGGCATTTCTCCAGTAATCATTCTCTAACCATTGAGTTTTCAAGCAAAGCCAGCATCCTCTGTTGAGGTTAACAGGTCCTATTTCTAAGGGTGTCTTTGTCTTCCTGATCATTACCACTGTGTGATATTAATTAGTCAATCACAAAAGAACAGATTGCTTTATATGTTGGTACAAAGGCACTTTGGATCCCATATAAAATTCAAAAATAAAATATAACCTAACTTCACTAAGGATATAAACTGTCTCTCTCCGCTCTCTTTTTTTGTCTTCACTATTCTTTCCTTTTTGAAATCTGATTTGTTGGAAGGAACAGAATATCACATTTTGAAAATGGCATTAGTAAAAAGAAAACTAGTGATACTTCAGGAACTTAAATGAATTTATCATCTTAAACCATGACCTTTTTGGCACCACTCCAGATACAAAATCACTGTTCACTTCGGCACTAATCTGTATACTTCTTATTTTTTTAAAAGATTTTATTTATTTATTTGACAGAGAGAGAAACAGCCAGCAAGAGAGGGAACACAAGCAAGTGGAGTGGGAGAGGAAGAAGCAGGCTCCCAGCAGAGGAGCCCGATATGGGGCTCGATCCCAGGACTCCAGGATCACGCCCTGAGCCAAAGGCAGACGCTTAACGACTGAGTCACCCAGGCGCCCCTAATCTGTAAACTTCTTGGTGGTTGTTGGAGAATTAAGCAGGCAGATCACTCTCTCACCTCCCAATGTGAGATTTGCCCATATTTCAAGATCTCTGGCAAGGTACTAAATGAACACATGTATTCATCTCATAAATATACCACAACAACTGGAAAGACGAACACAAAATAAGTAGCACAACTGTTTAGTCTTCAAACTGAGCTAATTTCTCTCTGACAGCAAGATATAATGAGATGTGGATTCTAGTATCACCTCTATAACTCCATATATGTACTTTCTTGAAAATTAGGACTCTGACTCAAACAAGGTTTCCCATATCTAGGATGGGTTTAGAGTGGGATAGCCTTGGTCTACAGTCATTGGCATGGATACAACTATTTACGGAGGAAAATACACAAAGATGAGCTCAGAAACCAAGGATAGACTTTGAAGTATCAGTTATAAAATGAGGCCAGGTATTGAGTAAAAATTAGAATAATAAGCTATTGTGTTATTCATTTCTTACTCTACTTACCTGTTTCAATCTTACAATAACCTCATGTTTATTCTTGGAGGTATATGAGCTAAGGTATAGGATAAACAGCTGTAACAAAGAGCCGAAGTATAGTGGCTCAAACAAAGCAAAAGTTGGTCTCTCTCTCATGTAAAATTCCAGGACAGGCAAAGGTTCTGCTCTGTGAGGCTGTTCAGGGACCCTGCTGCTGGGGCAGCTCTATCTCAACTTGTGGTTTCCGTCTCTGTGTCTGCTGAAGGTATCACCATGATCCAGGAAGGGGGAAACAAGAAATAGAAAGTTCAGGGAAATAAGTTGCACAACATCATTTCCTTGCAAACAAGCAAGATGTGGAAAGATTCACTGAAGTGTCTTTGCATAGAGTCCTTAGTAATAGGGCTACCCTGGAGCACTACGTACGGAAAATGTGTGGTTTAGAGCACTGCTATTTATCTGTGTGATCTTAGGTAAAACACCGACCCTCTCTGGACCTCCATTTCTTTATATGTAAAATTTAACGGTCCAATAATATTTCCAAGGACCCTTGCAGCTCTGAAATTTTATGACTATGTCTTAAAACATGTACATATAAATATAAAACTGATAATGTGCTACAGATTAAGAATTTAGACGAACCAGAATTTTGTCCAATCTGTCACCGACGGAGCTTTGGAGAAGCTGCCCCTTTTCTCTAATTTTTACCATTTGATAGCCACCTTATCCAAAGTGGGTTTTATGTATCATTACCCCATAAAATGCTCTGGAAAAAAAGGGCTGTATGGCATTTTAATTGGAATACAGTTGACCCCTGAATAATGCAAGGGTTAAAAGCACCAACCCCCACACAGTTCAAAATCTGCATGGAACTTTTGGCTCCCCGAAAACTTAACTACTAAATAGCCTACTGTTAACTGGAAGCCTTACCAATAACATAAACAGTCAATTAATGCATATTTTGTACATTATATGAATTATTTACTACACTCTCACAGTAAGGTAAGCTAGAAAAAGGAAAATGTTATTAAGAAAATCATAAGAAAAAGAAAATGCATTTATAGTACTATACTGTATAAGTGAACCCATGCAGTTTAAACCCCTGCTTTTGAAGGGTTAACTGTACTTTTGATTGTAAGTGGAGAAAGAAAAATAACTAAATTAGGGAAAGTAGAGAATATTTATAAGGAGTATGAAATGTCACATGGAATCTAAGGTCAGGAATGTGACTGGACTCAGAAGCAACAAGATCTAAGGACTCAAATGCTCTTAGGACATATTCTCTTTCCCTCCTTCCTGCTTAATTCCTCTCTTTCTTAGTAAAAACCAGTCTCCCTTCACTTCTACATGGTGGGAAGGAAGGCTACCAAGAGTTATAATTTACCTGCAGTCCAGGAACCCAAGCAAGATTGGCTCCATTCTCTTTCAGTTCCAAACTCAGAAATCCTGGAACAAATACTTACTGGCCCTGCTGAGTCAAGTCTTCTCTTAGACAAAACAACAAAAGGCACAGTGTAACATGGCCACTTCTTTATATGTAAGAAGTAATTCCTGGAGAGAGTTCTGGGCCCATAATTTCATAGGGGTACACTACACAAATTTAGATAATGCTGCCTTACTATAGATTCTTCTTAGAGAGTCACAAAGCATATTAGCAAAATTAAAGCTGTAAAAATCCTGAACTGTTTAAACTTATTTTCTTCAACAAATTTTGTGAAATTGAAAAAAAAAATGTTTATATACATATATGTGCATAATACATTTGAAAAATTATTCCCCGGAAATTAATATGTCACCTATTCCAATTGACTTTCCTTCATAATAGTTACTCTGTGGCTCATCAACATAATCAAATAGTTTGTATATCTCCATATTAACACTCTGGGTACTCTGGAAACCCAATAAGAGATGAGCTAATCTTTTGAGTATTTTGAAATCTGGAAGAAATAAGACAACACAAAGCACTTAGCTTTTTTATATATAGTTATATTGTGATAAATAACTAGATCACAGAAGCAATAAGGTGGGAGAAAGGTATGGTCTCTCCTCTGAATTTTGCTGAGAAAGGACATCCTTTTTACATTGGCAATAGCATTAACTATCTAACCAAATCACAATAAAGCACAGCCTCCTCCCAAAATAACATGCAGTTTAGCACAGTGTGAGAAATGCTCATGATTGGTATTAACCAATGCTGTAGTAGTCTTGAAAGAGAAAGAAGTAATCGCTGCTGGTTTGGGCATGAAGGAAAGGCCTTAAAAGATAAGAAGGACTTCATTAGACAAATACTGAAGGCACCTCTTTAGTAGAATTCTGAGATTAGGAAAAGGCATGTACAAAGATACAGAAGTGAAAGACGCTCAGGACACATTCTGGCAATGGTAAATTATGTATATAGGTCAGTCATAAGCTACAGGATATTCCTGAAAGTAGTAGGAAGTAAGGAGTAAAAGGGATTATGTTAAATTTTGGAGGATTTTTAATGGTAACTTAAGGAATTTGGGCCTCATTCAATAAGCAGCAAGGTGACTTTGATAGTTTTATGTTCTGTTTAGTTTTTGTTTTTTAAGAAACTGCCTTGTTCAAGATATTATTTTAAGAAAATTAATACACCACAGATATGCTCAAAAGGTAGAATGCACAGACAAGAGACATAGTTAGTCTTTTCCCTGACATGGCAGATTGTATTTCTCAAAGATAGCTACAACAACATCTCACATCCTCCTTGGTCTTTTCACATGTGACATCGACATTACTCCCATCAATTGGTGGAGTCTATATCCTTTACCCCTTGAAGTAGAATAGATTTTTGTGACTTCCCTGACCACTAGAGTAAAGCAGAATTGATGGTATGTGACTTTTAAAACTAGATAATAAAATGCCAAGTACTTAGCCCTCATTTTCTTGGGATAGTAACTCTTGAAACCCATTTACCAAGCTGTGAAGTTCCAACTAGAGGAATTCAAGAGATCAGATGGAGAGGCGACAGTGTAGATGTTCCAGCTGACAGTACATCTAAGATCTCAGCCAACAACCAGCATCAACTTCCAGATGTAAGAAAGTAGATGCCTCCAAATCTCCCCAAACCCCAGCCACAGAATCATCCCCAGAATTCAAGTCTTCCTAGCTGAGGCCCAAACATTGTATAGTAGAAACAAACCAAATCTTCTGTAGAATAGCCTTGGACTAGGCAGTCCCCTGGGGCTAGGTGAAATTCTCAGTGAGGGAAGACAGAGCTGTGACTCATCAGTCTGGAAATCTGGGTGGAGAACAACAGAATCCACTACACTGTACCACTGCACTTCTCATATTGATTCCCTCTCATTTTAAGTTCACCCCATTTGGAAGGAGTTTCCAACATGTTCTTTTTAAAAAAAGAAAAAAATATATATTTTATTTATATATTTGTCAGAGAGAGAGCACACACAAGCAGGGGAAGCAGTAGGCAGAGGGAGAAGCAGGCTCCCCACTGAGCAAGGAGCCCAATGTGGAACTCGATCCCAGAATCCTGGGACTATGACCTGAGCCAAAGGCAGACGCTTAGCTGATTGAGCCACCCAGCAGTCCCTCCCATGTTCTGATTGGTTTTGTTTTCTGAGAAAACTTACCAGAGAAGTGTTTTACTGGAATCAACTGCAGCCCCTACCATTACATCTCTTAAAGCTATAACTATTAATCGGCATATCCCCTTTTCCATCTCCCTTTCTAGATTCCCCTCATCCATGGCTAGTAGCTCTAATTTATGCTAATTCTAGTTACAGACAATCCCCTGCTTTCCAAAAAGTAAACACATAGAACAAACGGTCTGTCCTCTTGCCTCTAAAATTTAGAATGAAATCACATTTTTCTTCCACAATCCCCTGGCCATTTTCATTGAGACACTTGAGAGCATGGAGTACACAGACTGCATAGTATAAGGACTCAGACCTTCATCTCTGTGGGTCTGGATTCTTAGTTAGCATGCTGTCCTCAAGCTATGGCTGAGGGACACGGGAGCACCAAGAGATGTCCAAATGGATCACCTAAATACCAAACATATTATTCCCTTCCCAAGTCGTCTAGCAGCAACCTTACCTCTTCCTGATGAACGGGATCATTTACCACTGTCTATGTGACGACTCCATTCTTGCTTACTGCCTCCTTGCCACAGGAGCCTAAAGTGATCAAGGGGTTTATGGAGCACTGTGTTTCTTTCTTAGGGAAAGACAAGATGCAGATAATCCGTCCTTTACTTTGGAGGGAATGTGGCAACATGCCCCAGTCTATAAGATTCCAAAGAACTTCACTAATGTTACGGGTGCTTGAATCTTTATAGGGTTCCTCCCCTTCCTCTGCCTATCAAGTCTTTCAATGTACTTGCCTTTTCTTGCTCATTTGGTTCAACTGCTATGATACCATCAGTATAGTAGACCAATAAGACATAGCAAGATGTTCTGTGGAATGTCCGGACACTCCAAATCCTTTGGACTATATTATGACAAAAGGCAAGAGAGTATAGCCCTTGGAAAAGATTGAAAAGCATGCTGCTGTCCCTGAATGGAAACTACCTCTGATCTTCCTTCTTAATAAGTATGACCTTGGGAAAGTTTTTGTGCTTCAGTTCGTCTTCTATGGAAGAAGGATTAAATATAGTACCTATTTCCTAAGTTGTTAAAAGACTTTTAAAAAGTTAATAGAATATGCCGAGCTAGCTTCTGATAAGGGGTAAGCACTCAACAATATTAACTTTGAAAATTAGCTAGTATTAGTCATTGTCAATGTTCTTCATTATCTTCTACTCCTAAATAGCCTTTTTTTTTTATTTGCAGACAAATTCAAGAGGTTGATATCAGTCTGAAGAGAAGTTTTCACTCTATTTGAAATAATCAACCCCTCTGGTCACAGCTTCTCAATAGTCCAAAAAGCCCAAGAGCGTATCCTATGGTCACTTATAACCCATTCTTTCTATCTACCATTCCACCTTAACTCTTGGACTTTTAGAAAAATCACTTTTAAAAAGCACTAATCATAACATATTTCACATTCAGAGTCTATCAAGAGTTCTTTTGCTCAATAGGCAGAGTTATACAATCTATATAATCAGTCTCAATCCTGATATGACTAGGATTAAGTTTATGATAATCCTCCAACAACATTTACTAAACACATTTGACAAGTCAAGTTTCTACTTGATATATTACACATGCCATAAAAATTAAGTGACCAGCTTCAAATTCAAGAACAGAGCATTCAGTCTTGTGGAGTCATCTGTTCTACATCTTGCAGAAAAACACAGAAAAAGTTCACAAAAAAATTGTTCAGAAAACAACACTGTGTAAAAGGAAAGCAGTATTGTGTGTGTTTGGTTAAGTCCTCGATCCACAAGTTAAGTATGAAATCTTGGGAAAGTTAATCACTATTACCTTCAGTTTCCTCAAATGTAAAGTCAGAAGGACATTAATAGGGTTGCTTTGATTGAATAACTCCTGAAAAAATTACAAACAATAGCTAATCTATAGTAACTATAATCATAAATGGTAGCTAACATTATGACAGTATATACTGTGAAAGTTATTGCTTATTTTCATTTCTACAGTTTTAAACTACCTTGATTTGGGGTCTTTAAATGACTGCTTCATTAAAGATCTGTTCTCCTTATTAGTTTATAGAATTTAACATAACCAACTAATGTACGAGGAAAAAACTTATTTTTGAAATCCTACTTTATAAACTGAGCCACAATTACGATATAACAATGACTTATTTTTTTAAAAAACAGCAAATCAATTCCATTTATACAGAAAACCCTTCCAATTCTTATTATTTTCCTCACTGTGTTTCCCGCATAAAATGTACCTCAACTGAATGTACATTGGCAGAGGTGAAAAAAGTCTCCCTCATTCTTATAGATTTTGCTATTTCATCCCTGTTTACATTTTTCAAATGCTAGGTTTATCGCTCTTCTGAAATACTTACCCATCTTTCTTGAGACTAAGTTTGGCCCACTGTATCTTTACATCATGAGGGCTCCGATGGGAAGTAAGCAACACTAATTCATGTTAATATTAATGACAAACAGACCATCCTTTGCTTTCCAAAGAGTGAACACATGGAACAAACATTCTCTCCTCCTGCCTCTAAAACTCAGAATGAAATCTCATTTCTCCTCCATATTCCCCTGGCCATTCTATTGAGCTGCTATTAGGTGAATTGAACACATTTGTGGAAACTCTACAGCTGAGACGCAATGTTTTTATCTTCCTTTGTTGAGTTCTTAATCTCACAAGGCTTAGCTAGAGCTGATACGTACCCAGGAAAATAACACTGTCATTTTCTGTTCATGAGGAAGGAAAGAAAAGAAAAGAAAAGAAAAGAAAAAAGAAAAGAAAAGAAAAGAAAAGAAAAGAAAAGAAAAGAAAAGAAAAGAAAAGAGAGAGAGAGAGAGAGAGAGAGAGAGGAAGGAAGGAAGGAAGGAAGGAAGGAAGGAAGGAAGGAAGGAAGGAAGGAAGAAAGAAAGAAAGAAAGAAAGAAAGAAAGAAAGAAAGAAAGAAAGAAAGAAAGAAAGAAAGAAAGAAAGAAAGAAGGAAGGAAGAGAGAGAGAGAGAGAAAGAACAGAGAGAGAAAGGGAGGAAAGAAAGAAAAAAGAAAGAAAAGAAAGCTCTTTAATCTCTTGCCTAGTTCCAATGAAACCTAGCCAAGAAAATACTTCAGTCAGTAAAAATTAGTATGTGAAAGTAGTATACAGAAAAAAATAACCTTGTTTCCAATTATACTTCTCAAGGTCTGATCAACAATTAGCAGAAAAGTCAGGATTGCTTTTTGGAATTTCTAACTAAAAGGTAAGTTGATTTTTCTTTTCTTAATTGATCTAGAAAATTTTTTGGAATAAAAATCATTGCCAAGTGAGGAAATTTTATTAAAATACTTGAATTTTTAACTCTGGAAACACTGTGTTCAAAATAAAGTTTTATTGGATCTATGAAAAATAATAATACCAAAGTAAAACATGGATGTAACACATGTATGATAAGTTTGCATTCTAAAGCATGTTAAGGAAGTATGCATTATTCCGTAAGTATCTTTCTAAGTTTATCTTAGTAATTTCCTAGTATCAGACTTATACATTTTACATGAATGCTGTGATTAATTCATAAATGCAGGTCCATTAAAACAAAAAAGTCCATAAATATATATGAAGTTTGCATCATCTTAGGACCAATTCATATTTTACCAATATTTGAGAGTCTATCTAGTGACAGATACTTTAATAAGTATTTCTCACATAAACTATCTTATTTAATCTAGAGAATTAATTACAGAACTAATACAGACATATTTAAGAGCATGGTTTCTAGAACCAAACTGCCTCAGCTCATAATCTCAGACCTATTACTTACTAGTTGTGTAACCTTGAACACAAAAGCTATTTAATGTCACTTGTGCCTCAATGTTCTCATCCAAAAAATGGCAATAATAGTTTTAACCACTTCATAAAGTGGTGTGGAGATTAAATAAAAATGTATACGTGTAAATTCTCAGAGCAGTGTTCAGAAAATATTAACTATTATTATTCAGGAAGTAAATATTATTTTGGCCTATTATACATGCAAATCACAGCTCAGTCACTGACTTGTCAAAATTTTCTCACATAGCTTTGAAGGAATAAGCAATTTTACATTATCACATTCAGAAGAATGAGTATCAGATGGTTGCAAACTGACCTGAACTGGTAATCCACACTTACTGTTATTATTTTGGATAGATATTGGTAGCTTTAATAGATTTCCTCATTTTCAGCCTTAATGTTGAATATAATAATGCCATAAACAAATAGTTTCAGACCAAATGCTGCCACACACATGAAGTTTTAATGGTAGGAAGCCACAAAAATACGAATGCAACTATTTTTATAAGCTCAATGAAGTACCAGCTCTCTATAGTTTTAGGTATTCAACAGTATCCTGCATAAAGGGATAACACAAGGCAGAAAAGGCAATATCCTACAGGCAGGATTCGGCTAACCCAGTAGGAGTTGGGCAAAAAGTAAAATCCTTCTGATGTGTGTCCTTATACCAATTATCATTGGTATGGAGGCCCATTCTCAAGGAATGGAGACTGTCAAGTACACTACATTCTGAAATCCTGTCTATGAAGGAGTCTCAACCCAATATACCTAGCCAATCACAGATAAACATCTTGAACATAACTAATTTTACCCATGAAAAAAACATTTCTACATCCAGTGCACTAATCACCAGACCATCTGGTGTTGATCTGAGATGAAGAGAGCTTAAAACTTGGCTTAAACACCTCCAAAGTGTGGGAATTTGATTGGAGCCTCTCAAGTGTTTGCCAATACTCCCCTCAAAACATATATATTCCTTATTTGGTTCTTTTACATTTTAACCACATTTCACCCACACACACACATACATACAACACTGCTTATGCTTGTGTTTTAAATTACAGACAATAAAACATATTATTTTTTAATTCCCTAGAAATTTCTTCTTCTAAACTGACATCTTGAGAGTTTACCAGCCTGTTTCAGTTTGGTAGTTCCACTACTACATAGATCTTCAAATTCCTGACTTCTATTTAGACAGTATCCATGTGTCTATTTCAGTCAACATTCAAACAACTATTCTATCAGATATTAGTATTAGATACTATCAAAATGCATGGTCTGCTCTTCCTTCTGTCTCCTAATGCCAGTATATTTATTATTTAACATCATTGAGATCTGTAGTCTCTGGCCCCATTTTCTACCTTCTCTAAGACAGTAGGAAGTGATGGAGCCTGTAGAAGCTAGAAAGCAATAACCCAAACTGAACATACTCAAAATTAAAACTGTTGAAAAACACTATCCATATTTTGTCCCCAGGCCCCTCTACCGTACTATGGATCTCTCATTCAAACTGCCCTAGCAAGCACAAATGATGTCAGTTCAATGGGCATATACTCTCTTAAACTTCCTCCTCTTTTTGAGTTCTCTGACTCTACTCTTTTATAGATATCTACTGTCTTCTATCATCATTCTTCTCAGTTTACTTTGGGAGTTCTAATTTCTCTATTTACCCTAAGCACTCACATTGCCTATGATTTGTCTTAAGTCCAAGTCTTGGTCTTCATTCTTTTGATAAACTCATCAATTACTATCTATCCCCTGAAAATTCCTGTATCTCTATCTCCAGGCTGACTTCCTCCCTTAGTTCTAAACCTATGCCACCTATCAATTGATTTGACTCTCCACTCAGATATCTTACTGACAACTCATACTTATGAACAAGGCTGAACACAACATCTGTCTCCGTCATAGTACTCCACCACTACAAACCCAGCATCTTCCCTTCTACTTCCTATTTCTGAAATTGAAATTACCATTCTCTAATTACCACCCAAATTACCACCCAAATCAGAACCACAGCTTTCATTCTAAGTACAATATATTTTCCTCATTCCTCATTTACAATTGATAAATAATTCTTCTCAAGTTACCTGCTAAATGTGTTTTAGTTCTGCCTTCTTCTATTCTTACCAAAGCTTTAAGATTTCCTCATTTCTTATCTGGATTACTACAATGTCTCCTAAGTAGCTTCCCTGTTTCTTTGGATGTCTTCCCCCTCCAGTCCTTCCTACATATACATGATAGTGACCTAAAATGTAAATTAAATGAAGTCAAAGCTCAGCTTATAGTGATTTAATGGATACTAGAGCTTTCCTGATAAAATTCCAAATTCCTTAGAATGTGTATGAAGTATTTCATGAACCAACCACATGACCCTTCAATCACATCTTTCCCCTAAGACACTGATTTCCTTGAATAAAGTAAAACATGTCATATTCTCTACACCCTATTCAGATGCTACTATACATACATCATTTCCATTTTTCCTACTTCTACTCTGCTTAATTCCATTACAATTTCACCATTTAGCTCAGATTTCACCTTCTTCAAGAGGTTTTCCCTCACTTTCCTAATGGATTCAGAGATCATCTAAAAAATGCAGTCCATGTTTCAGATCTTACTGAATTGTTGGTTTATTTGTCTACCTTTCCCATTAGACTCCTTAAGGAATGGCACTGATGTCTCACAGGGTTAAACACAGTGCTTGAAATTAGAGTGCAATACATAGTTGCCTGCTAAGTGATTGCCATACATCCAGAGAGATAAAGAGGACTTCTCAGTTCCTTACTGTTCAGCATCCTGACAATGGGCCCACAAAGAGGTCTGATCAGTCTCTTTATTTAATACATGTCCTTTAAGGATTTGGCTCCATAAAAGTGACATTTACTATAATTTTGCCTCTACTGATTATTTAATACATCTACATTTTGTAACTGACTGATTTAAAGTAGTATTGAATGGAGTGATTCATTGAGTTAACCCACAAGTATAAGCCAGTAACTTCATGAAAATATCCTTATTGGGTTCCCATCTCAAAGGTCCCTAAATTAAATGACTTGGCTAACTCTGTCAATTTCCAATGAGATCTTTAATGTCAAAATTTGTGAGTGATTGCTCAGCTAAAAAGCAATAATAGTTATCATTACTTGAGTATTTACTGAGTTTTATGTAACGTGTATTACATAACATAGTTCTCAGCATTTGTCAATGTCTAGAGACACTTTTGGTTGTCACAATTGTGGGAGAGGTGCAACTGGAATCTAGTAGGTAGACACCAGGAATGTTGCTGAACATCCTACAATGAATATAGGATAGCCCCCACAACGATCTGCACAATGAAGAATTATTCAGCCCCAAATATTAATAGTGCTGAGGTTGAGAAATCCTATTTAGCTCATAGCAACCTTGTATGATAAGATGGTATTAATGCCAGGTTACAAATGAGAAAAATAAGACTCTGAGAATTAAGTATTCAAGATTACTTAGTTAATAAGTACTGTGACTAGAATTTGAACCCATGTCTGTGGAACCCTAAACACATACTTTCTTCAGTACAGTAAGATATCTCCACCAAAATATTAATAACTATGATTTTTAAAATATGGTAACTACCTCACATGTGATTTATGAGTATTGTACAATTATATCTTCCAAAATAAAATACAGAAAAGTTAAAAGTAGTTGCAGGTCAATTCTTTACAGATGACTGTGAGAAATATGTGGACTTACATCTTTTTTTTTAAATTATAATTGGAGATGATATGGTAGTTCTGTGTTTCTAGTTAGTTTTGTTTATTTCTCAATTACATAACTCAATAATAAAGTTGTTAATCTGTGCAGCCTAAGGTTATTTAAGTTGATATACGTTTACATGCATTACCACTAATTCTCAAAACAACCTTTCAAGGTAGGTGTTATTTTCTCCGTATTACAAATAAGAAAACAATATTAGGTTCCAGTAAACTCAATTACTCATTGGAAAGGCTTGGAGAACAAGATGTTAAAAACAGCTTCTATAAGTTTTAAGTGACCAGTAATTGACAAAGAACTTTCTAAAAAACTCAAATAATCCAGATCTATTTCTTAATGAGAACCTATTCATTCTTTGATAGTCATGCCAGCTTTCTCTACACAAGTATTTTTTTTTTTTTTTTTAGTTTCAGAGGCAGTTTAGTGATTCATCAGTTGCATATAACAGCCAGTGCTCATTACATCAAGTGCCCTCCTTAATGTCCATCAACCAGTTTTACTCCATCACCCCACCCACCAACCCTCCAGCAACCCTGTTTGTTTCCGATAGTTAAGAGTGTCTTATGGTTTGTCTCCCTCTCTGATTTCATCTTATTTTATTTTTCCCTCTCTTCCCTTATGATCATCTGTTTTGTTTCTTAAATTCTACATATGAGTGAAATTATGTAGTATTTGTCTTTCTCTGATTGACTTATTTCGTTTATAGCCCAATACCCTCTAGTTCCATCTATATCATTGCAAATGGTAAGATTTCATTTTTTTTTTGATGGCTGAGTAATATTCTTTTTAGCATGACCAGTTATAAGCTTCCTTTTTATAGCTTTCCTCCACTATATTTGAGAAATTGTTCAATGGCAAATCATTGATTAGTCCATGGTTTAAACATGCATAATGTTCCCTATGAATTAGCAGAATTTCTATAACTAAGGTTAATAGTACTATTGTAATCAGTACTAGCTATGAATCCCAATATTCAGTATTTACTAAATATACTTTCCTGTTCATACTTTGTCATCGTTCCATTAAAGGAAATAATAAACTAACCTCATGTTTAATAAACACATACATATGGAACTTCCTAGGATACATGTATTCACTACAAGCTGAGAGAAAATAGAAATTACATAACACTAATTTCTACAGTTAGATGTTTTTTCTTACAAAAGCATTTCTCATAATTCGACTCTATTTAGTGAGTCACATAATTAAAACAATAAGTTGAGTCACATGCATGTTTATACACACCATGGTGTGCATTATCTCCACGTTTCCTGGAACAGCACATGTTTAATTCATCATAAAGATAACATACACATATATAAACACACATAAACAAACACATATATTATTATATATATAGCATGTATATGTGTTTTCTATGATAAATTAAAGAAAAGAAATAAAAGCAGTACTCAACCAGTAATTTTTTAAGTATTTGCTTTCAAGCTAGAAAGGAGAATTTTACCTTACATCACCCAGTTCTGAAAATCCAAGGATAAAGCTCAAAACAACAATAGAAAAGTTAATAACAAAGAACATACAAGAATATCTTAAAATGTTGCTCTTTTTAACCCTAAGAATTCTTTAAAAACATAAAGTTTGAGGGCTGGACTCTCTCCTTGATCCATTTATATCTCTCCTGTGCCATCTAGCGTTTTTAGGCAATTACTATGAATCCAGAGTCTAGAATAACCTGTTAACAGTTAGCTGACCACTCAGCTTATCTGCAAAATCAGCCACAGGCAAACAAAAAGTAACTTAAATTTGGGCTGCAAAAGAGTGGTTTTATTGGGTTATGAAAAAATTGCAAATGAATAGGACTTTAATAGCAAAGGAGAAAGCTTTAAAGTTAAGTTTAGGAACGGTGGCTAACAGATGTGTAGAAAATAATGCACAACAGAGCTATTGAGTCTCATTAGACTCATATACAGTATAATAGAAGTAGAATTTTAATCTGAGGCCACACATCTATATGGAAGAAAGTAATAAGAAAAGGACAGAATGAAACAGAACTATCCTTCCTTATTCATGGGCAAACATTTTTGCCTCTCTTGGTCTGGCTACTATACAGATTTGGTCATAATACCCACTATTAGAAGTGGCTGCCGTGGGTACTTCATCCTCTCAGAGTAAAATCCTACTTTACAACTTTTATCTAAATGTGCCATTAAAAACATAAGTTCTCTGCATGGAGCCAGGTAGAGATCTTTTCCTTCAAGTTCTTGGATTTTAATTCTTTCTTAGTAGGATAGTATACCATCAGACATAAATTGCTTAATATAGCAATATATAGAAATATTTCTAAATTTATGCCTAAAACTCCTGATTCAAGACACAAATCAAATAACTGAACTCTGTTTAGATAATGGGCTGGGGCGCCTGGGTGGCTCAGTCGTTAAGCGTCTGCCCTTGGCTCAGGGCATGATCCCAGAGTCCTGGGATCCAGCCCCACATCAGGCTCCTCTGCTGCGAGCCTGCTTCTTCCTCTCCCACTCCCCCTGCCTGTGTTCCCTCTCTCACTGGCTGTCTCTTTGTCAAATAAATAAACAAATAAATAATCTTTAAAAAAAAAAAAAGGATAATGGGCTGAATAAAATAAAACCTAATGAATTCACTCCATCTTGAATCAATTTAGTATTGTAAACAAAAATAAGCCCTGTAATGTCCAGGTCTAATTAAAACATACTCAACCAAAATTAATTGATAGTTCCCCCAAAAGGTGAATGTATGCTGCTGTTTCTCATCTGAATTCCACTTTAGGTGTTTTTTTAATTTTACAGGAATCTTTATTGTAGAAAAAGATGGGGAAAATGTTCGTATCTACTTTTGTTCCCTGGCCTTTTGAGAAAGTAGAGTCGAGGATCATGACTAACCATTAGTAGGAGGAAAGGGGAAGTTAGTTATTACAAGTCAGCAATACAGTTTGCAGAATGAAACCAGGCCTGACAGTGATTTTTAAACTCTTTCCAACCTTGACGGTCAATAATTACATTGATGAATTATCAGTGTGATAACAGGTATTATTTGTAAAGCTTAAATGTGCCAAGTGCTATACTCACCTCTTTCTTTACATTTTGTCACCAATCCTCACAAGCACTGTTAGGAAACCGAAGCTTAACTAAAAAAGTTCATGTAACTTGCCCAAGGTCACAATAGCTCATAAATGACAGGGCCAAATTCATTCTTAACTGTCTGACACTGGGTTCGTACTCTGAACCACTCCCTCCCCAGTGTTGGAGACTTGGAAGAAAGTCTGCCAGCCAAAACCCTGGATTTGCATTTCTTAGGCTGGTGCCTTTTCAATCTTACAGAAAATATCTCCATAAAAGAAAATGCTAAAATCGTTATCATAATTTAATACCATTCTTCTAAGACGCAAAGGAACACCTTACTTTGGGTCATCCCAGTGTGCTTTCTAGTCTGCCACTGTCTTGAGATCTCTTTCTGTCAACAACTTTGTGATAACAAGCAAAAAGTCACCATGATGACTGCATCTCAAATCAAACTCAAACTTTTCAGCAGCATGAATTCTCCCTGCTATCCAGTAAGGTCTAAGACTCACAAAAGGGCAGTCTAAGCAAATTCATATATAAGGCTACCCAGGAGATAATTCCAAGGCACTAAGTATATAATGCTAGGATAAATTGTAAGCAAATTTCACCTTGGTAGATTGTTCTAAGTTTAAAATATTAAACCCTTTCAAGTATCACTTGTCTTCACCACTCTTTGTTAGTTCAGTAGCACTCAAGGCCAATGCTTAGAACTGCTCTCCTACCTTTCATCCTAAATCCAAAACTGAGCAACTTACTAAAATAACATTTTTCACCTCTAGAGGAACAGAGCCTTTCCCTAGTTGGGTCCCCAATCTGTCAGCTTTGGATTCCGATAAAGATTATTCTTCAAACAGATATGAGTGTTCAATAAAATTCTACCCCTAGAAATCCTGTTTTATTTCTTGGTTGTTCCCCACCCATCTGTGATTTTTACCTGCTCCTTTTCTTCCCTACATGCCTAAGCACATGAGCCATAGCTAGAGGACCAGTCTTCCTTGAACAGCTGGTCACTATATGCCTTTCACTATATTCCTCTCTCAGAGATGCTGCTATGGACTGTACTGTGTCCCCCTAAAATTCATATGTTGGAGCTCTAACCCCAGTGTGATAGTATTTGGAGTTGAGACCTTTGGGAGATAATCTGATTTAGATGAGGCAATGAGGGTGGGGTCCTCATATGATTAGGGCCCTTATAAGAAGAGACATCAGAGAACTTCCTGCCTCTCTCTTTCTGCCATGTGAGGACACAGCAAGAAGGCAGAGCTGCAAGCCTTTCGGCAAGCCAGAAACAGAATCCTCACCAGAATTCGACTATACTGGCACTCTGATCTTGGACTTCCAGCCTCCAGAACTGTGAGAAACTAAGTTTCTGTTGTATAAGCCACCTAATCTGTGGTATTTTGTTATGACAGCCCATGCTAATACAGATGCATAATAAGAGTCATATTATCCAACAATGTGCATTTTTAGATAATTAAGATCTGGTTTTATATACTATTAGATAAGCCACTGCCACTATTTGAGGTCAACTGTTAGCCCACAGTAATTTTGGTAAGGAGGAAAGTTTTGCTGCAAATAGGAATGACTGGAAAGACCACAACAAAGAGGTCACATAAATATCAGTCCATCAATGCAAACAGAATAGGTATAGGAAAAAGTCAAAAGCTAAAACCAAAGATGCAAGAAAGAAAGGATGATCAAGTAAGTGAAGTCATTATTGATTATTAGTACTGAAAGTGAAGTTTACAGACTTTTGCTTCTTTTAATAGTCAACTGATCTGTCATCCAGCATTCTGAGTAAAGGCTTACTGTTAACATTATAAACCTAGGCAAGCCATCAAGAAAGACTCAATTATGACCTCCTAAGGACCTGAATTTTTCATCTGAAGATTAATGGAATAAACTGAGGAATTACTGACTTGAGTTTCACAGACTTCTGTGAGATTCATACATGGAATTCAAAGAACTATTTATGTTTTGAAATTTTAATAAAACCTATATATGTTTTTAATAAAAACTATATACATTTAGTAAAAACTATATATAGATATATGCACTCTTCTATTACACACCATACACACACACACACACACACACACACACACACATATTCCATATATTCATTATTATTCCTAGAAGAGAATCTGGACTTTTCTTAAAAAAAAAAAAAAGATGTACACCTGAAACTAATATAACACTGTATGTTAACTATACTGGAATTAAAAACTTAATTTAAAAGGGGGGGGCAGTTTCTTTATACCAAAACATTTTAAAACAAAGATAGAGAACTAGACAGTGGTATTACTATAGATACTGGATTTAAGGGGGAAATTGCCAAAGCAACCCTCCCCCCTCCCCGATGATATGCAGAACAAGACTCCAATCCCAAATGAGAGGAACCAAAACAGGCAAAATAAGGACATGGAGCTCCTGAAACCTCTGAATGGAAAGTCTAAACAATATTCTCAGAAGCAGAGACCAAGAGGAAGACCAGTCCCTATAACTAGGCCAATGTGATTTAAAGGAAGGATGAATTATAGCTAAGGAGTAGCACAGAACCCAGGGTTCACCCCTCGGAACCAAGTTCTAGCCTGAGGAGATTCTTAGGAGCTCAACATCCACAAAGCTACTGCAGACTTAATGTCTATAATGATATAAAAACTCAATTCCCCTCCAGATTCTTAGAAGCTACTATTATCCTTGATAAACTACCTGCCTAGGACAGTGGGAATGAGTGAGCCTACAGGTAGAGGCTATAAGGACTTGTGGTAGAGGGGTGAGGCAAGCATAAGAAATGAGGTAGAGCTAACACAACAGAAGTGAAACCTTCGAGGCCTTGAGCCTCAAGTGTCCGTGATTTGTTCTAGCATTTTCTAAGAAAAAAACATCCTACGTGGTATATTTCAAGCTCATCCATTTCCCTAGACCTTTACCATTTAGATCTAGCAGTAAATTCCAGGTCTTAAAAGGTAAATCTCAGTACAGCTGATCAATGAGGTAGTAACTCTAAAAGTAGTTTAATTAGTAGTATGTCAGACAGTCTTTTCCACCTATTGGTAGAAAAGAACAGAATTTAAATTATAACTAAACCACCATTCAATTCCAAACAAAAGGAATATCTTTAATTCCAAAGGGACAAAAGAAGGAAAAAATATCCAGTATGCAGTTTTATGATGGAATTCTCACAATTTTCTGCTATTAACAATTTCACTTTATAGATGGTCTTCATTACCCTAGATATAAAGGGTAGCAGCAAAGAACACAAAGCTTTATTTTGAGTATAACCCAAAGCCCATTAGTTTAAAAGTGTCAATGTTTTATGGCTTTAAGAAACTGTATAAATTGCACTTGTTTGTGTAAGTTCATTTTCAAATGTGTGAACACAAATGTCTATTGTCGATGAGGAGAGTTCATGCTGAGCTACAAGTGACTCGCACAATTGAGCTCTAAGCTAAGCAGCAGCCTCTGCCAAGCTAGCCATTTTAGTAAGTGGTCCTGAATTTGATACAGGGGCAAATAATTTTTTATTGTTTTCCCAGGGGGAGAAAGCTCTTTTCACAGAGTGCAGACCAGTAATGATATTTTTTATTCTTGCTGACTTTGCTTTTCTCCTTTTTTACACAAAAGAATCTTAGCCTGTAATTTTTAACTTCCTTTTGTTAACACTGTGCAAAAGACCTACTAACCTGTGTCCTTAAAGCCCTGCCTTATTTTTTGTTCCAGATACCATTAAGATCTTTCTCTACTCACTGCTCAGCAATTTCCCCTTTCTAAAGCAGCACAGTAATTCATTGTTTGTATTCCCAGAGAACTCCACAGCGAGACCAGCTCCCACAATTTCAGTTTATTCCTTGGAATTAGTGTGGTTAACTTCCTCTGTCTCCTTAGTCATTTAGTGTCTTTCAAAACTATGTTAGATACAATATAGCCTCAGAGAAGTTATTCATATTGGTGAATAAATCTTTTGAGTACATCTCCCATTAAAAATTAATAACTAGCACTAAGGATATTTATCATAGAATCATTCTTTATCTTGAGTGTGATGGTGATCACCCAAATCTGCACTTGTAATAAAACTAAATAAAATTAAATACACATACATAGACAAACATACAAATGAATCCATTTAAGACTGAGGAATCTAAATAAAGCTGATGGATTAGATCAATGTCAATTTCCTGGTTATGGTATTATATTATAGTTAAACAAGATGCTACCAGTGGGGGAAACTGGGTGAAGGGTATATGGATCTCTCTATGTTATTTCTCATAACTGCATGTGAATCTCAAAATAAAAAGTTATAAAAAAATGATTAATAAATTGTACATCTGGGGTATTTTTAATTTCATCACTCTAAAGAAAAGTTATTTCCAAAATATTTAAAAGACAATGAAAAAACATGCCATACAGCCAGTAACAATCACCTTTGCTCTGTCCCTCCCTGACGCATGATTATGAATCACCAGTAAGAGGGGGCCAAAGCTCCTCAGCAGAGCCAGTACATGTCATTTTAATTTTCTGATTTAAAAAAGGTAACCCGGTTTTGATTTAAAAAGGTAACCTGCCTGAGTTTGGCTGTAGCAGGATCTCCAGTTGGCTTCTGAGTTTTCCAAGGTACACTCACCAGTCATTCTAATTTCAGTTGTGTATTCAGACATGCCATATCACAGCCATGATGAAAGGAGATCCAATGTTAGTGTCACAGACTCTGCTCATAAACACAAACTGTCACAGAAAAACATCTTAGAAGTGGATATCTTCCTAAGATATTAATAGAGAGATCTCCTTTAAGGTTTCTCTTGCATTTTTCCAAAACTAACTCCTATGGCATGTATCATATGAACAGGAGAAATGGGTAAGTTGAACTAGAAAAATGAAGTTGTCATCTAAATTTTCTAGCACTGCTGTTAGACTGCAGTTTAATACTGTGAAATGAAATTGCTTTAAAAAAATTTATATCCTACTTTCTGCTATCTTGTCTCTATAGTATGTAAAGCTCTGCAAATTAACAGACACAATCTCATTTCATCTTCAAATCTGAAACATAAGGAAGCTTAGTTTCCTTAAAAGTAATCTCCCCTCCCACAAATCTCAACACCTTTCAAAAGCAGGGTTGTGAAGGTTTGGCTTCAAACTTCTGAACTGATGTTAATCAGACCTACTCAATCAGAACTGTCTAAGAATTGAAAAAAAAAAATTGCAGGCTATGTCTAAATCTTTTACAAAATCATGCATGCCAGAAAACATCACAGAGCTACAAATCCAAGCAAAATAATCAGCACTTGCAGCTGCAAGAGAGCTAGCAATTTCATCAAAGGCAGTTCATAGATAATGTGATCCAAATAGACACCTACAGAGACTATCAATTCTGATATGGGAAGAAGAAGAATCAAGCTGCAATATGGCTATTCATTTTCTTCAATAGAGTCTATTTTCAAACACCATTTTCCTCCAATTGTTCAAAGTAGCCCTTATGATTCCAGAAATAATGATTAATAATAAACTGAGTCCTCAGAACCAGCCTCAGGCTTCTCCAGTGATAACCCACAAGTAATGACCCTCTTACCCACCTACCTTAGAGTTGTGTGTAAAAGTAACAGCCACAACACTACCTGAAACATTATAAATGTCCAGGATAAAAAGTATCAGCCTAATAAATCCTCTATAATATGAACTAAAGAGAGGGAAAGTTACAAATTATTGGAAAGCCTAAAATACAGGCTACCTGAAAATAAATTAAGTATTATTACTTTTATTCATATAAAATTTACATTTACATTTTAGTTTACACTTACATGTACATGTACATATGTTACGGAAAAGTATATATACAGGCAATACGAAAAATCCTTAGCCAATTCCTAGCAACCTTTTTGTCATGATTCTAAATTGCTTAGGCATTGTATCGAATGCCTGATTTAACACTGAGGAACATGCAAAAATCAAAAGCATAATCTGTTTAATAACTGTGTAGAGGTAATTTTACATTACCATAACTTCTTATTCTGTTCGCTTCCCTTATGTCAATAGAAAGCCTGCGTGAATAAACAAGGGGACTATTTGCAAGGAAAAAATGAAAACATGTTGTTCCTTTAAATAGTTTTAATATTTCTGCAATTTTGTTTACACTAGTAGTTTGGGAAACTGTTTCTTTAACAGGGCTTCCTCCTCCAGAGGAAGACTATTTCCACTACCCATCCCTCAAAAATTTCAAATCATCATACAATCTCAACAACTGGTTCTAATTATAGCCTAAGCAAGACAATAATGCTGATTTTCCCTTCATTTTCATCACCTGAGGCATTAAAAGAAATCACTTGATTTCCTACCCCCATTTCCTGAAGACGTTCAGCAGCTATGCATTCTTTTTTTTTAATATTTTTTTTATTATGTTAGTCACCATACAGTACATCCCTGGTTTTTGATGTAAAGTTCAATGATTCATTAGTTGCGTATAACACCCAGTGCACCATGCAATACGTGCCCTCCTTAGCACCCATCACCAGCCTATCCCATTCCCTTACCCCCCTCCCCTCTGAAGCCCTCAGTTTGTTTCTTGAAAGAAAGGGGGGGTAATCAGAAGGGGGAATGAAGCATGAGAGACTATGGACTAGCAGCTATGCATTCTAATACCAAGGTCCAAGTCAGTGAAAACTGGCTCATCTCCAGGCTCTTCTAGAAAGATGTGCAAAAAGGTGTGGTCAACATCTGCCCACAAGATGGCTTGTTTGGAAAGGGTTAAAGGCAGGCTATCACTCCTGCCACTGTTCCCAGCATTTGCATCAGTCATAGGAAGTGATGTCACACACCTGCAATGCACATGCAAACTGTAAACACTTCACCAACATTGAATTTGAGTCTCCCATCCAAAATCATGCCCAGCTGCCTCATGCTGAGTTCCTTGACTGCCAAATTTGCCAGACTGCATAGCATTGAGAAAATGGATAGTCTTATGCTAACAACAGTTAAGTAGGTTCAAGTTTTATATTACCAAGCTGTGTATACTTATGTTTTTTACTGATTACTTCTTGTTGATTGTACAATAACATAGGTGGAATTGGAAGAAATATTAAAGACTGTGCAACACAACACCCTCATTTTAAAAACAATTAAATCACACCTCTACTATAGCTTTTACTAATTGTCCCCATATCCTTATTTTCCATCAGACTCAAGGGCAGGGACCAAGATTTAAAGTACTTTTCCACCCCTAGAGCTTAATACCCAGCAAATATTGCTAGAGCTTAATACCTAGCAAATGGACAGACAAATGGAATGGACAAATGGGTAGCTTCTTTGAAAATCATTTCACAGAGATATCCTAGATGGCCTGAAACAGGACACTTGGGCAATTCACTCAATTTTTGTAAAACTGAGCTAGCTTATCCAGAAAATGGGAATAATAATAGTATCTTCCTCAAAGAATTGTCATCCTGAGACAATGCTTTTCAAAAGTTCCATACAAAGCCAAGCACATAATAAGGATTCCATAAATAATAGCTTGTTATTTCGATAATGTAGTAGTTTATCACCCTCCATTTATCATTGTTATTATCACTCACCAACCTCTTGGTTCATCCCATGTAGGTATCAAGGTATCAAAACTTTAACCTCTGTCTTCTGTTTCCCTTTCCCTAAATCCACCATCAGTCGGGAGTGACATCAACATCCACGTGAACACCTCATCATGCCCTATCTTCACACTTACTGATCTTTTCATCTTCAATGACTTGCACTTTTTTCTTTTAGCTTTATATGTCCCATGACCATACACAAACATTTTCTCTGGAACCAGTCTATTTGGATACAATGCTAGCTCCATCAGGAGTTTCAGCTTTGTAATGAGCTATTAACTTTTTTAGGTTCTCTAAAGACCTCATTTTCTAAATGGGATGATAAATGTACTTACCTTGCAGTGCTTAGTATATAGCAATCCTCAATTTTTCTTACCCAAACTATACCATCTTTGAAATATTAAACCCCAATACCAATATATAATGTCTGGATACTTAAGTTATTCCAACTCCTTTACTACTATAAATAACCACAGCAGAAATCATAGGCTGAAAATGAATTAGAAATAAAAAGAAAAAAAAAGTAGGAAAATAGAGAAGTACTTAAAGATAATAAGCATTTCAAAATATAATCACTGGGCACCCAAAGAATAACTATGATGATAATAGTACACATTTATTGGTAATACATGTAATATACTTAGAGTAATATCTGGCTCAAAGTTCACTAAAATAGGTATATTATGTGAATTATGAGTGCTTACTATGTATAAGCACAATTCTAAGTACTTTCCATGATGTGTTTTGCACATACAGATGAGAAACTCAGTAACTTACCCAAGTTACAAGTTTAGTAATGTTACAGAGCTGGGATTCAAACCCACAAACTCAAGGCCATACTGACAGTTCGACCATACGTGGTGGAGCTGAGATGTCATCAGTCAGTCTGATAGCACAGCCTGTGCTCTTAATCACATTGCCTCTCCCTACATTACTAACACCCCAGAATATAGTGACAGTAGCTGAAAATATACATATATACACACATACATTTGTTCAATTAAATTTTCATATCAAACTATTTCACTACAACCAATTTGCTTTTTGGCTAAGGTTTATACCATTTTCAGCCCCAAGAGCCCTGTCCTTCAGGGCCAGTGTTAATCCCTCATATGTGGGGCCCTGCCAGGTTTTCCTTGGCTTGCACAGATGCAGACCTGGCCCTCAGTCTCAGCAGGTCTTTCCTGCCCTCCAGAATTCTTCACTTCACTGATGGATGAAGACTGTACCCAGACATAGTTGAGTGAATACAACAACAAGTGTTTTTCTGGGTGCCATTCTGCCTCGACTGAGTCAGCTCATTTTCAATACAGAGATTAGTCTGGTGACAACTATGCAAGAATTTGTTCTTTTCCCGCCCCCATGGGGGTAGAGACCTGGGCTATACAGAGTCCAGCTTGTAGATGATCAACTTCAAAGGCATTCCTTCTACAGTTTCTATACAGCCGTGGACCCCAAGTACATCTTTTCTATGGCCATCTGGCACTCATTTTTTAGGTTTACCTCCTGAGTTCTCACCAGGGCCACAAAGTAAAGGAAGTCATAATTCTTCTCTGGCCACCACACTTCTTTAAGTGGAGTCACCTGATAGTTCTATACCTGCTCTCAGAACAAAGTAACAGTTTCCTGCCCAGGGTTAAAAGTCTATTAACTGAGGTGTATGTTAGGCTCTGGAGTGAGAGGTCAGGTAATATATGAGAGGAGAGGCAGAAATTCAGTAGTGCTATTTGTAGTCTTCTTATTGAACATATCACCATTCTTTATCAACTTTTTCTTCTATTTCAGCACAATGCCATTATACAGGGGAGATGACTACTTAAGCAAAACATTTCTTTTTGTTTAAACCCCTTTCTTGATGTTTTGCCTGACAATTATAATTATTGATCATAAAGAAAAAAAGATACTTCTCTCTATAACAGAATACTACCATCTACAGGTAAAAGAAAAGAAAAACAGATTCGGTTTTAAATTTCTAAGTGTGCTGTTGAAAATGGCATCAAAGAGATTTAAAATATTGGCATGAATTACTGAATGAAAATTGTCTTTAGATATGTAAGGATGTGCCCCAATTTCTTCACAAATAAAAAGGATTATCAGCACATAAGCTTTGTTAGCAACAAAATGTTATCAGAAACTAAATCACTTTATCACTGACACCCACACCTTATACTTCCTCACCTCACTTCATTCTTCTCCTAAATCTCTTACCCCTTGTATACATGTTTCTCCTCTGTGTTTGAGGCAGTTTAGGATGCTTACCTGAAGTAGGACTCCAATGACAACTACAAAAGCAATAAAAGTAAAGAAAACAAAGTAATAAATATATATATTTTCAAGGTAGCACAGACCCTGTAAGTATAGATACTCTTTCTTTCCCACAATAATGTATCGAATTTTTGTCATAGTGTATTTTTTCTTTATTAAAAGATGAATTTTTGTCATTAACTAGCTCAGTATTTTAGAGCAATTCTCTCAACCTTTTTGATTTTTGGTTCTCTCAGCTGCAAAATAAGACAACTGTTCTACCTGATCTCAAAAATCTCCCAACTCTCTGAGAGACCTTCAATAAATTTATCTTGATTTCACCTTAGTTCAACTTGATTCAAAATCTTTTTGCATTATTGAAAATCAAGTGGCAAATCAAACTGATCAAAACTTTCATCACATTGCACAAAAGGAGACCTAGAGGATACTAAAACATCAAATTCTTTTTTCAGAAAAATTTTCGCTTCACGGCAAATGATTGCTAATAGTTAAAATAACAACAACAACAAAACTGGAATCTGCCAGCTCCCATTTTTTCAGTGTTTGAGGAGATACCAAGTTATCACTACCAAACTTGAAACTCAGCTCCACCCACCAATATTACAAGCCTGCCCAGAGGCCTTTGAAATACACACACACACACACACACACACACACACTACACAGTCCTGCCCTGTCCCTAAACAAATAGAAACTTTTATTCTATTTTTACTTCTTTTATTCCATCCTGCTTAACAGAACATGGCACCAAAAATCATACATCAACATCGACTCCTGACAATGCTTGTTATATTCCAGCCGAAGGCACACATTCAGATAAAGAACATTTCACAAATTCCCTGAGCTAAATGTTCTCCTTTTGGCTCTTCTACCATAGTCATTATTACTAATTCTTCTCGGTCCACAGATCTGGTAGAGTGCAATACAAAACCACAGAAATGTCGAAAACAAGTGCTGGAAATAAGGACTGTAAAGTCCCAACTGCACATATGAAAGAAAAAACATGTGCATAAAATTGTTTCCAAGGACTTAAAATATATTTATCCTGAATTTATAATATTTGGATTCCAGAAGAATTAAAGACTGAGTTAAAATAATGCATCAATTAGAGAGTAAAAATGCATCATTTTTGGCTCAGTCTGTCATCTGTAGTGAATCACATTTTTTTTTAGTTTAACCCAATTTAAGCACAAAAATTAAATAGCTCAGAAAAGCAGAAGACAGTCTCCTGCTTAATCTCCTGAATAGTCTCCTGACTCCTTAACTATTATTAGGACACACAGCCTCCTTTAACTCTACACAATTTTCCTAAAAATTTTCAAAAAGTTAATAATCCTATTCAACTTTTACCTGTGAAAAGTTGTTTTAAATATCACAATTTCTAAAATAGTATCTTATAAACTGAAATTGATAAGAATTAACATTTATATTAATATGCAACCAATAGCCAGGTGCATGTGGTACTCTATATTTTGCTTATATTCTAGAGGTGTAAGAACCTTCACCTATTTAATATTTCATGATCTATGTACTTTTTTACTTTCTCTGCTTCACATCCTCTTTAATTTCATTCAATCTTCACAGCAAAAGGGCAAAGTAAGTACTGTTATTTTCAGTTTATAACTGGAGAAAAAAGCAACTGAGGATAAAGGAGGTTAAGTAACTTACTCAAAGTCTCGCTACTGCTATGTGATAGGATTAGTAACCAAATATAAGCCAATAGGACTACAGAAAACAATAGATAACATTGACAAAACAATAAGTCACCTAAGAATCCCCACTAAGTATGGAACGCATCCATTTAGACAGAATGCCCAGTGGCAAGGCTTCTTTCACAGGATAGGTTATTAAATGTCCCCTATGAAGTTTCAGACTGAAAACAAATCTAAGCAAAGAATATAAGCCATCAACAACAACCTTGCCTTCCAAAGGAATTTGTGGTGTACAGCAAATCTTAAAACTTTCATCCATAAATCTAACATTGGATGTCTCTCAAAACTTTATTCTCAATATTTAAAATTTTTTTCCAAAATCCTAAATTTCACTCAATCTGAAGTTTGGAGATAAGATGACATACCTTTCAGGACACCCAGGTGGCTCAGGTGGTTAAGCGTCTACTTTCGGCTCAGGTCCCGATCCCAGGGTGTTTGGATCGAGGTCCCCACTGGGTTCCTTGCTCAGTGGGGAGGCTGCTTCTCCCTTTGCCTGCTGATCCCCCTACGCGCTCTCATTCTCTGACAAAAAAAAAAAAATAAGATGACACACTTTTCTTAACATCCCACCCTTCGTTCTTTTTTTTCCTATCTTCATAATGCCTAGTTTTACATTGTTTTATATATACTAACCATTCAATATTAAGATTTTAAAAAACAGAAAATATTGCTGAGTTTAAAGATTTCATTATATGGTGTGGGCAGGGAAGAAAAAAAAACAAAAAACAAAAAAACAAACACAACCTTCAAGAATAATTATATTTACAAGATCCTCTGTAAGCAGCAATATTAACTACTAATTATTGCCTATTATATGCCAGGCACATGGCAAGTACTTCATGTTTCTGATCTCATTTTATTCCAGCTGCAAGCTTTCAAGCTATTATCACAAACAAATTTAAAGAAAAAAGAACAGCTTCAGAAGAGTTAATAACTTGATCAAACTGATACAACTAGCTAGTGACAGGACAGAGTCTCTAACTCAAGTCTTTCTGACTTGTAGATTTTATTTATTTAGTCTGCCAAAGTCAGACAGGCTTAGGTTCAAATCCCAGTTCTCTTTTGCAGAGCTCAAATTGGAAAGGCAATAAATTAACTCAAAAAGGTTTGCTGTAGATGAGAATGAATGTGGCCTGTTGAGAGACACCCTGAAAATTCCCACCTGCTGGAGCAGAGGCTTTTATTGGAAGGCACTTGTCCATTCTAAGGCACAAAGAGGTTGAGAGAAGATGGCACCAAATTGGATGAGTTCCGACTTAGGAAAACATATTTCCTTCATTACCCTTCAACATAGGGTAAATTACCCTTCAACATAGCACTTACATAATTTTCAGAAAGAGACAGTTAATGCACTCTGTGCAAACTACACTAATAAAGAATTTCTGAAAAAACAGGTTACACATTTCATTCAGAGATTGGGCCTCTTCCTTTAATTCTCTCCACTGTTTCTCCATCTAGCAGCTATAGCATCCCCCATAGAGTAAAACTATCATCATCAAGTAAAAATGACTGGTGCCCTGCCCTGAAACCCTGACTAATCAGAACTGTATGTGCAGAGGATCTATGTTTGTCCTAGTGGGTGACCACAGTGACCTTTCACATCTGTGGATTTGGTAATACATCTTGGGTTGGGCCATACTGGAAAGTATGTTCAATGTCTCCAGCCAAGAACTAATTTATTTGATTCAGAATGTCAATACAGTCTCCTCTTCATTACATTTTTTTATATTCTCTTCCTAAGATGTTATTATTAAGTTACCTGCAATACATATGTACCTATGTGTCTTTTTCCAAAGACCTGACCCAGATCTTTGGCAGTATCTTCTCAAGAGTGGGCTGGGAGTAGAGTAACAGGGCACTGCTGTCAGATTCCATGTTCATTGGCAGGGACAGGTAGAAAAGTTTCCATAACACCTACACAGATGATGATTCAAACTAGTTATTATTCCTTCACTTTCCAAAAAGTATTCTATTTTCCACTTTGAATTTACTGGGGGTTTTTGGTTTTTTTTATTTTACATATGAATAGTAGTTTCAAAGAGATAAATCTTTGTTAGTATAAACCACTGCACTCTCTACTTCTCATTCTCAAACCCAGCCCTATTCATCTTAAAATAGTTGTTGCCTGTACTGAGGAAAGTGCCATTGGATCTACCTAGACCTCCCTGCCCATATGGCAACTTATGCCTAAGCTGACTTAAACAATTACTTAAAATAAGTTAGCTTTATTTTTTAGGGATCCAAACATTCCTCTCACCAAACAAATAAATCTCAGCTTTATCCCTGCATCAGAATAAATCCATAAATGGAAGAAAATATTAGTGTCATTATGAAAAAAGAAGAGGAACAAAACAGACTTCCTCATCTAGCCTAGCACAATACAGGCATGTTTCAGAGCTACCCTCTCAGGTTTTTGCAAGTAAAACTTTATATATATATATATATATATATCAATTTCATGTGGCCACAAAAGATAAAGCCAAAGATGACTAAAAAGGATCAATTGGCCTAAAGTTGAAAAAAGGACCCCAAATAGCTCCAATCTATACCTGGGTGCCACAGAGCTTGTGTATTCATTTTCTTACTTAAAATGGAAGAGGAAAATGGATAGAAAGAATTTAGTTACATAAGACTATTATGAGAATAAATGCTCAAAGAATATTCCACCGCATGACTTGGAAGATGTGCCCGGAGCATTAATGCAAAGTTAAAATGGCAAAGATGACTGGCTGATTACCTAAGTCTGTATTACGTTTCTAGGAACTGTCACACCCCGTCAGAGGGTTTGCTAGTTACACTAAAATCAGGGCCCAAAAGCTGCTTGAACTATGGCATGACCTACTGTAATTTTGTGACTTAAGGAAGAAATATACCCTAATCAAAACAAAACAAACAAGCAAACAAAAAACAGCTACCCCAACATATTTCAAAAGATATCTTGCCCATCTTAGAATCGCTCACCAGAATTTGGAAAAAGGATTATCTATACAAAACTGTGAACAAGAATAGAATAAATAAGACTTATGTTTGTCTCTCATGAGAAACCTCAGATTCTGAAACAGCAGATTATTATTCATATTATTTTTTCTGTTTTAAGGGTCTCCCTTTAATAAGTTTAAGAAGGCTACATGAGATACATAAGACAATTTAATATTACCACTTACTTAGTCACTAATGACCAATGACTTTCTCTTTAACTTATGATCTTCAATATAGTACATTTTGTAATATCCCTTCCCATACTTGGTCAATGTTGGCTGTGACTACCTGTATATCTTATATATGATTATAATGATTATATCTCAATCTTTGATTAGGGTGGGTCATTCCACACTCTAGAATTCTCATTTAGCATCCTACATACTAACTATAAAATATTTTTCTAAAAATATTAAGTTCTTCCCTGTCTTATTGTCTCCATCTTCTTTGCACACACAGGACAATCTCAAAAAAACTCAAACAGTTTCTTGTTGATATTTCTGGTGGAAAATGAACCTCAAGATAGAAAATCCAGTTTTAATACTACTAATAATAGTTTGTTTTTACAGAACAGCTTTTTTCCAAATTGTTTCACATGCTCCCTCTTTTATTATTTCTTTTACCATCAACATAAAGCATAATGTTTAAGATCTCAGGTTTTGGAGTTACTGGTTTTGAATCCCAGATTTCCCATGCATTAGCTGTTTGACCTTAGAAATTTCTTAACCTCTGTGAGCCTTAGTTTTTCATCTGAAAACTGAGCCTAACAATATAGTACCTAGGGGCGCCTGGGTGGCTCTGTCAGTTAATCGTCTGCCTTTGGGTCAGGTCATGATCCCAGGGTCCTGGGATGGAGGCCTGCATCAGGCTCCCTGCTCAGCAGAGAGCCTGCTTCTCCCTCTTCTCCCCGCTTGTGCTCTCTCTCTCTCACTATCTCTGTCTGCCTCTCTCTAATAAATAAATAAAATCTTTAAAAATATATATAGTACCTACATCACAGGTTGTTGGGAAGATTAAATAAGAAAATGGATATAAGCAAAGAGGCTGGTCATAGAAATGTTTAGTGTTAGCTAAGAGATATTTTCTAAGATGAATACATCATGTGTGTCATAACTAAAGAAATGTTTAATATGCAGTATGACAGGTCTCATCAAGAAAGTCAGACCCAAGATACCAAAAAATAAATAAATAAAAGGCCAGCATAACCACAAGCTCAAATGAGTAAGCAACAGATAGCAGTCCTAGCAGTGCAGTGGGTTAGGTAGCAAATGACAGACTGAGCTCCAAGACAGAAAAGGTGCAGAGTTTCACCTCAGAGAGGGACAGCTTCAAGCAGCAGGGACCTAGTTTCATTAACCAGAGTTCAGGTTTAGCATCGATTCTGACCATGCTCAAGAAAATTTATGGAATCTCAAGCAACTATTGTATTATAGGGCTTTGTTTGGGAAACAAAGCACAGCATCAGATTGTGTCTACCTAAATGAAGGACTTGATGCTACTTGACTAGTTAGCCGACTCATAAGAATCTCCTTGGCAAGGGCCACAATTGGCACAGAGATTGGAGATGAGATTGGACCTGCAGGAAAGGTGTGAAGTAGTCACAGTTGCCAAAGGTAGAAGGCAAGTAGATCATTATTCCATAAACACTTAAAATTGAATCCCCACTGCCAAAAAGTAGCAGTAATAAAATACAACATTGCCTGAGGGATTTTTACTAGTCTCCCTTCTCAAAATACTATCACTATCCTACCTGATCTCCATTATAGAACATACATTTTAGAGTTGATTCTTGCACTCTATCTGCCCCTCTGAGACATGCTTTTGGACTGTTGCTTGCTAATCTGTATCAACGGACTTGGAAATTGAATCATGCTTCATCTCTGCACCAATCCCTCAGAGACTGCCCTCTTACTTTTTGTCTCTGACTCTCAGGACCTCGATTTGGCTGCAGGCACAGATTCTAACTCAACTGGGAGGAAAGGTAAAAAGGTATCAAGGAAAGGGCATTGGATTTGGAGGCAGAAAAACTGGACTGGAGTCCAAGCTGTGCCATTAATGAGCAGTGTAGCTTTGGATGATAACAACTAACAGCAGCTGAGCTCTTAATAATTAAATAACATTTAATTTTGACAAAACCCCGAATCAAATTATATTATTACCTCCACTTTATAGTTAAAGAGACTGAGGCACAGAGAGGTTAAATATGTTCCCCAAAGTAACAAGGCTAGGAGGTTATCAGAATTACTCAATCTCAGGCAGTTCTGCTGCATTGTTTTACCATCGCTTAACTCCTTTTGCAGATAGAAACACTTCCAAAGCCAACCTTCATGAGGTGAGGGATTATAAGCCTAAAACACTGCAAAGGAGTAGAAGCGAAAATACGATAGAGATTCTGTGCGTTATGCAAATACAAAGCATTCCTCTTTATTACCGTGTTCTCTGTATGGTTTTCTCAGTATTTTTGCTGCCCAGAAATCATAGCTCTGATTCTTTTTCTACCTTTAAAGAAATATATTCTTTGCAATTAAACTTTACCTATTTTCAGGACACCTGGGTGGCTCAGTCAGTTAAGGGTCTGCCTTTGGCTCAGGTCATAATCCCAGGGTCCTGGGATCTAGTCCCACAATGGGCTCCTTGATCAACGAGGAGCCTGCTTCTCCCTCTATCTTGTGCGCTGCGCTCCGCGCGCACTCTCTGTCTCTCTCTGACAAATAAATAAAATCTTTAAAAAAATTTTTTAACCTATTTTCCTCCCAAGTCACTGGCTGTGTCTGATTCTCCCTACACTTTCTGAGGAAGATTCCTAATTATATGGTCATTTGAAAACAGCAATTTGTTATAATGGAACAACCCATACAACATCTCTGCTTTATCCTATTCTTCAATTTTTCCAGACTCCTAAAGCTTTCCTTTGATGTATTAAGCCTTATGTTGATAATTGTTCTTATCATATAAGCCTTCAACCTCCTTTGGCATTTCTCCAGCTGTACATCCCTGCTTTCCAACACTAGGTCTTCAGACTGCAATCTTCACTGCTTTATCTTCCTCATTCCATTGTTCCCACTGGTTGATTTTTTTCTGTTTTTGAAACTTTTCACTCCAGTGAATCATTCCCTTCCCAGTAGTTTTTAAAAATAGAACAGGATTGAAAATTACTAGTGTAGAGAGATTCCCTACAGGTGCTATTCCTGTTGAGATGAGTTCTATGCAATTTGATGGTTCTCAAAATTACAAATTAGCCAGTGGTGACTAATGGGCCCCAAAATGGAGTGACTATACTCCTGGGAAGAGAAATATTAGAGAAGACAAGCCCAAACAGTTTACAGGGGAAATGGGATGTTCAGGGGCATAAACTGGGGCTAACAGTCATAAATTACACCACTGTCAGCAGAAGCCAAAAAAATACCCAAAGACAGAACCACTTACTCTGCTGGTTAGGCTCAGACATAACCTAGGCAAATCAATAAGAACTGGCACTAGGTCAATCTTCTTAACCTTCTCCTAAAGAGTTCTCCAAATACTTTTATTACCCTAACCTATACTTTATGTTTTTAATATGATTATGTTATTCTTTTTTTGATATATTTAGGAACTTGTTGACAATTGCTACAGGTTTATCTGGACGTTTTTTTATTTTAAACACTAACTCCTTTTCTCCCATTATTAGCATATGAAAATATCTGAACAACTAAATTCCACCTGTATTATGACCATTCTTTTCCTGCTTTATACTTCCTTTCATTTAAATTTTTCCTTTTCTGACAGGGAACTTCAGAGCATTCACAGAATGACAGGATGATATCAGCTCCGTCATTTTAATTCTTCCTCTCCCCTCCCCACCAGCATAGGAATGTTGTTACGATTTGTTAGGGTCCTTTTAAAAATTAAATAAAGTTTTTAATAAAATATAACTAACCTAGCACTATAAATGTACAAAAATCCTCGGTATAAATATGACTGGATTATCACAATGTTATTACTTCTAGCTCACTACCCAGGGAAAAAAATTTCCCAGCACCCTGGAAGTCTCACCTCTTCCCAATTACCACCCTGCCCTTCTCTTCAAGGAAATCTGTCCTGACTTCTAATATCATAAATTAGTAGTGAATGCTATTGAACTCTATGTGGCTTCTTTTATATAGTCTTTTCAGAATTGCTCCTTTCATCCACATTATGTTTTTGAGCTTTATCCATGTTGATACCTATAGCAGTAGTTTATCACTTTTAATGTTATATGCTACTCCACTCCATGAATATACTGCCATTTATTTATCCATTCTGGACATCTGGGTTGTCCAAGGTTTGCTATCATGAATATTTGCTATGGAAAATCTTGTCTTTTGATGTACATGTGTTCACAATTCCATTAAATATATACCTAGCAGGGGAATTGCTAGGTCATAGGAATGTGTCTTAAATTTTAATAGATACTTCCAGTTTCCTCCAAAATTACACTAACAACAACAAAAGTTCCAGTTGCTCTACAACCTCACTAAGTATTGACAGTTTTATGGATGTTTATTTCTTTGTTGTTTGCCATTCAGCTAGGTGTTAGAGGTATCTCATTAAGGTCTGAATTTGCATTTCTCTGTTTATTAAAAGAGTTGAACATCTTTTCATATGTTCTTTGACCAATTGGATACCTTATCTGTGAAGTCCTTGCTCATTATCTTGCCCATTTTTCTACTCAATTGTCTGATTTTCTTCATGATTCATGAGAGTGCTTTATATATTCTTTGTCAACTATATGTATAGCAAATATCTATCCTTTTGTCAGTTATATGTATAACGACCTTTGTCAAACATATTTCAATTATCTTCTTCCACTCTGAGCTTGCTTTTTCACTTCTTACTGATATCTTTTAATGAACAGATGTTCTTAATTTAATGTAGCCCAATCTACCAATCTTTTTCCTTTATGACTAGATCTTTTGTTTCCTATTTAAGAAAATTTTGCCTAATCTAAAATGATAAATAAATGTCTTTGCTATCTTCTTGTAGCTTTATTATTTTACTTTTTGGATCAACCAGGCTGATTAGCCTGAAATTGATTTTTTATATAGTTTAAGAATCAAATTTGTTTTCTTTTCCATATGGGTATCCAACTGACCTGACATCACTTAATGAAGAATTGCCTTTTCCCCACTCCTCTGCAGGGACAACTTTGTCGTGAATCAAGTACGGTCTGTTTCTGGTCTCTCAGTTTTATTCCATTGAATTATTAGTCTATCCTAGCACCAATATCACCAAGTCTTGCGGTATTATCTTTTTTTTTTGAGATTTTATTTAATTAGTTAGTTAGTTGAAGAGAGAGAGTGTGCACGCAGGAGGAGGACCAGAGAGAGAGGGAGACTTCATGCTGAGCTCAGAGCCTAACCTGGTGCTCCATCTCACGACTTTGAGATCATGACATGAGTAGAAATCAACAGTTGGACCCTTAAGCAACTGAGACACCCAGGTGTCCCTTGTGGTATTATCTTATAGAGTAAGTGAAAAACATTTTTTTCCTTTTCTCTGAAATTTCTTAACTCTTCATAGCTCTTTTTGGAATCAAATTGTCAATGTTTACCCAATGTGGTAAAATTGATTACAATGACTTGTAAAGTTTTTTATGTTTTTTCAACAGGCACATAATTTCTTCAAAGCATGTCTCAAAAAAAGCTTTTTACTATATACAACCAAATATTCATCCAGCCCCTTTCTGTTAAGCATAGCTCACAGAGCACCCATTTGTAAATCTTTAGCTCAAAAACCCTTACTGGCTCTCTGCAGGTTCCCATGTTGCATTCTCTCTGCTTACCTCTAAAACCAGATCCCTAGAGAAATCAGGATTGGCATGTGATGATGCTGTTGTCCTTTAGTTTCTAATTCTTTCCCTTTTCCCTATTGTAAAATATATTTGGTTGAAATTCCTGACTTCATTTTGTTGATTATTTCACCTTTCTCCCATATGTCAGTGAAAACAGCAGCCAAGAAATTGTTTAGACAAACCTCAAAAGTCTTTCTGAACTCAGAAATGAGAACATCAGAACCAGAATCATTTCCCCTCTTCAACAGCATGATTGTGCTACTACTCACTTCTTTAACTAAGATGCCTGCTGTTAGATCACTTTTATCTTTAGCCTTTGACTAAAACTTTAGCATAAGCCCTTATTCTTTCTCCAAGAGAAGGGGAGAGAAAGATTGGCTTTGGAGGAAGAATAACTTAGGTTCAAATCCAGGTTTGACATTTAGTAGTTGTGCTTAGAGCAAATAGTTTGATGAAAAAATGGCATGAAATAATATATTTTAAGTTTTTATTTTTTCATTATAATAATATTTTTTTATTATGTTAGTCACCATACAGTACATCCCTGGTTTTTGATATAAAGTTCGATGATTCATTAGTTGCATATAACACCCAGTGCACCATGCAATACGTGCCCTCCTTACTACCCATCACCGGTCTATCCCATTCCCCCACCCCCCTCCCCTCTGAAGCCCTCAGTTTGTTTCCCAGAGTCCATAGTCTCTCATGTTTCATTCCCCCTTCTGAGTACCCCCCCCTTTCTTTATCCCTTTCTTCCCCTACCGATCTTCCTAGTTCTTATGTTCCATAGATGAGAGAAATCATATGACAGTTGTCTTTCTCTTATTGACTTATTTCACTTAGCATTATATTATTTTAAGTTTTGAAAACAATGCCTGGTGCTTAGGAGTTTCTTGTCAACTGCTGCCTTTTCATTCTTCCATTTCATCACAATTCTTTCCTAAAACATGTTTTATAGAAATTATTTTCTTTGTCTTTGGATGATATAATTAAAGTTCTGTCTTCATTCTTAATCCTAACATGCTGCCCACTTCTTTTCTACTGACAGCTATAAAATCTCAATACATAAAGCTTTTATTATTGCTTAATAATCTTGTTCTTCTCTAATATTCTTAGCTCTAATTATGCCTTTTATCATTTGTTTATAAATTTTCTATATCTTTATTTTAAACTTTGTTATTTCCATTAATAACCTCTGTTACTTTTCTTGCAGTTGGATATAATTGTTTTTTTGTTTTTTGGTTTTTTTAAAGATTTTATTTATTCATTCGACAGAGAGAGAGAGACAGGCAGCGAGAGAGAGAACACAAGCAGAGGGAGTGGGAAAGGAAGAAGCAGGCTCCCAGCGGAGGAGCCTGACGTGGGGCTCGATCCCAGAACGCCGGGATCACGCCCTGAGCCAAAGGCAGACGCTTAACGACTGAGCCACCCAGGCGCCCCGGGTATCATTGTTAATTCTTACGTTTGAGGCATTTTATACATCTGGTATCTGAGATCAGTCAACTCCCTCTGGCTCTGCAACCTTGTTTATCAGTTACCTCCATTACTGTCCCTTCTGGACTTCCCACTAGCCACCTCTGCATTGTCTTGTCACCTCTACAATGCTGTGGCATCTTCACCTCACCCACCTCACCTCACCCACTGAAGCTACAGATTGACAGGAGTTATTCTAATTGAAGATGATTTAGGGAGAATGTGTCTCTTCCTCTTCAGTGTAACATCTCATCAATGCAACCCACTTAATGCTGCACTGAACATTCATATCATAAACAGATTTTAGTGAAAACAGCTCTTTTCATTTTTTTCTGCATCCAGAAATGTATCTCTGTAAAGGGTTACCAAAACACATAAAAGAACTACCCCCGTCCCCACTCCAATGACTGAGATATGGTTGGGTTAGCTTATCTGGCTGACTGCTTCCCTCAGGATGGGTTCTTTTCAAAAAGAATTCTAAATTCCCCTTATAAAGAAACACCTGGCAGGCAAATCCCACCAGGTTCTTCCCAAAGAAGCTCAGACATGTCTAAATTAGCTACCATCAAGAATGAACTCCAGCTAGGACCCCTACTGTACTGTCAAGTATACAAAAAAACTGCCCTTCTACACTGTATTTATACACATTAAGTCTAGGAATGTGGCTTCTTGTTTCTTATTCCTAAAATACAGTTGGATTCCCCTCCCAATACTACCTTTATTATAATATATGGGGAAGGTGACTCGACCTTTAATAATTTTTTCCTTTCACATATCATTTGGAGTCATACACATGTACTTATCTGATCTTCTCTCTTCACCAGAATATAAATCTTCCAAACATGATTGCGTTTTTAAGACATCCATATTGTGGTCTGAATAAAGAAAATTCCTACCCTGTAAGAATTTCCTCCCTTACTGACCAGCAAAAATAGCCACAAATCCAGGTCTTTCATGCACAATATATTTTCCCTTTGGTACTCAGTCTTATTCCTTGCACCAAGTCACACCCCCATGTCTCTCGCCTCAAATCCCCAAGGTCTCTTAAGGTGTTCTGTGTTCTTAAAGAACAGAATCACAGCCTGCTCAGATCATGGAGTACCACAGAGATGAGGAAGTTCAAAAGCTTCAGAATACACATAAGAAAATTGAGACAAAAAGTTTAAGAAACTTGGCCCAAATCATACAGATAGAAACACCTTCACCAGTACCATTTTATCTTATTTATCTTTTGATGTGTAGGAACAATATCACATCCTTTAAAAAAAAATTTGTTGCTGTCACAGCAGAGTTAATTTTTTCTTTTTTTGGCAAAATTTTGCATCCTTGAGTACATTCATTCCTCTTATTATCATTTGGTTTTTGTTCAGGACATGGTTAAATCAAGCACTTTATAAGGCAAATCTCACACCCCCAATATAACGTAAGCCATTACAAAGCCAAATACCAAGGAGCCTTAAGGAACCGTGGGGTACACAAATATTTCTTCCACCTGGCCCCATTCTATCTGGCTAGGATTCTAAGGCAGTGATAAAGGAAGTGGGTCTTTCTTGTTCTTCTGTTAGGTTGGGACTAGGGATCCAAGCTGATGGATGAAGACCCAAAATGCTTCTCATCTCTCCCTATAACTTAAGAGGGAGCACTGAAATCTACAATCCCTATTAATTATCTTACTTTATGAACTGAGTAATAGTTCCACTAAAAACTATTTAGAATTAACCATTTTACTATTTTCCTCCTTTATTCACATGGCCATAGATTTTTTATAATAAGACCTGGCTGTCTTAATAACACCTTACACCTATTAAGACAATTTCTTAAATATATTTATTACAATGAGAGTAACATTCATTCTTCTCCTTTAATTTATAGTTAGGAACTTGATCAAAGCATTGTCATGGTGTTGCTTTGATGGTTAGTGATTGAACTGAGACTAGGAAAATTATCCCAGATTTTCATCCTAACATTTCATTTATTAAAATTATTTTAATTTATCCATTTATCTCAAGCTTATTTATTGCCAATAAACCTATGTTGTCAAGGATTACATGAAAATTCATGCTTATGAAAGAGATTTGTCTACTATTTTCAAACTAAGGCCTTTATTGAGTTTTTGAATCAAGAATCACTGCATGGCATTTTTGATTTGATATAGTTATTAAGTCATTGTTATATATTCTGCCAAGTATTACCTACCTCACTCTTTGTTACAAAGATATATTAAAAAAAATAATAATAATAAAGATTGGATCATTCTTCTCTACATTGAAGAAAAAACACCAAGGGTGAAGGAAAGAGCAGTACCATGCATTCCAATATTAAATGAGCAGTTTGTTCAAAGCCAAACCTCAGAGTTAAATTTTTTGGTTTATTCTAACAGTATGAAGGAAGTAAGTAAATATTTTTATGTATTTAGTGCCACCAAGATCTTATTTTACATCATACAGTTACAATTACTGCCATTGAATCATGAGTCTCCAGAACAACGTATGGGTTCATTTTAAAGGGCCGTTTTTATCATGCAAAAATTAAACACCTCAATTTCATGCAAGTGAACACAGTTCTCCAAATAGCTCTTCTCTGAGTTCAGTTTCTTTGGGAAATTGGTTACGTGAGATAATACACACAAAGCTAGGCTCACCTAGTAATGCAGGAGCAATTTCTAGTTCATAAAATGCAGATATAAAAAATTACTTATATCTCCTCAAAATCTAGAAATTATCCAATATAAGTGAAGAGGAACAAAGGCCTAACTCATATTAAGTAGCTCTTGGATCAGAAAGATGACATTTTCTACTGGAATGAACTCAAAGTCCAATGTTTAAAAACGATCTCCACTGTAGTTGTTTTGTCATTATGAGCAATTTGCTTAACTTCAGTAATTGGTAGAGAAGTACAGAATTAATCCAAATAAACTAAATAGCTGGCAGTAACCTCAACTGGTAGACGGAATTAATGAAAATACCTATAAGATAATTTGAGAAATAGTGACAATAATAGTAGCCCAGAGTCCAGGAGATGGAAGCACAGGAATACATACGCAAAAAATCTCTAGTAACAAGTTGAAAGTAATAAAAGATGAGTGGTTCTCTAAACTCCTTTGACTTTTGCTATTTTCCATGTGGTTCATAACTAACAGATACCATATTCTCTAGGCCCAGAAGGCTCCACTAGTGAATTCTATCAAATATCTAAGAAAGAAATAATATCAATTATGCACAGATTCTTCAAGGAAAAAAAAAGCAAGGCTTTCTAACTCATTTTAAAAGTCGATATCACCCTGACCAAAACGAGACAAAATATTATAATAAAACTATTGGCCATTATCCATCATGGTCATAGATGCAAAAATCACAACAAAATACTAGCAAATTAAATCCAGCAACATATAAAACTAATCATATCATAACCAAGTGAAGTTTTTGCTGGTAATGCAAGGGTGGTTCAACATTAGAAATCCAATCAATGTTATTCATCCTATAAACAGACTAAATAAGAAAAGATGGTCTCAATAAAGGCAGAAAAAGTGTTTCTATAAAATACATCACCCACTCATGATAAAAACTCTAAGAAAACTAGGAATAAAGAGAAATTCCTCAACTTGATAAAGGTATCTACATAAAACCTAGAGTTAACATCATCCTTAATAGGAAAAACTGAATGTTTATCCTTAAGATCAAAACAAATAGCACTTGAACAAGTAAACAGCCCTATGTAAATTTTTTAAAATTATCTTCAACCCACCCCTTGCACCATTGTACAAAACAAACAAAAATCCTAGAAGAAAGTATTGAAGAAAATCTAAGCAAACTAGGAGTAAGCAAAACTTCTCAGAACATAAGAGGCATAAATTATAAAAGAAAAAAAACTCAATAAATTGGACTTTATCAAAATTAAAATTGTTTATTCTTCAAAAGATTGTCAAGGAAATGAAAAGACAATCCACAAGCTATGAAGAAATATTTGCAAAATATATATCTGAGAAGACCAGTATCCAGAATTTTTTTCAAATCTCTCACAGTTCAATAATAAGACTACAATTCCAAATCAATACAGAATAGACAAAAGATTTTAACAGACACATCACCAAAGAACATATACAGATGGCAAAGAAACACATGAAAAGATGTTCTGTATCATTAATCATTAGAGAATGGAAAATTAAAACTACAATTTGATACCACTACATAATCCTAGGAGGTAGGTATTACCATTATCCCCGTCTTACATGGACACTGCAGCTTAGAGAATTTAGGTAACTTTGCCTACAGTGACTAAGCAATTTAAGTGGACAAGCCTGGAGCTGAACTCAACCATGTTCCGAACATGTGACCTTAAGCTGCACACTGCCGTGTTATAGGATGTTTACACGTAATCAAGTCCAAAGAATTAACTTGAATTCCGAGTACCAAAGGAGAATCTAAGTTGTTTAAGCAGCTCTCCTGAGGAAGGTCTCCAAGCTTTAGTATGTGGATTTCAAGTCTGTGCTCTGAAAACTGAGGTGGCCTGAGGGTGTCCACTGTATAGGGGAGTGTGGCTGCATCATCAGATGTCTGCTGCCTGATCAAGTATATGCATTTAAAATAAAAATAAAGAATGGCTACCTTTTTTAAATGACAGTATCAGATGCTGGCAAGGATAAAGAGAAACTGGAACTCTTATACTTTGCTATTATAAATGTAAAATGACACAGCTTTTTAAAAGTTTGCCAGTTTCCCATAAAATTAATCACATACTTACTATATGACTAGAAATCCTGCTGCTAGATATTTAGCCAAGAGCAGTACAAACATATGTCCACCAAAAATCTGTATGCAAATGTTTATAGCCACTTTCTTCATAATTTCCCAAAACTGGAAACAACTCAAATGACCATTATCTGGTAAATAAACTGTGGTATTTCTACATAATGAAATAACATACTACTCATCAATCAAAACAATGAACTACTGATACATGCAACATAGATAAGTATCAAATGTAATATGTGCAGTGAAAGAAGACAAACTCAAAAGGCTACATACTGTATCATTCCATTTATATGATATAATACCATATATTATATGATATGAAAGCAAAAAACCATAGTAACAAAACACATCAGTGGTTGCCAAGGTGCATTGTGGAGTGAGAGGGCTGACTACAAATGGGCAAGAAACAACTTTTAAGAGTGATGGAAATGTTCTGTATGTTGATTGTCGTAGTGGTGACGTGACTAGAGTATTAAAATAAATAATAGGATCTTACCCTATTGCTTAAAATAGGAATGTAAAGTTCATTTTGATGAAAGAAAAGAAAGGAAAAAAAGAACGAGAGAGAAAGGAAGAAAGAGAGTGAGAAAGCAAGCTTTACTTTTCATTGAATTCCAGCTAATAATTATAGAAGAAATAATAGAACTAAAAAATCATGCATTGGCAACCATCTTATAATTGATTCAGACAAAAATCAGCAAAAGATACCAAATCTAATGAAACTTTAATAGATAGAATACTTACACAGACTCAAAATATCCCACAAAATGCTTGCTATATACTAATTATTAATAAGTAAAAAATATTGACAAATAAACTGTAGAGTACAGACCAGGTAGACACTAAATTAACATTGCTAGTAATGGCACAAATTGATATTATGTGTTTCCCAATATAAAGCACAGTGAAGAAAACAGCATAACTTCGGTAACTTTCCTGCCCAAAAATGTATATTCTGAATCTAATATGGGGAGACATTAGACAAATTCAAACTGAGAGATATACTACAAAATAATTGCCTTGTACATTTCTAAAATGTCTAGGTCAAAAATCAAAGAAAGGCTGAAGAGCTACTCCAGCCTAAAGGAAAATAAAGAGACATGAAAATGAAATGAAACTCTTAATCTTGAACTGATTCCTCTACCAGAAGTTTTGTTTTTATTACGTTTGTATTTTGGGGTTATAAAGTATTCTTGTATTGATATAAATTTTCTGATTTTGATATATAATATACACTGTGTTATGGAAGAGCAGGATGGAGACAGCTATTCCTGAGATACCTAGGAATAACAGCATCACATCTGCAACATACTCTCAAGTAAAAAAAAATAATACAGATGATAGATACATACATACAAACATTCATAAATGGATACACAGAACCCACAGACAGATACATAGATAGAAGAGGCAATGTGCTAAAATGTTAACAACTGGGGAATTAGGATGAAGGCTAAACAAGATTTCTTTGTACTACCCTTGCAACTTTTCCCAGTGTTCAAAAGTTTCAAAATAAAAAGTTTAAAACCAAAAACAGCATATCTCCTCTCTACTCTTTTTTTTTTAAGATTTTGTTTATTTATTTGACAGAGATAGAGACAGCCAGCGAGAGAGGGAACACAAGCAGGAGGAGTGGGAGAGGAAGAAGCAGGCTCATAGCAGAAGAGCCTGATGTGGGGCTCGATCCCATAACGCCGGGATCACGCCCTGAGCCGAAGGCAGATGCTTAACCGCTGTGCCACACAGGCGCCCCTCTCTACTCTTTTTTAATCTTAACTTCCACAAAGATAAAAATGACCAGTTAGAAAAACTCATTACTGTATTTTTCTTTACATTTTCCTATAGTTTTTCAAATTTAAAAAAAGGCACAAAAGCTGCAATATTAGGAAAAACACTTTTATGAAGGCCATGAAGATTGTACAATCGTGTTTTTTCATTTATATGATGGTTACAGACTCCTTCAACTTGGTCACAGTTCAGACTTCTAAATACATCCAGCTTTGTGACTTTCTCATAAAATCTATTTATTAAGGTTTCTCTTAAATAAAATGCACCACTGAAGAAAGTCTTTTGACCTGACACAACACAGCATTGGAATAAAAAATACTTTTCTGGTGGAATATTTGAAAACCCACAGTCATTTAGTGATACAAATGTGCATGCTTGAACTAAAAGTATGAGCCTAGTTTGATGAGGTTTGTGGGTATATAATTACCAGTATTAAATTATGTTTTCAACACTGCTTATTGCCATATTTATTATTGCTATTAAAAATGCTGATGCAACATGTGACATGTTCTTCTTACGATAATATGTGGCTCTTATCTAAAATAAAGCACTCTATTTCCTCTCTGCATGACCCTTTGAATGAGGTCTAATAAACTTCATAGACTTTTTAGTGGTGGAAGAATTTTGGAAGGAAAACTCCAGTACTGATTACCTCTAAAGCTAACATAAGAACACAAGGATGAAATGTTGTTATTTAAAATCCACAGAAGCTGATTAAAGACCAAAAAAAAAAAAAAATAGCTTTAGCTATAAAATCCAGAGTATGTTTTTTTGTTTGTTTGTTTGTTTGTTTGTTTTTAAAGATTTTATTTATTTATTTGACAGAGATAGAGACAGCCAGCGAGAGAGGGAGCACAAGCAGGGGGAGTGGGAGAGGAAGAAGCAGGCTCACAGCGAAGGAGCCCGATGTGGGGCTCGATCCCATAACGCCGGGATCATGCCCTGAGCCAAAGGCAGACGCTTAACCGCTGTGCCACCCAGGCACCCCCCAGAGTATGCTTTATTCTAAATAACTGGACATACCCATAACCCAACACGATAACACCAACCAAAAGAGAAGAAATTGGGAAAGTTGAGTTGTTTTGAATTTTGTTTCATTTTCCTGTTGTTGTTTAGTTTAAGAATGAAGTACCTATTTAAGAGTGAAATATCTCATACAATAGGCAACAAATACAATAAATAAATAATAACGATTTCTTATGTTCATCATGTCAGAAAGAAATGATCTGTGCTGCTGAAGGTCTTCCTTTAAATTCAGTCACAGTCTCCTGGACAAATGCTGGGTAGATCTTAGGGCTGGGAAGAGTTGTGGATCATATTGAGCATTTCCTAATGCCAGTCAGGGCTGCATCAGGCCCTCTCCCACTGCAATCATCACATTCCCACTGCAATCATCACATTCCCATTGCTAAAAAGCCCTTGATAAAGGAAAAGACTGGGGCAGTTTGGGGGGGAGGGGGTTACATTTTAAAATATTCTAATTTTGTTTTAGCTTCCTAAGTAAACCTGTGAAAGAGCAAGTCTATGCCAATCATCTCTTCTCTGCTCTTCATTCCACTAGGGTAAAAAATGTTTAAAGACAAAAGAGGCAACAAGTACTTGAGAAGGCATCAACAACCAACAGGTAGAACAACACCTAGTAGTTTTGAGGAATGAGGAATTAAACATTTTCACAATAAGATCAAAAGATTTGAGTCAATAGAATGTTCCTTAATGGCCAGAAAACATAATCTTTTTTATTTCCAGTCTAGCCTAAAGCAGGCCTCTATAAGTCCCCAGGCTATACTTCTCCATAAAGGAGGCTTTGCCATCCCACTGCAAACTGGGTTTTCATTCTGGAAAATATGTCTACATTCTAACTGCAAATCAAAAGAAAAGTACAGTCATAACCAAGAGGAACAAAATGTGGCTACACAAAATTTTTTTAAAATTTTAAACTAATGCCTCATCTCCCAGGATAGCTGTCAGACCATCACTCAATCAATGTTACTGGGCAGTAATTGGCCTCTATGCACAAGGTTTTAAATTAAATCTTGCCTTAAAGGCTGAGATTCAGGAGTACTGCCTAATCTATAAACTGATCCTTTCAAAAATTGTGTGCTCTATTTAAAAACACAATCCAAACCACTGTTTCTAGTTTAACTGTATACAAAGATACTGTGTTAAGGAATAAGATGAAAATTATAGCTTTTAGCAAAATAAGTAAAACAATTAATTTTTGTAATCTGATTTTACTTGGTTTTCTGATAGCATAAGAACACTCTAATAAAAGTTCAAATGCACCAAAATTACCAAAGTTTCTGTATCAGGAGTTTTATTTCTCCATGCTATGATGAGTGATGTGGCCCTTGAAACTTAGATGACACTGTTGTGCTGACCTCAGCCAATTTGGCCTGTACACTCTTAGTTTGAGTAGAAAATAACATTTAGGAACGGGGAAAAGAGGTGACTATCTAACACAACTTCATTGGTTCTAACTGAAACAAATTTCAAACCAGATTCTGCCCACGTATAGATATTCATTACATAAGCAGACACAAGAGTTCCTCCAACATGTTGTGCAAACTTGGAGTCCCAGCTCTGTCCTTTCGGGTAACTTGCATGAAATGTTGATTCAGACAGGACTGGCTAAATGATTAACAAAGTCCACAGGAAAATAAAAATGAAGGATCCCTTCTTCAAAAATTATATTTCACAATGGAAACAAAAACATTAAACCAAATGTGAATCCTTTCAAGCACGGAGCCTTACATGAATACACAAGTCACATGGCCATGCAGCCAGTCATGCACTCATCACGGACACAAGAGTTCAGAGAAAAGATTCTCTTACTTTACAATCAAATCAGGAAATCAGAGATTTTCCTACATCAGTGGCTACACAAATATTCATTTGAAATCACACCTGAGGTGCCCTCCCTAACTGTAAAATCCTCAAATCTCATGGATTTATTATACCCTATTAAGATTAGGTATGGGGAGTGTCTTTAAAACATTTAAGCCAACCCACATATACTCAATACATTTTTTAAGACATTAAACATTTTTTTGATAGAGCAAACTAGCCATGTCTTCTGTGTCTTTTTTTTAGTTAACATACAGTGTTATATTAGTTTCAGATGTACAATATAGTGATTCATCAATTCCATACATAACCTGGTCCTCATCATGACAAGTGAGCTCACCTATTTAACCAACCCCCCCACATCCCCCCACATTCTCCTCCCCTCTGGTGACCATCAATTGTTCTCTATAATTAAGAGTCTGTTTCTCGATTTGTCTCTCTCCCTCTTTTTCCCTTTGCTCATTTGTTTTGGTTCCTAAATTCCACATATGAGTGAAATTATATGGTCTTTCTCGGGCTGACTTATCTCACTTAGCATTATACTCTATCTCAATCCATGTTATTGCAAATAGTAAGATTTCATTCTTTTTTGCAGCTGAATAACATTCATGGTGTGTATATGTATGTAAGTTTGTATGTGAATATATATATATATATATTCATATATATTCATATATATTCATATATATTCTTTATCCAGTCATCAATCAATGGACACTTTGGCTGCTTGCATATCCTGGTTATTGTAAATAATGCTGCTATAAACATAGGGGTACATGTATCCCTTTGAATTACTGTTTTGTATTCTTTGGATAAATACCCAGTAGTGTAATTGCTGGATCATAGTGTAGTTGTATTTTTAACTTCTTGAGGAACCTCCTTACTGTTTTCTACAGTGGCTGCACCAGTTGCATTCCCACCAAAAGTGCACAAGGGTTCCTTTTTCTCTACATCCTCATGGACACCTGTTGCTTCTTGTGTTGATTTTAGCCATTCTGACAGGTGTGATGTGACAGCTCATGGTAGTTTTGATTTGTACTTCACTGATGTTAACTGATGACGAGCATCTTTTCATGTGTTTTCATGACCATCTGGTTGTATTCTTTGAAGAAATCTCTGTTCGTGTATTTTACTTATTTTTTAATTGGATTATTTGTTTTGTGGGTGTTGAGTTGTATAAGTTCTTTATATATTTTGGTACTAACCCTTTATTGGATACATTATTTGCAAACATTTTCTCCCATTCCATAGGTTGCCTTTTAGTTTCATTGATTGTTTCCTTCACTGTGCAGATTTTTATTTTGATGTAGTCCCAATAGTTTATTTTTTTCCCTTGTTTCAGGAGACATATCTTAAAAAGAAAAAAAAAACATTGCTTCAACTGATGTTGAAGCAGTTACTGCCTATGTTCTCTTCTAGAATTTTTATGGTTTCAGGTCTCACATGTAGGTCTTTAATCCATTTTGAATTTATTTTGCTTTATGATGTAAGAAAGTGGTCTGGTTTCATTCTTTTGCATGTTTCTGTCCAGGTTTCCCAACATCATTTGTTGAAGAGACTACCTTTTCCCACAGGAAATTCTTTTCTGCTTTGTCAAAAATTAATCGACCATATATTTGAGGGTTTATTTCTGGATTTTATTTTCTGTTCCATTGATCTCTATGTCTATTTTTGTGCCAGTACCATACTGTTTTGATTACTACTGCTTTCTATTATAACTTGAAGTCTGGAATTGTGTTGCCTCCAACTTTGCTTTTCGTTTTCAAGGTTGCTTTGGCTATTTGGGGTCTTTGGTGGTTCCACACAAATTTTACGATTGTTTGTTCTAGTTCTGTGAAAAATGCTGTTAGTATTTTCATAGGGATGGCATTAAATGTACAGATTGCTTTGGGTGATATCAACGTTTTAACAGTATTTGCTCTTCCAATCCATGAGCATGGAATGTCTTTCCATTTCTTTGTGTCCTCTTCAATTGCTTTCATCAGTGTTTTATACTTTTCAGGATAGAGGTCTTTCACCTCTTTGGTTAGGTTTATTCTTAGGTACCTTATTGTTTTGGCACAATTATAAATGGGATTTTCTTAATATCTCTTTCTGCTTCTTCAGTATTGGTATAGAAAAATGCAAGATTTCTGTATGTTGATTTTGTATCCTGAGACTTTATTGAATTTGTTTATCAGTTCTAGCAGTTTTTTTGGTGAAGTTTTTCAGATTTTCTATATATAGAGTATCATGTCATCAACAAATAGTGGAAGTTTTACTTCTACCTTACCAATTTGGATGCCTTTTATTTCTTTTTCTTGTCTGATTGCTGAGGCTATGACTTCCAGTACTATGTTAAATAAAAGTGGTAAGAGTGGACATCTTTATCTTCTTACTGACCTTACAGGGAAAAGCTCTCACTTTTTCTACATTGAAGATGAAATTAACTGTGAGTTTTTCATATATGGCCCATATTATGTTGAGGTATGTTCACTCTAATACTACTTTGTTGAGGGTTTTTACCATGAATGGATGCTGTATTTTGTCAAATGTTTTTTCTGCATCTATTGAAATGATCATATGGTTCATATCCTTTCTATTATTGGTGTGATGTATCAAGATGATTGATTTCTGAATACTGAACCACCCTTGCAACCCACAAATAAATCCCACTTGATTGTGGCAAATAATTTTTTTTAATGTATTGTCAGATTAGGTTTGCTAGTATTTTGTTAGGATTTTTGTATCTAAGTTCATCAGAGATATTGCTCTGTAATTCTCTTTTTTTTTGTAGTATCTTTTTCTGGTTTTGTTATCAGGGTAATGTTAGCATCATAGAATGAATTTGATAGTTTTCCTTCTTTTTCTATTTTTTGAAATAATTTGAGAAGAATAGGTATTAACTCTTCTTTAAATATTTGTTCGAATTTGCCTATGAAGCTATCTGGTCCTGGACTTTGGTTTGTTGGGAGTTTTTTGAATACTGATGCAATTTTTTTGCTGGTTATGAATCTGTTCAAATTTTCTATTTCTTTCCATTTCAATTTTGGTAGTTTACATGTTTCTGGGAATTTATCTATTCCTTCCATGTTGTCCAATTTGTTAGTATATAGTTTTTCATAATATTCTCTTATAACTGTTTTTATTTCTGTGGTGTTGGTTGTTATTTCTCCTCTCTCATTTGTGACTTTATTTATTTGGTTCCTTTCTTTTTTTTTCTTGGTAAGTCTGGCTAGAAGTTTATCAATTTTATTGATTTTTTTTTCAAAGAGCTGACTTCTGGTTTCATTGATCTGATCTACTGTTTTGTTTTGTTTTTTTAGTTTCTATATAATTTCTTTCTGCTTTAATCTTTATTATTTCCTTCCTTCTGTCGGTTTTAGGTTTTGTTTGCTGTTCTTTTTCTAGCTCCTTTAGGTGTAAGGTTAGGTTTTTTATTCGAGATTTTTCTTGCTTCTTGAGGTAGGCCTATATTGCTATACACCTCCTTCTTATAACAATTTTTGGTACATCCCAAAGGTTTTGGACCATTGTGTTTTCATTTTCATTTGTTTCCATATACTTTTTTATTTCTTCTTTTATTTCCTGGCTGATCCATTCATTGTTTAGTAGCATGTTATTTAACCTCCATGTCTTTGTGGTCTTTCATATTTTTTTCTTGTGGTTGACTTCTGGTTTCTTGTGCTGTGGTCAAAAAAGATGCATGATAGGACTTCGATCTTCTCGAATTTGTTGAGGCTTGTATTGTGGGCTAATATGTGATCCCTTCTAGAGAATACTCTGTGTGAACTTGAAAAATATGTGTATTCTGCTGTTTTAGGATGGGATGTTCTGAATATATCTGTTAAGTCCATTTCATCCAGTGTGTCACTCAAAGCCATTGTTTTCTTGTTTATTTTCGGTTTAAACAATCTGTCCATTGATGTAAGTGGAGTGCTAAAGTCCCTTACTATTATCATATTATTATCAATTAGTTCCTTTTTGTTATTAACTGTTGTGTATATTTGGGTGCTCCTATGTTGGGTGCATAAATATTTATTAGACATTCTTGTTGGACTGTCTCCTTTATTATTATATAGTGTCCTTCTTTGTCTCTTGTTACAGTATTTGTTTTAAAGTCCATTTTGTCCAATATAAGTATTGCTACTATGGCTTTCTTTTGACATCCATTTGCAAGATAAATGTTTCTCCATCTTTCATTTTCAATCTGTAGGTCTCTTTAGGTCTAAAATGAGTCTGTTGTGGACAGCATAGAGGTGGGTCTTGTTTTTTTAATCTATTCTTTCACCTTATGTCTTGACTGGAGCATTCAGTCCATTAACATTAAAAGTAATTATTGAGGGTGGGGGATGGATGAAATAGGTGATGGGAATTAAAGAGTACACTCATCATGATGAGCATAGGTAATGTATACAATTGTTGAATCACCATAATGTGCACCTGAAACTAATAGTATGTTAACTATACTAGAATTAAAATTAAAAGCTTAATAAAAAAGTAATTATTGATAGATATCTATTTATTGCCATTTAATTATTTGTTTTGTGCTTGTTTCTGAAGATTTTCTCTAATCTTATCTTTCTTTCATGGTTTGTTGATTTTCTTTAGTGATACATTTGGATTTCTTTCTCTTTATTCTTTGCGTATTTATTAGTGGTTTTTGATTTGTGGTTACCACTGGATTTGTATATAACCTCTTCTGCATATAGCCATCTATATTAAGTTGATGATCGCTTAAGTTTGAACCCATTCTTTACTTTCTCCTCCCCATATTAAGTATATGTTGTTATATTTTACATCCTTTTGTAAGTTCCTGGACTGATTTTTTACAGAAATGTTCATTTTCACTGCTCTTGTGTTTCTACCTTTCTCTCACTTCCAGTCTCTCCTTTCCACTCAGAAGAGTCCCCTCTAATATTTCTTGCAGGGCTGGTTTAGTGGTCATGAACTCTTTTACTTTTTTTTTAATATTTTTATTTATTTATTTGAGGCAGGTGGGGGGGTCAGAGGGAGAAGGAGAGAGAATCTCAAGTAGACTCCATGCCAAGTCCAGAGACCAAAGTGGGGCTTGATCTCACAACTGAGATCATGACCTGAGCCAAAAGCAAGAGTCAGCCATTTAACCAACTGAGCCACCCAGGGGCCCTGGTCATGAAATCCTTTAATTTTTATTTGTCTAGGAAACTCTTTACCTCTCCTTCTATTCTGAACGATAGCCTTGCTGGATAGAGTATTCTTGACTGCAGGTTCTTCCCATTCAGCACTTTGAATATATCATGCCACTCTCTTCTGGCTTGCAAAGTTTCTGTTGAAAAAAAATCTCCTGCTAGTCTTATGGGTTTTACCTCATAAGTTACTGTCTTCTTTCATCTTGCTGCTTCTAAAAATTTTTTCTTTATTGCTATATTTTGCCCATTTAATTCCAATATGTCTTGGTGTGGGTCTGCTTTTGTTGATTTTGACAGTTCTCTGGGCAACCTGGATCTGAATATATTTCCTTTCCCAGATTAGGGAAGTTTTCAGCTATTATTTCTTGAAATAAATTTTTCTGCCCCCTTAAAGGGTCTGTAATATGAAGGTTATGACGTTTGATGGAATCACTGAGTTCCTTAAGTCTGTTCTCATTTTGCATAATTCTTTTTTTCTCTCCTTTGTTCAGCTTGATTACGTTCCATTACTCTGTCTTCTAAGTCACTAATTTGTTCCTCTGCTTCGTTCATCCTGCTGTTCATTCCATCAAGAGTGTTTCTCATTTCATTTAATATACCCTTTATCTCTGCTGTTATTCCTTATCTCTGTGTTAAGGGTCTCATTCATGTTGTCCACTCTTTTCTCAAGTCCAGTGAATGTCCTTATGACATTACTTTAATTCTCTATCAGGCATGTTACTTATATCTGTTTTGATTAGATCCCTCACTGTGGCTTTGTCCTGTTCTTTCATTTGGGATAAATTTTTCTTTCTTCTCATTTTGTCTAAGTCTCTATGCCTATTTCTTTGTTTTAGGAAATTCAGCTATGTCTCCTATTTTTGAGGGCCTTATGGTCTTATGAAGAAGAGGTCCTGTAGTGCCCTGCCATGTGGTATCCCCTATTCTGCAGATCCTGGCACTTCCGGAAGTGTCTTCAATGTGTACTGCATGTGCTGAGCTATTGTGTCCTGGCCACTTTATCCTTCAGGCCAGTTGTCTGCAGAGACTCTCTGCCTGTTCTGGGCAGTGTTTGGTCCCTGGCCTGAATGTAGTGTATTTTAACTAGGTGCGCTCTGGTCTATTTGTGTGAAATGAGACCTGTCACCACTTCCACAAGAAACTTAATTCTATTGCTACAGGCCTATTATAAACTTACAAAGTTATGTTCTTTATGTAATATTAAATCATTCTTCCTGAAAAGTCCATAAAATACTTCACAATTCTTTGGCATATGGATAAATCTTTCATAACTTTGAGAGAAACGAACAAGAATATGTCACAGCACAAAGGAATTAGATTACAATAAAACTCAGTATCTCCCAGGTACCATTTTAAAAGAAACCATGATGCAAAGAAACTAAAAACTGTGGGAACTCTCTCTATGCTTTAATCACCGTTTTAAAATGTGTATTTGGTTAGAAATTCAAAATAGAACCATTTAAAATTAGTAGTATTAAATACGCAGTGAGAACACGGAAATATCATAAACGTCTTTTAGAGAAATAAACAATTTACAAATGAGCAGAAGAAGCATGTAAAGTGATTATATAGATGATGTTTTCATTCTGAGCAAGTGGCTTAACTGAGGTAAAAAATGGTTGTCTGCAGATGAAAGAAAAACAGAAAAGGGAACTCTTTGTCTCTTGCTGTACATCGTGATCCAGAGTACACATGACTCTACAGAGAGGAATTACTTGATGTTGTTGCTTAACCAAATAATCCTTGCAGAGATGTCCAGAGGCTACACCACAGCTTCCCGTTTTCCTGTTATGAGATTTTCTGATCTGTAAATTCTCCCCAAACTAATTTTGCCTGAATTGACATTGCGTGAGCACTCATGTTTTGTTTTGTTTTTTTCATTTTAAACTGTACATCTGTCTTTGGATTTTTTGAGGCTTCTTCTTAACCTGCTGGTCTCACATTAAATGCCCCACTATAGGACAGGAACAGAATGTTTCCACTGAGCAGTTTTTCCACTTACTTAATCAGAAGTCCTATGAGGCATAAATCTTAGCAGAATTCAGTGGATTTCATAAAACTCTAAAATTGTATCTCAAATAAAATAATATATATTACATATGTAATATATATTATATAATATATATATTCTACAGAAGCCAGATTATCCATCATGCGACAAAATACAATAACAGTTGACCTTAGAAATAAAAAGAGTCTGAAATGAAATGGTATAGCACTTGGAATGGAAATAATATTTATTGAGTACTACTATGCTAAGCACTCTGCTAGGCACATATCATATATTATCTTTTACTCTTCAAAATAATCCTATGAGATACATGCTAAAAATACTACTATTCCCAATTTACAAATGAGCAAACTGAGACACAGAGAACTTAAGAAAATTGTTGAAGTTACACACCTAGTTTGTGGTAGTTCAAGCTCTAACTTAAACTCAATAGTCTGTCATGCCCCTAACAACTCTGCATACTGTCTGTCTGGGTAGAAAGACCAAGAAATGCAGCTTAAATAGAAGGAGGGCACATATTGCATGGTGCACTGCGTGTTATACGCAAGTAATGAATCACGGAACTTTACATCAAAAACTAGGGATGTACTGTATGGTGACTAACATAATAAAAAATTATTATAAAAAAATAAAATAAATAAATAGAATACACCAAATGGCAATTAATTAAATAAGGGAAAATGGAGAAAGGGCAAATATGACTCAAAAGTTAGGTGATAATAAAAGTGCTATCAACAAATAAAGACACTTTGGGAAATGCTGAATTTAAGTTCCAGCAGAACTACTAAGTAGAGATTTCAAGCAAACATTTATGAATACAGATCCAGAGCTCAGAGGGAGAGACCTCAAATAGATATTTGGGAGTCATCTTCACATAGGTGATGTTTAGAAATGAAAGCAAATAAGACACTCAAAAAACATAAATAACAGAAAAAGAAGAGTGGTTAGAAGATGTACAACCTTAGTGAATGCTTCCATCTAAGTGGCAGAAATAACAGTAGAAACTAGGACAGGCTGACAAGCTGTGCTCAAGTGGAAAGAAAATTTTAGGAGACAGAGGTCAATGCTCCATAATATAGGAAAATGAGAACTGAGATTAATCTACCGTATTTGATATTTAGAAGGTTTATCAAGAACTTTAAGACAGTGGTTTGATTTTAATAGTAAATATTTTTATAAGCAATTTGGATAAAAAAATTGAAAATGTATTGATGAGATCTATAAATGTCATAAGGATAAAAGTTAATATCATCAACTAACTCACCATTGGAAAGAATATTTAATATGCTATAAGGATAAGCCAAAATTAGCATGATGCAATTTAGGTAGGACAAGTAAAATATTGTATATAGTCCAAAAAATAAAGGTGAGTTAATTATCAGTAATTCATATAAAAATTACATGAGTGATGGATTTAGTTTAAAATTTCCTTTTATTACAAAGTGAATATAATCACATTATGAAAGATTTATTCAAATAGATTTTTTTCAAAACCTCATATAATCTCATTACACTAACAAGATCAGTATAAGCACTGGTGTGTTTATTCAAAATCCTGCAGTCTCCCCTGTGTGTTTTATACAGAGAGGCAATGTAGGGTAGAAACAATTTTATACCCTGTTGTTTTTATTTAATATTGTATCATTAGCAATTTATATACTGTATGGTTATATTAATACCTATATTTTACTATGTAATAGTTTCCCAACTAACTAATGCAATAGAATTTACATTCCCAATCCTCTAATTTTAAACATTAAGTTGTTTTCAATTTTTCATTTTGGATACAGTATTATACTCACTTTATAAAACTGGGATAATTTTAATATTTGCTATTTACCAACATACTTAATATTTATGTTTATATTTTATATATGTTACCTTTTTATGTTTTATGGTAGGAAGGTTATCTGATTCATTAAATGTTAAACGGAGTCACCTGTAAAACAATATCAATCCAGAGCCTTATTTAGAAAACACTTTTTTTTTTTAGATTTTATTTATTTATTCGACAGAGATAGAGACAGCCAGCAAGAGAGGGAACACAAGCAGGGGGAGTGGGAGAGGAAGAAGCAGGCTCATAGCGGAGGAGCCTGATGTGGGGCTCGCTTCCCCAACGCCGGGATCACGCCCTGAGCCGAAGGCAAACGCTTAACTGCTGTGCCACCCAGGCGCCCCAGAAAACACTTCTTGACAATATTTCTCAGTTTATTCTATATTTGTTCGTCTTGTATTTGAAGTTTCATACTTCCTATTTAAGTTTCAATTTTCATATTTGTCCAGAATTTTTCCCATTTCATTTTGTTTTCCCAGATTTATTAGACTATAATTTTATATTGCAGGAGGTAGTAAACTCTTTCTGTAAAAGGCCAAATAATAAATATTGTGTATATCATCTTATATCATCTCTATCATAACCACTCACGTCTGCTGTTTTCATATAGAAGCAGCCATAGAGATTACAGAAACAATGGATGTGATTATGTTCCAGTAAAACTTTATTTATGGAAACAAGTTTCAATTTTATATAATTTTCATGTCACAAAATATTATTCTCTTTGTTTTTTTCTACCATTTAGAACTGTAAAGATCAGTTCTTAGCTTATATCCCTTCTGAGCGAGGTTCCAATTGCTGTATTTGACACTTTTCCTTTCACTCAGAAAGAAGCTCAGTGTCTAATGGGCATCTTTAGATTATGGAGAGAACATATATTTGGGATGCTGCTCTGATCCTTTATCCAAATAAGCCAAGTTTTGAATGGCACGCAGAACAAGATAAAGTACTGCAACTTTTCCAGGATGACACAGAGCTGCTCTGACTTGGATCATATGGTCCAGTGGTCCTTAGAGAGTCTCTGGCAGACAGGAATGCGGTATAGAGCTTTTATCAGGCCCCTATACATACATCACAGTACAGAGCTACTGGATTTTAAGCAAAGCTTTACTATCCTCTGGATTTAGCTGTTCTTTTGGGGGAAAAAAAAACAGTTTGGGCCATACTATTGGACTTTAATAAGACATTGACTGGCCACAGCCTGCAAAGTTACCATGTGACCTGAGATTCCCATCATGAACTGGATATTCTGTGAATAACCATACCTTAAATTTGGGCCTACACAGCAACATTCACCATCAAATGAAAGTAGAATATGCAAAATTATGCTTAAGCAGATCTTAAATGCACAATAAGTTGCATGAGTCCACAGACCCTATTCTCACTATATTATCTCTTAACTCCTTTCCCTAAAACTACATCGATGTTGACATGGAGAGTACCCCATGACCAACTGACTAAGAAACAAACATTTGGGCCATATTTAGAGATCATTCTACACGATATGCTGGCCAATACGTCGGACAACTACATCTTAAAAGCCCCACTCTGGAGAGGTCATGAAGGCAAACTATAAAGTTGTATCTTCTCAGTAGGCAGGACTTCAATCAGACATGATTATTTGCCTTGCCTGAAAGGAGAGTTTGCCAGACTGACCTCTACAGGTTCATGGATGGAGGCTGATACTTTTGCTAGATACTTAGAGTTTTTCTGCAACTCCAAAAATAGAGCACAAAAGGCTGCATTTTCTATGATGCATTATATCTTCCAGATCACTGTACCCCTCCTGCCTGACATCTTCACCAGTGGCCATGTTTCATTAACTAGAAAGTCATAGAATGTATATAGATAAGGATGCATATTATAGACGTAGAAAGAAAAATTTGTAGGGATGAACAGGGAAGAAGTAAATTGACCTTGCTCATCTTATAGTTTTCATAGTATAGAGAATGTGTTACTGGCTTTCTAACTGAAAGAAGTTTATATCTCTGAAGAATAGGTAAGTTGTGGAAGAAGCACAAAATTACCCTTTTTACAGCTATTTTGTCTCAGGCCTCATTCACTATTTAGCTGATCAAAACTTCTACAGTCTAGAACAAAACTGATCGCTTGTTTTATATCTATGCATTTACAAAATTATTTTGATTTTAAATATGGGAGAAAACAAAGCAAGTAATTCTACACAAACTGCATTTTAGCCCAGAAGTCAAGGATAATTCTTCAATACCAGAGGCTTTACTTAAATAATTTAGCTAAAGAATTTTTTTTATAGATAATAACTTATCTAGTACATTCTAGAAGCTGACAGAACTGAAGGCCATGTGCCTGAGTAGCAGCAGAGGTAAAGGAACATTATACTCAATGAAGAGAAGACCCGACGGTGTGACACCATGATGCAATGGCTGTCTTCAAATATTTAAAAATAGTCAAAAGAGGTAGATCAAAGTATAAAAAGGTAGACCTGAGTAAAACTGGATAAAATTGGAATGTAGGTTGTGATTCAATATAAAAAATTCAGCTGTGCAAAAGAATTATATGAGCAGAAGCTGGATAATCAACTACCATAGGTTTTATGAAAGGGATCCGTACACCGAAGAGATGGTTGATCTGTTCTATATAATAATCTAAAATCTTAACAATGTTTTCATTTTAGAAGAAGGACAGTTCCTCTGAACTATAAAAAGGACTATCTTTTCCAACCTGTTAACACCATTTTTTAAAATGACACTTATTGAAAGAAAAGATTTTGTGAACAAAAAAAAAATGTCAAATGAAAAATTACAGGGTTTTTTTTGTTAACTAATAGGTAAAAAGGCATTCCCAGAAACTCCTCTAGGTCAAATGTTATCTAGAGAAATTTTTCTGTAATACCCACTAAGCCAAATAACATCTAACAAAGCTCAGACTCCTATGGTAGAAGTCAGTCTTACTTGGCAGAGAAAGTCAACACACAAGGTTTGACCATGTTACAGATTAAAGATTTCTCTTAAATCTTGCTTAAACCTGCCCTCTCTATTTCTCTAGTCTTTAAAACACTCCAGGTCTTTTAACCCACTTTTTAATCTTCATTTTCTGACTGGAATGTTTGAGAAGGTTCCGTTCATTCCTCATCCTTTTCAATGGGACTCAGAAGGCAGAAATATTTCTTTTGCCTTGCAGTAGGTTTCACAGAAGCAAGGCTCCATTTGTGATGGCCTACAACTATTGAGTGCTAATTGAGAATAGGTAAGTCTGCCTAATTCTATGCTCCAGTAACAGGAAGGCCCTATTGCCACACTTCCATGTCACTTTATCCTTTGTGAGTTTTATCAAAAAGTAGAAATTCAGTTCTGCTGATGCCATTGTGTCGTTCAACTGATTTATAACTCAAGCGGGGAACCCAAGGATGTCACTTAAACGTCCACACAAATTTCAGGACACTTCTGTTTCTTATTCTGCCCCACTTTTTGGCATCATCCTACCACTCTTCATAAGCATTCTATATTAATGCCATTTGACTTCTAATTTCCCAGAAGTACCTTCTTGTTTTAACAAGGAGACCTGTTAATCGGCTATCCCCCCCCTCAAATTCCTATCCTTTATTAAAAAGCTTGAAGACGGGGAACCTGGGTGGCTCAGTTAGTTAAGCATCTGTCTGCCTTTGGCTCAGGTCATGATCCTGGAGTCTCGGGGTGGAACCCTGCATCAGGCTCCCTGCTCAGCAGGAGTCTGCATCTACGGCTGCCCCTCACCCTGCTTGTGCATGCTTTCTCTCTCCCTCAAATAATTAAATAAAATTAAAAAAAAAAAAAAAAGCTCGAAGACAATTCGAATTTTATTACCTCTTAAAAAACCGTTCTTGATCCAGAGAATAAATCCAATTTTGGTACAAGTGAGCCCTAATGAAAAGCCAACAAAGTCTTATAAAGTGTACATGTCATATCTTAATATGTCAAATCATATATGAGTGATTCAAATTCCACTGAAAAGCTATTATCTAAAAACACTTTACTGATATATTCCAGGACCAGAGTAAAGATGGCGGAGGAGTAGGGGACCCCTATTCAGCCGGTCCCCTGAGAAGAGTTGAATAGGGACCAGGCCATGCTGAACATCCATGGAATCAGCCTGAGACACAGGAAGATACATCTGGATCTCTACAAATGAACATCTCCAGCGGTGAGTATTGAGGTACGAAGCGGGGAACCGTGAAACCATGCAGAGATATCGGAAGATAAATGGAAGGGAGAGGGAGCCGCCGAGTTTGGGCTCCAGGAAGCAGTAGCCACCTGCACGGGGGAGCGGGCGGACTCGCGGACAGCACCCGAGAGAGAGCAGACTGAAACCGTGAGGTGGGAACGCTCGCGACCAGACTTCTCACAGAGCTCTGGTGTGCTCACTGGAACCAGACTGAGACCGGTGACTCCAGGAGCACGCGGGGGCGGCTGGCGGCTGGTGGTGTTAGAAACACAAAGGACAGAGATGTGCCGGCCCTGGAAGTGAGGGCTGGGACGCCGGGTGTGGAGAGCACATCCGGGGATGCTGCAGGGTTGAGCAGCACCAACAGAAACAGAGTTAAAGTGGCGAGAACATCAGTGGAGAACGGTCCGCGATCCCTCTGTTCTGAGACAGAGGCTGAGATTCGGCCACTGCTGCTCTGACTCTCAGAAGAGGCACAGCAAACCACCAGGAAAAGCCGCCAGAGAACAAAAGCCTGGAAATACCTGCTCGCAGTGTGCCCATCCCCATCCCCCGTCACAGGGGACACAGAGCCTCTACCCAAACAGGGTTGCCTGAGTATCAGCGTGGCAGGCCCCTACCCGAGAAGGCAGGCTGAAAAATCAAGAAGCCCACATCCCTAAGATCCCTATAAAACAAGGGCATACGGCCTGGGTCCCGGTCAATAATTTGGGCTCTGGACAACCCCGCAACCTCTCCTCATCAGAATGAGAAGGACAAATCTCCCCCAGCAAAGAAAAGACAATGAGTCTGTGGCCTCTGCCACAGAAATAATGGATATGGATATAACCAAATTATCAGAAATGAAATTCAGAGTAACAATGGTCAAGATGATGTGCAGACTTGAAACAAGTATTAACAAAAATGTGAATGAGAATATAGAATCTCTAAGGGCAGAAATGAGAGTGAATCTCGCAGAAATTAAAAATTCTATGAGCCAAATGCAGCCAAAACTAGAGGCTCTGACGGCCAGGGTGAATGAGGCAGAAGAACGTATCAGCAAATTGGAGGATGGGTTAGTAGAAGAGAAAACTAAAATAGAGTCTGGACTTAAAAAAATCCATGCTCATGAATGTAGGTTATGGGAGATTACTGACTCAATGAAATGTTCCAATGTCAGAATCATCGGCATCCCTGAGGAGGTGGAGAAAAACAGAGGTCTAGAAGAGATATTTGAACAAATTGTAGCTGAAAACTTCCCTAATCTAGCAAGGGAAACAAACATTATGTCCAAGAGGCAGAGAGGACCCCTTCTGAGCTCGACAACGTCAAAACTACGCCACGTCACGTCATAGTGCAATTCGCTAATATCAGATCTAAAGATACAGTATAGAAAGTGGCCAAGGCAAAGAAATTTCTCATGTACCAAGGCAAAGGTATCAGAATTAAGTCAGACCTGTCTACACAGACCTGGAATGAGAGAAACGGTTGGGGGAGCATTTTTAAAGCTTTCAGAGAAAAACATGCAGTCAAGGATCCTTTATCCAACAAGGCTGTCATTCAGAATTGATGGAGAAATAAAGACCTTCCAGAATCGCCAGTCATTGACCAATTTCATAACCACGAAACCAGCCCTACAGGAGATATTAAGGGGGGTTCTATAAAAGTAAAAAGGGCCCAAGAGTGATTCAGAACAGAAAGTCACAATCTATAGAAACAAAGACTTTACTGGCAACATGGCATCATTAAAACCATCTCTCTCAATAATCAGTCTCAATGTAAATGGCCTAAATGCTCCCATAAAGTGCCACAGGGTTGCAGATTGGATAAAAAGACATGACCCATCCATTTGCTGTCTACAAGAGACTCATTTTGAACCTAAAGATACATTCAGACTGAAAGTAAAGGAATGGAATACCATCTTTCACGCCAGTGGACCTCAAAAGAAAGCTGGGGTAGCAATTCTCATATCAGACAGATTGGATTTTTAACTAAAGACTATAGTTAGAGACACAGAAGGGCACTATATCATTCTTAAAGGATGTATCCAACAAGTGGATATGACAATTATAAATATATATGCCCCCAACAGGGGAGCAGCAAGTTACACAGCCAACTCTTAACTAGAATAAAGAGACATATAGATAAAAATACATTAATAGTAGGGGACCTCAACACTCCACTGTCAGAAATAGACAGAGCACCCATGCAGAAAATCGACAAACAAACAAGGGCTTTGAATGCCATACTCGACGAGTTGGACCTCATAGATATATATATAGAACATTACACCCCAGAACCAAAGAATACTCATTCGATTCCAAATCCCATGGAACATTCTCAAGAATAGACCATGTTCTGGGTCACAAAACAGGTCTCAACTGGTACTAAAAGACTGAGATTATTCCCTGCATATTCTCAGACCACAACGCTTTGAAATTGGAACTCAACCACAAGGAAAAATTTGGAAGAAACTCAAACACTTGGAGACTAAGAACCATCCTGCTCAGGAATGACTCAATAAGCCAGGAAATCAAAAATCAATTTAAACAATTTATGCAGACCAACGAGAATGAAAACACAACCGTCCAAAACCTATGGGATACTGCAAAGGCAGTCCTAAGGGGAAATACATAGCCATCCAAGCCTCACTCAAAAGAATAGAAAAATCTAAAATGCAGTTTTTATATTCTCACCTCAAGAAGCTGGAACAGCAAGAGAGACAGGCCAAATCCATGCACGAGGAAGGAGTTGGCCAAGATTAGAGCAGAAATCAATGAATTAGAAACCAGGAGTACAGTAGAGCAGATCAACAGAACTAGAAGCTGGTTCTTTGACAGAATCAATAAAATTGACAGACCACTGGCAAGACTTATCCAAAAGAATAGAGAAAGGACCCAAATTAATAAAATTATGAATGAAAAAGGAGAGGTCACAACCAACACCAATGAAATTGGAAGGATTATTAGAAACTTTTATCAACAGCTTTATGCCAATAAATAAAGCAATCTCAAAGAGATGGAGGCCTTCCTGGAAACCTATAAACTACAAAGACTGAAACAGGAAGAAATTGATTTTTAAACAGGCCAATTAATTATGAAGAGATTGAATCAGTGATAAACAACCTTCCAAAAAACTAAACTCCAGGCCCGGATGGTTTTCCTGGGGAATTCTGCCAAACATTCAAAGAAGAAATAATACCTATTCTCCTAAAGCTATTTCAAAAAATAGAAACAGAAGGAAAGCTACCAAACTCATTCTATGAGGCCAATATTACCTTCATCCCCAAACCAGGCAATGACCCCATCAAAAAGGAGAATTACAGACTGACTTCCCTAATGAATACGGACACCAAAATCCTCAACAAGATCCAGGCTAATAGAATCCAACACTACCTTAAAAGGATTATCCATCATGAACAAGTGGGATTCATCCCTCAGATGTAAGGGTGGTTCAACATTCGCAAATCTATCAGTGTCTTAGATTTTGTCCAGGAGGAAAAATTCAAAAATCATATGATTCTCTCAATAGATGTAGAAAAAGCATTTGACAAAATACAGCATCCTTTCCTGATTAAAACCCTTCAGAGTGTAGGGATAGAGGGTACATTCCTCAATCTCATAAAAACCATCTATGAAAAGCCTACAGCGAATATCATTCTCAATGGGGAAAAGCTGGAAGCCTTTCCCTTAAGATCAGGAACACGACAAGGATGCCCACTCTTGCCACTATTATTCAACATAGTACTAGAAGTCCTTGCAACAGCAATCAGACAACAAAAAGGGATCAAAGGTATCCAAATCGGCAAAGAAGAAGTCAAAATGTCTCTCTTCGTAGATGACATGATACTCTATATGGAAAACCCAAAAGAATCCACTCCCAAACTATTAGAAGTTATAGAACAATTCAGTAATGTGGCGGGATACAAAATCAATGCTCAGAAATCAGTTGCATTTCTATACACGAATAATGAGACTGAAGAAAGAGAAATTAGGGAATCCATCCCATTTACAATAGCACCAAAAACCATACATTACCTTGGAATTAACTTAACCAGAGACGTAAAGGACCTATATTCTAGAAACTATAAATCACTCTTGAAAGACATTGAAGAAGACACAAAAAGATGGAAAAATATTCCATGCTCATGGATCGGAAGAATTAACATACCTAAAATATCCTTGCTACCCAGAGCTATCTACACTTTCAATGCTATCCGAATCAAAATACCGATGACATTTTTCAAAGAACTGGAACAAATAGTCCTTAAATTTGTATGGAACCAGAAAAGGCCCCGAATCGCCAAGGAACTGTTGAAAAGGAAAAACAAAGCTGGGGCATCACCATGCCGGATTTTGAGCTGTACTACAAAGCTGTGATAACAAAGACAGCATGGTACTGGCACAAAAACAGACACATAGACCAATGGAACAGAATAGAGAACCCAGAAATGGACCCTCGGCTCTTTAGGCAAGTAATCTTTGATAAAGCAGGAAAAAACATCCGGTGGAAAAAAAGACAGTCTCTTCAATAAATGGTGCTGGGAAAATTGGGACAGCTACATGCAAAAGAATGAAACTTGACTACTCTCTCACACCATACACAAAGATAAACTCCAAATGGATGAAAGACCTCGATGTGAGACAGGAATCTATCAAAATCCTGGAGGACAACATAGGCAGCAACCTCTACGACATCAGCCAAAGCAACTTTTTTCATGACACATCTCCAAAGGCAAGAGAAACAAAAGATAAAATGAACTTGTGGGACTTCATCAAGATAAAAAGCTTCTGCACAGCCAAGGAAACAGATAGAAAAACTAAGAGGCAGCCCATGGAACGGGAGAAGATATATGCAAATGATGCTACAGATAAAAGACTGCTATTCAAGATCTACAAAGAACTTCTCCAACTCAATACACGAGAAACAAATAAACAAATCATAAAATGGGCAGAAGATATGAACAGACACTTTTCCAATGATGACATACAAATGGCTAACAGACACATGAAAAATGTTCAAAATCATTAGCCATCAGGGAAATTCAAATCAAAACCACACTAAGATACCAGCTTACGCCAGTTAGAATGGCAAAAATAGACAAGGCAAGAAACAACAATTGCTGGAGAGGATGTGGAGAAAGGGGATCCCTCCTACATTGTTGGTGGGAATGCAAGTTGGTACAGCCACTCTGGAAAACAGTGTGGAGGTCCCTTAAAAAGTTAAAAATTGAGCTACCCTATGACCCAGCCATTGCACTACTGGGTATTTACCCCAAAGATACAGACGTAGTGAAGAGAAGGGCCATATGCACACCAATGTTCATGGCAGCATTGTCCACAATAGCTAAATTGTGGAAGGAGCCGAGATGCCCTTCAACAGATGACTGGATTAAGAAGTTGTGGTCCATATATACAATGGAATATTACTCAGCTATCAGAAAGAACGAGTTCTCAACATTTGCTGCAACATGGACGGCACTGGAGGAGATAATGCTAAGTGAAATAAGTCAAGCAGAGAAAGACAATTATCATATGATTTCTCTCATCTATGGAACATAAGAACGAAGAAGATCGGTGGGGGAAGAAAAGGATAAAGAAAGGGGGGTAATCAGAAGGGGGAATGAAGCATGAGAGACTATGGACTCTGAGAAACAAACTAAGGGCTTCAGATGGGATGGGGTGGGGGAATGGGATAGTCTGGTGATGGGTAGTAAGGAGGGCACGTATTGCATGGTGCACTGGGTGTTATATGCAACTAATGAATCATCGAACTTTACATCAGAAACCAGGGATGTACTGTATGGTGACTAACATAATATAATAAAAATACATAAAATTAAAAAAAGAGTATATTCCAAAAATCAAAAAATAAATAAATAAAAATAAATAAAATAAAATAAAAACACTTTACTATACATTTTCTAGATTGAATATACCTATAATTGCCCTCAAAAAGTATATTAACAAGCAAGTCAAATAGTTAAATGTTGAAATATAATTTACAAGATTTAATAAGATGATTTTAGCCAAAATATCCAGAACTACCTGAATCCTGCTCCTGACCACAGCTGTCCTTTGCCATAACATTCCTAAGGAATGTTGGCAAAGGAGAAAGAAAGAGAGAAGAAAAAAAAAAAAAAAAGAACACTTTATTGTTAGCTGAGCATTGGTCGCTAAACTCAAGTAAATACTATACGAAGCTTGAATTTTCTGTGTATTATGCTAGAGACCTAAGGGGCCTCTGAGCCTAAGCTGAAACCTGAAGTCTTACCTCTCTCTGGCCAGCCACAAAGAGAAAGAGACCAAGAAAATAAAAAAAGAAAAAAAAAAAGTTACATCTGGAGGAGGCCCTGAGTCTGGTAAAGACCAAGCTGGAGATATACATGAGGAGCCATCTGTCTAGAGATAATACTGCAGATTTTGAAACTAGATGAAATTACCTTGTCAATGAGTGAAATAGGAAAGGAAAGATCAAGATTGAGGCCTAGGAAGATAAGAAAGCACTACCTGTGCTTGGAGCAGCGTCCAGAAGGAGGAAAGTATATGCTATCTTTGAAGCCGAGAGGGAAAGATAATATTTCAAGGAGTACATATGCTATTATTCAAATTCTACTCTTCGGTCAAATAAGATGAGGACTGAGAAAAGCCATTGGGTTTAGCAACATGGAAATCATTGATAACTTTGAATATCCAATGTAAAAAGAAGTCCCAGTTTCACCACTAACTAGCTATGTGACTGTGGGCAATCTCTGAAATAATTCCTAATTCAAAGTGTCATCATGCAGATTAAATGAAACAACATATATTAAACGCTCAACACAGGGCCTGTCATACTGCAAGCTTTAGCTGGTTATTAGTCCTAGAAGAATAAAGACAGGTCAAAGGCAAACCAATATCTCTTGCTCTGATTTCCCACATAGGCACTATGAGATATTCCATAGTTCTTTCTCCACATACGTCAAACTAATTCAGTTTCTCAGTTCTTCTGTTCTCTTCTCCTCCCGATATTCTAAAAGTTATCCTCTCCAAAACAGTTATTTATTTGCAAAATTAAAGTTCACAGTATTCCCATGAGGCAAAGCAGCATAATGCTTTCTAAGTAACTCCAGTCACTTTTTAAGCAAATACATTTTGGTACAAGAAAAGAAGCTGCCAAACATCTTATTCACCTGAAACTCAAACCCCAAGGTACTACTGCCATCCTCAGCAGTTTCCAGTTAGTGCTGAATACATGTGCACACAGTAAATATGCATATGCAGCAACAGTGTAGTATGCAGCCTCCAAATTTATTGTACATAATAAAATTGTGTGCTGAAATGGTCCTATCTGCCCACAATATGTCTATGGCAGAATGTTGGTGACCTAATAAACAACGTTAATTCCCACTTGACATTCTTCATAGTAGTAATCTCTGTGCTGACAGGTGGCTAGTAATTTCAAAAGTAATTATGGAGATACTATCTGCAGATGTTTGGGAATGTACTACAAATTCTTGTAAATGGGTGCCATAGGAATATGTGGAAAATGATGGCTAATATAACTTTTATTATAAAGAGACACATTCTCCTTAAGAACATCTGGAAGACCTTGTGTATGAAAGAATTAGAGGTGGGTAACAGGGACTGTGCAGAGAACCTTGGCATTTCGTAAGTATACATAGCTTCATAATGTCAACAAGACATTGATTTGGTGCAAGGATTCTAAGTTTTCACCCTACATCACCTCCCTCTTGGGCTCAACTTCAGGACAGGAGCCAGATGGATAATCCTCCCTTTTCTTTTTCCAACAAAAGGAACGAACTAGGACAATATATCAAGTTTATAACTGCTAACAAAAGCCAATGGGTGTGCGTGGATATATTTTCTTCTTGCAAGTGTTCTTATATGAAATGTTCTGCATGTAGCTGGAATGTAACTGTTCATTATTTAGCTTTTCAATTGATGACAGTCTCAAAAAGTGCAAGTATTATCTGTCAGCAGCTGCATTTTGCTAAACAAATTAAAGTAATGCCTATTTATACAAGAAGTTCAGGGTGTGGCCAAAGGCAGCTTCCGACTAGTTCTAATTCTATTTCACATTATTTCCTAAATTATGGAATCTACCAGAATATATCCCTACCATGGTTAAATCTTTCATTATTATAACAACATGATCTGCGTAAGATAAATGGACCAATGCATTATGTGCATAATTTGTCCTCCAGTGATCTCTTGTTTCTTGAACTATCCCTCTTTAAGGCTCATACTTTACTTTTGTAGAGTAAAAAGAGCTTTGTCTATAAAATGCCCTGCAGTCTATTTCTAGGAATCATATATCTGAAATAAAATAAATACGTATTCCCTGCAGGATAGCACTAAAATCTATTTAAAATAGTCATGCTAACAACATTCTTTAGAATTTCAAGTTAAAAATTACTAACTCAAATAGTTTGATCACTCATAAACTGCCAGTTCTTTTTCAGATATCAAATATATAATTTATATTCATATGGAAATTTGTGAAGTACTTTTACAAACCTTTTATTTCAGTTTCACTACAATCCAGTTAAATAGGGAGGATTGATTATTCTGGTTTCATCATTCATGAAACTGAAGCTGCTTTTGCCCTCTTCAACTAGGAGATGATCTCTAGGAAGAAGGTCTTTGTTTACTTGTGTCCTTGGTCACCTAGTAGTTCTAACAACATGAAATATGACGGGTGCTTTGGGTCATATAGTAACCACACTACCTCCAAGAGGGATGGAAACTGAAGGTCAGACATATGGGGAGTCAACCATGGAGCCCCAGTAAAACTTTGGAAACTCAAATGAGCATCCTTGGTTAGAAATACTGTGTATATCATCACACATCATTGTTAGGAAAATAATGCTATTCATAATTCCAAGGGGAGTTGAAAACTCTATATTTGGAGCCCTCCTGGGCTCTGTACCATGCCCTTCTTCCCTTGGCTGATTTTAATCTGTATCCTTTTACTATAATAAATCAAAACTGCTGAGTTCAACAACCTTCAGTGAATTCTGAGAATCCTAGCAAATCCTTAAATCTGAAGGAGGCCTTGGGAATCCCCAAACTTGCAACTGGTGTCAGAAGTAAGGGCCATCAAGGAAATACAAGTCAAAATCACAATGAGATACCACCTTACACCAGTTAGAATGGCAAAAATTAACAAAACAGAAAACAACAAATGTTGGCGAGGATGTGGAGAAAGGGGAACCCTCTTACACTGTGGGTGGGAATGCAAGTTGGTACAGCCACTCTGGAAAACAGTATGGAGGTTCCTCAAGATGTTAAAAATAGAACTACCCTATGACCCAGCAATTGCACTATAAGATATTTACCCAAAGACACACAGGTAATGAAAAGAAGGGGCACATGCATCCCAATGTTCATAGCAGCAATGTCCACAATAGTCAAACTGTGGCAAGAGCCGAGATGCCCTTCAACAGATGAATGGATAAAGAGGATGTGGTATATATATATATATATATATACAATGGAATATTCAGCCATCAGAAAGGATGAATACCCACCATTTGCATCGACATGGATGGAACTGGAGAGGATTATGCGAAGTGAAGTAAGTCAAGCAGAGAAAGACAATTATCGTATGGTTTCACTCATATGTGGAACATAAGGAATAGCACGGAGGACCATAGGGGAAGGAAGGGAAAACTGAAGGGGGAGAAATCAGAGAGGGAGATGAACCATGACAGACTATGGAACACAGGAAACAAACTGAGGGTTTTAGAGGGGAGGGGGTGGGGGGAGGGGCTAACAGGGTGATGGGTATTGAGGGGGGCAGGTGTTGTGATGCGCACTGGGTGTTATACGTATCTAATGAGTCACTGAACACTACATCAAAAACTAATGATGTACTATATAGTGGCTAACTGTACATAATTAAAAATTAAAAAAACAAAAACAGGTAATTTCCTCCAAGACAGAGGCTGACAGACTTTTTCCTGCAAAGGGCCAGAAAGTAAGTATTTTAGACTTTTCAGGCCATATGGTCTCTCTCACAACCACTCAACTCTGCCATTGTAGTGTACAAGCATATAGACAATATGTATATGAATGGACATGGCTGTCTTCCAATATAACTTTATTTACTAAAAAAAAAAAAAAGAGTGAGGGCAGTCTTGAGGACTATATTCTCTAACTTCACAGTTGGCTGACTTCTCACCATCATATGAATGTAATATTTCTTCATAGGATCAATTGGTTAGTTCTTACGTTGAAAAGTAATCCATTTTAATTTCATCAGAAAAATCTGGTTTATTATAAAAACAATTTTATGAGAATTAACAAGATTTTGACTCTACAAATATGAAATAGAATCATTCAGATATAGTATATAGTGTTTTCTCTCTCAGTAGCAATCTACTTTCTCTACTATAATAGGAGAAACACAGCTACAATATAATGCCCAATGTCATATGTATAAACAGTTCTTTTCTCTCTGTTACAATAAATAAACCCAACAAGACAATGTGTCATTTCTACTTACAAAGCACTAAATTGGGCATTAAATTCAGAAAATTTTGGGCAATACAAGTCAACCAAATTAAGTAAAAAAGTATCCCCTAAAGACACTGAGAAAACAAAGAAACTGATATCCATGTGTATAACAACTCCAACTTGGAAAGTGCATAAGCCAGTTCATAACGTTTTACATATTACTTGAGCACAAAACTCTGGGATCTATGTGACACATGCACCACTTGAGTCCTTCTTTTCCAATAAGAAGAGGGGAAATAAGATCTTTAATCCCTTAAGAACCTGGGTGCTCTAAACATCTTTGTAAATAGAGTTTCTTGTTACATTGAATATCCTTCTAAGCTTTAGAGTGTGCCAGAAATATAAGCTTTTCTATTGGAAGTAAATTCAAAATGAAAAAACTGGGAGAGATATTTAAATCTCCTGGAAGATACCACTGAGCTTCCTAAAATTTCCTCATTGAGATTTCAATTAAAGGAAAAAAACTTTAAAAAAAATCTCCTTTCCCTATGTCCCAAAATAATTATGATAACAGTAAAGTATCTAGTATTAGTCTCAAAAAAGATTAACTTGAGGCTTAAAATACATCCAACTTACTAGAGATGGTATACTCATCCAAACAAGACTTTTTCATTTAAGTTTCCCTTGTCACCAGAGAACATGTTGTACACATTCCTACAAAAGTTTTGATATTGAGTAAACAATAATATTTTTGAAACGGCATTATTATATCCTAACTGCCTTAAGTCATACAATTTTGATTTTTAAGAGACATAGAATTGATAATATTGTATAACAAACTATAAAACAGTAGTACTTAAAGAGGAAACATCAAAGTTATATGAGAATCTAAAAGAACCCAAAGAGGCATCAGAAAAAAATAAACCAACACTTAAATGTTGTTTGTTCCCTTTTGAGTTTTAGCTTGTCAACTGATTTTTCTCTTATTCTGAAAATTAAACAGAAAAAAAGCTGCCAAACTGTCTTCAGTATTACCTGGAGCAAATACAAAAGGATGAAACAGGCAACACTCCTTCACTGAAAAAGGGGGGTCTACCTCAGTAGCATTTATACATCCTCGTTGTATAGAGGTTCAAGTCAACCTGCTATAATCACAGCAGAGTTGGGTACAAGATTTTACATTCATGAGCACAAATGTTTCTCTTTATAGGCCTTTTGCTTTACAGGCTCATGAATCTGTGAGAAACAGACTTTATGAGGATTTTCCATGGGAAAATGTTCATGAATCTTAGTAATGGCCCAGTTATCATTTCATCAGCACCACAATGGATTTCATTGTAAGGCCAAGGTTAGTGACTTCCTATTAGAAGTGCAGATAAAGACATTGGCACATAAGACCTTTATGTCTTTGATTAGAAAATCATTTCTCGGGGCGCCAGGGTGGCACAGCGGTTAAGCGTCTGCCTTCGGCTCAGGGCGTGATCCCAGCGTTGTGGGATCGAGCCCCACATCAGGCTCCTCCACTATGAGCCTGCTTCTTCCTCTCTCACTCCCCCTGCTTGTGTTCCCTCTCTCGCTGGCTGTCTCTATCTCTGTCAAATAAATAAATAAAATCTTAAAAAAAAAAAAAAGAAAATCATTTCTCCCAAATTCTTTCCTCACAAGTTTTTCATCATCTACTCTCTTCTTTTCTCATGTAGCAAATCCCTGATCTTTGTTCAAGACTCACGTCAAATATCACATCCTCTCTGAAGCTTTCCCTGACAAAACCCTGCCTCTCTCCATGAGGTCATCACACCATCCTTACCATCCTTTAATACCTGGTACCTAGCTCCATTAGCATGTACATCTCTACACTGTAGTTATTTGTTGTTTACCTTTGTAATTTTTGTATCCTCAGCACTTAGTAGAGCCACATAGTAGGCATTCAGTCAATATTTATGGCATTAATAGATGAACAGATGACAGAAAGAAAAAAGTGCCCTGAAATTACAATTAACTTTATTTATAATAATACCCAGAAAACACTGGTAGACATAAACATTACTATGAATTTCAGATAGAGGAAATTAGGAGTTGGTTCTTTAAAAGAATTAATAAGATTGATAAACCCCTGGCCAGACATACCAAAAAGAAAAGAGAAAGGACCCAAATAAATAAAATCATGAATGAAACAGGAGAGATCACAACCAACACCAAAGAAATACAATTATAAGAACATATTATGAGCAACTATATGCCAACAAATTAGGCAATCTGGAAGAAATGAATACATCACTAGAGATGTATGAACTACCAAAACTGAACCAGGAAGAAATAGAAAACTTGAACAGACCCATAACCAGCAATGGAATTGAAGTAGTAATCAAAAATCTCCCAACAAACAAGAGTCCAGGCCTGGACAGCTTCCCAAGGGAGTTCTTCCAAGCAGTTAAGGAAGAATTAATATCTATTCTTCTGAAGCTGTTTCAAAAAATATAAATGGAAGGAAAACTTCCAAACTCTTTCTATGATGCCAGCATTACCTTGATCCCAAAACCAGACAAAGACCCCACAAAAAAGGAGAATTACAGACCAATATCCCTGATGAACATAGATGCAAAAATTCTCACCAAGACCTTAACCAACAGGATCCAAGAGTACATTATAAGGATTATTCACCACGACCAAGTGGAATTTATTCCTGGGCTGCAAGGGTGATTCAACATTCACAAATCAATCAATGTGATACACTACATTAATAAAAGAAAGGACAAGAACCATATGATCCTCTCAACAGATGCAGAAAAAGCATTTGACAAAGTACAGCATCCTTTCTTGATTAAAACTCTTCACATTGTAGGGATACAGGGAATATACCTCAATATCATAAAAGCCATATACAAAAAGCCCACAGTGAATATCATTCTCAATGGCCAATAGATACATGAAAAAATGCTCACTATCACTTGGCATCAGGGAAATACAAATCAAAACCACAATGAGATACCACCTTATGCCTGTTAGAATGGCTAAAATTAACAAGTCAGGAAATGACAGATGTTGGCAAGGATGCTAAGAAAGGTGAACCCTCTTACACTGTTGGTGAGAATGCAAGTTGGTGCAGCCACTCTGGAAAACAGTATGGAAGTTCCTCAAAAAACTGAAAACAGAGCTACCCTACGACCCACCAATTGCAGTGCTGGGTATTACCCCAAAGATACAGATGTAGTGATCCAAAGGGGCACCTGCACCCCAACATTTTTAGCAGCAGTGACCACAACAGCCAGACTATGGAAAGAGCCCAGATATCTATTGACAGATGAATGGATAAATAGAGGTGGTATATATATATATATATATATACACACACACACACACACACACACACAATGGAATAGTACTCAGCCATCAAAAAAAATGAAATCTTGCCATTTGCAATGACATGGATGGAACTAGAGGGTATTATGCTAAGGGATATAAGTCAGTCAGAGAAAGACAACTATCATATGATCTCACTTATATGGGGATTTTAAGAAACAAAACAGAAGATCATAGGGGAAGAGAGGAAAAAAACAAGACAAATCAGAGAGGAAGACAAACCATAAGAGACTCTTAATCATAGGAAACAAACTGAGGGTTGCTGGAGGGGAGGGAGGTGGGAGGAATGGGGAAACTGGTTGATAGACATTAAGGAGGGCACATGACATAATGAGCACTGGGTATTATACAAGACTGATGAGTCACTGACTTCTTCTTCTGAAACCAATAATACATTTCATGTTAATTAATTGAATTTAAATTTAAAAAATATGAATTACAAAAATCTTCACGAATCTAAATAAAAAGTAAATAGAATTTCAAGTAGTTTCTGCAGTAGCAAAACCAACAGCAGTATTAAAATTCCTATTTACAATGGAACAAAACTGTCCACATAACGAAGATGTGTTTTTCTTCTACCCTCATGTAGTTCAATATCCATCATCATTTTAATACATCTGATTGTAATCCAAATGGTACATCTGACTTAATCACTGGAAAACAATATGGCCTGTATATGAAGAGGAAAAAGTAGGTAAATACTCAGTGAGAGTGATCATCTCACACAATAATTCTTACTGAATTCAAGTTTTTGGATCCTTAGATTATGTGAATATTGAAACCACCTCAAAAAAACAGTCTGGTTTCACAACTCATAGAGTCATTGAACTGTTGACATTTACTGAGAAAGGAGACTAGAAAACAAGGAGTCAAAATGCATACAAATATTTACAAAGCAATTTAAGCTTCCTTTATTTTTCAGATAAAGAAACTGAAGCCCAGAAACACTGAATGGCCTATAGAAGAACACCCTCTCTGTTCACTATAGTTCACATTAATGAAAGACAACCAACATAGCTTGAAAGATCCCCTTAATATTTTTATTCTGTCATCCCCCATCAAAACTCTGAGCATGCAGCATTACAGCTATCACTGTACATCCATATGAGAAGGGCTGAAATCCTTTATACTGGATATAGCAGCTCCCATAACAGAAATCTAACAGGTCCTAATAGGAGTAACTTTCCTCAGGAAGATTTGGAGAGTAATTGAGCTTACAGGATAGTAAGACAAAGTTTGGGTGCTGATAATTATTGTAGTTTTTTTTTTTTTTCCAAGCCAGTTCTACTCTTACACTAATACTCGTATGTTTATTCAGCATGATTCTGAATCATTACTACAAACTACACTGTTTGCGCTAACCAGTCATCTCACAAATCAGGCATCTATCATCAGGCTTACTAAACAAGAGTTTTCACTTAGTCAAACCCTCCCATTGAAAAAGCCATTTCTGATAGTGGGTCAGAAACAGGAATGAGTTCTTGGGGCGAGGGGGAGGGTTGTTTGTTAATGACTGCTTAATTTCCTAAAGATTACTTTTCAGTGTCTAGCAATGTGTTTCTTGTATTTGAATATTAATGGAAATTATCTACGGAACTGTCAAAGAAAAATTGCACCATAATAGTTAACCAACTAAGGAAGACTTGTATTCAAGCCTACTGCGAAGGGGAGAGAGATGAAACTCAATTCTGCTGAAACAAAAGGTGGAAGAATATTTAAACCCGGTGGTGAGTTAATGGATAAGCAGTGAAGGACAATAGTGCAAAGGCTAGTCAATATGATTTGACAATTTTTGTTACTAATTGGTATTAATTGAAGTAACATTCCTACCCTCCCACACAGTCTATGAAGTAGGGGTGCTCTGTTCTTGATGATTACATTTAAAGGGATGGTTCCCAGGTCCTTAAGAAAGACATTCCTAGGCTATAAAACTGACAAGAGGCTGGGAGATTTACATCTTAAAAGGGCAGAGAAAGAATTCACAATCACAAATTTTCTAAAGTAAATACTCCAGGGGCACCTGGGTGGCTCAGCTGGTTAAGCATCTGCCTTCAGCTCAGGTGATGATCCCAGAGTCCTGGGATTGAGCCCCGTGTCGGCCCCCCTGCTCAGAGGGGAGCCTGCTTCTCCTTCTGCCATTCCCCCCACTTGTACCTCTGGTTCTATCTTTCTTCCATATAAATAAACAAAATCTTTAAAAAATCTAAAAAATAAAGTAAATGCTCTAAGAAAAGGGAGATCAGGGACCTTTATCCGAAAGAAGCAAGTTTGTTTATGGAGATTCCTCAAGACGTTAAAAAATAGAGCTACCCTACGATCCAGCAATTGCACTATAAGGTATTTACCCCAAAGATAGAGAGATAGTGAAAAGAAGGGGCACATGCATCCCAATGTTCATAGCAGCAATGTCCACAACAGCCAAACTGTGGAAGGAGCCGAAATGTCCTTCAACAAATGAATGGATAAAGAAGATGTGGTTCATATATATACAATGGAATATTACTCAGCCATCAGAAAGGATGAATACCCACCATTTGCATTGACATGGATGGAACTGGAGGGGATTATGCTAAGTGAAGTAAGTCAAGCAGAGAAAGACAATTATCGTATGGTTTCACTCATGTGTGGAACATAAGGAATAGCATGGAGGACCATAGGGGAAGGGAGGGAAAACTGAATGGGAAGAAATCTGACAGGAAGACAAACCATGAGAAACTCTGGACTCCAGGAAACAAACTGAGTGTTACAGAAGGGAGGGGTTGGGGAGATGGGTTAACTGGGTGATGGGTATTAAGGAGGGCACATGTTGTGATGAGCACTGGGTGTTATATGCAACTAATGAATCACTGAACAATACATCAAAAACTAAATGATATACATATGTTGGCTAACTGAACATTAAAGAAAGAAAGAAAGAAAGAAAGAAAGAAAGAAAGAAAGAAAGAAAGAAAGAAAGAAAGAAAGAAAGAAAGAAAAGAAAGAAAAGAAAAAGAAAGAAAGAAAGAAAGAAAGAAAGAAAGAAAGAAAGAAAGAAAGAAAGGAAGGAAGGAAGGAAGGAAGAAGGAAAGTAAGTTAGGCTGGAGTTTAAGCAAGTTGAAGACCATTATGGTGGTCTTGGTCAATACCAGCTAAACTACAAATTCCTGACCCCAGTCATTCTTACTCAAGAGGCCCCAGTGTGAGTGTAGGAGATACCAATTTTTAAAACATTCCAATGATTTTCATGCAAGCTAACAGGTTTTAATTCTTATCAGTTGGTTGGCTTGTTTAGACCATGTCAATACAGAGAAAATATTCAAGCTCAGAAAGATGGTCATGATCAATTGGTGACAACTGCAATAAGCAAAAAACGTAAATAAAGAGAGTCTATAGGCATGTTGTGCAATTGCTATCAGCAGTGGGTACTTCCCTGATGGTACAACTCCCATCACTGGCCACTTAACTGTATCATCCAAAAAAAAAAAAAAAAAGAAAAAAAGTCAAACCCTGTGAAGTCTATTTCCTGAGTGACTATGTACTCTCAATCGCCCTTGAAACTCCAACTCTGAAGAAGCTACGTGGCTTAAAACAATTTGGATGGCACAGAAAATTTTCCATTTATAAATGAAAATTCAAGAACCTATTACCTAATTGCCATTTGGGGAAGTACAGCGCTCTAGAACATATTAGTACATTCCCTCCAAATGCAAGACAAATCACTGAACCTTGAGCTCACCTACCATTTAAAAAAAGTATAATGCTTGGTGGGTCTCTTTGGATTTTAGAGGTAATATATACCATATTTGAATATACTGCTCAGACCCATTTATCAAGTAACCCCAAAGGCTGTCAGTTGTAAATGGAGCCTAAAGCAATAAAAGGCTTTGCAGCAGGACCAAGCTGCAATACAGCTGGTCACATGGACTTTATGATCCAACAGATCCAATGATATTCCGTGTCTATGCCAAATAGGGATATTGAATAAAGCCTCTAGGCAAGACCCCAAATGAGAATTAAAGCACAGAACCCCCAGATTTTAGAACAAAACCATGCCTTTTTTTTTTAAGTAGGTTCCACACTGGGCGTGGAGCCCAACATGAGGCCTGAACCCACAACCCTGAGAACAAGACCTGAGCTGAGATCAAGAATCAGAAGTTTAGGGGCGCCTGGGTGGCACAGCGGTTGAGCGTCTGCCTTCGGCTCAGGGCATGATCCCGGCATTATGGGATTGAGCCCCACATCGGGCTCCTCCGCTATGAGCCTGCTTCTTCCTCTCCCACTCCCCCTGCTTGTGTTCCCTCTCTCACTGGCTGTCTCTGTCTCTGTCAAATAAATAAAATCTTTAAAAAAAAAAAAAAAGAATCAGAAGTTTAACCAACTAAGCCACCCAGGTGCCCCCATACCTTCTTCTGTATATAATTATTTTCCCTTTCAAAAACAGCTCCTGGTATATTTCTAACTATGGACCATGTGACCTGAGATGCCAATTGTGAACTGGTTATATGATCCCCCTAAAGCCACAATTTTGGGTGATGGAGCAAACCATCATTAAGTGAAAGTGGCATATAAATGGCAGGGCTTACCTGGAAAGCAGAAATTAGTTGCATGAGCAGGTGACTCAGACTCCTATATAATCTGTTCTTGCTTCACTGTATCCTCTCCCCTAATCCACACTCAACACTTCAAAGGGAATTACTTTTGATCATTTGAGTAAGGAGGAAAAAACCTGGTTTACAAACGGTTCTGCATAACATGCGGTCACAAACTGAAAGTGGAATGCTGAAATTACATACCCATCCAGCAAGGCTCTAAAACACAGTGGTGAGTAATCCTCCCCATGGGTAGCACTTTAAGCAATTCACCTGGTTGTTCACTTCGTATAGAATGAGAAACACAGAAAAACAGACCTAAAGTGATCAGTAGCTAGCTGTTTAGCTGAATGGTCAGGGGATTTGAAGAAGCATCACTAGAAGATTAATGACAAGAAGGTACAGAGAAAGAATAGCTGGAAGGATCTCTCAGAATGGGCCAGAGTGGGGATATCTGTGTCGCGTTTGTGTGCTCACCAGAAAGTATCACAGGCAAAGGGAGCTCTAAAAATCAGGTAGATAGAGGGCTTGTTTTATGGATGGTATTCACCCTCTTCATCCAACCACTGAAGGCTTGCTCAAAAGACCCAAGTAGATTGAGCCTCACTGGCAAGAATGGAGGCTATCAGTGGGCTCAACACCATGAAATTTCACTCTCTAAGGCTTATCTATCTACTAACTGAGAGTACCTAAACTTGCCAATAGCAAAGATAAATGCTGAGTCCCCAAGCTGTCACTATTCCCTAAAGGACTCAGTCAGCCTCTGGAGGTGAGTTTAAATATTAGACCCTTTGTATTAGTAGTAGTATGTGATTTGTTCTGACTAGCATAGACACATACTTTAAATATGAACTTAACATCACTAGCACCAACATCATTAGACATATTGAATGCCTTATTTACCGTCATGGTACTCATCACAACATTGCTACTGACATGGACTCCTTTCACCACAAGGATGTATGACAATGGGCTTGTGTCCATGAATTCACTGGTTTTAATACCTCATTACCCAGAAGCACCTAGCATGGTAAATTGTGGAAAAACCCACTGAAGTCTGTATTATGGTACCAACCTTAAAAGACAACCCTCTCAAAGGAATGGATTCTGTCCTACAGGATTCATTATATTATTTGAGTTAGCCATTTCTCCCATAGTAAGAATATATGGGTCTGAGAATCAAGGGGAAGAAGTGAGAGTAACTCCTTTACTAATAAATAATTTACCAGCATAATTTTTACTTCTGGACTAGGAAATTTTGAGCTCTACTAGTCTAAGTCTTAGTTTCCAAAATAGAAATGATTCTACTAGGAGAAGCAACATTTGTTCTGTTGAATTCAAGCTGAGACTTCTATTGGTTAACTTGGGCTCCTCATGACAGTGAACCAATAGGCAGTGAGATGATAGTTTCTGATCTTTGAGAGAAAATTAGGTTTAAAACGGGAACAGGGAAGACTAAACTCAGAAAACTAGAGAATGCTCTCGGACACCTATTAGAAGTTCCATGTCCAGTAGTAAAAGTTTATGGAAAACTACAACAAAACAAAGTAAAACTAGGTCACTGAGAATTCAGACACTTGATCGAATAAAGATTTAGTTCACTCTGCAAGGTAAAGAACACTGACCAGTAGAGGTATTGGTTAAAGTCAAAGAAAGGATGTAAGGGTAGTGGAAGAAGGACATAATAAACACAAATTATGGCCCTGTTATCACTTACAAAAGTTAAAACTGTAGTAGTTGTTTCTTTCTTCTTTCCCATTATGATTTTATATAAGGATTATTTTTGCTGGTTAACTTTCCAGGTAGTTTTTGATCACAGATTATCCAAAGAAGACTAAATTGACTAAATGACTAAATTGAGGAGTAACTAACATCATCCAGTGATGGATACCATGCCTCTGCTCTGAGATGAATGCTGTAATTTTAGGAATACTGATCTCTCTTTGGAGAAAAAGAGAACATCTTCTTTTATATGTAGGTTATTTGCATCTTGTTATACTAGGACATTAAAATTATTATTGTTGTGTATGGAAGTTCAAATATGGGTAGAAGGTTGTGCATGGATGCTAAGTAGCCAAAGGAGTAGACTACTGCTAGTTATTAAACTACACCTTTACATACTCTGCTCTGTAATGCTGGGATGGGACTTAGCAAACTATATTTCTCCTTTGCCAGCTACTTCTCTATTAATAAAGTTTTACTATTAGATACACTAAATTGGAAGGTAGGAAGAAAAGAAAATGGACTTGCTCTTCTTGCTTTGCTTATTATTCTTCCTGACAGTACCATTCCAGAAAACGCACTGCACCCCTTGCTGCAGAAGTTGGTTCCAACCACAGTTCTTGAATCAGCCTAATCATACCATCTTAAATGTACCAGTATCATGCAGGCAGCAACTTCCCTAAGCATTCTGCGTCTTAATTCCACAAGATCCTTCCTTTAAGCTCCTGAGATGACAGCAACAGCTACATACAACTCTCTTCTCAGATGTATGGTTTCTAGGGTTTCGAAGTTCTTGCCTTCTGTGATTAAAAGTTCAGATAACTCCAACTTCTTTCCTTGGTTTTCCCCATCCCCAAGGATTATGGCTGCTTCCTATAGTCATTCCTTCTGTGTTCTCTCAGTGCCTCCTTTTTGCCTTGTGAGTTAGCCTGTCTTTTGATGAACCAATTTCTGTATTACAGTCTCTCTGTTAAAATAACTAGTGCAGTGTTGTGATGAGCACTGGGTGTTATACACAACTAATAAATCATTGAACACTACATCAAAAACTAATGATGTACTTACTATATGTTGGCTAACTGAACATAATAAAAAACATAAAATAACTAGTTCAGTTTCTGTTTTCTAATCTTGACACACTGGGATATTACATAAAAGATAAAATATATTTTTCTTCCCAAATGTATATGAAAGCATATTTTACAGAAAATGATTCTATCCATTAACATTTTGAGTAAATTTAACAAGTATCTAAAAACAAGTGATTTGGGTTAGATTTAAGAAAAAGTTTTCTCATTTAACTATTTTCCAGTTGCCCAGGTCAAAAATTTTGGAATCACCCCCTCGCTTTTTCATGCCCCACATCTAACACACAAAAAAAATCTTACTGGAGTGCCTAGGTGGCTCAGTTGGTTAAGTGTCTGTCTACCTTCAGCTCAGGTCATGATCTAGGGTTCCTGGGATTGAGCCCTGCATCAGGCTCCTTGCTCAGTGAGGAGTCTGCTTCTCCCACTCCCTCTCCCTCTGCTACTCTCTCTGGTTGTGCTCTCTCTCTCTCTCTCTCTCTCTGTCTGTCAAATAAATAAATAAAATATTTTAGAAGAGAAGAAAAATGAAAAGAAAAGAAGAAAAGAAAAAAAGAAAAAAAGAAAATCTTATTACTCCTAATGTTTAAATATACTTAAAAGTCTAATCACTTTTACCATTTTCATGGTTACTACCTTGGACAGTCGTTCTCAATCTTGGCTGCACACTGAAATCACTTGGGGAGATTTAAAATTACCAATTCTTGGTCCAACCCCAGATATTTGCATTAGTCAGTCTGGGTTTGATATTTTTTAGAAGCTCCTTAAGAGGAGCCAATGTTGAAAAACACTGACCCTCAATCAAGCTACCATCTCTCTAAATTGTATTATTACAATAGTCCCTATATTTTCACAGCTTCTATTTTTTCTTTTCTTAACTCTAGAATCCACTCTGCACACTACAGAGAGATTAATGTTTATTAATTTACGTGATGGTTCTCACCACAGAGTAAAATATAATTCTTGACCGTAGCCTACAAACTTTATATGATCTGCCCTCAGTGACCACTTACCACTTTCTACCTCTCTCACCAACCTCCAGCACTAGACTCTTCCAAGTTCCTTGAGCACACCAGTCATGCTCCAGCCTAAGGAACTTTGCACTGTATTTTCCAGGTATCCAAATGATTCTCTCCTCACTTCTTTCAGGTCTCGATTTTAATGTTACCTTTTTTCAGAGAGGCCTTCCTTGAAGACCCTATATAAAGAGCGTCCTATCATTCACTATCTTCTTTATCTTCCTGTACTTTTCTTCTCAGAACTAATCACTGACATTATGTTATACCTTCTGCAATAAAATATAAGTTCCATAAGGTTAGTAACTTTGTTGTATTCACATCTATATTCTCACTGCCTGGCAGTATGCAACACAAAACAGGCACTCAAGAGACTCAATCATGATGGTGACACAGGAGGCTCAAGAGCTCCCTCTTCCACAAATGTACAGAGCAATTTCCTCTGAAAAAGATCCAGAAACTAGGGGGACCTGCCTGGCTCAGTTGGTAGAGCATGACCCTTGATCTCGGGTTTGTGAGGTCAAGCCCCACGCTCAGTGTAGAGATTATATTTAAAATAAAATAATTTTTTAGAAATAAAAAACGGAACTGGCTGAGCAACTCCCACACATCAGACAAATACCCTTATCAAAATACTCATATCAAAATGGGTAGGAAAGGCTAAGACACGTTCTAGCCATAAACCCCACTCCCAACACAGCACTATATAATCAGAAGGAATCCACAATTCCTAGCTTCTCCATGAGAAGCAAAGGGTTCAAACCTTCTATCTAGTGCCCTATATTTTAAGACTACCACTGGAGGGATGGGACCTCAAAACACCTAGGTCTTAAAAACAACAAGGTTTGTGTCCACAAAACCCACAAGACTCTAGAACCTGCACATGAACACTCACTGAGGCTACACCCTAGAGCTCAGAAGAAAGGAAACAGGCAAAATCATCTATCTCCCAGTCTTCCATTGAAAAAGCTTAATTTGGATACTTTAGAAGCTGCTACTTTGGGGCCAGGCTTCTAATTTAGCAGACATATGAGACTAGTTGTGATACTCCCTGAACACTTGGGAAAAGCACCTCTCCCTCCCACTCCCTCCGACCTGCTCCAAGTTACTAGTATCTCCCTGAAAGCAACCTGTTCACATGTCTATGCCCTAGCTTTCAGGGCTGCCACCAAGGGACAGGTCCCTTATCTCCTGGCTCTGGTAGCCAAAGAAGCTTTCATTCATGAGTTCCCCAGCACTGTAGCAAACTAAGAAGCAATTCTGAACCATCTTTCTCCCTTGGGCTCAGCACACAGAAAGGAGGCAAAATCACCTGTCTCCTAGTCTTTCCCTGAAAAAGCCTTATCTGCATACTTTAAAAGCTGCTGCCTAGGGGCCAGGCTTTTAATAAGTAATCATTGGACTTAAACTATATATTAGACTATATGGACTTAACATATACATTCCATCCAACAGCAGCAAAATACTTTTCAAGTATATATGCGACATTCTCCAGGATAGATCATGTTAGAATACAAAACAACTCATAATAAATTTAAGAAGACTGAAAACCTATCAAGCATCTTTTCTAATCACAATGGTAAGAAACTAGAAATCAATTACAAAAAAACTGGAAAAATCAAATAGTGGAGAGTAAACAACATGTTCTTGAACAACCAGTGGGACAAAGAAGAAATCAAAAGAAAAATTTAAAAATACCTTGAGACAAATGAAAATGGAAATTATAATACCGAAACTTTTGGGATGCAGCAAAGCAATTTTCTAAAAGGAAAGTTCATAGTGATAAATATCTACACGAAGAGAAAAAATCTCAAATAAACAACTTAAATTTACACCTCAAAGAACTAGAAAACAAAGAAGAACAAAATATGCCCAAAGAGAAAGAAACAAATAACAAAGATCAGTGTGGAAATAAATGAATTAGAACTCAAAATGGCAATAGAAAAAAATGAGTAAATCTAAAAGATGGTTTTTTTGAAAAGAGAAATATAATTGACAAACTTTTAGCTAGACTCCCAAGAGAAAAAGAGAGAATATAAATAAAATTCTAAATGAAAGAGGAGACATTAAAACTGATACCACAGAAATAAAAAAGATCATAACAGACTACCATGAACAACTACACACCAACAAACTGAATAACCTAGAAGAAATAGATAAATTCCCAGAAATATATAATCTTCCAAGACTGAATACAGAAGAAATAAAAAATCTGAATAGGTTGATTACTAGTACGCAGGTTGAATCAGTAATCAAAAACCTCCCAACAAAAGTCCAGGACCAAAAAGCTTCACTGGTGATTTCTACTAAACACTGGAAGAACTAATAACAATCCTTTTCACAATCTTACAAAAAATAGAAGAGGAAGGAGTACTTCTAAAATCATTTTTCAAAGACAGTATTACTCAGATACCAAAGCCAGACAAGGAAGCTATAAGCAAAGAAAACTAAAGGCCAATATCTATGATGGACATAAATGCAAAACTCCTCAACAAAATATTAGCAAACCAAATTCAACAATACATTAAAAGGATCATACACCATGATCAAGTGTGACTTATTCCTGGGATGCAAGGATGGTTCAATATATGCAAATAGATTGCATACCACATTAACAGAAAGATAAAAATCACATAACTATGGAAATAGATGCAAAAATAAAATCATTTGACAAAATTCAACATCCTTTCATAGTAAAAACTCAACAAACAGGAAACAGAGAAAAAGCACTTCAACAGAATAAAAGCCACATATGACAAATCCACAATTAACATCATACTCAATGGTGAAAAGCTGACGGGCTTTCCTCTAAGATCACAAATAGGACAAGGACACCCATACTAGGCACTTTTATTCAAATTGGACTAGAAGTCCTAGCCAGAGCAATTAGGCAAGAAAAAGAAATCCAAATCAGAAAGGAAGAAGTAAAATTGTCTCTATCTGCAGATGACATGATATTATATATAGAAAAACCTAAAGACTCCACCAAAAAGTTGTTAGTAAAGTTGAAATTGCAGGATACAAAACCTATGCACAAAAGTTAGTTGCATTCAATACACCGACAATTAACTATTGGAAAGAGGAATTAAGAAACAATCTCATTTACAATAGTATCAAAAAAATACTTAGGAATAACCTCAATGAAGAAGGGAAAAGATGTATACACTGAAAACTATAAGATACTGATGAAAGAAATTGAAGAAGACACAAACAAATGAAGATATCTGTGTTCATGGACTGGAGGAATTGATATTGTTGAAATGTCCACACTATCTGAAGCAATCTATAGATTCAATGCAGAATATCAAAATTCCAACAGCATTTTTCACAGAAACAGTAAAATGGATTTTAAAAAAAGAAAAGATCCAAATAGCCAAAGCAATACTGAGAAAGAACAAAATTGGAGGCATTACACTTCTTGATTTCAAACTATATTACAAAGCTATTGTAATGGAAACACGATGGTAATGACGTAAGAAAATAGACCTATAGATCAATATATCAGAATAAACAATCCAGAAATAAACCCACACAAATATGATCAATTCATTTATGACAAAGAAGCCAAGATTATACAATGGGCACTGGATAGTCTCTTCAAGAAATGGTGTTAGCAAAACTGGATAACCACTTGCAAAAAATGAAAACCAAATCTCTACCTCACACCATACATAAAAATCACATCAAGACAGATTAAAGATTTGAATATAAAGCCAGAAACTGTTAAAACCCTTAGAAGAGAACATTCAAGGAAAGCTCCTTGACATCAGTCTTGGCAATGACTTTTTGACACCAAAAGCAAAGGCAACAAAAACAAAAATAAGCAAGTTGAGACTCCATCAAACTAAAAATCTGCACAGCAAAGGAAACAAAAAATGAAGTGAAAAAGCCAAACTACAGAATGGGAGAAAATACTTGCAAAGCTATATCCAATAACAGGTTAATATCTGCAGTATACAAGGAACTCAATAGAAAAAAATAAAAATAAAAACCCATACCAAATAACCCAATGGGCAAAGGACCTAAACAGACATTTCACCAAGGAAGAAAACAGCCAACAGGTACATGAAAAAATGCTCAGCCACAATGAAATATCACCTCACATCATTAGGATGGCTATTATCAGATAGACAAAAGACAATAAATGCTGACAAGGATGTGGAGAAAAGAAATCCTCATACACTTTTGGTAGGAATGTAAACTGGTATGGCCACTGTGGAAAACAATATGGCAGTTCTTCAATAAATTAAAAATAGAACTATCATATGATCTAGCAATTCCACTTCTGAGTATATATCCAAAGGAAGCAAAATGATTATCTCAGAGAGATATCTATACTCTAATGTTTATAGCATCATTCTTCACATTAGCCAAGGTATGGAAACAGATGAATGGATAAAGAAAATGCCATATATATATACCTTTAAAAAAAGGAAATCCTATTATTTGCAATGACATGAATGAACCTGGAGGACATTATGCTTAGTGAAATAAGCCAGAGAGAGAACATACATTCATTCAATCCCAATAGCCCCAAAAGTCTTAACTTATTCCAACATCAACTCTAAAATCCAAAGTCTCATCTACATATGATCTAAATCACATTATGGGTGAAACTCAAGGTATGATTCATCCCAAGGTAAAATTCCACCACAGACATGAGCCTATGAAACCAGGTAAGTTATTCACTTCCAAAATACAATGGTGCAATAAGCAAAGGATAGATATTCCCTTTCCAAAAGGGAAAAATTGGAAAGAAGAAAGGGGTGATGGGTCCCAAGCAAGTTCAAAACCCAGCAAGGCAAATACCATTAGACTTTAAGGCTTGAGAATAATCGTCTTTGGTTCAAAACTCTACCCTCCAGGCCCATGGGAATAACAACATCGAATTCAGGGCTCCCCAGGGAAGCTCCACCCCTTTAGCTCTCTGCAAGGCACTTGGTAGAATATCCTGGTCTGCCAAAACTGTAAAGGAAACAGAAGGGAATTCAGCCCTATCCAACGGACATGTAGTAGGAGTGGCAGCTTTGATGATCTCTGAGTCACCTTCTGGTCATTCTTTCTTTTTCTTGATTGATAAAGTAGCCGGATAGCTCTATCATCCAGTCATGTAGAATCTAGGAGTCCCCCATCCTTTATTTTGTCCCTTCTCTGTCCCCTTTCAGTTCAAACTGGCAGGGTTTCTGCTTCTATAATTTTGTAATCTCTTTATCAAATGATATTCTAGCTAAGCCCTTGGTGTTCTCTTCAAAACTCTTTCCAAATTTTTTATAATACAGACAAGCTAAGAATTTTCCAAAACTTTAAGTTCTGGTTCCTTTTTACCTAACAATTCCTTCATCGATTCATCCCTCTCCTCTCACATTTTACTATATGCATTCAGGAAAAACCAGACCATAGCTTCAACATTTTGTTTTGGAATACCCTCAGCTAAATACCCAATTTCATGGCTCAAAAGTTCTATTTTCCTTGAAATACTAGAACACAGTTCAGCCAAGTTGTTTGCCACTTTACAACAAGGATTGTCTTTCCCCCAGATTCCAATAATCTGTTCATTTCTATCTGAACCCTCACCAGAATGGCCTTTAATAACCATACGTCTACCAACATTCTGTTGACAACAACCTAGACTTTCTCCAGTATGCACCTCAAAACTCTTCGAGCCTCTACCCATCACCAAAGCCATGTCCACATATTTAGGTATTTGTTAACAGCAGCACCCCACTTCACAGTACCAAATTCTTTCCTAGTCAGCTCAGGATGCCATAAATATATACCATAAATATATACCAACTGACTTAACAGAATTTTTTTCATAGTTCTGGAGGCTACAAGTCTAAAATCAAGGTTCCAGTTTCAGTGAGAGTTCTCTTCCTGGCTTGCAGATGGCTGCCTTCTCTCCGTGTACTTACACAGTCTGGCTTTGGTATGCACACAGAGAGAGAGCTCTGGTGCTTCTTCCTCCACTTATAAAGGCACAAGCCCTATTGGATTAGAGTCTACCTTTATGACTTCATTAAACCTTTATCACCTCCTCACAGGTGATTCTAAATGCTGCCACACTGGGGGTCAGGTCTTCAACATATGGATTTTACAGGGACACACTACAGTCCATAGCAGAACTGAGTATCCATACCCAGGAATCTGCTTTAATTATTGCTTTTTACTCCTAAATTATACTTGTGAAACACTTTGTAGTTTACAAACCGTTTTTACAGGCCTTATCATACTTTATACAATGTATACAAAGACTTGGACCATAAAAAAGAGAAAATTATTTAGAACACTATAACAAAGAAATCTCTCCCTACTCCATTCCCCTCATGGACTTAGCTTTCTAATATAAGCATGAATAGGATAAAGAAGTGATTTATCTGATGGATTACTTTATCTGTCTGTCCCATGCAACTGCTTCATTATGGTGTCTTAAACTTGTCAAAGAAAAGCCTAATACATTGCAGCAAGCACATTCTTTGCTGACAGTGAGGTAAAGTTTAGCTCCACAGGTCTTGCTATTAATAATTGTGGTATTGCTGCTATTAGATGCAGGTCCAAGAGATATCTAAACCTTTCTTCATCAGCATAAAACTTGGCTGGGCTGATTTTTTATTTCTGTTTTTGTTTTTTGTGGGTGTGTGAGGGAGACTTAACAATTTCATTGCTTTATCAAACAGATCATTAGAAAGGTTTCTGAATTGGGATTTTCTTTTTTTGAACTATTGAGGTACAGATAGCCAGCTGGAATCTATTGATGGTTTCTGTGTATGTAAGTTAGACAGGAAAGAAGGGGGGCTTGAAAGGGGAGATGGAGCATCACAGCCTCAACTTCCGTATGTGTTCCACCAAATATAATTGTTTTATTCTGGAGTAACATTTGCAAATGAATGTAAAATTCCCTACAAGACAGAATAGGTCACAGAAACCAATTTCATTGTTCTTATTTTCATTGGCATCTTTATAAAAGGTTAAAATTTTCTTATGATTGCATCCCAAATTTATTCTCATAACAAGGTATTTTTTCACTACTTTAAAAGATAGACCTTAAGACAATTAATGTTGCAGTATTCCATCCATCGCAAAATTCATACTATATATCAAGCAATACCTGTCTCAACCTACACTTCAGATAAAACTAATTATATCTAAGAGTTTTGAAATGTAAGACAAAAAAATATTGTGACCTCAATTATTACCTCCCTCTAAAGGAAATTGATCCATGTTGTTTTCCTCCTTTTTTAAAAACTATTTCAATCATTTTCTCGTGCTATAGCCATGTAGGATCACAAAACTCTGAAACCTCCACATCAGATCAGCTGGAAAAATGAGGAAATCTGGAGAGAGTGAGACCAGAGTTTTGAACACACTAGGCCGTGTGGTTGACACCTCAAGGAAGATGATCAAAAAAAGAAAGTCCAAACAAAATGACCAATGATGTACCATAATCATAGCAAATCGGTCTTAATCCAAGCTAATATCTTTATACATTGGGATCTAGTGTAGCAACTGGGCTATGAAAACAAGAATTTCCAGGCAGTGGCAATACTCTGGGTCAAGTGAATGGGTGGTAGGGTTTTGATTCCAGGTGATCCCTTAAGTGTCTAACAAGCCTTTAGCCATCATTTGATGGTCATGGGGCTTGGAAATCAGGGATCAGGCAAAGGACTTCCCAGGCAGAGTTTCAGACTCTGATAATAATTAAATTCCAATAATTAAGATCCATATTTTAATTTGTTAAAAGATTTCCTAACTGTCCCAGCTCACAGTAAAGTCACTGTTATGTTTAAAAATTGGTTCCTTAACATGCTCAACATGTACATAGTGCTTTGCAACTTTCAAAAAACTTGTACATAAATTTATTCTACACAACACACCTGAAACAGGAGTGTAACATATTTTCACACCCACTTTATCAAAGAGGAGACTAAGAATTGTGTAGCAGCAGAGCCAGGACCCATGTGAGTCTCTCTAGTGCTTTTCTGGTGTGTTGTACCATGATGCCTTTAAGGAAGCAGATGATGTAAAGCTCCTCCTTCTTGATCTTTTCCATATGTATATAAGAGAATGTGGATAGAAGCAACCCACTGTCTTGGCTGTACACTGGCCCTTGTCATCACCCAGTTCCTCCCTGAAAACCTTAAATATCAGTATTTTACTCAGAAGAAAATCTTCCATCTTATGTTGTTTCACTCCCACTAAACTCACTTGAAATTCACGGGGATCTCAGTCCCTTGAATCATCTCTTTTGTCTTCCCAATTTAACTCTCTCCAAATCTTACACCCTTTATTATTAGCATCCTCACTTTTTTTCATCTCTTTGCCCTCTTGCCACAACTACTCAAGGCCTCTGTCTTGAATCAATCCAATTCTCTACCTCTAAGCCAAGTTTTAGAGAAGCCTGTAGTTGGCAATACGAAAGGTGGTTTTTTTTTTTCCTGCTACTTTCCTGTTTTTTGTACTAAGTGTTCTAAACTTTCACTACCATCCTAATGCCCTTACCCCACTTCAGCCGTTTATTTTCTTACGTGATGTTTTTTCTACCTCATCAAGGTCTTCAAACGCAAATTTCCCTTCTCCCAAACTTTTATTATCTTTATAGCATCATTTGTTCATCTTTGCTTTTCTCTCCCTCCTTTGCCTTGAATCTCATTCCCTACTATACTCCTTTAGTTAGCCCCCCTTCACAGTCTCCTTCATTTCCACTATCCTCAATCTAACCCTTAGTGTCAGGTACTTCCCTAAATTGAAAAAAAAAAAAAAAAAGAGCAATTTTCCCCCCAACTAAAAACAAACTCCGGGTATTTAATCCCCAAAACACTTCACAAACAAATTTCTTGAAAAAGCATTCTACACTTTCCATCTCTACTTCATCTCTTTCCATCCTATATTGTCCATCCACTTCACATAAATTTCTGAACTATCTGTAATGCAACAGATCGCAAGATTAGTCACAAAAGTAAAATGTGTCCATTCGAATACTATTTTTGCTTTACTCTCTCAAGAATCATCTATAATGTAAAACATGCCGTTTTTCAAAGTTTTGCTATATATATGATCATGGGAGGGGAGAGGCTTTGAAAAAATGTATTACTTCCATATTTAATTTGGTCATTTGTAAACATATTCTCCATTATTCCAATTATACATGAAGTTATTATATTTTCAAAGAACAGTCAATGAAATAAAACCATATGGATTAATCAGGCATTTTTATTAAAGATAGTTTGCATTCTATTAAAATTTCACAAAAAGAAAACATCTTTCATAACCAGAGTATCTTTCTCATGGTTCATTTTTTACCAAGACAGTCAGCTTTTAATGGGAATTTACAGGGTTTTTTTTTTTTTTAATGTGTGTGAATGAGTTTTTTCTTACAAACCTAAAAAAAAATTTGTCCTTTATTCAAGCTTTTGGTAATCCTTCCACTCAAGTTTCCAATGTATTGGTTTTACATTGAATGACTGTGAGCAGTTTCAATATTCAGATTTTACTCTTCCATGTCCTAAGTGCCTCTGTCTCTTACTTGCTTGGAGTCTGAGTTTATTTAGACATGGTCTAGCTTCTATCAGGATGTAGGCCAAAAACCTGAGATAATTGCATGACTGCTTCAGGAATATTTTTATAGTTCCACATCCAGTTTAAGACAGAGAAAAAAGGAGAGTATGTCAGAAGGTTCCATGGGGATATTACTGGTGTGTTCAGGCATGGATATATTATGTGGGAATGGAGGATTTACATTTAATTACAGAGCAATTGTTCGAATGGGGAAAAAATGTTTATTTGAATGTACATAGATTATGCAGTACTGCCCTTATCCTTAAATGCAAAACATGGCTTTCTCTCTCTGTGGTATTTTGGAATTTCACCCTGTCTTGAGGCAAAAAAAAAAAAAAAAAAAAAAAAAAAAAAAAACAATGCTTAACTGCTTTTATACATGCACAGGAAAGGCTTTCAGGCGCCAGCTGTTTTCCCAATAAGGAATCCCTTCACAGTAAATTGGATCACTTATTGTCATTGTGGTGATGGTGGGGTATCAAAACCAAACAAAACCAGCCATGATGTGGGCTGTTAACACAGGAAGGTGCAGAACCCAAGTGCAGCAAACTCCAGAAAATGAGCTGCTATTCAAATTAACCATGATACTACATAAGAACTATTCCTAGTTTCCAACCTACTGGGATAGACAGAATACATGTTTCTACAATGAAAAGATTCTGAGGAGAGGGAAGATATTTTTTAACAATCAAGAATCACAAAAGAGCTTATTCCTCTCTTCCTAAGGGACACACAGTTAAAACTCTCTATTATTCTGAGGCTGATTATCCAATTGTGGACTCTACTAGCCACTGATTTCTCACTGATTTTCCCTCTGGTTCCTGGTCTTTTGGACAATACCTTGCTCATTAGCAACCTCACCCAAACCTGGGCAGAAAAAAATAAAATCTGCTGAAACACAAACAGTCTATTCTGCTTCTTGTTAGTTCTCATAGAAGAGAATATGGAAACTGTTTATTAAACCAAGGCTTTTGGATTATAAATAGATAATTATCCATATATCTGCAGCTCTCAGTACTATGGATAATTGAGAGTTGGTCACACTACAAGACACTTAGACCACAACATTCTATTTCCTGCTTAGGTTTATCTCTGCTTTCTCCACTCCCTTACACAATAACGCTATTTCCTAAATGTCAGGTTTTGTGTTCATCAAGTCTGAAAACTTCCTTAAAATTATTTCAAAGGCGGTAGTCATCTTCCTCAGCAACTGAAGTAGCAACAAAATACTAGACATCTGCCCAATCATACTACACTTGCCATGCAAGTGAGAAAATAAATAAAATCCTTGAGTTCTGCATTTAAAGTAGACTCCATGTGTCACTTATTTTCTTCACCCAAAACACAGTGAGTGATAGAGTCTGAAAGACAGAAAAAAAATTTAAGCCTGTCAGATCTTTAGAATTTAATAGGCTTTAAGCACTCTGAATTTGATGTGCATGTTTTGAGACTATTAAATTTGATTATTTTCTTATTTGTTACATAGGAGATATATTGGGTTTTAATTTTAATTTTAAACATAAGGAATTCAAAGTAAGTGAAATAAAACTGAAATCTTATCTGTGGACCAGGCTGGAGTTTATATCACATATATTAGACCATTATGCTTCACCATGATGTCTCAATTAAGTAGAATAAAAGAGATCTGAGAGGAATCTAGAATGGTATATAAAGAGAGCAAAAGTTCAATTAAGAAAAAGAAAGAAAAAAATGTTTATGTGAACATGAAAAGCATGGATCTAGAAACTTACTGTATTACTAAAAGTCAGTAGTACTGAACTGACATTATAAGATTACCATGACTCAGACTTAGATGCAACCTCTACTGCCATCCTAGATAACACTGAAGGAAAAAGGACATAAGGATTAGACCAAAATAAAGTGCAAAATGATTATTTGTTCATTCATTCAACAACCATCAATTTAAAACCTAAACACTAGGACTAAAGAAGAGGGCTTTCCTCTGCTTGCAAAAAGCTCCAGAAAAATAGTAACAAAATGAAATACAGGTGATACTGAGATGCAAAATGTACACCAGCAATCTCTGAGCTAGAAGGTGGTAACCAGAGGTCTTCAAAACCACTTAATTTACCCAAGAGATTTCAAATATTCCTTCTAAGACTAATAATGGCAAATCTTTATACAATAAAATTTACTTTATATTTGTTTTATGCCCATTGTAACTTAATCAGTAAAGAGACAATATCATTAGAAAACAGAATTTGTTTAATCTCCAAGACTTTACTGCAACAAGGACAGAGAGCTAAAACTCAGGATGATTAATCTTAAATCCATTTGATTCCTTTCAATAACATTTTATTGTGGGGCGCCTGGGTGGCGCAGTCATTAAGCATCGGCCTTCGGCTCAGGGCGTGATTCCAGCGTTCTGGGATCGAGCCCCACACCAGGCTCCCCCGCTGGGAGCCTGCTTCTTCCTCTCCCACTCCCCCTGCTTGTGTTCCCTCTCTCACTGGCTGTCTCTCTCTGTGTCAAATAAATAAATAAGTAAAATCTTTAAAAAAAATAAATAACATTTTATTGAGCAGCTACTCAAAAAATAACTTATACCAGTTAAATCCCTTAACTAAAGTACTCCTCCTCAAACTACAGTGGTTATGCTCCCAAAAACCTTAGTTGAAGAATTTATAGGATAGGAACCTAAGACCTTATGGGAAGGAACACCTACTCACAACAGAACCTATGAAAATGTTGTTTGGTCTTCTTCTAAAGCTATCATGGTTCTTCCACTCTTGGAAAGATTTGGAGCATCATCATCCCCTACTCAGTCACTTACAGCCTCAAAAATAAAATATTTTTTAATTTAAGGACTTCAGAATATTTATTTAAGATGTATTTCACTGAATGGCACATAGTATTACTATTTGACATAAAATACCAAGTGGCAATGCTCTTGGTGCTAAGTAATAAATTTTCATGATTTCTGGGGTAAATGCGAGTGACAATAGAAAGAACTAAATGTTGGCTAATCAATATATTAGCCACTAGCCATGTCACATGAAATGAGGCTAATCCGAATTGACATACGCTTTAAGTATAAAATACACACCACATTTCAAATACTTAGAATGGAAAAAGAATGCAAAAAATAACATTAATAATTTTTATGTTTATTCATGTTGAAGTGTTATTTCTGATATATTGAGTTAAATAAAACATTAATTTAATTAATTTCACTTATTTCCTTTTAGTATTGTTAATATGAGTACTAGGAAACTTAAAATATATATGTGACTTGCATTATTTTTCTACTGAATAGCCCTTGTACAGAGAGGAAGAGGCAAAAGAATGTGGATTCATCCTTTAAGAGACACCCAAGCATTACCCAAGTGACTGTAACAATTTTGATTTTGAAACTTAGAGTTATTGCCATCCATATCCTCAATCCAAAATTCTTCAATTTATGGAAAATGTTATAAAAATGTAAACCTTTTTTGGAATATGCCCTAATTCACAGCAGGAGAGAAGAATCTCTTAATCCCCAGAACCCCTACAAGAAAGTTAAAATTAGAGAAAAAGAATGAAGAACCTACTCTGATTTAACCCCTTGGATTTTGGCAGCTGGTCATTAGTAATTGTTTTAACACCTAATTTTATACATATTATACAGTATAATAATAGCTCATATTGGTAGAAGAGGTCTAAATCAACTCTTTCTTAAACCATATTCCAAGGGGAGATAGGTAGCAAAGATTCAATCTGTTCCCTCAGATGTATATTACATAGACTAACAATGCACAGTCAGCTCTTACATAGGTTTCTAAGAGGTTCTAAATGTATCTTCCCCACTTTGACAATCTGAATTAAACAACATAAGATGATGATTGTCTTTTCTCCATTAAATTGGATTATAACTTCTAAATTAAGTTACAATTTCAAAATAAAACTACAGAAAAGCTGGATCTATCCAAAATACATTGTCAGAGTATCTGCCCAATATCTGAAGACGAGATGAGACCAGAGGTTGCAAACGGCTAATTTCCTGAGCTAAGTCCCACAAAAGACCTGTACAGATATTTTTATAATTTAGAAATAGTTGCCAACATTTAAAAATAACAAAATTTTACCCAAAAAAGTGTTTCCTCATTTTTCCAGTAAAACAAAATCAGAAGGACTGCAAACAACTCTCACACGCATCAGAGTCCCTACTACTTCCCATTGACTCACACTTCATTTTCCTTACCTGCCTGTTCTCTGTGTGCACTTGAGTTTTCAACTCCTGAACTAAGTAGTAAAATTTTGGTAAGTGTACAATAACTATTTATTTCAGTTATTATAGGACACCCAGCACTACTCAGGGGACATAGATACGTGGACTCTCACCAGCCCCTGCACACAAATAATCACACAGAGAAAAAAAATTGAAGGCACATTTTGTTAGGGTGGCTGCTTATATATGAAACAGGATTTGAGTACAAATAATGTATTTGGTAGGTGTGCATTTGGTAGGTGTTGTCTGGTGGCAAACAACAGTAGTAAGTAAGGCAATAAGACAGAGAAAGATGCTAATAACAAAGTGTGTTCACGAGCAGGTTAATACAATGGGTGGCTATGGCCCAGTTGTGCTGAAGACCTCTGCACTTTCCCACATCAGAGTTCTTCCACCCGAGGGACAATGAAGCAGGATATATACCAACTCTTGTCCATAATAAGTTAAGTGTTTTGTCTTGGGGATGAGAGGTCCCCAGCACTTCTTGTCCCATTCCCACTGGCATGACCCAATCACATACCCATGGCCAAAGAGAGATTCAGGTAGACAGTTGGACGTGCTTACATCAGGAAATCACCTGGATGTACAAAAACAGAAAATCAGGCAGAGCACTGTATCCTATCACTATTCTTTGATGTGGGATAAGCCACAGTTTCTAAAAATAAAAAAATGTGTAACTATTTTATGTTTGTTTTAGCTTGGCTAGAACTTTTGCTCATCTATTTTCCCCTCTCAATGGAGTTACCTAGATCTTCACTCCTGAGGGATATGAATTCACCAGTTACCAGGCCCCAGTCAGACCATGACTGTGCAATTCCGTGGAAATCACGAAAGCACCAAGAGTAGTGCAGTGAACCTTCTATGTTCCAGGCATACTTCTCTCTTCTATTATATAGTAGTAACCCTATCTCCTCATGATAATCAGTCATTACCCCTGCTAGTATAATATCTCCCTTCTTTGTTTGATGGTCTCCAGCATGAGAAGCCCATAATTACCAGTCAACATTGCAGCTTTAGGTTTATGGAATCTTTACTGTGTCCCCTAGTTGAAGCATACCTAATCAGGTACCAGACCTTCTAATTCAGCAGAGTTTAAAGTTATAGGGACAGAAGCACATACTGCAAATATTGAGAGTTCAGCATTCATTGTTGACAGGTCAGGCATTCAACAGCTGCAGCAGCAGAAAGAATCCTGGTGAGAGGGAGTGGAATGCTACTGGACTCTTGCATATCTTTCATTACTGGTCCTATAAGTACTCCATTGCACAAACAGCATTGGAGTGACAGAACAATCTGGCTGACCTCCACTGCATATAGTCATTCTACACTGGTGAGCGCTGATGTAAAACACAAAGAGCCACACATTTTGTGCCTTGTCCTATAGGTCCACTTGAATGCCTGTACCCTATAATTTTTGGTATTCACAATTCCATCTTGCTCCAGCTAGCCCTCTTAGCAATGAGATAAGCCACTGCCCAGAAGTCAGTTCATATCCTTACTTTATGCTGTTTCTCCCTCCTCAAAAAGTTAATGACTAGGAGTACAGCCCAAAGATATACACTCTTAGAAGACTTCCCCTCAGTCCTGTCTTTCAGGACCATCCTTGAAGAGGCTGTCAGGTAACTTTAGTCCCCTTTCGGGTTATTATCAACATGTCAAAGAAATCTAACCATGAGGTAATCCCAGGGATAGGTGTTGGTACAAGAGTAAGTGACATGAAATGTGGCTACCTGCTTGTGTAACCTACTTGTGCCCTCCAGATACTTGTAAATCTGTCCAACCTTATGATTTTGTGGGTCTGATAATACCCAGTTCATGATGTATAACTCACAACAGTAACTTGGTGTCCCAAATTCAGGCATTTTAGTTTCTTTTTAAAAAGTGATAATTATCTGCTAGGCATCATAGCTCTTTCAAGAACCCTAGGAGTCTGTACTACAGCTCTCCTATCCAAATTTTCCAGAGAATCTAAATAACATTTTAATACATGTAACATTTATGTAACATTTTACCCTTTAAACATGATACCTATAGCACCACTAAATCCACTAAGTCATAGTCCAAACTGCAAGGCTGCTTACACCGCACTCTGAACTTGCTTCAGAGTCCTCTGTCTCTGAATACCAATTAAACATGATAGCTTTCCAAGACAGTCAGTAATTAGGTTGAGGGAGTATTTCTTATTATGATATACCATGCACTGGTCTTCTTTTTTAGTGGCACAAGTAAACTTTTTAGGAGGTACAAGGTATAATAACTTGCCTTTAACTTGGAAGGAATGTCCTAGTATGCCCAAGAACAATAAATGCATAAAAATTTCATTGATGTTCTGAAAGCCCCTGAATATTTGTAGTGTTGATCATCTACCACCTAGCACACATATGTCTTACCAGACCTTTCAGAGTATTTGCCACTTTGGTTCCGTCCAAATCCAGGTCAGGGAACCAATAGGAAGATTTTACCAACTAGTAAGCAGATCCATCTCAATTATGTTGTCAGGGAATGGATAAATAACCACAGATTGTTCTTTGGATCCATTTGGATAGTCAGATGAACTTGGGCCAGGATTCTATCACCTGTCCTCCATATGTCCCCATTCTAACAAGGGATATAATAATACTTTGGGCCCTTGGGTATTAGTGTCAGCTTGGCCCTATTTCCAACAGTCCTTAAAAAAATCTGATACTTTCTGTGCAGTGAAGTATTTAACCTTGCCTAAAGAGGAATCTCAACTTTGCCCTCATTTTCAGAGAAATAATCTCTAAGCCTTTGAAATGTCGTGCCTGATAAGATGTCTTTGTTTTCTGGGGGCCTTAGATTGTAAGAGTCTAACAAAGTGATTTACATTGAGTGGGGTCTTTGAGTCATGCTGTATTGGCTCAATCTCCAGAGGGCCTGGAGACTGAGATCAGCCATGTGGGTGGTTACGCATGAAACCCCAACAAAGACTGTACATCAGGCTCTCATAAGCTTCCCTGGTTGGCAATATTCCATGTTTATTGTTATACAGCTTTGCCAGGAAGAGTCAACACTGTTCGGAACTGTGGACACAAAGACAGGACACCTGGAACCTCCATGTTTGGAATGCTCCTGGATTCTGCCCTATGATTGTCTTCCCTTGGCTAATTTTAATCTGTGTTTTTTCCTTGTAATAAACCTAACTCTATATTAAAACTCTGTATTTATTTCCCTGTAATAAAACCAGAATTGTGAGTATAAGAGCTTTCATTGGCTCTGTGAGTTCTTCTAGCAAATCACTGAAACTGAAGGTGGTTTATGGAACCCCTGAACTGGCAACTACGGTCAAAAGTAAGGGCCATCTTGTGGACTGTGTTCTAACTCTGTACTCCCTTTTCCCTGGTGTACAATTAATCTACTTAATGGCCACATCTCTTTGAGGAAAAATGTGGGAACACCTACTTTATATTCTGACTCTGACATTATAGGACATTTCCTCAATGGGGCTTAGCGTCCCCTTCAACCAAAAGGCTCTGGGTCTGAAAACTGGGTCAAGTCTGGAATCTGGGTGAGAAAATCTACTTTTCCCACTGAAGTAATTAACATTATTCTTGTGCTAACCTGCAGTTTGCTTGTCTGTTTATTTAATTACACTAGTAAAGCAATCCCCTGTTCGTTGCCCATGTATTTCACTCCTAGGAATAATATGGCATATTTGCCATGTCCAAAGATCCCTGAGGGTCAAGGTCCCCTAACTGTCATCCTAGCATGTGGCCAGCCCATCATGGTATTTATGCCTACCTTGTCTCTGACAGTTAAATGCCAATACCTGGCCTTTGCCATTCTGGAATCCATTCATCCTCACTAACATTAGAGCTCAGTTCCATAGCAGTATCCCTTATCATCAACCCTGGACTACAGAGAACAGCTCCACTGAGCTTCTTGATGATGCTGGTGGCCCACCTCACTCTCTACTAACATAACCCTCATCACCTCAGTGAAGGAAGTAATCACTAATCCTCACAGAGATCAGTCAGCTGTGGGTCTCCAGTCTTGCATATTAAACCTATTCTAACATGTTGAACTCTCTGGGCCTTTTGTCTCATCCTTAATTCTCTGTCAAGATATCAGACATCTTCTCCATCTTACTGGCTATATGTCATCATTGTTTTCAAGCTTCAAGGAACCATCCTAGAAAAGAATTAGAACCAGTTCCTGGTATCCATGCCAGTATATTAAATCCTGAGTTATAGAAGAGCTCCCCTGTATCAATAAACTCCCCCCATTCAGAATTATACTCTGTTCTTCTTATTCTAGCACCTTGAAGGTTCATTTCCCATGTATGTTCTCCTAGCTCCTGCAGATGCATCTAAGTTAGATCCAGCAGGGGTTTTTTGTTTGTTTGGTTGGTTGGGTTTTGTTTTGTTTTGGGGGTTTTTTTTTGTGTTTTTTTTTGTTTTTTTTTTTTTTGCAAATAATCCCTTTTATCTCATAGCACAGTAATGCCTCCCTAGTCAGGCCATGCTAAGTTTTTTTTTTTTTTTAAGATTTTATTCATTTATTTGACAGAGATAGAGACAGCCAGCGAGAGAGGGAACACAAGCAGGGAGAGTGGGAGAGGAAGAAGCAGGCTCATAGTGGAAGAGCCTGATGTGGGGCTCGATCCCATAACGCCGGGATCACGCCCTGAGCCGAAGGCAGGCGCTTAAGCACTGTGCCACCCAGGCGCCCCCATGCTAAGATTTTATTCTTATTATTGATCCATGAAATGAGAAGCCATGGGAATAGACAAAAGCATAGCTTGTAAATGACAGCCATCATCTTGCAAAATACCTACCTTACGTTCTCTGTAAATAGTTTATAGGCAACAAAAGATTATTCTTTTCTAACAAGGGAAAGAGAGTAACTTATTCTGGCCCAAGACATAAGGAGAATGTAAGTCATGTAATTTCTCAAGCCCAGCCATCTAGATGTACTAATCCCAGATCTCAGGGTTCTATTCCTTCCCTATCAGGGTTCTTTTCTCAAGTATAGGAGAGTTGCCAGAACTATAAATTCAGCTTCCTTTATAGCTTGTCTATCCTTACAATCAAATCTTGTGCCTGGTTTTTAGCACAATCTGTTTTCTGGCTGCTGGAAATGTGGGTCTCTTAATTTAAAAATTATCATAGAGGGGCACCCGGGTGGCTCAGTCTGTTAAGCACCCAACTCTTGGTTTCAGCCCAGGTCATGATCTCAGGGTCATGGGATTGAGCCCCGTCTCAGGCTCTGTGCTCAGTCTGTTTAAGATTCTCTCTCTTGCTCTCTCTCTCTCTGCCCCTCCCCCAATTCATGCTTCTAAAATAAATAAATAAATCTTCAAAATATTTAAAAAATAGGTAAAAAATAAAAGTTATTATGGAGAATTCTGGCTTTCACATCATATCTGAAGATAATAGTTGGTTGACCAAAGCCTGCTCTATTCTTCCTTTGGGACTTCAATGACCATTAACAATAGCCATCCAACTTAGAATTATCACTGCCCCTATATATTTCAAGTATAGAGTTATTGCATGAGCAGTGCATCCCCACTCCACCTATACTTCATCCCAATCCACCACAACTAACACTATTAAAACTCTGACATTACAGATCATCAAGAGTTCTTGCTAGTACTCTCATCCTCAGTAATGGATCCCTTGCCTCAAACTGGCAGGTTAGTGATCTAATCCCAGTTATGCTTCCTAATACCCCATTTCCATCTAATGCTGGGTTCTTCCAGAAGCAGACCCTGAGAAAAAGGTCTGAATGCAACTAATTTATGTGGGAGATGATTCCTAGAAATATCAATTTGGTGAACACAAACTAAGATAGCCACCTCTGTATGATGACTATTCTTGAGTCTAGGTGGCCTGGGCCTGACTGTCTCTGTTAAGACAATTTTGACTTGAGGACTAGGAGTAGTGCTGTATTATTATCCAATAAAAGCAGACTACACACAAGCTCAGGACACCAGCAAGGTAGGAACACACAAAAATGTTTATCTTCAATAAATCCATCCAGAAAAGAAAAAAGTCTAAAGAAAAAAATCATTTCACTTCCAGTGATCATGTAAGTTTTATGTTTTATTATTTGCTGGTGATTTTTAATTTTAAATAACGAGTATAGGAAGCACAAATCTTCTCAGTGCTTTTCAATGCTAAGATCTAAATACATCTTAAGAGCCACCCTCTGATGGCACACTCTGCCTACTCACTGAAGACAATACATCAGATTCTACCCTACTGGGCTCCTGAATAATCTTCTTCTTAACAATTTTAACACTAACAGTGAGTCAGTTCTTCAGCTGAACTTCAATAAGCTCTCCTCTGAACATCATGAAACTCCTCCTAGCCTGCTTCTGAGTGCCCACCTGAGGTTCTGGCCTAAAATCCATGCCCTTTTCCTTCCAGAGACACCTTCCTCTTGCCTGACTTTATTTATTCCCCCAAAATGGAAATTCCTGTTTCCTATCTTGCTTTTGGTGAGGGAAACTCATTACCAGAAAAAGAGAAAGAGAGAAGGTATACATATTCCCCAGAGAAAATGTCAGTCAAAAGAATTGTCACATAACTTATTACCTTTCCTCTTCCTGCTCCCAATTTAGAAATCACTTCTAGGGGAAACCACACTTAAGACTAATAATAATAATTTCAGTAAATTATGCAATTTATTGCTAACTATCTATATTTCATCAATGAAAAAATAAATAGGTGACATAATTACCAAGCATTTTCTATCTACCAGGCACCATACTGAGTGCTAGAAATATCACTGCTAGAAATACTATTTTTATCCCCATTTTAGTGTTGAAGAAACTGAGGCTTAAGAGATGGGAAATTGGATCTGTCCAATGGGAATATTTGATTTTACCTACTATGCTGAATTCTATAGATTAAATAAATACTTGTTGAATGAAGGTACAGAAAGAACAAGATAAAATGAGAAGGAAAAAAAAAAGCTGGAGGGGTTCTCTAGAGTGGCTTGCACACATTCCATTCTCCACTTTGGAAAACTCTACTGTAACTTACAAAAGAACTGCTAAATTATTCTCTCTTGCCACCTCGACCTCAAGTACTGCTTGTGAACCTAGGGCTAGAAACAAATGTGTATAAAGAAGAACATACACACATTTCACACTTGTAACAAATTCTAGTTGAGTAAGTAAAACTCAGATTGACTCTATAAAATAGACCTGAAGCCATCATTGCATTGTTCCACCAGTTTCTCTGCTCTCTCAGTTTGAAGACAATGCACCTTCAGCAGGCCTTACCTATGAGCCCAAAATCCCTGCCTCATAGACTAAACATGGTGATTGCCAACCAAAACAAACATCTCTACTGACTACCAATTTCTGCCTGGATAATTTTCATTAAAAACAAAAACAAAAACACTACAAAGCATGCTCTGTCCCCAAAGGAATTCTTTCCTACTCTGCTGTTTCTTCATGTCGAGGAAAGAATCTGATATGTGAAAATAGCTAGTTGTACTCTGACTCAAGTATTTCACAGGGATATCTGCATGACTAAATTTAAGAAGAAAAATACTGAAATTATACAAAAATAAAAAGTTAAAATCCTGCTTCAACTCTATGCTTGAGCCGGTCTTTCAGAAACTTCTAGAGAACAGGCATGCTGTCGCTCTCCAGTCAAGTGAATTTGACAATATTAACAGATACGTAATTCCACACCTGATCTCATTTCTCGCCTGGCTTTGATTTTAACTCCACATCCATACTGAAGATTTAAGCTGCTTCCCCAGCTCATAACCAGCTCTTTTCAAGGATAGGTCTCCTCTCTTTCTGTTGCCTGTATTAATGAGGAGCATGAGTTTCAAATCAAACTTCAAAAGAACAATTTTCTTGGAATATTACCTGTGTGGGTTTCTAATGCAACCTTCCTCACAGATTTAGTATCTCTATAGAAAGCAGTTAATCTAGTGGGGAGAAAATCTAGAGTCCTGGAAAAAAAGAGGCCAAGGGAGCCTAAATTGGGGCTACATTTGGTATTTCCCTTGTGCTGGATAGTGGGGGAAGGGAAAACTGAATTCCGGTTATGTTAATACACATATGGGTCTGATTCCAAAGGCAGAAGTATAATCTCACTCACCTTTGGAAAACTACACTAGCGTCTTCAGACTTAGGTTCCCTGATATATAAGGATATGACCCTGTTCAGTATGATCCCACATAACTCATGCAACATGAACCCCTTGTAAATACTCCAAAACCACAACTGATTGGAATTCTCAGGGAAGGAGATGTTCTAGGTCACTGGATTTTTTGGTCAAGTCAGAATTGAATAGAAAAATCCTTCCTATTTCAACCCTCAGGATCAAAAATGTTTATAAATGCATTAGTCTATTTTCATGATTTATTAAATACAGAAGGGGAATGTAATTCAATCTCTATTTCATTATTCAGATATTTACAGTCCCTAAGGTCATACTTCTGGGGATCAGTTACCTTGGTACTCTATGAAGTCACAGGTTAAGAAATAGAGGCAGAACTGCTCTGACATTAGGTTATAGTCTATAAAAGGTTAGTATAAAGTCATCACTGATAAACAATTATCGTCCTTCTATATATTTCTTATAAAATTACAGTTAAAAACTTTTGATTAATGGGTGATTCTGAATAGTTAACAATTTGAATGTTTACACTAGCTTCTGTGTAGCTTTACCTAGGGGGAAAATCATCCATCTTGATCAGAGAAAGAGCCCATTTCTGACTGGCGACATAGTTCACATAGACTCATGAAACGTACTGAAAAATAAAGTGATACAATATATATTAAATTGAGGGGCACTTGGGTGGCTCAGTCCATTAGGCAGCTGCCTTTGGCTCAGGTCATGATCCCAGGGTCCTGGGATGGAGCCCCACATTGGGCTCCCCCGCTCAGCGGAGAGCCTGCTTCTCCTCTGCCTGCCACTCCCCCTGCTTGTGCTTGCTCTCCACTCCCCCCCCATCTCTCTCTGTGTCAAATAAATAAAATCTTTAAAAAAACAATTGAAAGCAACTGAAACATATGCGCAGACCTAAGTTGCTCTTGTTATGTTGCAGTGATTGTTTTGCTGGTTGTTTTGGTAAAGCAAGGCCGCTTTTATTCAGTGAGAGTGCCCTTTAAATTCAAATGCCATCAAAAGTTATTTCTGCTTTAGTTCAAGAGGAACAGTCCTTTCAGTAATCTCAGGAGAAAGTTTTTGTACTCAAATCCTCCTGAGCTGTGCAGCCCTGGAGTAATGAAAGATAAATCCGGCCAAGGTCGCGCACACCAAGACCAAGAATGAGCAGTAAGACTAACCACAGCAATGGTTACTTTGAGTGCCAGCAGGCACAGAAAGGCCTTACACCAGCAGTTTCTTATGCCCCTGTTCTCCAAAGGTTGTGTTTTTCCTGACAAGAGAGGAGAAGAGGTGAATTTCCTAATTTGTCAATGGCCTTAAGCTTTTTGGGTAAGAAGAGCACTAGTGAACACACAGGATCTCTCTCCTTTCCATAAGCTCCCTATTTGCCAGCAAGCCATGTGTATGACTTCTCATATTTGTATTCTCACCATCAGCAATTATAACTTCACCGATCCTTCGCTGATCCATAGTGCCATGCAGAAGGGCGGGAGGGAAAGGTAGGGGCATAAAAAACTGTAGGAGAAGGAAGGGAAGGAGAAAAAGGGCACTAGGCAAAGAGAAGCCTGTCATACACAAACAACTGATTCATGTCAACAATACTAAACTTAAGCTCATTTTTCTGCATTTCCTACCTATTTTCAGCAGCACTTTGCCAAGTATCAGACCAAAAAGAAACTGTGTTTCCATTTGATTCTTCCCATATGCTACCCACGAAGTCTTTAAAGTAATACCTGCCTTATTGTCTGTATGATACTAACATACGCATGTAACAATCTTCCATTTAGGAGTAAGATGAACAGTAAGTAAATTTTAGTTTCGACCTAAGACTCTAATCTATTTCAATGTGGACCTACCAAGACTAAACTTTCAGCAGGTCAACAAAATGATCCTTCTGTCTAAAAGCTCAAAGTCTTTTTGATTTCCATATCTCATCCAAGTAGTCAACTACTTAAGACTTTATAGACAGAACCTTGGAAAGAGAGGGAACAGAGATGAAGCCAGGAGAGGACTACAGAGTTTTCGACATGTTGTGTATACTAAGAGTGATACCTAAACCACTAAGATTTCCATTCCACTGATACAAACGTATTTCAGATTGTTCCATGGTGCTACTAATCAAAGCCAGCAAATATACCACAAGACAAGTCAAAGGGGGAAATGACCTCCACATCAGTTGTCGAGGGTGGTAAATAGTCAGAATAAACACACAGTTGCTGATGTGTTAATTTCATAATAAGAAAAATATTCAGTTAAATATCAGACACCAGACATAAATTTGTAAAGTATTTGTTAATTACTGTCCTAAAATCAGTTTCAGATATCAACAATCAGATCCCTGAATTCAGTGTACCACTGCTTGTGATCTTTTTTAAACATTTGCTTAGTCAGAAAGGGTTAAATGAAGGGTCTTAAACAGGAGATTTCTTAGGAATAAGAACAACTACTCTTCAGTGATAGGCTTGAAATAAAGAGATGAGCACAGAATCAGCACAACTGAAAAATGTAAGCTTTTGTCCTTTGTGAAAAAAAGTAGAGCAGTTGTGGCTAACCGAAAAGAAACTTTTTTAAACTACTTTAAAAATAAAGTTGAAGGGACACCTGGGTGGCTCAGTCAGTTAAGCATCTGCCTTCAGCTCAGATCATGATCCCAGGGTTCTGGGATCAAGTCCCAATCTGGCTCCTTGCTCAGCAGGGAGCCTACTTCTCCCTCTGCCTGCAGCTACCCCTGCTTCTACTCTTGCTCTCTCTCTCTCTGACAAATAAATAAAATCTTTAAAAAAAGAAACAAAAGTAAGATCTATAGAATACCATTTATATAAATATAAAATACACATATACAAATCAATAATAAGCATTTAAAAAGAGTATACATCAAAATAAAAAAATACACAATGAATGCATTAGAATAGCTACCTGTAGGAATGAAGGAGGCAAAGTAAGAGTGGAGAATGAAGCTAGAATAAATTTTTAAAAAATAAACCTTGTATGGATCAATAATGGCACGTTACTATGAGCCAAGAAATATCAACCTTATGTATCACAGTTCAAAAAATTACAGTCACAATCAATAAAGCTTATATGTAAATGTAACAAGGTAAAACAACTTCAGGGATAATAAGACACAAAATGGTTAATTAGTTCAATATAAAATGCAATCATTCAGGGGGATGATTACTATGCCTGTGGTTTAGGACCCTTAGAAATTTGTTGGGAAAAATCAATAAGAAATGCTACCTATAATCTGCTCCATTTTTCTTCATTTCTTTCATTGATTTTAGTCCCAAAATAAGAGACTAAAAGCAAATCTGGGCTTTGATTTCCTCTAGTGCAAGACCATTTCCAGGTATATGTGGAAAGAAGGGTAACAGTATGAGAAAGGTAAACAGTATTTAAACAGTATGAACAAGAAACTAGAAAATGATATTTACTTACTGTTCATCTTACTCCTGAATAGAAGATTGCTACATGCATATGTTGGTGATGAACTGGATGCTAAGGGTGAGGTTGAGGAAGACACACAGATTCTTAATTTTGCAAAGTGGTAGATAAGGACTGAAAAGAGAAACACTGGTGGAAGAGAGGGTGGTGAGGATTAAACATCTCTGTGTTCAATACTGTAGAGATTTTTATATGGCCATTTCTCACAGCCTTCTCCAACACATACCGGTGTTTTAAAATCAAAGGTCAAGTGAGGTATAGCATTTCTATAAAGACTCAAAGATTCTTCTGATGATCTCGTTTAATCCACGGAAAAAAGAAAGATTTTTTTTTTTTTAATATCCTCCCTGAATATTTTTCCTCACACTGAGGTTCTGATGAACACAGAGCAGCAGAGAATTTGAGTCCATATTATTTAACCTAATTCTGAAAAGCCAGTCATCCATATTAGACAACCATCTAAGTACTAGGAAGCTTGGCAATTGTGGCATGTTATATTTTCCAAAAATATACCAATATGCATCCTACCCAACATTCTCTCTTATAGTGTCATACTTATAATTCTATACCAAGAAGTGGGATCTATGCTCCCTCACTTTGAACCTGGCAGACCTCTAACTGCTTCAACCAATTGATTATTTTGAAAGGGATACTGAATTCCCAGGCTTAGTCAGGCAAGATATTAGGATCTCATCTCTCTCCATCTCCCTCCTTCCCCTAACCATACCCCCCCCCCCAATACCTACCTTAGGAGCTCATAGCCAACATTAAAGAAGTCTGGCCATCCTGAAGACAGCATAATCTAAAAATCACATGGAGAGACTATGTAGACAGATGTCTGAGGAGAGAGACCCCACTATTCCAGCTCCATGCTGTTAGAGTTCTTAGTCCTCATAACCTGACATGAGTGAAGAAGCCTTCAAGAGATCCTTGGCCCTAGTAATAATCTTACCACAATGGCATGTGAGACTCAAGCCAAAATTATCTGGCTCTACCACTCCCAAATTATCACAGACACCATCTGAGATTTTTAAAAAATAAATTTTGTCGTTTTAAACCACCAAAGTTTGAGGTGATGTGTTATGTAGAAATAGATAAGTGATACTGCAATCTTTCATAAAAGCTGAAGACCTCAACCAGGATGTACCCTTGAATGGATGGGTGCCTCATCAACCTGCAGTGAGAAAATCTATGATTAAGCGTCAGAGCTGAATGATTAAGATTCTCACTTACTTGTTTTTGTTGTTGTTATTTACTATTTTCTCTGTACCAGGCACTATTATTCCAAAAACCCATTGAAAAATGTACTATTTTATTGCCATTTTACATTTAAGGAAACTAAATTAAGTAACTGCTAAGATTCAAAAAACTGTCCACTGGGGGAGCATCTTCCAGTGGTTCAGTCTATTTCCAGACCCATGCTTCTAACCATCATGTTCTACTGCCTTTGGTACTTTTCATAATTGAGCTCAATTATAAACTTTTGGAGGTTATGACAAAGCTGAAGTAGCACCATAAAAATACAAACTTGGCTAAGACTACTGAAAACTATTACCCTAAAAACATTGCTTTGTGGTTTGTGTACACAAGGAAAGCCACCTCTAATGCTCGAATCTTATACACACTCTAATTAGTGAGTGTAAAATGTTAATATACAATGAATCTAAGCAGATTAATATATCATCAGAACAATTACTTGATTCAGAGCTATGGTCATTAAGGCCATTAGGAAGCATATGTGCAAATTGGGATTAGAAGCCATATGACAACTGTGTTAGATTTCATTCTAAAACAAGGTAACAAATACTGAGTGCTGAAGAAATGCTACCATTAACATAAACAATATTATTCTACCTAAAACAAAGGGAATGGAAGAAGAATCAACAAAAAAATTTTTAATTTTTGTCTCAATCCCCAGAAAGCACTATATTTAAATCAACCACTTTAGAACAAAAGTGTTGGCAGGAATTCAACATAGCTCACTTTGTCTCCTGAGACATCATTACAGTGTTTTCTTGAAAAAAAAATCACACTTAAACACATTCTCTCTTACAAACTGTTAAGAAGTATCACTGTATTACTCTTTCATGATGATGATTACTATTTCATGGTCTCAGCATGTGTGTGACTAGTTGTGGGTGGGACTAGAGTGAGAAGTCCTATATGCACCATCATGACCATCCAAAGCATTTTTTACAGGATCTTGTTCTATGGCAACATGGTAGGCACCATATTTTGACTCCCCCACTTCCACACACATAATTTGCCCTAAGTCCATAGAGCATTATTCTAATTCGTAAAATCTGAGAGACTTTTTCTTCTATTTGGCATGAGTCTTTTAAATATGAATTCTAAATGCAGTAAGAAATGTTTGAAGCATAATGTCCTTGAAAATTTTAAATTACATTTCCCCAAAACTCAGTAATATTGTATGCAACACTACTGGTTGAGTCCTGGAATCATCTTTTAAAAATACAACAGTGGAATTAAATTCCTGGCTATATAACCCTAGGCAATGCCAATAGGGAAAAATGGACAGGGTCATTCCCAGCAATGGTGGGATTTGAGAAAAACCAAACAACAAGAAAGAACTAGACAGATAACTACAGTTCATGCCTGCCCCCTTAGAGAAATGATGAAAATTACAAACAGAACAGGATTCTCAACAGTGTTATCCCCGAAATGGCTCTTTGAAATACCATGACCCCTGGGGTGTGGTCACACATCTGTCCCAATTAAAACTAACAGTTCTGTGGGGGAAAGCTTCCCAAATACATGCTTCCACAGCTCCTTTGCAGCCTTCCTTAAAGCCCCCACCCCAGTTCTACATCTCACTCTTCTCCTTCGTCCCCACCTCACTGGTAGTTTCTGCCTGTAACTTATTTCCAAAGTTCCTCTTCTGTATGTTTACAATGGTCAACTAAAATTCATGTGGAATTGAAGCATGGTGTAAACATTAACATAAAAAATGCCTGGAACATAGGTGAATGCACGTCAAATTCAACATATCTAAAATAAATTCCACGTATTCTCTTTCTCATTCTCCATCCCCAAAATAAACCTCTTGACTGTTCTGTTACTATTAATGACACCACTCTTCTCCTAGTCTCTCAAACTAGTAAAATGCAAATAAATTTTTCCTTCCATTCCTATGAGGGACAAAAACAAAGTAAAACCTGTGTCATTAACTTTTCCTTCAAACTTCCTCTTGCATCTGCCCTTTCCTTTCCATTATCACCCCATCCCACTGGTTCAGACATTTATTTTCTCATACCTGAACTATCTCAGGCATCACCTAAGTTGCTACCTAAGGTGGTCTCCCAACCATCAGCCTTTCCGCATCCTAATCAACTCTGCACACACTATAAGAGACTTACCCTCCTCAGTCACCTCATATACTTTGTCTCTCCCCTATTCTAAAACTTTTAATCAGTCTGTATTACCTCCAAATTGAAGTCCAAATTCCTTAACTTGGCATATGAGTCTCCATCTGCCTTCCACTGATCCTTTCATTCACCAAGTACTGGTGAGTAATGGGGAAGGTTGGGCAAACTGGAATTCTCACACACTGCTGGTAGGAATTATGAATTCCTATATGTATAATTGTAAAATTATACAATCATTTAGGAAAATAGTTTGGTTGTTTCTTTAAAAATTGAACATTCTCATACTATCATGATCCAGCCATTCCATTCCTAATTACTTATCCCCCTAAAAATAAGCACAGGTCCACACAAAGATTTATAAGTCAACATTCATAAGTAGCTTTATTTGTAATGGCCAAAAACTGAAAGCAATCTAAAAGCACAACAAAAGGTCAGTGCAAAAACAAATGGCAACATATCCAACCGAAGAAATACAGCTCAGCAATAAAAATAATGAACTACAGATATATACAACATAGAAAAAGCTCAGAATAATTATCCTGATTGATTGAAGCCAGACAAAAACACTTCTATAAAGTTCTTAAAAATGCATAGTAATGTGTAATAACAAACAGCATAACAGTGGTTGCCTAAGAATCAAGAGGTAGGAAGTTAGGAGGACCGGAAGGAAGGAATTACAAAGGTGCTCTAAGAAACTGTGACAGTGATGGGTATATTCATTATCTTGATTGTGGTGATGGTTTCACAGTTGTGTGCATATGCTTAAAACTCATCAAACTGTATATGTTAAGTATTCACTGTATATTATGTATCAATCATACCACAAAAAAAGCTGTTTAAAAAAATTTATCTCTGATCACTCACCCTCTGAAACACATCAATTGAGTCAAACTGGTCAACTAATTAAGAATGCATGGTAAAGCTTCACATATCTGTATTTTACCTGCTACCATCCTTCCAACTAAAATACCCTACTATTTGTCTTTCAGAACACAGCTGAAGTGGGATCTGCTCCATTGAGACTTCCCAGACCACTCCAGCTTGTAGATTTCTTCTTTCCCTGAATTGGCAACTTTCTAATATACTGCAGCCACCATTTGTCAAGCCTAAATACAGCACAGAGTCAAACCTAACTTTGAGTCCTAATTCTCCTGTTTATATCTCTGTGATCCTGGTAATTTACTTAATCTCTCTAAGCCTCTTTCTTCATCTCTTAAACATTTATAATAGTAGCACCCATTTGATAAAATAACAGAATGTAAACTGGTTGGCCTAATACCTAGCACATAGTAAGTAACCAATTTTTGTTGTCTTAGATTTACTATATATTTCTTTATAATGTTTCTTATATGAAATGTTTTTAGAAGGGGTGGTAGAGTCTCTGATCTTCCTGATGATGTCTACCAGAAATAATTCCATCTAAGTCCTTTATGCAATAGACGATGATTACTTGGTTTTAATTCCTTTTCCCGATCATACCCTTTTCTCCAATATGGAGGGGAAAAAAGGGAGGAGAGGGGAGATCAGGAAGTTTGGAATTTAAAATACTACCTTGATTATTCCAAATATTATGGTTTTTCTGCTAGACTAAGCTTAAACTGAGTCCAGAATATCCTTAAAAAATAAAATGTACTTTTCATACTCTTAGAACTTGACTTTACTTAACTTCAGATAAAAAATAATCACTATCAGGCATTTAATATCTATATGATAAGGTACAAGGAACTCTGTACGAAGCTCAGGGTCACAATTCTAAAAACTGGCTAAGGTACAATTTGAAGCAATGCCTGTCTGATAATGCCATGATACTTCTAACAATTTCATCATTGTTTGTACTTACATCAGTTCTGTTTTAAATAAAATAAAATTCAGATTATAGCCTTTTAATAGCCAATTGTTCATTTATATTAATTGACTTAGATAATGGTACATCTTCACATACAGGGTACTTTCTTCTAGGAAGTAAATCTCAAGATGCTTTGGATTCTTAAAATATTTATTGTTCAGTAGATTTGGTAAAATTTTCCCTTCGATGGAAATTTTTCTTTGGAGAAGGTGAGAGAATACTGAGAGCTGCCATTTTATGATTTCCCTTTGAAACTTAGAGTAACTAGTTTAGTAGCACTGACAATGTCCCTCATTGTCACCTATTTCAGTATCAGAACTATCTGACTTTTGGGGCACCTGGGTAGCTCAGCTGGTTAAGTGTCTGCCTTTGGCTCTGGTCATGATGTTTACTTGGATAGATTCTCTAGTTTTCAACATGATCTCAGGGTCCTGGGATCAAGCCCCATATCAGGCTCCCTGCTGAATGGGGAGTCTGCTTCTCCCTCTCCCTCTGCCCTGCTTGTGCTCTGTCTCTCTCTCTCACCCTCTCTCCCTCTCTCTCAAATAAGTAAAATCCTAAGAAAACAAAACTATCTGACTTTTCTTCCAATGGAGCCATATATATTTAATTAAGCGAGATGACTACCTCTTTTAAGCATTAGGAAGGTAGATAAAGTAGACAATATCACCGATAGATACCTAATTAATGTTTTAAAAGGTTAGGTCTCAGGCAAAGCTTCACCTCTAGAAAATACAGTACTGGGTGAAATCCGGAACACCAAGGCCACTTTAACTACAAACTACAGTTACAAGTGGAAATGCCATTATGCATAAATTATATATTGGAAATCTCATCATACAGTTGGACCAATAACAGATGATCTTTCCTTTTTTTTATAATAATAATTTTATTATGTTAGTCACCATACAGTACGTCCCTAGTTTTTGATGTAAGGTTCCATGATTCATTACTTGCATATAACACCCAATGCACCATGCAATACTGCCCTCCTTAATACCCATCACCAGACTATCCCATTCCCACCCCCCAAGCCCTCAGTTTGTTTCCCAGAGTCCATAGTGTCTCATGGTTCATTCCCCTTCTGTTTACCCCCCCCTTTCTTCTTCCCTTTCTTCTCCTACCGATCTTCCTACTTTTTATGTTCCATAAATGAATGAAACCATATAATAATTGTCTTTCTCTGCTTGACTTATTTCGCTTAGCATATTCTCCTCCAGTCCCATCCATGTTGCAGCAAATGTTGAGAAATCATTCTTTTTGATGGCTGAGTAATATTCCATTGTATATATGTACCATATCTTCTTAATCCAGTCATCTGTTGAAGGGCATCTCAGCTCCTTCTACGATTGAGCTATTGTGGACAATGCTGCTATGAACATTGGGGTGCATATGGCTCTTCTCTTCACTACGTCTGTATCTTTGGGGTAAATACCCAGTATTGCAATGGCTGGGTCATAGGGTAGCTCAATTTTTAACTTTTTAAGGGACCTCCACACTGTTTTCCAGAGTGGCTGTACCAACTTGCATTCCCACCAACAATGTAGGAGGGATCCCCTTTCTCCACATCCTCTCCAACATTTGTTGTTTCTTGCCTTGTCAATTTTTGCCATTCTAACTGGCATAAGGTGGTATCTCAGTGTGGTTTTGATTTGAATTTCCTGATGGCTAATGATTTTGAACATTTTTTCATGTGTCTGTTAGCCATTTGTATGTCTTCATTAGAAAAGTGTCAGTCCATATCTTCTGCCCATTTTATGATTTCATTATTTGTTTCTTGCATATTGAGTTTGAGAAGTTCTTTGTAGATCTTGGATACCAGTCTTTTATCTGTAGTGTCATTTGCAAATATCTTCTCCCATTCCATGGGCTGCCTCTTAGTTTTTTTGACTGTTTCCTTGGCTGTGCAGCAGCTTTTTATCTTGATGAAGTCCCACAAGTTCATTTTTTCTTTTGTTTCTCTTGCCTTTGGAGATGTGTCATGAAAAAAGTTGCTTTGGTCGATGTCGTAGAGGTTGCTGCCTATGTTCTCCTCTAGGATTTTGATGGATTCCTGTCTCACATCGAGGTCTTTCATCCATTTGGAGTTTATCTTTGTGTATGGTGTGAGAGAGTGGTCAAGTTTCATTCTTTTGCATGTAGCTGTCCAATTTTCCCAGCACCATTTATTGAAGAGACTGTCTTTTTTCCACCGGATGTTTTTTTCCTGCTTTATCAAAGATTAGTTGCCCAAAGAGCCGAGGGTCCATTTCCGGGCTCTCTATTCTGTTCCATTGGTCTATGTGTCTGTTTTTGTGCCAGTACCAGGCTGTCTTGGTGATCACAGCTTTGTAGTACAGCTCGAAATCCAGCATTGTGATGCCCCAGCTTTGTTTTTCCTTTTCAACAGTTCCTTGGCGATTCAGGGCCTTTTTTGATTCCATACAAATTTAAGGACTATTTGTTCCAGTTCTTTGAAAAATGTCATCAGTATTTTGATCGGGATAGCATTGAAAGTGTCAATTGCTCTGGGTAGCATGGACATTTTAACTATGTTAATTCTTCTGATCCATGAGCATGGAATATTTTTCCATCTTTTTGTGTCTTCTTCAATGTCTTTCAAGAGTGATTTATAGTTTCTAGAATATAGGTCCTTTACGTCTCTGGTTAATTCCAAGATAATGTATGGTTTTTGGTGCTATTGTAAATGGGATGGATTCCCTAATTTCTCTTTCTTCAGTCTCATTATTCGTGTATAGAAATGCAACTGATTTCTGAGCATTGATTTTGTATCTCGCCACATTACTGAATTGCTCTATAACTTCTAATAGTTTGGGAGTGGATTCTTTTGGGTTTTCCATATAGAGTATCATGTCATCTGCAAAGAGACACAGTTTGACTACTTCTTTGCTGATTTGGATACATTTTATCCCTTTTTGTTGTCTGATTGCTGTTGCAAGGACTTCTAGTACTATGCTGAATAATAATGGCGAGAGTGGGCATCCTTGTCATGTTCCTGATCTTAAGGGAAAGGCTTACAGCAAATATCATTCTCAATGGGGAAAAGCTGGAAGCCTTTCCCTTAAGATTAGATGATCTTTTCTAAACACTGTTTAAATAATAAGTGTGTAATCCTCTGAAGAGCAATCATTGATGTTTCTAGCTAAGCTGCACTTTAGCAATTAATTCAGAGGCTTATCACATACTTGACCAATGGCATGTGTAACATTAGCCCCATATTGTTATGATTTGTAATAATAATAGCACTGATCAAGTATTAATTATGTAACAAGCACTATTCTAAACACTTTGCTTGGGTTAGCTCATTTTATATTTACAACTCTATGAAAATAAGCACCAATCATGGAAGATAAGGCATAAAAGTTAAAATAAGTAAGGGTATCAATATCATTATTAGTATTGTTAATAATATGCTCAAATATGGACTTAGATCTCACAATACGATTTAAAAAGTGAATTTCAAATAACTGCCTCATTTGCCACTCAATCTATCCAAGTAAAAGTTCCCACCATGTCTTTAAGACATAGAAGCTTAGTGTTTTGGGAAAAATAGGAAAAGACTTTCATGAATTCAAAACATAGCTTCCTTCTTAAGAAAGCACATAATTCAAACTTTGTAGCAGTCAAGATACATATATCCTTTGTACTATGTAAATATGAGTACAGTTTTACTATTAGAAAATATAGGGCACCTAACCCTATAAAGCATTAGAACAATCCACAAAGAAGAAAAAGTTTGGACTACTATGACTTTTTGTATGTTCTAAAGAATATTTGTACTTCAAATACTTTTAAAATCATATTAGCTTTATAAAACTCTATTTTCTCCACCCCCAAAACTTCCTTTCCCCCCTCTAAACCAATCAACTCAAGGTCTTTGGGGACTGCCAATTTGGAACATCCTCTAGCCTTGACAATTGGCAGCTGGGATCAATCAGTTCATAAAATCCAACTTGTCAGCTAAAACCAGTCATATTTTTTAAGCAAGACAATCTGTTAAACAGCTTAGGTCGTAAATCCATGAAAAACATTTGCAAAAACACATTTTGTGCTTGCTCTTCCTAAGTTCTGAGGCTACAGATGTTACAAAAACCACCATTCTGGAAACTCTCCCAATCATCTATTATCCTTCCCTGAAAATTTGAAGGTATCTTCTGTGCTCCTCGGCTAGCAGTAGATCAGCTTCTGATAGCCATGGGCGGGAATAGATATCCTCAACATGGAAGGAATCCTTGCTTCACCTTGGGCCATTACATAGGAGTTTCTATCTGATGTGCAATTGATCCAGTTTATCATAAGCCAATGTCATCACTGTGCAGTTAGGCTAGCTTCCAGTATTAGCTCTGTCCTAAGAGGAAAAATTTATTATATAGATTTCAAAGCAATTGCAGAGCTTATAATGCTAAGTGATCTTAGGCAAGGCACATCTTCTCAAGCTTCAATCTCTCTCTCAGTAAAATAAGAGTGCTGGAATAACCAAACTCCAAATTTCTTTCCAATTCTATAAACCCATGACTTTACTTCTTACCATCACTTTTATTAAGCAGGAAGCCAAAGATACTCCCTCACCACTGCCAGCTCTTTCGGGTCCAGGATCATAGTGGGTCGGTCCCCACAGAACATCATGCCACAAATAATGATGGCTTAAATGAATACTTCTTCAGGCTTTATTTTACTCAACAAAGTGTAGGCAGGTTTCAAAAGAGATAAAGATTATCAGTACTTCTCAGGGCCGTAATATCTTGACATTTCCTACCATTACTATCTAAATGGCCAAATACACATCAGACAAATGATAGCTCTCCTTGGCCTTACTCCAGGTATACATCAATCACTGATGATGCCTCTTCCCCCAGTCAAGCCAAGACCACTCTCAGAATCCTCAACTCAGTCTTCCAGACAGCCACCACCAATTATTCAAAATTGGCATGAATGAAGAGTACATTTAAAATTGTGACCTAATTAGTACCAATCTAAACCCAAATGCTGTCTATATATCTCTAAATGGATATGTCCCGAGACATACACTCATTCTCTTCCAACAAAGCATCTCCTTTTCTCTCTACATTCTTATTTTTATAAATGGCAAAACCAGTAACCCAACCTTCCAAATGAGGTAATATTTGCCTAATCCTTACATCTAAACAACCAAGTCCTGCGAATTTTTCTTCCTAGGTAGCGGTTTCCAAATAACACTTACCTGGCCCAAAACCTTATCATTTTTCTTCAAACATGTGATCAGCTATTTAACTAATTACCTTGTCAATGGTCTTGCAAATATCATATTTCCCTGTCTTAAACATTTAATAAATCCCAGTGTATATGAGCACAACAGCCTCAGGTTATTCAGTCTACTTACATGGCAGCTCAGGGTTTCATAAGCATGAAAAAGCTGCATGGCCTTTTATGACCCACCCAGATAGTATCACCTCTACTATACTCTATTGGACAAAGCAGTCACAAGCCCACCCAGATTTAAGGGACACTTAGTGGAAGGAATGTCAAAGAATTTATAACCACGTTTTAAAACCATGGTACCCACCTCTTTTTTTCACATATTATGATCTAGAAAAACTGAACTAGTAGTTCCCCAATTATGCCATTGCACATGTTGTTTTCCCAGCATGGGATACTGGGATGGTTAATTTTATGTGTCAGCTTGATTGGGCCATAAGATGCCCAGGCAGCTGGTTAAACATTATTTGTGGATGTGTCTATGAAGGTGTTCCCACAAAAGATTAACATTTGAATTAGTAGACTGAGTAAAGCAGATGGCCCTTCCCACTGTAAGTGAGCATCATTCAATCCACTAAGAGCCTAAATAGAACAAAAAGGTAAAGGAAGGTTGAATTAATTCTGCCTGACAACTGGGCTAGGACGCTGATCTTCTCCTGCCCTTGGCACTCTTGGTTCTCAGGCTTTCAGATCCAGAATGGAACCTTTACTATCAGCTCTTCAACTCTCAGCCTTCTAACTACACCACTGGCATTCCTGGGTCTCCAGTTTGCAGATGGCAGATTGTGGGACTTCCCAGACTCCAAAATCATATAAACCAATATAATAAATCTCTTCATATACATCTCCTACTGATTCTGTCTCTGTGGAGAACCACATAATTCTTCACTGGAGAATCACAACCCCTCCCCTCACTGGAAAGCCCCTATTCATTCCCCTGGTATCACCAAAATACTACTTCCACTATGAGAGCTTCACTGACAGCAAGCACCAAGTGATGGGAGAACTCCCTCCGTGCTCCAGTAAGACCTCACCTCCTAGACCAGTGTTTGAGCTCAAAGAAAGAGATGACCCAGGATCTTAATAAGACTCAGACTGACTCAGTAGGTGTAGGATGGAGCCAAAGATTCTGTATTTCTTACAAGCTCCCACATGATATCCATGTTGTTATACCAACCACACTTTGAGTAGCCAGGGGCCCCTCAAAGAGCCTACTCAAATTGCCAGCTCAGGGTAGAGTGCTCCATCCTAGGAGAGGACTGTGGCACAGGGGCAGACTATAAAGCATGCATCCAGGAGAAACACCTGAGTGGAATGGGAAAAGTTGTCGCAGGCACATAAGAGCAGGCAGATTGTTAAAAGGCAGGCAAGAGGAAAATTTGGGGTACAAGTCAAAGGAAGGAAATCATAGAAACTAAGTCAAAAGCTAGCAAAGTTTTTAAGTGAAGGATGGGAAGCAGAACGGGGTAACCCCAGAGCTAATGAAAAGGGAATATGTAAATGTTTTTATTGATGAGAGATGGGTGGGGGATCTATTAGAGCACAAGGCTAAAATTAACATTTTCCAACATATTTGTCTACCCCTCCATTGAGGCAACTGTCTATACACTGGGTTTTTTAAATTTATATATCTATATCTAAACTATACTTACCATTAGCTTCCTGTATTTTTTTTTTTGCTTTAGTTTCCTTAAGTATAAAATAAGGGATAATAATAAAATAGTAATGATATCTACCCCTAGGAATGTTGAGAAGATTAAAAGAGAATATATGTCAAAGTGTTTCGCCTGGAACACAATCAACTTAGGTCAGTATTATTTGATATTATTACAGAGAGAAAGTATGATGTCTCAAGAGTGTGGGATGAGAATCACACAAAAAGATCAAAAATCCCTACCTCTCCTATTTACTAGCTGTGTGATCTTGAACATGGTTCTTAACTACTCTAAGCTTCAGTTATTTCAACTACAAACTGAAATGCTAACAGTGCCTACTTAATAAGATTATTAAGAGAGTTAGGATTATCATCCCTGATATCGGCAACACACTTTCAGTGAACACTAGTTATGATTGTTAGCAGCAACGGCAGCATGAGACACACAATCTGGTGCAAAGTGAACTTTCCATAAATATTTGTTAATGACTGTATAAATTAACTAATGTAGAAATATTGATCTCAGCAGTTTCACTTTCCTTCAAGAGTTTAAAATATTGTCTTGTACTTAAGGAAAAACTTTTCTTAGGATTTATAAAAAGGGAAGGGGAAATAGAGACCCTGGGTCCCCTCTAACTTCACTTTCGTTTTTTTGTTATATACTAAACTTCCATGTTGTTTCACTTGCAAAATTCTTTACACCACTAAAGAATAAAACTTATACCATATTTTCCATAACTATGTCTTCTCCTACAAACCATAAAAGAATAGCACAGCATACAATGTCTGGTTGCATACATGCTAATGAGTGTAAATATCCAAACAATAACAAAAATTAAATGACGGCGCTATATCATCACACCTTTCCTCATTCATCTACCACCTGAGAATCTAAGAATGGTGTTGGCTGGGAAAATACATGACACTGACCAGCCTTGTCAGAATTAGCACAGTGCTACTGTAATGGCAAAAGAATTAATAAGGATAACAGGCCTAGTTCCAATACACATGGTGAAAAACTTCTTGCTGACAGAAAGATACAGGATAGAATTCATCTCAGCATTCCACTGAACATTTAAAGTAAAAACCACAGCTCAGCTGCACCCCAAAGAATCTGAGAATTTGGAAGACTTTTGATTACCCCATTGCACAATAAGTGTCTGGACTAGAACCCGAGCAGGGCCACATTTTCTCCCAACTAGGGTTTGTTAAAGAAATGTGTTCTGGGTGGTGTGAGGATGTCTTCCTTTATCTCATACTTAAAAACTTCTTGCTGACAGAAAGATACAGGACAGAATTCATCTCAGCATTCCACTGAACATTTAAAGTAAAAACCACAGCTCGGCTGCACCCCAAAGAATCTGAGAATTTGGAAGACTTTTGATTACCCCATTGTACAATAAGTGTCTGGACTAGAACCCGAGAAGGGCCACATCTTCTCCCAACTAGGGTTTGTTAAAGAAATGTGTTCTGGGTGTTGTGAGGATGTCTTCCTTTATCTCATATTTACATTGTTAGACATGGGATAAATTCAAATACATTCTTTTTCATAAGTTCATATGATCTTTCTTCTGTCTTCTATTGAATTTGGGAGTGTTACAAAATTTCAAACTCCAAGAGGAAAATTTTCTACAATTTCTTTCACATACAATTCAGTTCTCTTCCTTCATATAATTAGCACCAGGCAGACACTCTAGACACTCACTCAAGAGAAGTTACGCACGTTCCCATGGCTATGTATTGCAAACATTTCCATCTTAACAAAGATCCTCCCCACTGATTTTTTCCCCCTATGGGTTCAGATACACAGTGTTCTTCATACAGTAATGAACTCTATGGCCTATGCAGATGGAGATAACAGAAATCAAATGATGGAACCAGCCATATTCTGCAGATTACTGAGCAAGAGAAAATAATAATCACCAATAAATTTCAGTCTTATTTTCCCAAGTGATGACCCTGAAAAAATAAAAAACCATCTACCCCACTCGGTAGTAGTTGAGGTTCACTATTTATACACACAAATAGATGAGGATATGTGGGTTATATTAAGAGTTGGTAGTTGACAAGCGGCTGTGGAATATCTCACTTCTGCCTTTCATCAGCCACCCCTTACCAAAAAGCCCTCAAAGACTATGATGAAGGTCAAGAAATCTTTATTACTAACAAGCCCTTTGGTCCCCAAATCCCATTATAAAATTCCAGTGAGATGGCCCACACCTCATTGGAGAACCCAACCTCATTGGAGGATTTAAGTAACGAACCTTCAACACAAAGCCCAGACCCAAATCTCAAATCTACCCATCCAGGGGAAGTAAAGGCCTTTCTTTGTGAAGAATAAAAAGCCAAGAAGAAGAAGTGTCTGAGAATTTTTTCCTAAAATCTAGGGTAGGCTTTTCTATACAGTACACTCTAGACCTTTCTCTGGACTGAAGGAAGAGAAAAAATGCCAAGGAAATTGCTTCCAGGGCTATGTTACTTAGACTCAGGGAAAAGAGAAAGCACCCATTTCCTACAGAAGCTGTAGTTTTGGTCAGTACAGAGCCACACTCCCACCACTTCAATGTGGTCTGTTTGCAACTGAGGTAATCCTTGAGATGAGGACAGAAAGGGCTCTGAGCTCCCTTGGTGGTCAACAGGGCTGACAACATCTATCTGATCAATTATATCCAACTTAGTATGGGGAAGAAGGAACAGTTATCTTTATATCCCAATAAAAACCTAATACAAGATGCTGAAAATTATAGAGTCTGAATGAGAGATGTTACTGATACAATTACACTGTGCATTTGATATGAAAGCAAGAAAAAAATAGAACTACTGCCAAATTAATAAAACGATGTGGGTAAAAAGTGGAAATTTATTTAGTATTCATATAATTATTTATAAATGCTTATTCAGTGAATAGCCACTAAAGATCAATTTTCTCTTTTTATTTATTTTTTTAATGTTTTTTTATTATATTATGTTAGTCACCAAACAGTACATCCCTGGTTTCTGATGTAAAGTTCGATGATTCATTAGTTGCGTATAACACCCAGTGCACCATGCAATACTTGCCCTCCTTACTACCCATCACCAGCCTATCCCATTCCCCATCCCCTGTCCCTCTGAAGCCCTCAGTTTGTTTCTGAGTCCATAGTCTCTCATGCTTCATTCCCCCATCTGAATACCCGCCCTTTCTTTATCCCTTTCTTCCCCTACGGATCTTCCTAGTTCTTATGTTCCATAGATGAGAGAAATCATATGATAATTGTCTTTCTCTGCTTGACTTATTTCACTTAGCATTATCTCCTCCAGTGCCGTCCATGTTGCAGCAAATGTTGAGAACTCGTCCTTTCTGATAGCTGAGTAATATTCCATTGTATATATGGACCAGAGCTTCTTAATCCAGTCACCTATTGAAGGACATCTCGGCTCCTTCCACGATTGAGCTATTGTGGACAATGCTGCCATGAACATTGGTGTGCATATAGCCCTTCTCTTCACTACGTCTGTATCTTTGGGGTAAATACCCAGTAGTGCAATGGCTGGGTCATAGGGTAGCTCAATTTTTAACTTTTTAAGGGACCTCCACACTGTTTTCCAGAGTGACTGTACCAACTTGCATTCCCACCAACAATGTAGGAGGGATCCCCTTTCTCCACATCCTCTCCAGCAATTGTTGTTTCTTGCCTTGTCAATTTTTGCCATTCTAACTGGCATAAGGTGGTATCTTAGTGTGGTTTCGATTTGAATTTCCCTGATGGCTAATGATTTTGAACATTTTTTCATGTGTATGTTAGCCATTTGTATGTCTTCATTGGAAAAGTGTCTGTTCATACCTTCTGCCCATTTTATGGTTTATTTCTTTCTCACGTACTGAGTTTGAGAAGTTCTTTGTAGATCTTGGATACCAGTCTTTTATCTGTAGTGTCATTTGCAAATATCTTCTCCCATTCCATGGGCTGCCTCTTAGTTTTTTTGACTGTTTCCTTGGCTGTGCAGAAGCTTTTTAACTTGATGAAGTCCCACAAGTTCATCTTTCCTTTTGTTTCTCTTGCCTTTGGAGATGTGTCATGAAAAAAGTTGCTTTGGCCGATGTCGTAGAGGTTGCTGCCTATGTTCTCCTCTAGGATTTTGATGGATTCCTGTCTCACATCGAGGTCTTTCATCCATTTGGAGTTTATCTTTGTGTATGGTGTGAGAGAGTGGTCAAGTTTCATTCTTTTGCATGTAGCTGTCCAATTTTCCCAGCACCATTTATTGAAGAGACTGTCTTTTTCCCACCGGATGTTTTTTCCTGCTTTATCAAAGATTAGTTGCCCAAGGAGCCGAGGGTCCATTTCTGGGCTCTCTATTCTGTTCCATTGGTCTATGTGTCTGTTTTTGTGCCAGTACCAGGCTGTCTTGGTGATCACAGCTTTGTAGTACAGCTCGAAATCCAGCATTGTGATGCCCCAGCTTTGTTTTTCCTTTTCAACAGTTCCTTGGCGATTCGGGGCCTTTTTTGATTCCATACAAATTTAAGGACTATTTGTTCCAGTTCTTTGAAAAATGTCATCGGTATTTTGATCGGGATAGCACTGAAAGTGTCGATTGCTCTGGGTAGCATGGACATTTTAACTATATTAATTCTTCCGATCCATGAGCATGGAATATTTTTCCATCTTTTTGTGTCTTCTTCAATGTCTTTCAAGAGTGACTTATAGTTTCTAGAATATAGGTCCTTTACGTCTCTGGTTAAGTTAATTCCAAGGTAATGTATGGTTTTTGGTGCTATTGTAAATGGGATGGATTCCCTAATTTCTCTTTCTTCAGTCTCATTATTTGTGTATAGAAATGCAACTGATTTCTGAGCATTGATTTTGTATCCCGCCACATTACTGAATTGCTCTATAACTTCTAATAGTTTGGGAGTGGATTCTTTTGGGTTTTCCATATAGAGTATCATGTCATCTACGAAGAGAGACATTTTGACTTCTTCTTTGCCAACGTGGATACCTTTGATCCCTTTTTGTTGTCTGATTGCTGTTGCAAGGACTTCTAGTACTATGTTGAATAATAGTGGCGAGAGTGGGCATCCTTGTCATGTTCCTAATCTTAAGGGAAAGGCTTCCGGCTTTTCCCCATTGAGAATGATATTTGCTGTAGGCTTTTCATAGATGGTTTTTATGAGATTGAGGAATGTACCCGCTATCCCTACACTCTGAAGGGTTTTAATCAGGAAAGGATGCTGTATTTTGTCAAATGCTTTTTCTGCATCTATTGAGAGAATCATATGATTTTTGAATTTTTCTTTCTGGATAAAATCTAAGACACCGATCAATTTGCGAATGTTGAACCACCCTTGCATCCCAGGGATGAATCCCACTTGGTCATGATGGATAATCCTTTTAAGGTAGTGTTGGATTCTATTAGCCTGGATCTTGTTGAGGATTTTGGCGTCCATATTCATTAGGGAAATCGGTCTGTAATTCTCCTCTTTGAGGGGGTCTTTTCCTGGTTTGGGGATGAAGGTAATATTGGCCTCATAGAATGAGTTTGGTAGCTTTCCTTCTGTTTCTATTTTTTGAAATAGCTTTAGGAGAATAGGTATTATTTCTTCTTTGAATGTTTGGTAGAATTCCCCAGGAAAACCGTCCGGGCGTGGAGTTTTGTTTTTTGGAAGGTTGTTTATCACTGACTCAATCTCATAATTAATTGGCCTGTTTAAAAAATCAATTTCTTCCTGTTTCAGTCTTGGTAGTTTATAGGTTTCCAGGAAGGCCTCCATCTCTTCCAAATTGCTTTATTTATTGGCATAATGCTGTTGATAAAAGTTTCTAATAATCCTTCCAATTTCATTGGTGTTGGTCGTGACCTCCCCTTTTTCATTCATATTTTTCTTAATTTGGGTCATTTCTCTATTCTTTTGGATAAGTCTTGCCAGCGGTCTGTCAATTTTATTGATTCTGTCAAAGAACCAGCTTCTAGTTCTGTCGATCTGCTCTACTGTACTCCTGATTTCTAATTCATTGATTTCTGCTCTAATCTTAGTCAACTGCTTCCTCGTGCGTGGATTAGGTCTGTCCCTCTGTTGCTGCTCCAGCTTCTTGAGGTGAGAATATAAAAACTGCATTTTAGATTTTTCTATTCTTTTGAGTGAGGCTTGGATGCCTATGTATTTCCCCCTTAGGACTGCCTTTGCAGTATCCCATAGGTTTTGGACGGTTGTGTTTTCATTCTCGTTGGTCTCCATAAATTGTTTAAATTGATTTTTGATTTCCTGGTTTATTGAGTCATTCCTGAGCAGGATGGTTCTTAGTCTCCAAGTGTTTGAGTTTCATCCACATTTATCCTTGTAGTTGATTTCCAATTTCAAAGCGTTGTGGTCTGCGAATATGCAGGGAATAATCTCAGTCTTTTAGTATCGATTGAGACCTGTTTTGTGACCCAGAACATGGTCTATTCTTGAGAATGGTCCATGGGATTTGGAATAGAATGAGTATTCTTTGGTTCTGGGGTGTAGTGTTCTATATATATCTATGAGGTCCAACTCGTCAAGGATGGCATTCAAAGCCCTTATTTCTTTCTCGATTTTCTGCATGGGTGCTCTGTCTATTTCTGAGAGTGGAGTGTTGAGGTCCCCTACTATTAACGTATTTTTATCTATATGTCTCTTTATGCTTGTTAAGAGTTGGCTTGTGTAACTTGCTGCTCCCCTGTTGGGGGCATATATATTTATAATTGTCATATCCACTTGTTGGATACATCCTTTAAGAATGATATAGTGCCCTTCTGTGTCTCTAACTATAGTCTTTAGTTAAAAATCCAATCTGTCTGATATGAGAATTGCTACCCCAGCTTTCTTTTGAGGTCCACTGGCATGAAAGATGGTATTCTATCCCTTTACTTTCAGTCTGAATGTATCTTTAGGTTCAAAATGAGTCTCTTGTAGACAGCAAATGGATGGGTCATGTCTTTTTATCCAATCTGCAACCCTGTGGCACTTTATGGGAGCATTTAGGCCATTTACATTGAGACTGATTATTGAGAGAGATGATTTTAATGATGCCATGTTGCCAGTAAAGTCTTTGTTTCTATAGATTGTGACTTTTGTTCTGTATCACTCTTGGGCCCTTTTTACTTTTATAGAACCCCCCTTAATATCTCCTGTAGGGCTGGTTTCGTGGTTATGAAATTGGTCAATGACTGGCGATTCTGGAAGGTCTTTATTTCTCCATCAATTCTGAATGACAGCCTTGCTGGATAAAGGATCCTTGACTGCATGTTTTTCTCTGAAAGAGCTTTAAAAATGCTCCCCTAACCGTTTCTCTCATTCCAGGTCTGTGTAGACAGGTCTGACTTAATTCTGATACCTTTGCCTTGGTACATGAGAAATTTCTTTGCCTTGGCCACTTTCTATACTGTATCTTTAGATCTGATATTTGCGAAATGCACTATGACGTGACGTGGCATAGTTTTGACGTCGTTGAGCTCAGAAGGGGTCCTCTCTGCCTCTTGGACATAATGTTTGTTTCCCTTGCTAGATTAGGGAAGTTTCCAGCTACAATTTGTTCAAATATCTCTTCTAGACCTCTGTTTTTCTCCACCTCCTCAGGGATGCCGATGATTCTGACATTGGAACATTTCATTGAGTCAGTAATCTCCCATAACCTACATTCATGAGCGTGGATTTTTTTAAGTCCAGATTCTATTTTAGTTTTCTCTTCTACTAACCCATCCTCCAATTCACTGATACGTTCTTCTGCCTCATTCACCCTGGCCGTCAGAGCCTCTAGTTTTGACTGCATTTGGCTCATAGAATTTTTAATTTCTGCCAGATTCGCTCTCATTTCCGCCCTTAGAGATTCTATATTCTCATTCACATTTTCGTTAATACTCTTTTCAAGTCTACACATCATCTTGACCATTGTTACTCTGAATTCCATTTCTGATAATTTGTTTATATCCATATCCATTAGTTCTGTGGCAGAGGCCACAGACTCATTGTCTTTTCTTTGCTGGGGGAGATTTGTCCCTCTTGTCATTCTGATGAGGAGAGGTTGCGGGTTGTCCAGAGCCCAAATTATTGACCGGGACCCAGGCCGTATGCCCTTGTTTTATAGGGATCTTAGGGATGTGGGCTTCTTGATTTTTCAGCCTGCCTTCTGGGGGAGGGGCCTGTGGCGCCGATACTCAGGCAACCCTGTTTGGGTAGAGGCTCCGTGTCCCTTGTGAGGGGGGATGGGGATGGGCACACTGTGAGCCGGTATTTCCAGGCTTTTGTTCTCTGGCAGCTTTCCCTGGCGGTTTGCTGTGCCTCTTCTGAGAGTCAAAGCAGCAGTGGCCGAATCTCAGCCTCTGTCTCAGAACAGAGGGATTGCGGACCGTTCTCCACTGATGTTCTGGCCACTTTAACTCTGTTACTGTTGGTGCCGCTCAACCCTGCAGCATCCCCAGATGTGCGCCCCACACCCGGTGTCCCAGCCCTCGCTTCCAGGGCCGGCACATCTCTGTCGTTTGTGTTTGTAACACCGCCAGCTGCCAGCAGCCCCCACACGCTCCCGGAGCTCCTGGTCTCAGTCTGGTTCCAATGAGCACACCGGAGCTTCGTTTCAGTCTGGTGCCGCAGGTTCCCCAGCTCACAGTCTCATTCTGCTCTCTCAAGGGTGCCAGGTCCGCAAGTCTGCCCGCTCCCCCGTGCAGGTGGCTGCCGCTTCCTGGCGCCCGAATGCGGCGGCTCCCTCCCCCTTCCATTTATCTTCCGATATCTGTACGCGGTTTCACAGCTCCCCGCTTTTACCTCAATACTCAGCGCTGGAGATGTTCATTTGTAGAGATCCAGATGTATCTTCCTGCATCTCATGCTGATTCCCTGGATGTTCAGGCTGGTCTGGTACCTATTCAACTCGACTCAGGGGACCGGCTGAAAAAGGGGTCCCCTACTCCTTCCCCATCTTAACTCCTCCTAAAAATTTAAAAGTTAGGGAATCCACACGGGCATAAAATTCCAAAGATTATCAGACAACATGAGGCTTGTGTACATCCTGAGCTAAAAAGCAATTTTCTATTTTTAACTAAATTATTTTGGAGTTAAGGAATCAAAACCACGATTATTCGATTAATTTTTTCCTTCTAGACAAATAATGCTGAAATAGGATCTAATAACTGGTCTAAATGAACCAAAAGATAAGTAACAAGGTCATAAATGCTGTAGTGAACACCTCCTTCCTGCCCCAATATTCCCACGGGTACTACTAGTTCAACCACAGACTGGGTCTGAGGATAGGCTCATTTTCCACAAATTCCTGTAGAGCTGAGAGGGCTCTTTTGAATCAGATGTGTATCCCTGCAGACACAAAATGGAGCTAGATAGGAAATGTTGGGAATAGAAGAGAATATGTATCCTACGTCCTCACCCAGTGGTGTCTGCCTCAGAAAAAAATAAAATTTCATAGGACAAAATATCCTCCAAAGTTTCTCTTATTACTATATTCTCCAAAACCCCCAAATTATCTTTTTATGAAACTCATTCCTATTGTGAGCAATTAATGGAATACTTCTCCATATATATAATGTCTCTCTCTTATTGGGTAAATGGAAATGTTGCAAATTGCTCATGAGGGTGATTAGTACAGTGTGGTGGAGAGATTTTAGGTTCATGTTTTGTCAACACCACTTCAAACACTGCATTAAAATCCTCGTAAGAACCAGCTCAGTGTACATGTAGTACCACAATGAGTTTCTCCAGAAACTTTCATTAATATTCATCAATCTGGGAAAACATTTTAATGATGGAAGCATGAGTTGTAGAGTCCAAAACTGGTCACTTAGGCCTCCTCCGTGGCAGAGAACTCTCTAATTATAAATTCCATGAAAAACTACAACTAATTTTTATGGAGCTCTTTCTATGTGTCATTCCTGTTAGAGAGACTTTGTACACATTCTCTCACTGAATCCACACAATAATCCAGTGAATTAGACGCCATTATATCCTCATTTTACAGATGAAAATCCTTAGAAAGATCTGAATTTAAGCCAAAGCACAATGGCTCCAGCTTCAGCATTTAACCATTATTTTACCCTGCATTCATGATAACTTGAAGTCTGAAAAAAAAAAAAAAAAGCAAAATCCATTGACTATGTAGGCTGCTCATGCCCCCTGCAATCTAATATTATAAAATTATCAAGTATTATAAAAAAAAAGAAAATTTTTTTGCTCTCCTAGCTCTTTTTCAGGGGGATGAGGGACATCATAACCTTAGCTGTGTGGGTCAATTAGCACATCCTTGGAGATTCTATCCACCTGACCAGCAAGAGAAAGATATTTTGTACAGACTCATTTCCTTCTTGGTATAACAACAATTTGAATCTCTCCTTTAAAGCCCAGGTGCATGGTTCATCTGTTCCAACTGGCTCTTCTCCTGATTCATGGTGGCTATAGGAGGGAGGTGAGGAAATCCACTTGCTGGGGAAAAACCAAGCAATGTTGTATTAATTAAATTTGCATCACTGTTGTAAATATGCCCACGGGCCTGGGTGATGAGTACATTTTATAAATCAAATAAATGAATTATAACTTCTAGAGGTTGCTAAATGTAAAATGTTTGAAGAACAGAAACCGAACAAATCCAAACTTGATATTTAAAACATATACTGAAAACATTAACCTGATTCATAATCTAAATTAAACTCCATTTCTAGATGGCTTTCGATCTTTATGAAATTTTTTATTACAACAGAAGGTAACCACATGAAAGTCATCCTTAATGAACTCAACATTTTTTAACTTTCTGAAATAAAAAGACAAAAAAAAAAAAAAGAGAGAGAAACATAAAAACTGCCATATCTACCATGATTCCCCTGCATGTACCACATTTCAAATGCTAGGCCTTTGCTCTTGTCTTCAGGGACTGGCTTTAAAATTCAGAAATTCTTTCTGTGAAAAAGAAAGAGAAAAAAGGGAGGAAAGAAAGAAGATCAGAAGAGACTGAGGAAAGTAATGGAGTAAAGAAAGAAAGAAAGAAATGAAAGGGAGGATTTCAGATATCTGTAAGAACTGACACACTGGAATTAATACATTATGTGCAAGGTTAAAGGTCACCTAGCCAAGAATGAACTGCTTATGTTTATTATTCAATATACCAAGAAATACAGCATCAATTAAAATTGGGGCAAGTGAAACTGAAATTTACTGCAAACCTTTCAGCACATTATTTTCATTTCCAACTTTTAGTTTAACTTGTTTTTAACATCAATTTCTATAATATAAATATTAATCAGCCCAATGGTATTCTATTAGACACTGTGCACTCACCAGAGCATAGTTAGATTTGTTTTAAAGAAATAAACTCCATTTGTTTTCAAAGTAACAGAAAGCCTTTTAATTGAAACAGAAAGTCTAAAATTGAGAATAATTTGCCCTGAATTCCTTGAAATCCCTGGGAAATCCAAGAATAAAAAGTGTGTCTCCTTTTCTCCTTGTTTCCCTTGATCTGAAACAAATTACAATAAGTAAAGAAAAGGGAAGGGAAAGGAAAGAAAGAAATGTACGATCTAAAGACGCACACAGCTATCAATCCCCTCATCTTTTAGGGCAAACAAACAGCATTCCACCCCCATCTTTGATCTTAGTAGCTTTGTCTTTTTACTCTAGTGTGGCATAGAGTTAGTTTCATTTTATGTGGGTGCCATTACATGAAAAATTTAAGGAAACATTGATGCAAGGACTTATGAGTTTTGCTGGGTGTATTAGTGCCTCAAATTTAATCATCTTGTGAATCCCCCTAAATTTCTTAAAAATTTACTTAGATTTTTAAAATATTTTTCTCTATTATAACTAAATTATGTGTGCATTATCCTTTTTAGCCACAATGTGATTATATCCTCAAAAACATTTGTCACTCATCCCAATTTCATATTAGTAAAAATGCATTATTAGGCATTTGGGAAAATATGGTATGTTAGTTGATGAATGTCAATCATTCTGAAGTCATTTTCCAAATTAAAAATGCCTTCCTCTTGGTTAAAAGAGACCTTTCTTAAATCATACGTGCTGGGGTAAGAGCTGGGGAATAAGGTCTCAGCCTCCTTTGCGTAACATAATATGGCCAGCTGACACAAATGTGTCCCATGAACAAAGGCTCATGACATCTGCTATTCTGGCACCAATCATGAAGGCATCACACCCACCTTCTTCCACATAATTGTCAGCATGCCATTAAACTCTAACTTCTACATTGCTGTTAGAAAGGTTCCCAGAGAACCTCTCTACAGCACAGAGCACTAATATTAGAGACAGGACTTCCATAGAATATTGCAGATTTACTGGAATTCTACAAGAATGTTCCAAACAAAATAAATAAAACTCCAAAAACAGAAGATTTTTAGTTTTCATGATTCGAACGATAAAATTCAGAAAAAAAATATTTCTTAAAATTCTTGAATTGTTTTGGCACAGCCACATTATCTAATATAAAAATTTATAACATGAAACAGAGAAAACAGAATCACTGATTTTTACATAATTGTGAAATATATATTTCAGTTTTACTATTCACTATTACTAGATTTTTTTTTCTCTTAAGAAAATAATTTAGTAGGGTGTTGTTTAGGAGTACATTTGTACATGAAAGAAGACTGTAACAATATCCAGAGTGATCAATCATCAATAAACTTTTAAAACTCATGCAGAGCCAAGTGACCACTAGAGAATTTGGTGTGTGTTTACTTCTAACTAGCTTTTATTGAACATACCAAGGCCACAGATTCACAAATGAAAGTGAATACAGAGACCAGAAAAACTTTCTCACTGAAAATTCACAAATTTGTTCAGACAGATCTGGGAAATTATACTGTAAATAAACTAAATGCATGTGACTGATAATAGACCCTGGCTTATGTGTATGAGATTTGTGGTTTTGCCATGCAGATGACTACAATGAAATCTTTTTACTCTGTAATTTTTTATCTCATCTATTTAGTACTCAGGTTGCTCCCCTAAAACCTTTCAGCCTTAGCCTAAGGTTTGGTTTTCAAATCTAGCAGTAAGTTACTATGAGCCTAGCCCAAATATATCTCAAATAATAGACCAACATTTCATTGGGTTTCCTTTGATGTTGCATTGCACTGTGCACGTCTTCTGGCAGAATGGATGAAGGCTATTGATATAAGGTATTCAGTCAAAGACATGTGTTTACAATTATGGCCTTCAAAATAAAGAGAGGATACATAACCATATCCCTGGGGGTATGGAAATTACACCATTAGAGAAGCATGGCCAGAGGCCAATGGTTTGTACTGGTATACCTAATGAACAGTGTATTTCCATCTCCAAATGTGCATTCTATTTATACTAACATAAAGCTATTTTTTAGATGAACAGAAAAATTAGACATACCTGGCACAGCCACATAACTAAAGCCTTGAGAATATTAAATTGATAGAGCATAATAGTGTCTGGCACAAGGAAAAGCATGCTTAGATAAGGGCATGCTGGAAAAAGGTGCTTGCATATACCACAAGCAAAATTACGCCCTGCTGTGTAGGAGAGAGCACACAGCACAGGATTTGGAAGATGAGGTCTCTACACCACACATTGAATTGTTACCAAATAGCAGCTTCAAAATCAATAAGCAAACTCTTCCAATGACCTGGATAATAGGCAATTTCCAAGTTTCAAGGGCAGAGTGGTAGTGTAAATTCTATGATGTCAAGGCCATGAGAGGAGGGTGGACTCCACATTAGACTCCGAGCTTATAAAATTTGGAAGAAACTTAAGGGCTGCCACATGTCTTGGCTCTTGCTCAAATTCCCTTGCCTGCACTGATTCAGGAGAGAGGGATATGAAAACTCCTCACCACGGGGGTTACCAGCCCAACACCTGATCTATAGGTGCCAATGTTGGTATCCATTGGTGTGTCTTTTCTACTTGTGAAACAGGATGAAGAATGTAAAAGTAACCATACAGGAGACAGACAAACACGAAAATCTGGCAAGTCACCTCAGCTGCACTGAAACACTGATATTTGCCATATGTTACTCATTATACCAGAAAGGGAATGAGAAAATGGTATGAGGAGCAACTCTATAGTTCAGGAAGAAAAGAGGAAGAAGTAAGGGGCAGTGTATTGGAAACAGGTATTTCACAGTGAAAACTGCCTGTTGTAGCTCAGTGCCATGTTTACAACTTTTCAAGGTATCACCTAACAAGCCCATCAAAAGTATACTGTCCTGAATTTCATCATAAAATCGTTATTTATAATTCTTGTCAATGTAAAGCAGGCTCATATGAATCAACAGAAGAATGCCATAGGCCTTCAGTCATAATTACTAATGAATCTCTTCTCATCTTTATTAATCTATCCATTCCTAAAAGCTGCCTTGGTTCTGAACCAACATCTAACTTCACATTTTGTCAGGGACATAGGAGTTCAAAAAGAGATCAAAAAAGAAAACTAAAGTTTTAAGAAACAAAATAGAAGGTAAATATAGCTTGTAGTCACTTAGTAAATTAGTATAAAATGTTAAGATTCAGAGGCTTAACACTATATTTTAATGCTATGAAGCAAACTGGTATCTTAATATAGCATATACAAGAATAACAACAACAAAAAAATGATTTTCTATACTTTCTCAAAAGGGCTTTGGGACTTCCAAAAAGTACAGGTAACAGCAATACATTCAAAGGCACTTAACCTTGGTAATAAAGATGACTTCCTTACCTTAAGATTTATAAGGCACTGGGATGTTGCCAGTAAGAGCTGTGAAGCCTCCACTGATACATAATTTTATCAATAGGACATAACTCATGAGTTCAAGATTGTCTAGATAACAACATACACTGGGCCAAAAGGAGATACTAGGTATAAAAATGACTTCAAGCTCTAAAATTCCACTAGTGTAAAGTGATAATAGTGTAATTTGCATCACAGTTGTTTTACTTCTCTTAGTCCCTCAAAGGTTAAGTAATTACGGGATTATAGTGTCTTAAACCCGAATCTTCAAAGATCCTTCTAGTCTCCCTCGTTTCAAAGATATGTAATGCTACCTTACTCAATATGTAACTGAAATAAGAAGCTGTGAGCAGAGAAGTCTAAATTTACTCCCACCTCTTACATTCCAAGTTAAATTGATGGGCAGATCTTAAACCATCTTATATTTAAATTTAGTTTGACTCTGTCCCCAGTACTTTCAGATTTGATCTGTTCAGACATTACTGCTGCACAAGACAGGGGCACAGCATCACATAGTTGTATTCCTTGCCTGAATAGGTTTATTAATGTGCTTATTAATGGAATTTTTTTTAAAAGGGGGGGTGGTGCCTGGGTGGCTCAGTTGGTTAAGCATCTGACTCTTGATTTCGGCTCAGGTCATGACCTCAGGGTTGTGAGATCAAGTCTCAAGTCCAGCTCTGCCTTGGGTGTGGAGCCTGCTTAAGATTCTCTCTCCCTCTCCCTCTGACCCTCCCCCTTCGTAAAAAAAAAATAGAAATCCATGCTTCCTACCAAAACAAAAACGCAGAAGTTAATCTTTTCTCCTCTTAATTGAGCTATTACAGTCATCAAAATAGATTTTGAGATCATTTTTTCTTGTGGTAATCATCCTAAAAATCCTCAATGTAAGTGCCTTGAAAAAAAAAAAAAAGAATTTGAGGGAAAAAAAAAAAAACCTTTTTTGCTTGTTCACCATTAAAAGAAACATACTGATTCAAATTGTTGAAAATGGAATGAAGCAGCTTATTTTTGCTCTGTCATGGAAATAGGTGTTTCTACTTGAAAAGAGGGTCTTAGTGAGTATCTGACCCATTGTTTAGAAGGTAGGTGGGTGAGACTCACCCTCTGGTGATTAGTAGTTGACCAACCTGAGATAATAAACAGAAGATCTATGTTGCTGCCTTTTCTAACAGCAGAAGTCATCTGTTTTATAAAGGTCTGAAAAAAAGAGTAGGATCCAATGCAAGGACTCTGATAAAGCCTGGCAGTGAAAAAAGCAGGATCTTCCTGGTCACTAGTCAGTGTGAATCCATTTTATTTACATAAGCCCTCACCAACAGCAGAGGTGTTGGACACAAATGAAATGAATGCCTATTCTTGGATCTCAAAGAATGAACCCCAACTCTCCCTGGGACAGCATCAGGAAGAGCCAGATGTTCATCTTTGCATAGTGAAGGTTTTGGAAATTATGTTCCTAAATTCCACTCTTTTTTTAAAAAAAAAAGCAAGAGTCAATTAAACTAAAATATGTGAGGCATTTTATTAACAGATATCAAAAGTTTCCCTTATGTTAAAGACTATTCCAAGATTTCTTCAGTATCCTGACCCTTGAAACTTTGCAGATTCTCAGGATTTGGGTGAAGTGTTGAAAAATGAAACAGAAAAGGGATGAGAGTAGAATCTCCAAGTTAGTGGACAAGAATGGAGCTTCTTTACAGTCACTTCAATCCATCAAGTTTTAGGAAATTTGGGAACTTCAGCAAAGTTAGAAACTTTAGAGAAACTGTGGAAAATTTTATTCCAAAACTGAAAAAAGAAAGGAATATACAGAAAACACAGATAATAGATAACCACATTCACGCACATTTCACTACCCTACATGAACATGGCACCTTATTATAAAACTTACAATGCTACACTGACCTGTATTTAAACAGATGAGCTTCTCAGGCAAGAGCCATTTTTTTTCCTTTTTGATATATCCAGAGCCCACATCAGAGTTTACCATAATGCCTGACAAACCACCTTAGTGACACTGGTTAAAAAGAATAATCTCCCTACATGTCTTTTCATTTAGCAAAAACACAATAGGTTTAGGATAAGAAACAACAGCGCTGAAACAACCTAAGTGTCCTCAATAGATGAATGGATAAGAAAGGTATGGCATGGATATATATAGTGGAATTATGCAGCCACAGAAAAGGATGAGATCTTGCCATTTGCAACAATATGGATAGATCTAGAGGGTATTATGTTAAGTGAAATAAGTCAGAGTGAGAAAGAAAAACACCATATTATTTCACTCATATGTAGAATTTTTTTTAAAAAATGGCAGATGGGCAAAATGGGAGAAGGGGAGTAGGAAATACAGGCTTCCAGTTATGGAATGATTAAGTCATGGGGGGAAAAAGGCACAGCATAAGTAATATAGTCAATGATATTGTAACATTGTATAGTGACAGATGGTAGCTACACTTGTGGTGAGCACAGTATAAGGAGCATAGCATAACCTATAGAGAAGCTGAACCACTACGTTGTACACTGGAAAATAATGTAACATTGTACTAAAATTAAAATAGCATTGAATGTCACAGTGCACGAGAGGAATAAAACCACATAATCAAATGCATGATTAACATACATCTTCTAAGGGGAGTTAATGGTAAAACTTTTACAGGAAATTCTACTGATTTTTTTATTTCTAATTCAGTGTCTAGATTTTATTTCCTACAGAAGCATAATCAACAAGAGAAAATTAACTAGAAATTTTGTCAGTTGCATTCGCAGTTAACCTATGACGTATTTACTTTTCATAGGAAGAGCAATGACCTCAGGAAAGAGTACTTAGCCCTTGGAAGAATGGAAATTGGCCTAGCCAAACTTCATAGGAATAATAAAATCTTGATTCACAAAACTTATCCCTACTAAAACCTTCCACCTTCACTTTACAGTTTTCCTGTATGTCTTTGGAGTAACCCGACACTAAGTGCTTACCATGCAGCAGGCATTGTTCTGAGCACTTTACAACATTCATGTATCAGTCCTCACAAGTGAGAAAACTAAGGCACAGAGAAATAAACGGTCTTGTGCAAAGTTACATCATTAGTAAGGGGCAAATCTGGGACTTGGTCCCAGTCAAGTTGGCTCCAGAACCAAGATCTTAATCATCATACTATACAAGCTAGTCCCTTCACTTTTGGTTTGCTGTGCCAGTTAATTTAGGTCGTAAACTCAGCCAGGTCAAAGTTCAAACTCCCCCTCAAGGCTATGCTTCTTTGTTGTGGGTTCTTTCCTCACTTCTCCTCAGCCCTGGAATGATATCTGGGTATTAAGGGAACATTATATAGCATCCTTGCAGTAAAAGAGTGGATTTTCATTTTCTAGATCTGTGTTGGCCTCGACTCTATCATCTCACCCTGCTTGGTCTTTGAGTATTGGCTTCTTATCCTTCTGTTTTCTTCCTGATATAACTAGGTTACCCATTTCCTTAGGATGCGTGCTAGCATCATAATGTCATTCTTGCCATGGCCTCCAGTTGTGATGTCTACCATACTCTGTGTCCTCCAAACTTGAATCTAGGTCTCTTCCAGTCCATCAGAACTCAAACTTTTTTGACTTCCACTAGAACATATGTGAACTTCTGAATCTCCTATTTGCTATTTTGGCTACAGAAAATTGTATTTCAGTTCCTTCAGCTGCTCAAGCCCATCATACTGCCATTCCTGTTATACTATGCCAATCCATGTGACATGAAGCCCTCTAGAGACTTCTTCTCCCCAGCATTCCATGCAAGAAGTGTTTATTTCCTTTGCTTTATGATTCAAATATATGTTTGCTGATCCCTGTCCAGTCTCTTAGGTTGTAACACCAAGAGGGGAGAGGGCAGACTACCAGGATGAGGGGAGTCCCTGTGCCTACAAGTCCTTACAACCCACCTGTCTTGTTCTCCTCCCCTTTCCAGAATTACTTTCCCCAGTTCAAGAAGGTCTTTCCTTATTCCTGGATAGAAAACTGCCCTTGTATCATTTCCTATGTCTTCCTCACCATGAGTTTACAGTATTCCAATTATTGTTTTTCAGCTTTGGCTTCTTTTCTCTCAACACATTTTGGCCTTTTCAAATGAAATATTTGGGTTTCTCAATGTTTTTTCACTGGAATTGGCCTCAAAAACCTATTTCAGATGCCAAAAGCTGAAAATTGACTCCTTTGTCCTTGTAGAGGTGTTTCCTTCCCTCTAAAGCCCTGGATGTCTAGGTCTCAAAAGGTAGAAGATACATTAAGAAATACCAGGAATGAAAAATAGCTCATGTAATCATCTTAGTCAGTGAAGGACACTTTTGTTGGGCAGAGATCTTACACCAAGCCATTTAATATGCTTTGACCAACATAAAAATGAAAAAATTTTTAAATCAGAATGAACTGCTATAAACGTGAACTTGTTAGACTTTCTCACCATCTTTCCTTTCTGGAGTTGTCTGAAAATCATTAGGAATTATGGGAAGTCTTTTTCTCTTTCTTTCTTTCTATTTATTTTTATTAAGTTTTTAATTAAGTTTATTATTAAGTTTATTTTTATAAAGTTTTTTAAAGTTTTTTAGTTTAATTCCAGTATAGTCAATATAGTGTTATATTCATTTCAGGATATAGTCAATATAGTGTTATATTCGTTTCAGGGGTACAATATAGTGATTCAACAATCTATATATCACTCACTGCTCACCACAATTAAGTGTAGTCTTTAATCCCCATCACCTATTTCATCCATCCCAGACCCATTTCCTCTCTGACAATTATCAGTTTGCTCTCCTTAGTTATGAGTCTGTTTCTTACTTTGCCTCTTTCTCTCCCTCTCTCTCTTTCTCCCTTTGTTCATTTGTTTTGGTTCTCAAATTCCACATATGAGTTAAATCATATGATATTTGTCTTTCTTTAACTGGGGAAGTCTTTATCCTGATACAAAATCACTGAATAGAGAGGATTTAGTGAACTCGGATTTAAACAGGAATCATATGTTGAGAATCAGGAATGTGAATATTTAACATTAATTCATTTATCCGTTCAACAGATATTTATCACACAGCTGCTGTGTACCAAGGGCTGTGCTAGTGCTGAGTATAGATAAAATAGATAAGGACATGCTATCATGGAGGGTGCAGTATGTCAAAGGAATGACACTGAATAAAAAGCATTATTAGGATTTGTCCCTGAGGATGAGCGCTACCCTGCTGGAAGCAAGGAGCAGTGGGCAGTGAACTTTCCAAGTAGGAAATAACACAGGTAAAAGTCCAGGAATGGGAAGGCAGTTCATTGAGTATAACCCCTCAAGGCCCCATAAGAAACCATGTGGCTCTGTCATAGACAGGGAAGAGGAACACTGCAGAAGACCAAAGTGGAGAGATAACTAGTGTCTAAACTCTTCATGTCCTTATGGGTCATGTTAAGGATTATACACATTCTAGGAGTAATGGGAAGCTCCTGGCTAATGTTAGTCCATAGAATGAGGTTATAAGGACTGACTCTGAGGAATTTTACCATAATTGCAGTGAAAAAAATGAACAGAAGTGGGGTTAAGAATGGGTACAACAAGGGACGCCTGGCTGGCTCAGTCAGTAGAGCACACAACTCTTGTTCCTTGGGGTCATGAGTTCAATCCTCACATTGAGTGTAGAGCTTAAAAAAAAAAGAAGAAGAAGAAGAGGAAGAAGAAAAAGAAGAAAAAGGAGGAGAAGAAGAGGAGGAATGGGTACAACAAAAAGAACTTTATGGGGATGATGTGGAAATTACTAGATAATGGTGACTTGGACTTGGGTAGTAGTAGCAGAGATGGAGAGAAGTAGGGTTATGTGAATATGTCTTCTAGAGAATGATATAATGTGGTAATAGATTAGGTATGAGGGGTAAAAGATAAGGAAAAGATTTGAAAAATCAGTGAGGGAAGCAACCATGATCTCAATATTCATTACTGCATTCCTTTTATCTACCACAGTTCCTGACACATTGAAGACACACAGTAGAGACTTGTTGAATTAATAGGTGTGCAAATGGATTGAAGTGCTGTACTTTTAACTGACCTGCAGAACACTGGAGAAGAAGCAGATTTAGAGGTTAATACCATGAATTCAGCTTTCACAATTTGAGATGCTGTCTCATTTGGGAGAAAGGACTATAGGCACGGAATATAAGGGTCTGCAACTCAAAAGAGAGATCTGGCCTGGAGATACTCATTTGGACATTGGTGGCATATGAAAGGTAATGAAAGCAAAGGAATAGAGATCAGTTGGGAAAAATGTATTAGAATGAGAAGGGAAGAGAACCTAGAAACCCAGCCCTGAGTGTCACTAACATTTAAAACTCAAGTAGAAAAATCTATCTCCTGTTGCCAGCAAATTTTTCTGATAGTGATTTAGTATGTCATACTGAGCACATCAAAAACTTAAAATTGAAGAATACTTGCGCATGAATAAACATTTACTGAAAATCTTACTTTTCTCAGATAATCTCCTAGGTGCTAGAGATACAGACCTAAGGCATATTCACTGCCCTTGAAGAGCTCAGTGACCCAACTGGCCATGTAACTGTGTTCTGAATTGCTCTACGTTCTGTGATACCTAAGAGGAAGTGGCCAAGATTAAGCATTTTCTGCATTCATCATAAAGAGTGCTCTTGGCACAGCTACAGAAAAATAAAGTTATATTTCTGTACATCTGAGTCACAGTTTATACATTTTAAATCTGCCTTTCAGGTAATGACTAATTAAATCATTATATGCTCTTTTAGAGATACAGAGAAGGAGACATACTAGAGAGATACAAGAGGATTGGACAAAAATGAGAGACCAGATCTGCAAAAGCAATTTCCTGAATGAGTCGCTCAAACAATGAATTGCTTTGTGTGAAATGCCTCACAAATCTCTCCCCCTGTGAGAGAAGTTAGCATGAGCCAGACATGATGTACTCAGAGCAGGTCTCTGGGAATCATACAACTACTCCCTATTTGAGAAGAAACTAACTGAGGCTTCTGGGTCCACAAACCTGATTCCTAAAAAAGTATAGTGTTTAGGCTTAGGAAGAGAACTTTCCCCCAAGCTCTTAAGTGACTTGCCCTTCTAGACTATGATTTCCAAAAAAGTAATTATAAAATGTGTGTGTGTGTATGCCTACATATATATGCCCTTTCCCATTATATCTCATGTGATCCTGGACACAGCACTGTTTGTGAGTTATCCAAAATTCTGCATGCTGGGCTAGGTCCTGATAATGGCTGTGCCCAGGGGTCATTTAGGAGAGATTAAGCATCCCCCATAATCTCTATCAGTCCATCCCAAACAAACATACAACCTAAGTAAAAACAAATGTGCTTTCTCTGTCAGTGCAGTCCCAAGATAACCTCCAGAGGCCCCTCCTCCAACCAAATTTTGACCATGGTCTCTTCGCATTTAGAAATTCTAGGCTGCCATTAGGCACTAAGATAACAAGGTGTAGTCATGGAAAGATTAAGTAATTTGCTCTTATCAGGAAGATAATAAACGATATAGCTGGTCCTCAAACCCATTTCTGCTGATTCCACAGTCATTTCTCTTTGTAACTATTTCCTGTTGCTATCCAAACCACTATGTTAAACAAGTCTAAACAGAAGGAAGGAAGGAAGGAAGGAAGGAAGGAAGGAAGGAAGGAAGGAAGGAAGGAAGGAAGGAAGGAAAAGAAAAAGAAAAAGAAAAGAGAAAAGAAAAAGAAAAGAAAAGAAAAGAAAAGAAAAGAAAAGAAAAGAAAAGAAAAGAAAAGAAAAGAAAAGGAAAGGAAAGGAAAGGAAAGGAAATAAAAGAAAAAAATTTGGGAGAATAAAGGTGGAGAGAACATTTTTATCTGAAACTCTTCTAATGATATTATGCTTTGTTTACCACTATATACTTAGTTCCTAGCACAGTACTAAATGATCAATACACAGTATGTAGTTGTTGAACGAAAATCAGTTAAACAACTTATCGATGAGGTGCTAATTAATCATTCTCAGTGATAGGATCTACATTGCTAGTGAGTACATTTTAAAGTTGGTTCTATGAAATACCTGATATTTTAGGTTAAGTTTTAAAACTATATTACAACAATTGTTTAAGCTACACAGATTTTGGCAGAATGTGTTCTACTTGAAACACTCTTAACTGCAGTGCTCCATGGCGATGGAGAGATAATACATGTCACCTTCCTAAAGCACTATAACATTTGTTCCAGCTTATTTGTAAAGGTGGTATCTTCTTTAAAAAAAAAAAAAAAAAAGATGAGGGAAAAACAATCCCCCCAGGAAAGTATAGTTATCCACTTCAAAAAAAAAAAAAAAAAAGGTAGCACAAAGCCACAGATAAATATCAAATAATGCTATATGTTTTTGAAACTCCATAGTCATTAAAAGTTATATAAGTCTAGTCATGTGAAGTTACCATGTATTTTATAAAAAACAAGATGTCTTACAACATCTTTACCCTTAGAAGTTACCTACAAAAAATTATGCTTGATGAGGCCCAATCTCCTAGAAAGCTCTAAATCCTAAAATAAAGTTCTTTTTGGTATGGTGTACAAAAGAGCAAGAGAAAAAAAAAGTATTTTTGATTGCTTTAAAAATGAAAAATCTGTACCCTTCCACACTCACATAACTCAAAACCAAGTAAATATTTTTTTCCAACATTTCCTCAAAAAATTGCTAAAATGAGACAATGCATCAATCATGAGTCCAATCATTTTTCAATTATAACTAAATAAATATCCAGATAACAGCTTCTATAACCTTATCTTCATAATACCGTTTTCTTCCACGGAATGCAAGCAGATACCACAACATCATTCATTCATCAATTTATTTTCACTAAATCATATCAAAGTCCATTACATAAAACTTAAAAGTAACAAAAGCAAATATTTATTTTAAAATAAGTGTCCCAAACTCAGTTTCCATTTGTCAAATTCAAAGGAACAGCTGACTGATGTCAAAGCAATAAAAACCACCCATAAAGCATAACTAACCACTATTATAATATTATTTTTTAAATCTGGATTCATGTCTCTTTTTTTCTACTATTATCCAAACCAGAAAAGAACGCTGTTTAGGTTTTCATTTTTTCCTCATTTGCTGGCCATAACCTTTCTTTACCCTAATTTTTTTTTTTTCCTTTTTGGATGTCTTGCACTTCCCAATTGTCACTTAAACTATCCATTGCATTATCCACTAGACAATAACACCAACAGTTAGAAAATTCTTCTAAGACACTAATTTATAACATTACATTTTAAATATTTTTGCATACTTTTGATTCCCCCTATAAGGCAAATCCTTTCCTGCATGCTGATTTCTTTTAGGAAAAAAGAAAAAGAAAAATTATTAGCTCACACAAATTAAAGATTTCTGTGTTTCCAGAGGAAATGTTGCATATATACTCTTAAGCTCTTCTCAGCATACTAGGACTTTCAACAATAATTTGCCATGCTATACCATTCATGACGAATCATCATGTATTACATAGTAGTCACTTTGGAGGAAGAGCTGTAAAGTGGTTGCTCCCACAAAAAAAGAACAGATCGCTATTTCAGACAGACAACATATTAAAGTTCCAAGAGCTTTGCCAGATGGAGGGTAAGCTGCCCTCTGGGTGTGACTGCCCACTCAATACCAACTACAGACAGCCCTTTCAATTCAACAATCAAAGACATGAAGACAGTAAACTCAAAAACCTCTTTGAAGTTTCCAATCTCAAAGCCTACATGCTATATAGTAGTATCCTTGATATTTTGAGGTAGGAAACTATAAAGTAAAATAACAACTTACTCTTTTCCTAGGCAAATTGCTCATGCCCTCATGGTACCACAAAACAGTACAACTTAGGCCCTATAATTGACATTTTTAAGTAATAAGAATGCAAAATGGGTAACGATTATTCTATTATTTTCTAACTCAAAATATTCAAAATCTTTTTTTGGGTACTCATAATTCAAAACCACTAGAGCTATAAAGCACATTCTTGAAATTATCAACCTCTATCAACCCAAATTTAAATAATTTTTTTCAAGTAAAGTAGTTTAAAATTATGTCTGTGTAAGAGTAGTAGGAAATGTTTCTATTTTGTTATTTTTTTAAAATTTATTTTAAATTTGCTTGCAGATGTTGCCACGAATGTTACCAAACATTTTATCCTCTGTGTTCTCATGCCCCTAACCACTTCTTTGGAAAATTTGTTCTAACTTCCTAACATCAGAATTTTTTATATTTCACTCAAAAGTCAAGAAAGTCAACACTAATATAGAGAATGCACTCAACAAATCTATTATTTTCATTGAGATGTTTCTTTTGGCCATGATTTTCTCTCACTCCACCCTAATACTCTTCTGTTCAATGTCTGTCAAATAAGAACCAACCCTACGATTCTGTAAACTCTGGCTGCTCCATATCGCTTTATCCATTCCTCCAGGACTCATAAGAGGGATGATATGCCTGGTGGTCTTCTGGCCCAGCCACTAAATAATAATCTCACACTTACGGAATTTCCAAGAAAAGTATGGTATTTAGCACATAAATGGATAATGTGAGATGTTAAAAATTTGTGTATAATTAATCACAGCTCTTGCCCTAGGGATTCTCCCCAACTTGTGAGATAGACACAGAGTATGAAAGAAATAAAAGATGACTCACCCAAATACATGACTTCTGGTATGCTTAGTTCTCCCATCATGTTCCCCCAAGTTGTGACCCTGGAGCCATTTGCTTGCCACCTGAAGAGAGAGAGAGGCAATGCTTGTATCTTAAAAGCACCATTAACCAACATCCAATGGAGGGACCATGGACACTGGGCTTTCCCCAGAAAGATAAATGAACAGAGTGGAAGCTGGAAAATTTATACCAAAACTATTCCCTGCTTGGGAATGGAATGAAAGTCCTTGTAGAGAAATATAGGGAGAGAGATATGTTCTCTGCCCCTTACCTAGGAGTCGAATAAACAGTAAGAAAATATTTTAATTTTCTCTGGTAACCTGAAGAGTTTGAAACTAACATCAATTTCATACTAAATTTTCTTCGTACGTTTTGTTACCCAAAAATCCAGTCTGTTCTACATATAAATTTTCACCCAATGTAACTTTCACACAGTGTGAAACATAACTAGACACTGACATCTATTATGTCTTAGTATCTCCAACACCAAGGGAAAAAAATACATTTTCTATCATAGTTATGTAGTTATTTTTCAAAAGGGAAAAGTGACCTGGTTGCTGACATATCTAAGAAATAATAAAGAACAACAAAATGAGATTGGTTAGAAATCCAGTAAAAGGACCTCATTATAGATATTAATTCTGGACCTTATTTCTAGATGACTAACCCAACCCTTAAAGACTGGCTCCCATACAACACTGACTTGAAAGATTTAAACATCATGTCTGCTTTCAAACTCTTTTTATCTCTGTTCCATCCACATCACATATAACCTTAAATGTTAAAATCTCCAAGGGGGATTAAAATCATAAAGATGAAATCATACTGTTGTGCAAAGTGTTCTACACTATGACCTTGAGGAAAATGATTTGCCTGAGTTTTAACTTCTTGATTATAAAAAAAAATTATCTCCAAGGTCACTCCAATTTAAAATTCTGTAATTCTAAAATTGCTTCATATAGCTAAATTTTATGAGAGTACCTGTCTTGAATATAGAAAATAGCAGGAATATTAATAAACTTTTGAGAGGGAGTCAATGTGGACCATTGTGTTTCATTTTATTACAGTATATAATTGTTTAGTTGATAAAGGTACACACAACACACAGAGTTCTTGAACTTCTGATTCCTTACATGATCTCATTTAGTCCCATGCCTTTAAATGTTGGCTATATGTGAACAATCTCCAAATCAGACCTCTCCCCTGAACCCAAGACTCATCCCATTTTCTACTTGACATCTCCTGTGATATCTAATAAGCATCTAAAGTGTAATATGCATGTCCAAAAACAAATTTTTACTTTCTTTCCCCAGCACCACAAATATCCTAATATGGACGTTTTCTTCATTCCAATAAATCACAAGTCTATTTTTGAATTAATTAGCATCTTCCCTTAAACTGTGAAATTATTCCTAACACTCCTCTTACTCTGACACACCACATCCAAACCAAGTCTTTCAGCTCTGCCTTTGAGATATACACAAAATCTGACCACTTCTTAGCACCTTCACAGCTACTACCTTGGGCCAGTGTAGTTTCTCTTCTCCTACATTATTAAACAACCTCCTACTAATTTATCTACTTCTACCCTTGATTCCCCTGAAGACTTTTCTCCACATAGCAGCCATAGGAATCCTTTTATTCTGCAAGATGGATCACATGACTTCTGCTCAGAACTTTCCAATGGCTTCCTCTCTCAGTTAATAACCAATTCTTGCCTAAAAGTCTCTAATTCATTTAGTTTGGCCTCCTGCTCTTCTTTGATTTTATCATCTTCCATTCTTCTCTTACTCACTGTACTCCAGCCAGACGGCCCCATACCCAGATTAATTTTTCTTTATAACAATTATCATAATATGACATATTATATATTTAATTTTAGCTTTTGCAATCCCAGTCAACTGGAATGTAAACTCTTCGGAGTCAGATATTCTGCTCATTTTATGTATGGCTTTATTCTCATAGATAAGAATATTGTCCAGAAATAGTAAATTATCAATCTATCTTATAAAAGAAATTTTAAAAATTACTTCTATTTCACAAAGTACTTTGTCATACACATCTTTTGAGAAATTTAAAAGGACAAAAAATAGGGAAAATTTTGCAGCAGCTAAGATATAAATGCTTAACATATCTGTTATATAAAGAGTTACTAAAAATCAATAAAATAAACACAAAGACCAAAATAATACTTAATATATTGTATTCGCAAACACTTGCACCCCATATTTTACACACTTCTGTGGACTTTTCAACTTTCTGTTGAACTTTGTGTCAGGAATATCCTTTCTCCCTTATCTTGCAAAATCTCACCCATCCTTCTAAATCTAGATTAAATAATATTGCTTTTGTGATATTCTGAACAAAAGAAACTATACAAGTGATAAGTGTATATGAACATGCTTGATCTTCCTAGTAACAAAAATGTAGAATAAAATGACAAATAATATTCACTCACTAAATTAAAATTCAATTAAAATATGATGCTGATACAGGTTATATTGAAACTGATAGTCTCATATCTTATTTGCTACTGGGACTGAAAATTGTAAAACACTTTTGGTAAGCAACTAACACTATGTTTGAATATACTCAACAGGTTTTTTTAAAAGAACAAATTATTAGAAATAGTTAAATATGAAAATGGTATGCATTATTAAGTATTATGGTATGTACAAAAATAGATTATTCTGATATCTAAAATATGCTTATGCAGATAATATGAAATGAAAACAAAATGTTAATAATGTATTAAGCAGGAAAAAATCTCCTCCTGGACCCAGATTCTATCTGGAATTTGTAAATTATGTTGTCACTATCTTTGAAACCATGGCCTTGTAAGCCCCACCCATTGTCATTCCTACACAAAGTCTTGCTCTTCCTGCAATAGGCCCCAATAGGATTATAGCTTAACAGAGCTAGGGCAGCACAGCTGTGTCCTTCTCTAAAGGTAGATGACCTCCACAGACACATCATGATGATCATCAGTGTATGATGGTAGACATCCATCCTGAAGAAAGATGTATCCATATTTAATACCCTGGAATCTCAAGCCATAAAAACCATCATTATCAGAGGTAGCACAGCATGTAGCAGAAAACACATCCCAAAAGATTACTGTAGATGATACCTAAAGTTTGGTTAGAAGCCAGAAAATTTTAGACTCAGTACACCAATCAAAATTCCTATTGGTCTTAAGACCTGTCAGTGGAGAATGATGAAAAAGGAATAATGAAAACCAATTTGCATTTATTGACTCTGAAGCTCCCACACTCAGAAGATGATCAGGAAATTCTGAGTAGATATGAAACATCTTTTAGTTTCACATACTTTACAAAATATTTCTGAATCTTGTGGTAGAAGATGTAGGAAATCAAGCTGTTCTACAGTTCTGCTCTTTATTAAACCCTTCTGCCCTTTGCTTTGGAAAACACACTTTGAGTTACAGTTCCTGGGATGCTGAGGGGCCAAGGGGCCAGAGAATACCACATTAATTACAGTGTATTATTATTAAACGCATTATTTCAGAACCACATCTGTAGACAGATCTGTTTACACTGGGAAGACATGCCCAAACCTGTTCTGCCTGATTCCTTTATAGCCTGCGGAGTCTCTTTCTCTTAATGTAAGTAAGCTGAAAAAAATCAATCATACCTTTTCTCAAAAGGAAAGTGTTAGCAGTTCTCTACTGAGGAACAAAATCATGGAGCAAGATACTTTTTCAAGATGTAGAAAGATCAGTTGGAAGAATAAATGTGAAGTGATAGCCAGGAAATTTATGAAAAAGAAGAATATTTTTAAAAAATTTGCTCTACCATAAATCAGAACTACAGTAATGTACATTAAAACAGCATGATATTGGGTACAGAAACAAAAAACTAGAGCAATAAAACAAAACTGACACCCTATAAACAGAAATCCATGTACTTAGTGTGTGTCATATAAGTATGATTGAGATAGCTAGCTAGCTAGATAGATAGATAGATACAGATATAAATGTTCAGATAGGGTGATATTTGAAATCAGAGGCAAAATTAGTCAGTAAATAACAGGTGTTAACCGCATATACATTTAGAAGAAATAAAATTTAGGAGTCTCACATCACAATATGGACAACTATGAATTCAAGAAAGATTAAAGAGAAACATTTTTTAAAACTGTGTAAGGCCCTGAATCACCAAGAAATTGTTGAAAAGGAAAAACAAAGCTGGAGGCATCACGTTGCCAGATTTCAAGCTATACTACAAAGCTGTGATCACAAAGACAGCATGGTACCGGCACAAAAACAGACACACAGACCAATGGAACAGAATAGAGAACCCAGAAATGGACCCTTGACTTTATGGGCAACTAATTTTGACAAAGCAGGAAAAAACATCCAGTGGAAAAAAGACAGTCTCTTCAATAAATGGTGCTGGGAAAATTGGACAGCTATATGCAAAAGAATGAAACTTGACCACTCTCTCACACCATACACAAAGATAAACTCCAAATGCATGAAAGACCTTGATGTGAGACAGGAATCCATCAAAATCATAGAGGAGAAGATAGGCTGCAACCTCTTTGACATCGGCCACAGCAACTTTTTTCATGACACATCCCCAAAGGCAAGAGAAACAAAAGAAAAAATGAACTTGTGGGACTTCATCAAGATAAAAAGTTTCTGCACAGCGAAGGAAACAGTCAAAAAAACTAAGAGGCAGCCCACAGAATGGGAGAAGATATTTGCAAATGACACTACAGATAAAAGACTGGTATCCAAGTTCTACAAAGAATTGCTCAAACTCAGTACACGAGAAACAATCAAATCAAAAAATAGGCATAAGATATGAACACTTTTCTAATGAAGACATACAAATGACTAACAGACACATGAAAAAATGTTCAAAATCATTAGCCATCAGGGAAATTCAAATCAAAACCACACTAAGATACCACCTTACGCCACTTAGAATGGCAAAAATTGACAAGGCAGGAAACAATTGTTGGAGAGGATGTGGAGAAAGGGGATCCCTCCTACATTGTTGGTGGGAATGCAAGTTGGTACAGCCACTCTGGAAAACAGTGTGGAGGTCCCTTAAAAAGTTAAAAATTGAGCTACCCTATGACCCAGCCATTGCACTACTGGGTATTTACCCCAAAGATACAGACGTAGTGAAGAGAAGGGCCTTATGCACCCCAATGTTCATAGCAGCATTGTCCACAATAGCTAAATTGTGGAAGGAGCCGAGATGCCCTTCAACAGATGACTGGATTAAGAAGATGTGGTCCATATATACAATGGAATATTACTCAGCCATCAGAAAGAATGATTACCCAACATTTGCAGCAACATGGACAGGACCAGAGGAGATTATGCTAAGTGAAATAAGTCAAGCAGAGAAAGACAATTATCATATGGTTTCACTCATTTATTGAACATAAGAAATAGCAGGAAGATCGGTAGGAGAAGGAAGAGAAGAATGAAGGGGGGGTAAACAGAAGGGAGAATGAATCATGAGAGACTATGGACTCTGGGAAAGAAACTGAGGGCTTCAGAGGGGAGGGGGGTGGGGGACTGGGATAGGCCGGTGATGGGCATTAAGGAGGGCATATATTGCATGGTGCACTAAGTGTTATATGCAAATAATGAATCATGGAATACTACATCAAAAACTAAGGATATACTGTATGGTGACTAACATAATAAAAAATTATTATAAAAAATAAATAAATAAATAAATAAAACTGTGTAAGCAAAAACTTAACGAGACCTCTCTGATTTTCTTCTTATACTTTTGACAGTTTAAAAATACATATTTATCTCCTATCAGTGAAGCAGAATAGGGAGTCCTGAAATGCACCCACGTCTCTATCTATGATCAATTTATTTTTGAGCAGCGCCAAGGCAATTCAAAGGAGAAATAAGTCTTTTCAACAAATGGTACTGGCACACCTATCTGTATACAAAAAAAAAAAATGCACTCAATCACAGCACACACCAATTACAAAAATTAACTTGAAGTAGAATATAATCTAAGTGTAACTAAAATTATAAAACTTAAAGAAGAAGATAAATCTTAGTGACTTTGGGTTAAGCAATGATTTCTCATATAGGACCAAAAAGCACAAATTGTGATAAATTGAGCCATACCAAAATTAAATTTTATAGACACTAATAAGATACTGTAAAGAAAATAAAAAAAGCAAGCCATATTCTGGGAGAAAGTATGTACAAAGCATACATTTGACAAAAGACTTGTAAATATAAAATATAAAAATCTTTTATAATGCAATAATATGAATACCAACAACACCATTTTTTAATGAGCAGTAGATTTAAATAGCTAATGTACCAAAGAAAATATACACGTGACAAATAAACCATGAAAAGACACTCAACATCATTAGTTATTAGGGAAATGTAAATAAAACCACAATGAAATACCACTACATACACATTAGAATGGTTAAAATTCAAACTCTCCATATTTTGGCAAGGGCATGGAACACCTGGAACTCAGACTGCTGGTGGAGATTCAGAACATACAACCATTTTGGAAAGCCATTTAGTAGTGTCTTGTAAAGTTAAATATACACTTACCATTTGATGCACAAATCCTTTTATATATTTATTCATGAAATAGGAGAATATATATCCACATGAAGATTTGAATTTGAATCATCTTCGGTGATTTGTTCATAACCACCAACTGGGAACAATTCAAACATCAATCTTCTTTGGATAAACAAACTGTAGTATGCCCATATCATGGAATATTAATCAGCAATAAAAAGGAAAGATCTACTGATAATACTCATGGACGTGGGAATCTCAAAACACTATATTAAGTGAAATAAGCCAGACACAAAGACCACATAGTGTATGTTCATTTATATGAAACTTCAGAAAAGTTAAAACTATAGTGTTAAAAAGAAGATCAGTGGTTGCCAAGAACTAAGGGCAGAGGGAGGCAATTAATTGCAAAGAGGGATGAAAGACCTTTTAGGGGTTATATAAATGTCCTATGTCATGATCAGAGTGCTGATTACATAATGTACACACGTCAAAACTCATTAAAACTTTAAAACTGATTAATTTAATGTAAACAATATCTTAATAAAGGTGATTTTTAAAATATAGCAGAATGAAAAAATTTGAAATAATCATTATGTGCTTATTACATGTTTTTTACATAGAAACCCCAAGAGAATCAAGAAAATATTTATAAATGTTAACTGTTGACAATTCCACAAGATTATCTGACAAAAAATATAAAACCTTATTATACTGTAACCCATATGAAAGTAAAATATAACAAAGGAATTCATGTGACAAGGCTTTCAAAGAAAACACAGACAAGTATCTTCATAAATTTAAGGCTAGAATTTATCTGACAAAAAAATTCATAAATTAAATATTGATTTCTTTCATCACACCAAAATTTAAAATTCCTATGACAAAAGATACTAGTTATCTACTGCTGAACAAATTATCCCCAAAACTTTGCAGTTAATGTTAAGCCATAAACATTTATCTCACATAATTTCTCAGAATTAGGAATCTAGGATAGCTTAGCTTTGCAATGCTGGCTCAGGATTTCTCTTAAGTTTGCAGGCTAGGTGTCAGCCAGGCTGCAGTCTCTGAAGACTACTTGGACTACTTCCAAGTTCATTTACTTGGATATTTGGCAAAAGGCTTCAGTTCCTCAAAATACAGGTCCCTGCATTGGACTACTCATAACATGATTTCCACCAGAACAAGTAAAACATGCATGCATGAGATACAGTGGAAGAACCTAAGATGGAAGTCACAGTTGTCTTTTGACCTACTCTCAGAAGTGATCATTTTTCCCATGGTCTGTTTTTAAGAAGTGAACCGGTAAATCCAGCCCACACCCAAGGATAAGAGATTACACAAGGTCTGGAATACCAGGAGGTAGTGATCATTGAGAGTTACCTCAGAGGCTGCCTACAAAAGACACCATTAAAAAATTAAAATAGAAGACATCACGAGAAAATATTTGCAATATACATAGCAAAGTAACCACAGCCAGGACATGTAAAGAAATCTAAGAAAGCAAAAAGAAAAGGAAAAACAACAACAACAAGAACAAAATCCCAAAGGAGCAAATTTAACTAGAAGAGCCCAAATATATACTGGCAAATATTTATCTGGAAAAGTGCTTCACCTTACAATAATCAGAAATAATGTGAAATGAAACATATGTTACTTCATATACATTATATTAGCAAAAACTTAAAACAATACTTGGCAAGGATTGGGGCCATAGAGTGTCTCATATATTGAGATAGGAGTATAAAATTACTTTGGAGAGCAATCTTGCAATTTCTAGTAGAGTTGACAACAGAAATATCCTATGGCCTTTGCAATTCTAATCAGATACATACCCTAGAGAAACTCCTACACATATGTCCCGGTAACAGTCTTTTCCAGATAAGTATAGAAGGTTCACTGCAGCTTTATTTGCTTTTACAAAATTCTAGGAACATCCTAAATATTCATCAAGAGGGGAATGGATAAATTATAGAAATGAATACTATATAACCAATAAAATGAATGAATGAAATCTAAGTATATTCACAAACACAGATCACAAAAACAACACTGAATCAAAAACTGTGGAATATGGGGTGCCTGGGTGGCTCAGTCATTAAGTGTCTGCCTTCAGCTCAGGTCATGATCTCAGCGTTCCGGGATGAGCCTCGCATCAGGTTCCTTGCTCAGCGGGAATCCTGCTTCTCCCTCTCCCACTCCCCCTGTTTGTGTTCCCTCTCTCGCTGTCTCACTCTCTGTAAATAAATAAATAAAATCTTTAAAAAAAAAAATAACTTCATGACAGTAGTTGATTCGGGAAAAAAACAAAAGGGCATCATGTTAATAATACATTTGGAAAAAAAATAACAATGTTTGTTAATTCCAGATGGCATTATATTGTTCTTGTAATTTTCTGTATTTATTAAATTTATCAGACAATATGCTACTTGAGTACCTGGGCACCTGATAACCTAAATATGAGTAAGGCATACTCCTTGTCCTAAAGGAATTTTTCACCCTCATACAGTGAGCTCTTATTACATAAGGAACCACATTAAAATTCAGTGACTTTAGGGGCACCTGGGTGGCTCAATCAGTTAAGTGTCTGACTTCAGCTCAGGTCATGATCCCAGGGTCCTGGGATTGAGCCCCACATCATCATCCCTCATCCTGCTCCCTGATCAGCGAGGAGTCTCCTTGTCCCTCTGCCCCAGCTCCTGCTTGCTCTTGCACGCATGCTCTCTCAAATAAACAAATAAAATCTTAAAAAAAAAAAAAGACCTCAGTGACTTTAAAGAATGATCATTTATTCTCCTGCACCTGAGCTCAGCTGAAAAGCTGCATATTAAAGCTGTATTTCTGGGGACAGTGATCTCAGGGGTGCTCCACAGTGATCTCAGGGATCTCAGGGGTGGTGCTCCACAGTGATCTCAGGGGTGTTCCACAGTGAACAAGGGGTGGAGCACCACAGGGGTGGTGAAAGCATGTCCTGTTCATGGTGATGGCAGAGATAGTAAAAAAAAGAAAAAAGAAAAAAGAAAAAGAAAGGAAAAGAAAAGAAACTCATGAGGGCATCTTGAAGCCTAGGCTTGTAACTGCCACGTAGTACCTCTATCAGATTTTATTGGACAAAGCAAGTATCATGACCAAGCCCAGCTTCAAGGAGTGAGAAAGATGCACCAGCACGCTGATTTCTGGATCAATTATTTCACTGCACTTCCACCTATTCCTTCTCTTTTTGATCTTAAGCTTATTATCATATTTCTTCCTAAAGTAGAATTGAAAGACCTTTCAGCATTAAAAGTTTAGGCTTCAAAAAGTTATAAAAAGATTCTTCAGATGGTAGTTAATAATGAGTGCAGCTCAAAAATAGCCACTTTTTTCCTAATTAGATATTTCCAGAGGAAAATATATGAAAATAGCCAATTTCCTTTCGTCTTATTCAGCTTTAAATGAAACAAAATTTTTCAAAATTCCATTGTTTCTTTTAAAATATCATGTCAACATAAAACAAACATCACAGTAAGGAACAAATAAACATCACTCCACTAATCCTTGTTCTTGTTAGAAAATGTTTAAGGCAAACAAAAAAAAGTCTATAACAAAGAAAATATCACTATTACTTTACATTTGTTTGTATGGCAGGTGGGCAGTTATTAATTTATTGTCATTTCACATATGAGGACTTGAGATACAAAGAAATTAAATTTTTAATGGAATTAAAATTTTAAAAAAATTTATGTAGAAACTCCAGGCCATGGATCAGGATTTTTGGCTTCTCTCCTAGGACTCTTTCTATAATATCAAGCTACAACAATAGATGAATATGCATTTTTCCCCTGAATTCAAGATAACAGTAAAAGATGATAGCTATCTGACCAGGCAAGACTGAAGAGACCATAGTTCATTCCTCACATCTTACTAACCCCACCTCTCAAGCTATAATTTTCCAAAAGACTTTGCTTAAGAAGAGTTATTTTAATCTTTATGTAATTTTTTCTACTTGTTTTTTTTCTTACCAAAAATTGACATTTCATCCATGCCAGTCTCTGATTTTTATTTAATCATCTTACTTCCATAAACATTCACAATATCAGCTGCTGCTTTTCTCCTGAGCCATGCTATTTCTGTTTTCTGGGGACATCCCAATGTTTTTTTTTTTTTTTTTTTTTTAGTATAGTCTACATTACTATGATTTTCTAAAAACTTGGGAGAAAGAAAAACAAAAACACCAGTTGTAGTCAACTAATGAAGTAGATCATTTTAAAGAAGTTTCTTCCAATTTTTCCTTATAGTTGAAACTTCCAATCCTATGATGGTTAATTTTATGTGTCAACTTGTCAGGACCACAGGGTGCCCAGATATTTGGTTAAACATTCTGCATACGTCTATGAGGGTGTTTCTAGATAAGATTAACATGTGAATTGGGAGACTTAGAAAAGCAGACTGCCCTCCCCAATGCAGGTAGGCCTCATCTAATCCATTGAAAGCCTGAATAGCATAGTTCTCAGGCCTTCAGACTTGACTGCAACTTTATCATAGGATTTCCTGGGTCTGTACTACTCAGCCTCCATAATCACATGAGCCAATTCTATATATAAAGAGTTGGCTCACTATATACATATATATACCTACACACACACACACACACACACACACACACGGATATGGATATAGATATACACATACATACGCATATACATATAGATCTCTCCTGTTGGTGAGGCACCTGGGTGGCTCAGTTGGTTAAGCATCTGCCTTTGGTCATGGGCCCAGGATCCTGGGATCGAGCCCCATATCAGGCTCCCTGCTCAGAGGGGAGTATGCCCCTCCCTCTCCATCTGCCTCTACCTCAGCTCATGCTCTCTCTCTCTGAGTCTCAAATAAATAAATAAATAAATAAATAAAATCTTTAAAAAAATAAATAAAATAAAATCTTTAAAAAAAATTCCTCCTTTTGCTTCTGTTTATCTGGAGAACCCTGACTATACAAGTACCAAAATAAAATCCTAAAAAATTCCATAGCTGACTTCCTGAGGAACCAATCAGACACTATTCTGGGCTACTAATATACTTACATAAGAATCTTGGTATTTAAATAAATGGCAAGATGGCAGGAGGCCAATTAAATAACAAATTGGTACTTAATACAGAATGATGCACTATTACAACTAGAAGGGAGTTCAGAGGTTATCTAAACTCAAACCCTTTGCTGCACACGTAAGGAAAAAAATTATAGAGGTTAAATGACTTGCCCTAGATGAAGCTAGTTAAAGACAAAAGTAGAAATCAAACATAGGTCTCCAGATTGTCTTTGTCCAATCTTCTCTCTACTGCATTACATTGCTGTTTTTAGAGTTGTTATTATAGTTTGACTTGAGGTCTCTGAACTTTCTCTATGGTCTCTCATTAAGAACATATGAACACTGGCTGGAATAAAGTTTAACCGTATATGCCACCAAAAGCAGTCAGCCAGCAGCACATACCTACTAATCACTGATACTGACTGAATTACATTCACAAGGCAAAAGCTTCCCAATATAAAATTATGGTGATTATAAGTAAAGAACAAAATATATTTTACCACCTCTACATTTACCTAACCTCGAAGTATTTTTCCAAATATTTAGTGGACAAAGTCCTTCTTGTTGAGACAATTTCACAGTATCGTAAGAGAAAATATTAAGAAATTTTATCAATTCCACAATTCGGAGTAACATGGGTGACTAAGTGCCATGTACACAGGGCAAATTCCCTGAAAGACAAAACAAGCAGACACTGAAAAATATCAAGGAAATTCTTCATACACTAGCCACCAAAGGAGATTTAATGCTACTCGTAGAGGGCATTTGGATCTGAGGATAGAACCCAGATTATCTAACACCAACTGGATGCTATCTACCTTAAAATCTAGGTTCAAATATGATACTATCTACCTAGAATTTCCAGGATTTAAGCTATTCGAGATGATCAGATCTCCTGAATTTAGATATCAACAATTTTAAAAATATGATCTCTAACAACTTCTGGATGCACAGTCTTGATTTCCATTTCACTAAATGATTTAAGAAATAAATGCACACACACACATACATATACACATATATTTACACAATTATAGTTCATTATAGTCACTGAAATTATATCATCAGCACACACCCTGAACTGTACTTATTACCAATATGAGTTGTCATTTAAAAATCCTTTTAGAACAATTCCTTTGTTTGCATGTTTCTGAAGTCTAGTGTCAGTCAAAAGAGAAAAGATCCCCACAAAACTTCTCTAATGTCTTTATAAAGTAGTATTTTTTTTCTCCTGTAAATTTGTATTCATCATATGGTTTTTGTATAAAAGCACTGGAAATAAAGAGTGATCAAAGAGAAATGGGACCTTAAGTAGAATTAATATCTCTTTCTCTCTCTCTCTTAACTCTGTAACGTTCCAATTCCCTCCTAGGAATGTCAGGAATGAAACAGAGCTCAGTTAGGTTTCTATGGCTTTTTCTTTTAGTAACTGAACCCAAACCCACCTGAATCATAGCAATCATAAATAAGTTAAACTGAAAGAATTTGCTGAAGAAGTCAATTTTCTGACAGTTCTAAATATAAGTATTGCTGATCCCAGAAAAGCCTTCATATTGCATAGTCTTCAACTTGCATAGTCTAGAAGGGAACACGAGTATAAAGTACTGGTAGAAAACAGTTGATCCAGGATAGCTTACAACATATTCTGAACAAGTGAGTGTGGCTGGGGAGCATACCAAGCTCTGGGATCAATTACATCCAGAAGTGAAAAATGGCCACAAATAATATCTAAGTGGGATAACCCACTGATGAGCTAATCGTACTGATAATAGAGACAAATTGTTTGTTCCAGGTTAATAATCCTTGTATATAAAACCCAGTAGCAAAGGGACACAAACATGTTGGGTACAAGAACCATTCCATAAAAATGATCCAATAATTTTTAATCTATCTTCAGTGTCCTATACCCATGCTAGTCAACATATTTTCCCAACTTCAGATTATCGTTCACCAAATGCCCTTCAGATCACATGTAACCATCCCATTTAGACTGGCTGAGGAAAGTCATTCTTTATGTGTATGAGGCAATTCCTTCTTATAAAACGTGTTGAGTTCTCTTTCTTTGTCTCATATTAAAATTCTTCAGGTTAGATTCTAGTTGGGAAATATCAGTTAAACTGTTGTATTTATTTTGACACTCAAAAATGATTTTACTTGCTACAGAGCAGAAGTATAATTTAAACATCTGCTGCTGACACACCCATCTTTGATATAAGGCATGCCCACTGGCAAAGAAGTATTCCCAAAAATAAATACATAATGCATACTCTAAACACATTTGTACCACACATTGAAAAATGAAAGGAACAGATTTCCTTTTGGATCATAGATAAATGTATCATTTCCCTGGAAAACAAGGCTCAGCCAATTTGCCAAAATTATTGGGCTCAAAGTAGGAAGTATTTTTTTTTAATCTACTGGATTTAAGATATTTGGACTTCATATAACAGAGGGGATTTAAATAGCTTTTGTGTGCATGTTGTCATTCTGAAAACAAGAACTACAAGCACCTGCTTTTAAATTGCTCCCCATGTGCTCCCAAACCAGAGAGATCTAAACCAGGAGAGCTCAATTCGTGTCTTCTATCTCATTCATAAATTTCTAAGGCTTCACCAAAATTGAATGCAGTTTACATCTGTAATATTTACAATGAGTTAAGTTTTGTGTTCAACCCACACCCCCAAAAATGTTGAAGTTATGAAGGCTATATGAAATTATAATACACGCAAATTCTGGAGGCTCTGTAACCTCCTTCCAGGTGGAATTCTTAAGTTAACAAAGCTGAGTACTTGCTCTTTCCCACATTAAAGATAACCAGATCCAAGCCCTAAAGTCTACCACTTCATCTACAGTTCTGTTACTCATCTTTGAAAATCAGCAAGCGATAAAAATTCCTTTAACACTTAATAAACAGCAAGCATATATTCTCTTCATTTCTCATTTTTAAAAATTGACATGAAAGTACATGTAGAATAGTAAATCTTGTATTCCATTTAAAAAAACTCTTTTCTACACATTATCCTGGAAAGTCTTTCTATCTTTCAAGAGAAAAGTGATTTCACAGATGTGTCTGAATAAATAAAAGAAATTTTCAGTTGTCTGAAAAAGATTTCTCTCTAGTCAATGAACCAGAAACAATGATTGCTTGAAGAAACATATAGCTTTTTTAGTTTAGTTAACTACTCCACTGAGCTCTCATCTAGAATCAAAATTGTGTCTTTTCTTCCTGTCATATATCGTAATGACAAAAATACTCATAAAAGCACTGTTTTTTTTCTATGAAAGTATTAGAGTCATATGGGGTCCATATTTGCATTTAAATGCACACTTTTTATCTAAATATTTATTGTCATTTTAACTTTTATGTTAATTCATACATTTATGTATTTGCTTGTTATTATTGGCTTATATGTTCAGATTTTATATGGGTGTCACATCACATTTTTTATTTACTATAAATTAATAACATCCAGTATTCTCCACAATCAATGTGTTTTTTACACAGAATTCTCCATCTCTGCTATCAAACAACTAAGTCAAGTCAATAGGTATCAGCTTGAGAATCAGCCTTAATCATCCCATATTCCACTCCCCTATTTTCCTGATGCTCATAGTTCTTCTCTTCCTTGGTTTTCTCCAATTATACTGTGACACCTAGTCTTTCATCCTGCTGTGTGGGTCTTGACCACTGCCAAATAACTTAAAGATATCTCTTTTGTCTATCTTCTCCTCACTCCTGAGTGATTTTAAATTCTCCTTTCACCCTTTTTGTTGGCCCACCTCATCTTTGTTCCTCCATTTCCAGTTTGAAGATATCTTGTTATTTTACATGATTTTAGATAATACTGATGTGTAATAGTTATTTTTGTTCTTATAGAGATGGGCTTATTTTTAGCAAGTTGCAAAAAGATAAAACTTAAGTTTCAGGGGCACCTGGGTGGCTCAGTTGATTAAGCATCTACCTTCAGCTCAGGTCACAATCCCAGCGACCTGGGATCAAGCCCTGAGTCAGGATCCTTACTCAGGGGCAGTCTGCTTCTCCCTCTCCCCCTGCACCTCCCCCTTCCCTGCTTGTATTCTCTCTCTCTCTAAAATAAATAAACACAATCTTTTCTAAAAATTAAATTTTATTAGGTTCAACAAGCTCTCTATATCCACATATGGCTTTTTCCAAGCCTAAATTAGTTAAGCTATAATTGCCTACATTTCATATATAAACATATGGAAATAGTAAATAAAAATTTTTAATTATTTTCCTAAAATAACTTTTCTTACATGATTCAACCTAAAAGGGCTGAAAAAAAAAATCTAGTAGTACACAGGACTTCAGAAAAAAAATTTACGGAATAGATTTCTGGCTTCATGGAAGCTATTAGTTAATTTCCTCAACTCTTATTAATCATTTCCCCAAAATATGGCTCTCAGTCTGACATTCTATGAGACAATGCCCAGTTTAAATTTTAAACCCAAGGTTTATGTCAATCTTCACTGCTATTTTAAGCACATGGACTTATTTAACTTCAATAATGTGGTTATTACTACCTAATGCATAAAACAGCTAATTTAGAAGTATTTATATGATTTTTTTCATCAATTTAGAATTTAAGACCCAATGATACTAGTTTATTTATGCTTTTCTTAAGGCTTTTATTTCCATATTTGGTTTTTTTATTGCTACCTAAAAGCAAACATTTTATACCACCATTGTTTTCTTGGCTTTTAATCATTTTTTATTCTAAACCATACCCATGAGACACAAAGTTGCTTAAGCATTTTACAAAAATTTACCCCAGAGATTCAGTTTTTTCTATTCTCTATTCTGGCACATCCTGGTATATAGTCAATCTATTTTATTCCAAGGATCCAGCCATCCCTGGAAGCAGTACGTAGCTTTGCCATACACAGCAACCAGACCAGCTCGCCACATTATAGTCTAAGTATGATCTGTTCTGATGGCAGCTAGGGCCATTTCAGGAAACTTGGACCCTTGTGAAGCATGGATCTTACCCCCGCTCCCGCAACCCCACTGACACACACACAAGACTCTCGTAAAGATTCTTGCCAAAATAAACAACATGAGAATTCACTACCCTACAGTCAGAGCAAACTTCCCAAGAAGAATCCAGACAGGAATGAACTATGGGTCTAACTGGGTCAAGACTGAAACCCACAGCAGGGTCCAGATGGCCTGGGTTCTGGATTTGTGGCTACAGGAACACTTCAATTACCTTTTGCCATACACAAGACCTATGGCTTCCAAACATGGCTGATCATTAGAACTGCCCAGGGACTATTTTAAAATGCAGAAGCCTGGGCCTTAGCTTCAGAGGTCCCAATTCTGAGGTAGGCCCAGAAATACCACCCCCTACCTCTGTTTATCCTAATTAAAACAACTATCTTCATAACAGAATTAAATGGAAAGAAGAAATCCAATTCCTCAGAATTGCCCTACAATAGTAGTATATTAGCATAGCTTCCAACAACAATAGAAACAACAAAGGAGGTCCTGTACCCGTATCTCCCTGTTGATAGACTGATACACACTTGCATGCACTACGTGTCAACTGAGCTCTTCTAAGTGGAGGACAGTATAATATCAGTTGCTATTTAAATCCTGCCATACATGTTACCTGTTACTTTATAGTTTATGCCATATTACTTAGACAAAAGCAAGACATGTGAAATTATTATTAAATTTACAGATAGTGAAGTTATTACTAAACTTTGAGACATTAAGTATGATATTACAGGTTAGTCCAACCTTATGAACATTTGGCAAGAACAGAAAAGAACTAATAAATCATCTACATAAGAAGTGAAAAATATTCTTACTACTATTCTACTGCTAATGGAGAACAGAAAGATTCAAACAGGTTCTTCGGCAACACATAAATCTTAAAAAGTGAAATCCCCTTCAAAATATCCAACAAAGTTTACATTTTTAAAAAATGATCTGTTCATTGAGCAACTATTCATTGTATGGACTTAAATTTGGCAATACTTAGATGTCAGAGGTCCTCGGTATTTGGATAAGATTAAATTTTTATAAACACATCAATACTGAAGTTCAAACAAACATTTTTTATAGTAATATTTTTTTATTATGTTAATCCCCATACAGTACATCCCTATTTTTTGATGTAAAGTTCCATGATTCATTACTTGCGTATAACACCCAGTGCACCATGCAATACGTGCCCTCCTTAACACCCATCACCAGCCTATCCCATTCTCCCCCCTCCCCTCTGAAGCCCTCAGTTTGTTTCCCAGAGTCCATATTTTTATCTCCTTTGAAGATCTCCTTCAGTAGTCTTCTCATGAGACATAAACTTGTTTCAGTAACACAACTTAAATGAGTTTTGTAACTCATGTGGAATGACCTTCAGGGTCAATAGAAATTTAAGCATCATTACTTTAAAGTCACTCCTTGAAAATCTTACAGTTATAGAACTATAGAGATAAAGTATATCTTTATATGTTCTGGTCATATTCTCCTATTACAGCTGATAAAGGAAAGCTTAAAGAAGATAAATAACTTCCTTAAAGTTATACTTTATGTAGTTATACTTGCAAGCTGGTTATACTTGCAAAACAAGGACAATTACCTAGAACTAGTTACTGGATCCAGAAATAAGCTGCAATCTTACCTGAAACTCTTTAAGATCTTCTATTTCTGCATTAAAAATATTTATTAAAGAAAACAATCCACATATGAAATGTAATTCAATTCAGATAAAAAATGCCTATTCACAAAAGGAGAGAAAGGATATTAGTTTGAGCTCCCCAACACTCATCAAGTTAAATTCCTAAGGACTTCAAGCTCTTTGTGGAGTTATTCTAATTCTTCCATGAAAAGGAACATAAGGTTGTTACTAACTCTGTGATTAATACCCCATATGTAAACACAGTGACTCAACAAAATATTGTCAAATATACCCAAGGCTAAATAGCAATTTATACAAACTCTTCATTAAAACCTACCCAAATAGTCCCTGGTGGAGGGCAGATGTTTTAAAGGACTGAATTTAATCCCATGTCCAAAAACAACATTTTTATTTTGAGTATTATAAGTAAGTACTCTGCATGGCCTATACAGTCACAAGTTTGCTGAACCAACAGTTATACTTGATTTTGAAAAAATAATAAGATAATCTCATTATTCCACAAATCTGCAGAAGAATATTTAACAGTTCCCAATTGCATAAGGCACAAAATGCTGATTCCAGCATTTAAAGCCTTTCCCAGTTTCAGTCACTGGGAAGTGATACAATCCAAAATAAATTTAAAATTTATTTGTAATTAGCACATCAATTGACATTGGTCCAAGTTTGAGCCTGAACATCTGGAGAGCAAACCTCACTCTGAAGTGATACCACCAGGATACTATTGCATTCAACCAACCAGTATCATGCCACATTCTTTTATCCTACTTTTCCTTATCCACTCCACCACAGACATGCACACACCACCACAACCACAGCCACTACCAGTACCACCACTATCATCATTACCACAAGTGATACAGAATGAATAAGCCCTACCTTCTAATAGGAACAACTCACATTATACCTTCGGAGTCACTGGGGTATTTCTACCGCAAATGGAAAATGAACCTTAACAGCACCACCCTTCAGGTTACATGGCTGCATCACTCCAGAAGGAAACTTTGACATAGATTTCACTATCCTGCAGACCTCTGTGAAGATTCTACAAAACTGAGCCATCAAAGTAACATAACAAAAGCCAGTTGTTCTAAACCTTGATATTGATCAAAGCAAGCTATTCCTTTCTTTTACATTTCTGTACTTTTTTGTCTCTAACTTCTTACCGAGATCTTCTTTATGTCCACAACTCCTTCCACTCTCCCTTCTAGTCAGTCAATATCATCTCCAGGAAAGAGCTCTAATCATACATATAGAACCACATCCACGCATTGTCACCAATGTTCCTGAATATCCCAAAATCACTTACGTATAATGAAAACAGGTCAGACTTGTAAAAGGATACCACAAAATGAAAATAGGATATTATTACATTGAAGACTTCTAATAATTCCTGAAATTAATAAAATAAAGGAAATACTATAATACTGTTTTAATGTACAAGTTTTGTTATAATTGGCTGTTGGTTGAGAGATTATGTTGAGCAGTAGGTCATGAGAAATGAGGGAGAATAAAAAGTTTGATAAGTACTAATTTTAAATAATTAAGTTGTATGAAATCCTGGAGAAGATACATAACAACAAATTGCTAGCCTCTGCTTATCCTCTTCTTCCACCTGTGCTTAAGCTCTATAGTCTGACATATCAAGCTACACATATTTTTAAATTTCCTCATTGCTATATGAATTATTAATAAAACACTACAGCGATTCTACCTAAAAGATAAAATATTTTTTGCTACACATCTAGACAAGGAAGAAAGAACGTAAGAGCTAAGGGAAACACTATAAGATGGTGTTTCAAAAAGTGAAATTCACAAACTACCTGCATAAGATATTCATTAAAAACAAAAAATTCTGAGTGCTACCTGAGACATATTGCAAAAGAATCTGTTAGGACCTGAGAATTAGCATTTTTAAAAGCTCACAACTGATTCTTAGGTACAATAAAGTTTGAGAAACACTGCTCTAAGAGAAACCACGAAATAGTTTGTCGAACCCAAAAGCAATTTATCCTCCATCTTCCTACATTAAAAATCAATATGACTTTCCTGTTTTTCCCTCTCAAGTGTTAGACAATTCAAAATACATTCTCCTATCACATTCAGTTTATCTAAATCACTGTATTACATTTCAGTTTCCAAAATATATAATCCAAATTTGTTTTCTCGTATTCATTGATTTGCACAGGTAGTGTAATCTGCCTTACGACACACTATTTGTACACAAGTGTGCAGGTACTAAGCCTTAAGGCTGAGTACTTCTTGAAATGGTATCTGAATGAGATTTGCTAATCCCTTTGAGTATCAGTTGAAGAAAATATATGTAATAATAAAGTAATTGTAAAATGGGAAATAAGCGTTCTAAAATTAGACTATCCCATTACAGCCTCTGAATTTTTTAATTACTTGATTACAGATGATGATTATTTTCATTTCATAATGTCCCAGAAATATAATCAATGACTTCAGAAAACAACACTGTCGGATCTTCCGAGTTAAGATGGCGGAGGAGTAGGAGACACCGTTTTCAGCCAGTCCCCCAAGTCGAGCTGGATAGGTAACAGACCAGCCTAAACAACCACGGAGCCAGCCTGAGACGCAGGAAGACGCATCTGGATCTCTACAAATGAACATCTCCAGCGCTGAGTATTGAGGTACGAAGCGGGGAGCCATGAAACCGTGCACAGATATCGGAAGATAAACGGAAGGGGGAGGGAGCCGCCGCGTTCGGGCGCCGGGAAGCGGTAGCCACTTGCACGGGGGAGCAGGCGGGCTCGTGGTCGGCACCCGCAAAACAGCAGACTGAGACCGTGAGCCGGGTGCGCGCGCCACCAGGCATCTCGGGGAACACCGGAATCCCGGTGCGCTCACTGGATCCAGACTGAGACCGGGAGCTTCCGGAGCACGCGGGGGCGGCTGGCGGCTGGCGGCGTTAGAAACACAAAGGACAGAGACGCGCTGGCCCTGGAAGTGAGGGCTATGACGCTGGGTGTGGGGCGCACATCCTGGGACGCTGCAGGGTTGAGCAGCACCAACAGTAACAGAGTTAAAGTGGCCAGAACATTAGTAGAGAACGGGCCGCAATCCCTCTGTCCTGTGACAGAGGCTGAAATTTGGCCGCTGCTGCTCTGACTCTCAGAAGAGGCACAGCAAACCGCCAGGGAAAGCCACCAGAGAACAAAAGCCTGGAAATACCGGCTCAGAGAGTGCCCATCCTCATCCCCCATCGCAGGGGACACGGAGACTCTACCCAAACAGGGTTGCCTGAGTATCGGCGTGGCAGGCCCCTCCCCCAGAACACAGAAGGCAGGCTGAAAAATCAAGAAGCCCACAACCCGGGCGCCTGGGTGGCGCAGTCACTGAGCGCCTGTCTTCGGCTCAGGGCGTGATCCCGGCGTTCCGGAAAGGAGTCCCTCATCGGGCTCCTCCGCTGGGAGACTGCTTCTTCCTCTCCCACTCCCCTGCTTCTGTTCTCTCTCTCACTGGTTGGCTGCCACATAAATAAATAAATAAAATCTTTAAAGAAGAAGCCCACATCCCTAAGATCCCTATAAAACAAGGGGCACGGCCTGGGACCCAGTCAATAATTTGGGCTCTGGAAACCCCGCAACCTCTCCTCATCAGAATGACAAGAAGGAGAAGCCCCCCCCCCCCCAGCAAAGAAAAGACAGTGAGTCTGTGGCCTCTGCCACAGAAATAATGGATATGGATGTAACCAAATTATCAGAAATGGAATTCAGAGTAACGATGGTCAAAATGATGAGTAGAATTGAAAAAAGTATTAACGAAAAGGTTACTGAGAATATAGAATCCCTAAGGACAGAAATGAGAGCGAATCTGAAAGAAATTAAAAATTCTATGAGCTAAATGCAGTCAAAACTAGAGGCTCTGACGGCCAGGGTCGCAGAAGCAGAGGAACGGGTTAGTGAATTGGAGGATGGGTTAATAGAGGAAAAAATGAAAATAGAAGATGGTCTTAAAAAAATCCACACCCACGAATGTAGGTTACGGGAGATTACTGACTCAATGAAACGATCCAATGTTAGAATCATCGGCATCCCCGAGGGGGTGGAGAAAAACAGAGGTCTAGAAGAGATATTTGAACAAATTGTAGCTGAAAACTTCCCTAATCTAGCGAGGGAAACAAACATTCGTGTCCAAGAGGCAGAGAGGACCCCTCCCAAGCTCAACCACGACCAACCTACGCCACGTCACGTCATAGTGCAATTCGCAAATATTAGATGCAAGGATACAGTATTGAAAGCGGCCAGGGCAAAGAAATTTCTCACGTACCAAGGCAAAGGCATCAGAATTATGTCAGACCTGTCTACACAGACCTGGAATGAGAGAAAGGGTTGGGGGGAGCATATTTAAAGCTCTGTCAGAGAAAAACATGCAGCCAAGGATCCTTTATCCAGCAAGGCTGTCATTCAGAATTGATGGAGAAATAAAGACCTTCCAGAATCGCTAGTCACTAACCAATTTTGTAACCATGAAACCAGCCCTACAGGATATATTACGGGGGGTTCTATAAAAGTAAAAAGGCCCCAAGAGTGATACAGAACAGAAAGTCACAGCCAATACAAACAAAGACTTTACTGGCAACATGGCATCATTAAAATCATATCTCTCAGTAATCAGTCTTAATGTAAACGGTTTGAACCATCCCATAAAACGCCACAGGGTTGCAGATTGGATAAAAAGAAATGACCCATCCATTTGCTGTCTACAAGAGACTCATTTCGAACCCAAAGATGCATTCAGACTGAGAGTAAGGGGATGGAGTACCATCTTTCACGCAAATGGACCTCAAAAGAAAGCTGGGGTAGCAATTCTCATATCAGATAAACTTGATTTTAAACTACAGACTATAGTTAGAGACGCAGAAGGGTACTATATTATTCTTAAGGGAAGTATTCAACAAGTGGATATGACAATTATAAACATATATGCCCCCAACAGGGGAGCAGCAAGATACACAAGCCAACTCTTAACCAGAATAAAGAGACATATAAATAAAAATACATTAATAGTAGGGGACCTCAACACTCCACTATCAGAAATAGACAGAACACCCTGGCAAAAACTAAGCAAAGAATCAAAGGCTTTGAATGCCATACTCGACGAGTTGGACCTCATAGATATATATAGAACACTACACCCCAGAACCAAAGAATACTCATTCTATTCTAATGCCCATGGAACATTCTCAAGAATAGACCATGTTCTGGGACACAAAACAGGTCTCAACCGATACCAAAAGATTGAAATTATCCCCTGCATATTCTCAGACCACAACGCTCTGAAATTGGAACTCAACCACAAGGAAAAATTTGGAAGAAACTCAAACACTCGGAGACTAAGAACCATCCTGCTCAGGAATGACTCAATAAACCAGGAAATCAAAAATCAAATTAAACAATTTATGGAGACCAATGAGAATGAAAATACAACAGTCCAAAACCTATGGGATACTGCAAAGGCAGTCCTAAGGGGGAAATACATAGCCATACAAGCCTCACTCAAAAGAATAGAAAAATCTAAAATGCAGTTTTTATAGTCTCACCTCAAGAAACTGGAACAGCAACAGAGGGACAGGCCTAATCCATGCACGAGGAAGCGGTTGACCAAAATTAGAGCTGAAATCAATCAAGCAGAAACCAGAAGTACAGTAGAGCAGATCAACAGGACTAGAAGCTGGTTCTTTGAGAGAATCAATAAAATTGACAGACCACTGGCAAGACTTATCCAAAAGAAAAGAGAAAGGACCCAGATTATTAAAATTATGAATGAAAAAGGAGAGGTCACGACGAACACCATTGAAATTGGAAGGATTATTAGAAATTTTTATCAACAGCTATATGCCAATAAACTAAGCAATCTGGAAGAGATGGAATCCTTCCGGGAAACCTATAAACTACCAAGATTGAAACCGGAAGAAATTGATTCCTTAAACAGGCCAATTAATTATGAAGAAATTGAGTCAGTGATAAACAACTTTCCAAATAACAAAACTCCAGGCCCGGACGGTTTTCCTGGGGAATTCTACCAAACATTCAAAGAAGAAATAATACCTATTCTCCTACAGCTATTTCAAAAAATAGAAACAGAAGGAAAGCTACCAAACTCATTCTATGAGGCCAATATTACCTTGATCCCCAAACCAGGCAAAGACCCCCTCAAAAAGGAGAATTACAGACCGATTTCCCTAATGAATATGGACGCCAAAATCCACAACAAGATACTTGCTAATAGAATACAACAGTACATTAAAAGGATTATCCATCACAATCAAGTGGGATTCATACCTGGGATGCAAGCGTGGTTCAATATTCGCAAATCAATCAGCGTGATACATCATATCAACAAGAAAAGATTCAGGAACCATATGATCCTCTCAATTGATGCCAAAAAAGCATTTGACAAAATACAGCATCCTTTCCTGATTAAAACCCTGCAGAGTGTAGGAATAGAAGGTACATTTCTCAATCTCATAAAAGCCATCTATGAAAAGCCTACTGCAAATATTATTCTCAATGGGGAAAAGCTGGAAGCCTTTCCCTTAAGATCAGGAACTCGACAGGGATGCCCACTCTCGCCACTATTATTCAACATAGTACTAGAAGTCCTTGAACAGCAATCAGACGACAAAAAGGGATCAAAGGTATTCAAATCGGCAAAGAAGAAGTCAAAATGTCTCTCTTTGCAGATGACATGATACTCTATATGGAAAACCCAAAAGAAGCCACTCCCAAACTATTCGAAGTTATAGAGCAATTCAGTAACGTGGCGGGATACAAAATCAATGCTCAGAAATCAGTTGCATTTCTATACACGAATAACGAAACCGAAGAAAGAGAAATTAGGGAATCCATCCCATTTACAATAGCACCAAAAATCATACATTACCTTGGAATTAACTTAACCAGAGACGTAAAGGACCTATATTCTAGAAACTATAAATCACTCTTGAAAGACATTGAGGAAGACATAAAAAGATGGAAAGATATTCCATGCTCATGGATCGGAAGAATTAACAGAGTTAAAATGTCCATGCTACCCAGAGCAATCGACACTTTCAATGCTATCCCGATCAAAATACCGAGGACATTTTTCAAAGAACTGGAACAAACAGTCCTTAAATATGTATGGAAACAGAAAAGGCCCCGAATCTCCAAGGAACTGTTGAAAAGGAAAAACAAAGCTGGGGGCATCACAATGCCAGATTTCGAGCTGTACTACAAAGCTGTGATCACAAAGACAGCATGGTACTGGCACAAAAACAGACACATAGACCAATGGAACAGAATAGAGAGCCCAGAAATGGACCCTCGGCTCTTTGGGCAACTAATCTTTGATAAAGCAGGAAAAAACATCCGGTGGGAAAAAGACAGTCTCTTCAATAAATGGTGCTGGGAAAATTGGACAGCTACATGCAAAAGAATGAAACTTGACCACTCTCTCACACCATACACAAAAATAAACTCCAAATGGATGAAAGACCTCGATGTGAGACAGGAATCCATCAAAATTCTAGAGGAGAACATAGGCAGCAACCTCTACGACATCAGCCAAAGCAACCTTTTTCATGACACATCCCCAAAGGCAAGAGAAACAAAAGATAAAATGAATTTATGGGACTTCATCAAGATTAAAAGTTTCTGCACAGCCAAGGAAACAGTCAGAAAAACTAAGAGGCAGCCCACGGAATGGGAGAATATATTTGCAAATGACACTACAGATAAAGGACTGGTATCCAAGATCTACAAAGAACTTCTCAAACTCAATACACGAGAAACAAATAAACAAATCATAAAATGGGCAGAAGATATGAACAGACACTTTTCCAATGAAGACATACAAATGACTAACAGACACATGAAAAAATGTTCAAAATCATTAGCCACCAAGGAAATTCAAATCAAAACCACACTGAGATACCACCTTACGCCACTTAGAATGGCAAAAATAGACAAGGCAAGAAACAACAATTGTTGGAGAGGATGTGGAGAAAGGGGATCCCTCCTACATTGTTGGTGGGAATGCAAGTTGGTACAGCCACTCTGGAAAACAGTGTGGAGGTCCTTTAAAAAGTTAAAAATTGAGCTACCCTATGATCCAGCCATTGCACTACTGGGTATTTACCCCAAAGATACAGACGTAGTGAAGAGAAGGGCTATATGCACCCCAATGTTCATAGCAGCAATGTCCACAATAGCTAAATCGTGGAAGGAGCTGAGATGCCCTTCAACAGATGACTGGATTAAGAAGTTGTGGTCCATATATACAATGGAATATTACTCAGCTATCAGAAAGAACGAGTTCTCAACATTTGCTGCAACATGGACGGCACTGGAGGAGATAATGCTAAGTGAAATAAGTCAAGCAGGGAAAGACAACTATCCTATGATTTCTCTCATCTATGGAACATAAGAACTAGGATGATTGGTAGGGGAAGAAAGGGATAAAGAAAGGGGGGGTAATCAGAAGGGGGAATGAAACATGAGAGACTATGGACTATGAGAAACAAACTGAGGACTTCAGAGGGGAGGGGGGTGGGGGAATGGGATAGACCGGTGATGGGTAGTAAGGAGGGCACGTATTGCATGGTGCACTGGGTGTTATACACAACTAATGAATCATTGAGCCTTACATCGGAAACCGGGGATGTACTGTATGGTGACTAACATAATATAATAAAAAATCATTAAAAAAAAAAAGAAAAAGAAAACAACACTGTCTACATGCAGAAAGAGCACCAAAAGTTAGTGATTAAATGTTTAATGACCGTGACAGTGTAGAAGATACAACATGCATGGAATAGACTACTCTTTGACAACCGTTCTTTATTTCACATTAAACTTGAGCAACTGAAAAGATTCCCCTTCCAAATCAAGTAAGATGAAGGCATTATTTTTAAAACATCTTAAATTTTTCCTAAGTCACTATTAATAATCAACAGCTCATAGATTATTATTAGTATTATTATTAAGGAATAATCTTAATGATTTTAGGGGAGTGTGTGTGTGTGCGTGTGTGTGTGTGTGGTGTGTGTATGTGGGTGTCCTTGTCTTGTTACTGATCATAAAGGAAAAGCTTTCAGCTTTTCACTGCTGAGTATGATGTTAGCTGTGAGCTTGTCATATACGGCCTTTACTACGTTGAGGTATGTTACCTCTATACCCACTTGTTGACAGTTCTTATAAACAGATGTTGAATTTTTTCAAATGCTTTTTCTACCTCTATTGAGATGATCATATGATTTCTATCCTTCATTTTGTTAATGTGGTATATCACACTGACTGACCTGCAGATACTGAACCAGCCTCGCATCCTGGGAATAAATCCCACTTGATCATTGTATATGATCTTTTTAACATATTGTTGAATTTGGTATGCTAATATTTTGTTGAGGATTTTTGCACCTATGTTCATCGGGTATACTGACCTGTAAGTTTCTTTTCTTGTGGCATCCTTGTCTGCTTTGTTATCAGGATACTGCTGGCCTTGAAAATGAGTTTGGAAGTGTTTTCTCCTCTTCTGTTTTTTGGAAGAGTTCAAAACGCGTTGGTATAATTCTTTGAATGTTTCGTAGAACTCACCCGTAAAGCCATCTGGTCCTGGATTTTTGTTTATTGAAAGGTTTTTGATTACCGCTTCAATCTCCTCACCAGTACATCAATTCAGAATTTCTATTTCATCATGATTTAGTCTTAGGAGACTGTATGCTTCTAGGAATTTACCCATCCCTTTTAGGCTATTCAATTTGTTGGTGTATCGTTGTTCACAGTAATCTCTTATGATTCTTTGTATTTCTGTGGTATCAGTTATAACAATGACTCTCTCGTTTCTGATTTTATTTGAGTCTTCTCTCTTTTCTTGGTGAGTTTAGCTAAAGTTTTGTCCATTTTGTTTATCTTCTCAAAGAACCAGCTCTAACTTTAATTAATCTTTTCTTTGGACTTTCAATAGACAGAGTCAGACACATTTCCAAAATTCTGAATTAATATCTTCTAGATACAATAGTCCATAGGTGAAATTTCTAGAAATATTCTGGTGCTCAGAATATATATGTTATATAATAACAGATTTTTTTGGTCTAAGAAAGCTTACTGTTTTATAGAAGGATGATTCATTTGTATTAGAAAAATTCTAGAGCATGAAATGATTTTTACTAATGTAAATTCAAGAATAAAACAAACTAAACTCTATCATCTACCACCTAATTACATTAGTCAACAAAAAAATCAGTTTATGTTCCTGTCATATATATCTTGTAGACTAGCTGGTGATTAGAAACACAAAATTTTAACGATTCTAAGCAGTAATGCAGAAATTATGTTCCTTGTTATTCCAGTTGTAGACTCTAATAACTATTACTTTTTGCAACTCTTAAAATTTTTTGGATAAGAGAATTCAGCAACAGAGTAAATATGATCACATAATGTCAAAGAGTACTTCACAAGTGGTCTCAAACTAACTTCAGAACCTGGTTCAGTGCAGGAGCACCAACAATATTTGTTGAATAAATGAAATGTGGAGTCCAAAAAAAAAATCTTGCAATTCAGAAATTTACCTAATCTTGCACACACAGAAATAATTGTCCAATAACCTACACCCGATCAGGAAAACCCCTAACCTAATCCCAGGAATTCCTTAAAAGAAAAAAATCACAAAATGAAAATAAAACTGAAGGGTTATTTCTAGCATAGCCTAAATTTTCTTATAGGTCACAAGAATTACAGATTTGGAGGAAGATAGTTTATTTTGAGTAGAGAGAATGAGATATCTCCTTCACAGAAAAATATGAAGGAGCTGGCTGTCAGCACAGACATTTTTAAATTGACTTATTAGGTAAAACATTTACTTTTCTTTATTTTCTTCTTTTACTCACAGCTACTTCTCTATCTTTTTAGTTGTTAAAAGAAAACAAAATGGAAGCAAGGTGGAATTCTGGTCTTATGTCTAGAAAGACCACATTCAAGCATAGAACTAGGCTAAGCTAAGACGCTGAAGCTAAACCAAAACATTCCCTCAACCTCACTTTACAATATTCAGCATGCAAAGGTGGTTGGTTTACAACTAAGCTACCTCAGCAATACAAAATTAGTATTCACTATACCTTGATTTACTTTACAAATGTTTAACTATACCCACATCTATAGAGTATCTATTAAACATTACTTATTAAAATTGCCACGCACCTCAGTGAAACCTATACCAAAGGATCAGATAAGTAACAGATAAAATAAATGAGTCCTTTTATCAGAGTTGAGCATGAATAAAACATAATACTCTGCACTTTTTATGCATCAATATAGACAACCATAAGAAAATGTTTCTTCTAATAGTAGCTTTGGGGGAGGGAAGTAGGTGTATGGTTGTGAGAAGGATGGAATGGGGAATTTATATTTCTTAAAATCATAAAATCAAATAGAAATAATGATTCCCCCTAAAATGATTCAAAATTTCTTTGGTTGATGATCTTGAATTTTTTTATTTATTTATTTTTTTTTTTTAAAGATTTTATTTATTTATGTGACAGAGAGACAGCCAGCGAGAGAGGGAACACAGCAGGGGGAGTGGGAGAGGAAGAAGCAGGCTCCCAGCGGAGGAGCCTGATGTGGGACTCGATCCCGGATCGCCAGGATCACGCCCTGAGCCGAAGGCAGACGCTTTAACGACTGCGCTACCCAGGCGCCCCTGATCTTGAATTTTTTTAAATGGAGTTTCTTTTTCAGAGCATCTCTAGGTTCACAGCAAAGTTCAGTGGAAAATAGAGTTTCCATATAACCCTTGCCTCCATATACACACAAATCCTGCCCCCACTATCAACATCCCACAACGGAGTGTACATTTGTACAAGTCATTATCCAAAGTCCATAGTTTACATTAGGGTTAACCTAGGTTTTGTACATTCTATGGGTTTTCACAAATGTATAATGACATCTATCCACCATTATGTAACATTCAGAAGAGTTTTACTTCCCTAAAAATCTCCTGTGCTCTGTCTGCTCATCTCTCCCTATTCCCCAATATCTAGAAAGCCCTGATCCTTTCACTGTCTCCATAGTTTTGCCTTTTCCAGAATGTCATAAAGTTGGAATCATACGATGCACAGTCTTTTCAGATTGGCTTCTTTCACTTAGTAATATGCATTTGAGGTTCTGCCACATCTTTTTTTGACTTGATAGCTCATTTCCTTTTAGTACTAATTAATATTCCATTCTCTAGATGTACCATAGTTTATTTATCCATTCACCTGCAAAAGACATCTTGATTGCTTCCAAGTTTCTGGCAATAATGAATAAAGCTATGATAAACATCTGTGTGCAGGTTTTGGTGTATATACAATTTTCAAATGACTGGATAAATACCAAGGAGTATGACTGCTGGATTGTATGGTAAGAGTATGTTTACTTTTGTAAGAAACTATCAAATTGTTTTCCAAAGTAGCTATACTATTTTGCACTCTCACCAGCAAAGAATGAGAACGCCTATTGCTCCACATCCTGACCAGCATTTGGTGTTATGAATGCCCTGGATTTCGGCCATTATGATTGGTATCTCATTGTTGTCTTAATTTGCACTTCCCTGATGACATATGATATGGTACATCATTTCATATGCTTACTTGCCATCTTTATGTCTTCTTTGCTAACATATTTTTTCAGAACTCTTGACCATTTTTTAATAGCATTGTCTGCATAGATGTTCATGAGAGATGTTGGTCTGTTGTTTTCATGGAATTTTTTGTCTGGTTTTGGTATTAGGGTGATGCTGGAAAGCATTTTCTCAGGCTTCTAAATTCTAAATATTTTCTTCTGAACATGTCCTCTGAATATCTATCTTCTGCAACATTTTAAGCAAACCTTTGGAAGACTTCTGTCTTCCAAGAAAAGACATATATATTTTTTCATATTTATATATTTTATTTATATTTATATATTTTATATATTTTATTATATATTATATATTTTATATATTTATATTATCTATTTTATATTTACATATGTTATATTTTTAAATATGTTATTTATATTTATATATAAATTTATATATATAAAACAAGCCTCAACTATATGCAATTTATAAGAGATTCACTTCAGATTTGAAGACACACATAGACTGAGAGTAATGGGATGGAAACAGTAAGCAAAAGAGAACAGGGGTGGCTATATTTATATCAAACAAAAGAAACTAAAGCAATATGGTCACAACAGATAAAGAAGGATATTATATAATGATAAAATGGTCAATTCATTAAGATGATATAACAACTGCAGATACATCTGCACCCAATATCAAAGCACCTAAAACATTAAATATTAAATTTTTTAATACTGAAAATAAAGCAAATATATAAGTATTGTGGCAATGGTATCTTGGTGTGGCAATGGTATGGGTATATGTGCATGTCCAACCTCATCAAATTGTATACCTTAAATACGTGCAGTTTTTTTTGTGAATATAATGCTACCTCAATAAAGCCGCTTTTAAAAAAACCAAACAAACAACAAAAAAAGAGACCAATCAAAAAACAGTGTTTAACTGTAGAGAACAAAGTGATGGTTACCCAAGGGGAGGTGAATGGGGGACGATGAGTAAAATAAGCGAAGGGAATTAAGAGTATACTTATCATCATGAGCACTGAGTATTGTATAGAACTGATGAATCACTGTATTGTACACCTGAAACTAATAAACCATTGTATGTTAACTATACTGGAATTAAAATTTTTAGAACTAAAAATTAAAAAAATAAATTAAATGTCAATAGCAATAAAAGAAATATAGCCAACACTCAATAAAGTAAAAATTCACAATGGTTGACACCCAATAAAAAATTAACAGGCATGCCAAAACACAGGACAATACAACCTATAATAGGAGAAAAAACAATCAACTGAAACCAAACCACTACTAACAGAGATACTGGAATTAGCAGACAATAACATTTAAATAGTTATAACATTATTCCATGTGTTCAAAAAGTTCAGTGGAGGGGCACCTGGGTAGCTCAGTCGGTTAAACATCTGCTTAGGCTCAAGTCATGATCTCAGGGTCCTGGGCTCAAGCGCCATGTCTGGCTTCCTGTTCAGCGGGGAGTCTGTTTCTCCTCTGCCTCTCCCCCCAGCTCATGCTCTCTCTCTCTCTCTCTCTCTCAAATAAATAAATGAAATCTTTAAAAAAAAAAAAAAGTTCAATGGAGACATGGAAATTATTTCTTAAGACAATGCAAACTGAACTTTTAGAGATGCCAACCACAGAGTCTGAGATGAAAATACACTGAATGAGGTTGATTAAATATTAGATTTTGCCAAAGGAAAAAAAAAAAAACAGTGAACTTCAAGACTTAGCAACAGAAACTATGAAAAAAAACACAGGGGGAAAAAAGAATCAAATAAATAAAACACAAGATCAGTAAGCTGTGGGACAGCTTCAAGTAGCTTCAAGTAGGTATAGAGGTATACCTAGAGTTTCTATAAAGGCAGAGGATAGAAAACATATTTAAAGAAACAATGGTTGAAATTTTTCTAAATTTGAAGGAAAACACACAAACTTGGCCTTGGAGCTGCAAATACACAGTCTTGCTTTAAGAGCTCACAGTCTAATAAGAGAAATGCACATTTAAAACAAACTCAATAAAATTGGTATCTGTAATAGGAGAAGTATATGTGAGGAGGTAAGATTTCACAAAGAAGGTTACTGCTAAGTAGGACTTTTAAAGATAAACTGAAATTTGGCTAGAAAAGAAGTCATGGAGATGAGAGAATGGCCGAAGAGAGGACACTCCAATCAAGATAGGTGGTATCAGCAAAAGCACTGAAATTCAAAGCTGCAAAGTGTCTAAGGAAGGGCAAGTTCAGCACTGTTGAAACATGGATAGTAAATATGGACAGTTATATGGAGAGGGGGAATGGATTGGAGTTAATCACTAAAGATGAGGACTATGATGACTTCTGCATTCTCTCCTAAGTGTTCATCCTGAAAGCCATGGGAAGCTATTTCCAGGTTTTAATAGGAAGGATGGCATGGTTAATAAGATTTGCATTCTGAAAGGTTAGTACAAGCACACATGGAGGTACCGGGACAAGACTAAGCTGTTACAAGTGGTCAAAACTGGAGTCAACAAAGGTTTGAACTAAGGCAGGACAATGGAGTGATAGAAGAAAGGTCAGGTGATATTTCAGGACAGGTCCTAGTTGATATTCAGGAGCTAAAATCAGTAAGCATGGATTATTTGTTGATTGTGGGACATAAAGAAGGAATCGAGGAAGACTTCCGGAAGCCACATATGTACTACTTAGAAATATAAGGATAAACTGCAGACCTTCTGTTTGTCTTCTAGGCTCAAGTTTCCTCCATTGTTTCCCTAACTGTCACTCCTCCATCTGCTTTCTGCCTTCCAGATACATGTTAAAATATTTTATTTGTTCAAGAAACACCTTTCCACTCTTCTCATTGTGTTTATTTCATTATCATTACCCAATTCTCATTTTAACATTTGCATGGGAGGGAGATGTTCTCAAATGAATGGACTTCATCTGCCACCTTGAACTGATGCACTTCATAGCAGGTAGTCAGGGAAAATTAAATTGTGCCTAATCCAAGACTGAGCCCTGGTGATGCACATTTATTTGATGAGGGAAAAATTATGTCTATTGCTTGGCAGGTATTTCAGGGTGTATTTTGTTCTTGGTTTTAAATTTCAGTATATAATCATCATGAATATTATTGGTCAGATTAAGTATGAACTTCTAGAAGTGGAATATTTCATCCACATTTATTTTCTATCATTTATTTTGATTTTACTTCTCTTCATTTAAGCAAGAACATCAGCCTGCTCATTTCCACTTCAGTCCAATATCAGTGTCCACTTCAGAGCACATCTCCTTTCCTTAGAACAAAGGCTTTGCTGAGCCCAGGGATCATGGCTAGTGACCACATGGAATGGAAAGGGCAAGAGAAGCAGTCAAAGGGACAAGAAACAGCTGGAAATCATTGAAGATACAGAAATAAAAATATGAATAAAAGAATATTACTAATGCTTAATATCAAGTGTCACAAAATATTTTGGAAGCTCTAAGTTGTTTTTTCCTGAGTAACAGCCTTAAAAATCTATGTCTACTGTCCACTCTAAAATCTCTTCTGGAATGAGAAGGTATAATGCCTACATATGAACTAAATCAAAACAGAACAGCACTCATCAGCAAAGACTAAAATCTTACTGTGCGAAGGACAAATGAAGGTTTCCTTTGACAACAAAATAGCTCTGACTCGATATTTTGTTGATTTAGTGTTTTAACTTCTGACATTCAGTTTGAGAACTCTAGTGCAGACCAGTTGGAAACCATAATGCTTTCTCCCAGATCCATGAGTTCAGGGATTCTTGAAGGTCAATTGTTTTTCAAATTCCCCACTACTTTATGAAATTGCCTCTCCAATTTCTTGGTACCTCCAACAACAACAGAACTGTATTGGCCAAGACAGAGTAACTTCCTGTCAGATACCACCAAATGAAAATAATGGCACCACTAATATTCACATAGGAAAATATGAATTTTGCCTTCATGGATAATATTACTGTTCCAAGCTCATCAGAAACCACATCCTGTTCCTAATACTTACTACCAACCACCCTGAGTATCCTGCTGGCATCACGAGGCTTCCATCAATATACTAGTGGAACACAACGTGTCAGGTTGGACAAGAAGATAATGTTTTTCCACCAGATTTTCAGAGCCCCTACTTTAATGAGAAAAGAAAGGATACTCCAAGGTCCTAATATAACTTCAACTTGATTCAGTGACTCCTGAAGCAGAAAAAGGACTTCTATGGATACGATGAGAGTTTTGTACTGTAATTATATTGACCAAAAGGAAAATAGTACCTGCTGAATTTGTTTCTACCCTCCAGTTATTAAACCAAAATGTTTTTTATTCATCCATGAAAAAAAGTATATACTTCTCACAACCAAAATAATTGTAGAAAAAACAAATCCATATGCATGTGTGCAGCCTCTGTGAGAGGAATGTTGAGGTTCCAAGGCTATTGACTAAGACCTGTCTGTTAGCCAAGCCACCACCATCCCAACAGTTATGTATAATTAGTGATAAGGATGCTTTGTCCATGATTCTGTAACTAATCGTATTAACTCATAGTCATTATAAAGATTCCAGAGTCTTTTTATAAAAGAAATACAGCATATCTCCATTTCTCTAGTATTTGGGCATGAATGATAGATTTTAATACTTAATGAGTATCTACTATGTTCCCCAAAACTAAGCATGCTGTTTTGTATGTTATTTCATTCAAATACTATGGCAAGCCTATGAGGTAAGTGGTATTACTCCCATTTAACAAAGGCACAAAACTATGCTCAGACAGATTTGATAACTTACCAAGTACAACAGCTAAGAAACAGCAGAGCTGGGATTTGAACTCAGGTTGATTAATTATCTATATAATGTCACACTGCCTCCTCTGGGCTATAATACACACAGTTCTTTTATTTTCTAATTGTTTTCCCATTTTCACTCATAGATCTTTGTATGTTCCTAATAATTCTTACCTAATTCTCATTATGTCATACCTTTATTGGTTCCAATGGTTACTGTTCATATTATCCACCCGACTATAACCTATTCAATGGCTGAAACCATGTCTGTCTTTTTCATCTTTGTATCCAAAGCACCTGACACAGAGCAGTCAGAACTCCGTAAATACTTGCTGAAATTAAAGAATAAGTATTCCCCTTGGTGAAACTACCAATCTAGCCACACTAATCTACTCATACCTTCCCCGATTGTGCCATGCTCTTTCTGCCTCTGCCGTTTGGCTCCCATCACTCCACATTCTTGGAAGAAAACCTCAAGTCTTCTCTCCCCATCCAATCTTTACTGAGCTACCAACACACAGCACAAGGCCTCTCTCATGCCACGAATCATTCCTATCCACGGTGGTGAAATGCTGACTCTCTTCTGTCTCTGGATTCACATATCTTATTTTCTATTCCATTCATCTAATATTGCTTTGTAAACTCATTTTTTGCCGTGTAATTTATCTTATGAGTGTGTGGGGTTTTTCTTACATCTAAGTTAAAAGATACATAAATAAATATTATTTATCTCCTTCCCCCCAAAAATAGCACTTTTTATGTAGAAAATAGGTCCTTAAATATATGTTGAATGAATAAATCAATGAATACTTACAAAGCAGGAAAAGGCCCTGATAGAAAAATTTTAAATGAATTGTTAATATTATCTGTGGTAAAATAGGCTGTGGGTATGAAATCAAGTCAGAGCACTTTAATACCAGAGAGGCTATTTAACTTCAGCTTTTCCTTTTACCTAAAGAAATTAGAAATATTTGAGAAGAAAGTATACTGAATGAGAACAAATGGCACCTTTGTTTCTTCCTCATGGTGGAGTTTACACTCTTCCCACAGACCCTGTTCTCCTTGCAAGAGAAAAGGAATGCTCCCGATGACTAGAAGACACACCCTATGTTCTTTCTCTCTTCCTCCTTCCCCCTCAAGCTTTCCATGTCTGGCTACAATTAAAGATATAGAACAGAAGCAAAAAGAAACAACCAATGGGATTTCCAGACCACTCTAGCTGTTACTGCATGAAGGACACACAAATAAATCATTACTTCATCATTTTCATCTGCCTGCAGACAAAATGCAACATCCTTAACCTGTCTTAATTTAGGCTGCCAATAAACAAAAAATTAGCTAAAAAATTGGACCTCAGAAAAAGAAACGTGTTATTTCAAACCAAATGAAGCTTGAAACGTTTAGTTTGGTAAATATCTATCCATACAATTGTCTATGGTTGAATATTCCATACAGTAATAAACAGCCACTGAAACAGTTCTGTATTCAGAGATGTCTGCTTCAGCAGTCTGTGATTTAGCCCCTTAGGTAAGTTCAGGTTTGACATGGTTTAGAAAGATCAGGTCCTTAGGCTCTTGTAGCAGCCGAAGCCTTTTCATGGTCCCAGCAGCTAGAGAGGAACTGGTCCTCCGGCACCCAGGTCCATCCATACAGCTGAGCTTGTGTTGCTGACTTCCACTAAGAAAACAGAGTGAGGGGCCCCAAGACTCAAAGACATAATATAAATTTAAAAAAATAATAATACATTCATGATTCCAACTGTCCACACATTCTCAGTTAGGTTGCACCTATGTTATATTACTCAGCATGTGGTTTCAATTGTAACAACAATGCACATTTGTTCAAGAGTATGCTGGCTGTTAACCTGACTTCTTACTGTGTTTAAAAATGCCATGGCCTGTGACTCCCTTTTAGGGGTCAAGTGTCTGGCATGTGCCTGATATGTTATGGTCGGTATAATCTTATAGATTATTCAAGCTGCAGAACCAGAATCTTTTATGTCAAAGGCCTCTGTATATGTAATAGGTATATAATGTATATATACTGAACAAAAATAAAAGCGTAAAGTAGAAAAAAAGACAACCCATTGGCATGAAACAGGCATTCCCTGTTTCTGGACTGACAGTCAGCAGCAGCAGTCTTAAGGCTTTGCTCCCTCTTCAAAATATAGAAGCCAAGCTGACCACCTTTAACTGTTGTTTACTTGAAGACCTCTTGCTTTAACACTAAAGGATTGTATTACACTTTGGAATTTCACAGCAGAATTTGATACCACTTGGTATTTATCGAAACATTTATGTTCACAGCTTTCAGTATTTCAACATCCATGATTTATGGTTCCCTCACCTCCACACTTTTAGCTATAGCCTCTTTAAGGAGACATAAAAAGTTAAAAGGAATTCATTGAACCTACCCCAAAAAGCATCCCTTTATTTTCAGCTATTAAGGATCTTTATGTTGTAACAGAGCATTGTAATATGATTTCCCTAAATAACAAGGCCCCAGAAATCATATCAGAATTTTTTATCTTCTTCTGGAAAACAAACAAACAAACAAACAAACACCTAAGGATAGTTTCTGGCATATCAAGAATCACTTTCTGGAATAGTGTTTCCCTTCCACTGTACCTTGTTCCTCTCCACCTTTACTTCCACTATGTATAAAGGTAAAAGCAGTCAAGCTAAGGGTGCTATCTTCAAATCAAAAGATCTGAATGCAGATTGTAGCACTAGAACTCACTAGTCATGAGAGCTAATTCAACTCATTAAAACCTTCTATGATTTGGCTTCCTCAAAATATTAAATAAGACTTATAACTCCTCCTCATGGAGTGAGTCTGAAGATGAAATCAGACAGAGAATGGAATAGTAAACACACAAATGTGTTTGTTAAATCATGGACCAAAGCCAGAGAAAATTAGTTTCTTGTGGCTACCAGATGAAAGAAGAAAAGAGCAACAAAATAAAAAATGCTAAGAAAGAACAAAATTTGAGAACACTAACCACAACAACCACCACCGTTTATATTTAGAGTTTTCCCTATTCTGCTCCAGTACTAAGTATGCCTTCCAGGACTCCCTCACTCCCTCACTCCACGACATGAGAGCCATGCTACAACCACTATGCTGCTGCACTGGGCTGCCATCCCTTGAGCTTCATGGCATCAGAAGATGCAGTTCACCGGCTGGTCACCAACTGGCCAATGATCTCTTTTGAAATTTAATGCTAAATCAAAATTTGTCCAATGAAAGCTTCAAATAACAAAGGACACATTAAATGTTCACTCACGACGCTTGCTCACCCCTCCCAAATGACATTCAGTCACCAAATGACATTCTGTCTTGGTGATACACTTCTTCAAGTTATGCATTTGAGTATTAAAACACGGCAGAACTAACCCAGAGGAATCTAAACCTAAGTCTTACTCTTCCTTTTTATTCCATCAAGCTAATTCATCAAGAAATCTAGATTTATTTAGGAGAGAACTTCCTCTGAGTTTCTACCAATTAAATTCCATTTACATTTTGTAATTTAATTAGTACCTTGGTGTTGAACAAATCACCCTCTCTCAAAAGATAAAAGGATGATGTCATTTATGTTCTCAGGGCCTAGGACTCTGACGGGGGTCACACTGTGCAGGAAAAATAAGCAGTTAGGACTTGCGGGATGATGGCAAGTAAGAGAGTCCTGAGCTTAGCTCATCCTATGGACACACTGAGGTAACAGACACATCAGTGCAACTAACAAAAAACGACCTGAAGACTGGCAGAACAAACTTTCCACAGTTAATCTAGAAAGGAAGTCACCCTGTGGATGGTAGGAAGGGGAAAGAACAGTTGGGAAACTTTAAAACACCAATGAGACTAACTACAAATGGAAGGGATACCACGAAAGCGTGGAGAAGCAAGAGGGTCAGATCCTACACCAGGCACCTAGGCACAGAGGACCTGCACTGGGAAGATGAGTCCCCACAACATCCAACTTTGAAAACCAGTAGGGCTTAACTTCACAAGTTTTTACAATCAGTGGTGCTTAACTCTGGGTACTTTAAAAATCACTGGGCTTAGCTCCCTGAAAGCCAGAAGGTGACAAAGAACTGAGACCCTACCCTTAAATAGCCATCATAACAAATAACCCTGTGGAGGTTCAGCATAGAAGCAGCATTTTGGAAAGCACCTAGGGAATAAGTAAAGGAGATTTATTTTCTAATTTCAGAACTCATGCTGGAGGGTCAGGGATCTTTAAGAGACTTCTCCAAGACCAAAAGAGTTAGTGGGCACCATTTCTCCCCCAACTCCCACCCAAGCCTAGAGAGCCAGACACTTGTAGGAACAGGCACAAACACTCTCCACCTAGCCTGTTAACTCTGCTCATCCATGCCATCCCCCATTCTGTTCTCCTGCAAATCCACCCCACCCAACCCACCCCACTCAGTAGGCATCCTTCCAAAGTTGTTCCTACCATGCAAACAGCCACAGCAAAAACCGGCGCCACTCCAAAGTGACTCTTGCCCTGGGGAAAGGTGAGGATAAGCATACACGCCATTGCCCACAGTCCCAGCAGCCAAACCTTATAGCTGGCAACACAGAGAGAATGCCATGCCAATCAGTGTAACTGCATCCCCAGCAGACAGATGGACTGGGGGCAGGCACCTGGTCTGGCTGCTGGGCACACACCAATGAAATCCTCTCATGAAACAAGGCAGAGAGAGAGTACCCTGCAGGTCAATGCACTAGAGAACCAACAGAAGGACTAGAGGCAGATATTTGGTCAAATTGTAGGCCTTACCCACCTAGAAAAGCCTCTCAGAGGAAAAGGCATGGAGGAGAACAGGGAAAATGCCCCACAACAGCCACAGACAGATGGACTGAGGACACACATCTTGTCTGACTGTTGATACCATTGAACTATAAGGCCACAATGGTCCTAGATTGGCCACTTAACAGCACAGGGACCAAACCCCTACCCAGTGCATGCACAATAAGCAAAGTGAGCCACTACAACGACTAGACTGAAGGCAAACATGGCTCAACCACAATAGTAGGATACATGTAACCCACACTGGAGATACTCCTGAAGCTGCTGCTTCTGGTGAACAGAGAACATTATGCTATAGAGCACCACACAACCTTTCATAAGACCACAATTTCAGGACCTGAAGACTTAGCTAATTTTCCTAATACATAGAAACAAACACAGGGTTAGACAAAAGGAAGAGACAAAGGAGAATGTCCCAAATGAAAGAATAGGACAAAATCTTAGCAAAAGAACTAAATGAAACAAAGATAAGCAATATACCTAATAAAGAATTCAAAGTAATGGTCATAAAGACACTCACTGGAATTGAGAAAAGAGTAGAGGGTTTCAGGATTTCAGAGGATTTCAGTAGAGGATTTCTGAACAACTATCTATCTTTGTCTGAACAAAGATAGATAGAAAGGGGAAGAACTCAATAACTAAAATTTAAAAATGACTAAAATCAATAGATTAGAGGAGGCAGAAGAACGAATAAGCAACCTAGAAGACAGGAAAAAGAAAAAAGAACAATAAAATGAGAATAGGTTAAGTGAACTCAGTGACATCACCAAGAATAATACAATTCACATTATAGGGATCTCAGAAGGTAAAGAGAGACGGTGGCAGATAATTTATTTGAAAGAATAAGAGCTGAAAATTCCCTAAACTGGGGAAGAAAATAGACATCCAGATTCAGGAAGCAGAGAGAGGCCCCATAAAAATTAACCCAAGGAGGTTTACACCAAGACACATAATAATTAAAATGGGACAGTGGGGTTGCCTGGGTGGCACAGCAGTTAAGCGTCTGCCTTCCGCTCAGGGCGTGATCCCGGCGTTCTGGGATCGAGCCCCACATCAGGCTCCTCCGCTATGAGCCTGCTTCTTCCTCTCTCACTCCTCCTGCTTGTGTTCCCTCTCTCGCTGGCTGTCTCTATCTCTGTCAAATAAATAAATAAAATCTTTAAAAAATAAAATAAAATAAAATAAAATGGGACAATGTTAAAGAGAGAATTTTAAAAGCAGCATGAGAACAGTCACATACAAGGGAAATCCTCTAAGGCTATCAGCTGATTTTTCAGCAGAAACACTGTAGGCCAGAAAGTAGTGACATATATGCTCAAAGTACTGAAAGGAAAAATCCTACAACCAAAATACCCAGAAAAGTTATCCTTCAGAATATAAGGAGAGAGAAAGACTTTACCAGACAAATAAAAGTTAAAGGAGATCATCACCGCTAAACCAGCTTTACAAGAAACATTAAAGGGAATTCTTTGGATAGAAAGAAATGGCCTTATAAAACCAGTATAGAGGTTAAAGCACAAAAGTAATAAAATGAATTATATCTATAAAAATCACTCAAGGGATTCACAAAATAAAAGGATATAATGACATTGCATACACAAAATGTGGGCAAAAGGGGAGTAAAAATTTAGTGCTTTTAGAGTGGGTTCAAACTCAAGTAACCGTCAACTTAACATAGACTGCCATATGCATAAGATGTTATATATGAACCTAATGATAACCACAAACCAAGAACCTATAAAGGATACACACCCAAAAAAAGAAAAAGGAATACAAACATATCACAAGAGAAAACCATCAAACCACAAAGAGCAGAAGAAGAACAGAATAGAGAAGAACTCCAAAACCAACTACAAACCAAGTAACAGAAAGGCAGTAAGTACATACCTATCCATAATTTCTTTAAATGTAAATGGACTAAATGCTCCAATCAAAAGATATAGAGTGACTGAATGGATAAAAAAAAAAAAAAAGTAAGACCCATCTATGCAATGCCTACAAGAGACTCCTTCAGATTTAAAGACCTAGGCAGATTGAAAGTGAAGGGATGGAAAAATGTTTACTCTGCAAATGGAAGCAAAAAGAAAGCTGTATAGCAATATATATATCAGACAAAATAGACTTTAAAACAAAGACTGCCACAGAGACAAAAAAGGGAAGTTATGTAATGATAAAGGGAACAATTCAACAACAGGATATAACAACTATAAATATTTATGCATCCAACCTGGGAGCACCTAAATACATAAGGCAACTATAAACAAACACAAAGGAAGAAATTAAAAGTGATACAATAATAGTATGAGACATTAGCACCCAACTTAACGTCAATGGATAGACCACGGTGCCTGGGTGGCTTAGTCAATTAAGCGTCTGCCTTCAGCTCAGGTCATGATCCCAGGGTCCTGGGATTGAGCCCCGTGTGGGCTCTCTGCTCAGTGGGGAGCCTGCTCCCTCTGCCTGCCTCTTTGCCTATTTCTGCTCTCTCTCCCTCTGTCAAATAAATAAAATTAAAAAAAAAAAAAAGGGTAGATCTTCCAGATGGAAAAGCAACAAGGAAACAGTGGCTTTGAATGACATATTGGAGCAGATGTACCTAACACATATTCAGAACATTCTATCCAAAACCAGTGGAATACACATTCTTTTCAAGTGTACATGAAACATCCTCCAGAATAGATCACGTTAGGCCACAAAACAAGTTTCAATAAATACAAAAGAATCATATCATGCATGTTTTCTGATGACAATGGTATTAAACTATTGATCACAAGAAAGAAATCTGGAAAGAACACAAATACACAGAGGGTAAATAACGTACTACTAAATAATGAGTGGGTTAACCAGGAAATCAAAGAGGAAATAAAAAAATACATGGAGACAAATGAAAATGAAAACACAATGGCAAAAATCTTTGGGATGCAGTAACAGCTATTCTAAGAGGAAAAATTATAGCAATACAGGCCTACTTCAAGGAGCAAAAAAAAGCTCAAATAAACCACCTAACCTTATACCTAGAGGAGCTAGGAAAAGAAGAACAAAACCCAAAGCTGGTAGAGGGAAGGAAATACTAAACATTAGAACAGAAATAAATGAAATAGAGACTAAATAAACAAAAGAACAAATCAATGAAACCAGGAGCTGGTTCTTTGAAAAGATCAGCAGCATTGATAAAACTTTAACTGGACTAACCGCCCCCCCCCCAAAAAAAGAGAGAGAGAGTACTCAAACAAAATCAGAAATGAAGGAAGAGAAATAACAATTGATACCACAGAAATATAAAGGATTATAAGAGTATAATATGAAAATTACAGGCCACTAATTTGGACAACCTAGAAAAAATGGATACATTCCTAGAAATATATAACCTTCCAAAACCTAATTAGGAAGAAACTGAAAATTTAAACAGACATATTAAAAGCAATGAAATTTAATCAGTAATTTAAAACAAACAAACAAAAAAAAATCCCAACAAACAAAAGCCCAGGACCAGATGGCTTCACAGGCAAATTCTACCAAACATTTAAAGAAGAGTTTATACCAATTCTTCTCAAACTAATCCAAAAAACAGAAAAGGAAGGGAAACTTCCAAATTCATTCTATGAGGCCAGCATCATCCTGATACCCAACCAGAGAAAGACACTACAGAAAAGAAAACTACAGGCCAATATCTCTGAATATAAATGCAAAAATTCTCAACAAAATATTAGAAACCAAATCCAACAACATTTAAAAAATCATTCACCGTGATCAAGTGAGATTTATTCCAGGGATGCAAGGATGGTTCAATATATATAAATCAATTGATATATCACATAACAAGAAAAAGGATAAAAGTCATATGATCATCTCAGTAGATTAAAAAAAAATTTGACAAAGTACAACATCTACTTACAATAAAAACTCAAAACAGTAGGTTTAGAAGGAACATACCTCAACATAATATGGGCCATATATGAAAAATCCACACCTAACATCATACTCAATGGTGAAAAACTGAGAGCTTTTCCTCTAAGATCATAAATAAGCGAAGGATTTCCACTCTCACCACTTTTATTCAACATAGTACTAGAAGTCCTACCACAGCAATCAGACAACAAAAAGAAATAAAAGGCACCCAAATTGGTAAGGAAGAAGTCAAACTTTCACTATGTGCAGAGGACTTGATACCATACACAGAAAATTCTAAAGACTCCACCAAAAAAAAAATACTAGAACTGACAAATGAATTTAGTCAAGTCGCAGGATACAGAATAAGTATACAGAATCCGTTGCATTTATATACACTAATAATGAAGTAGCACAAAGAAAAATCAAGAAAATAATCTCATTTACAACTGCACCCAAAAAATTACCTCAGAGTAAACTCAACCAAGGAGGCAAAAGACCAGACTCCAAAAACTATAAAATGCTGATGTAAGAAATTGAATAGAACACAAACAAATGGAAAGATACTCCATGCTCACAGATTGGAAGAACCAATATTGTTAAAATGTCCCTACTGCCCAAAGCAATCTAGACACTTAATTTAATCTCTATCAAAATACCATTAACATTTTTCGAAGAACTAGAACAATTAATACTAAAATTTGTATGAACCACAAAAGACCCCAAAGGATTGTCAGAGCAATCTTGAGAATGAAGAACAAAGCTGAAGGTATCACAATCCCAAATTTCAAGATATACTACAAAGTGGTAGTAGTCAAAACAGTGTGGTACTGGCACAAAAACAGACACATATACTGATACAACAGAAAAGGAACCCCTGAAATAAACCCACACTTGTATGGCCAATTAATCTATGACAAAAGAGGCAAGAATACACAATGGGGTAAAGACAGTATCTTCAATAAATGGTTCTAGGAAACCTGGACAGTAAAATGCAAAAGAATAAAACTGGACCACTTTTTTACACCATACACAAAAATAAACTCAAAATAGACTAAAGATCTAATGTGAGACCTGAAACCACACAACTCCTAGAAAAAAACATAGGCAGTAATTTGACATCAACCCCAGAAACGTTTTTCTAGATATGTCTCCAAAGGTAAGGGAAACAAAAGTAAAATTAAATTGTTGGAAATACACCAAAATAAAAAGCTTTTACACAGCAAAGAAAAGCATCAACAAAACGAAAGAGCAACCTACTCAATGGGGGAAGATATTTACAAATGATGTATCTGATAAGGTGTTAATATCTGAAATTTATAAAAACTTATACTACTCAACACTAAAGAAACAAACAATCCAATTTAAAAGTAGGCAGAGAATATGAATAGAACATTTTTCCAGCAGACACATGAAAAGACGCTCAACATCACTAACCACCAGGGAAATGCAAATTAAAACCAAAATAAGATATCACCTGACACCTGTCAGAATGGCTAAAATCAAAACTACAAAAAATAACAAGTGTAAGCGAGGATGTGGAGAAAAAGGAACCCGTTGTGCACTGTTGGTAGGAATGCAAGCTGGTGTGGCCACCATGGAAAACAGCATGGAGATTCCTCAAAAACTGAAAAATAGAATTATCATATAATTCAGTAATTCCACTATGGGATTTACCCAAAGAAAATGAAAACACTAATTCAAAAAGATACATACAATCCTACGTTTAATGCAGCATTATTTACAAGACCCAAGATATGGAAACAACAAAGAGTCCATTGATATGTGAATGGATAAAGAAAAAGTGGTATATATATATATATATATATATACACAATGAAATATTACTCATCCACAAAAAGAATGTGATCTTGCCATTTGTTTGTTTGTTTGTTTGTTTTAAGATTTTATTTATTTGACAGAGAGAGACACAGCAAGAGAGGGAACCCAAGCAGGGGGAGTGGGAGAGGGAGAAGCAGGCTTCCCACTGAGCAGGGAGCCTGATGCGGGGCTTGACCCCAGGACCCTGGGATCATGACCTGAGCCGAAGGCAGACGCTTAATGACTGAGCCACCCAGGCGCCCCTGATCTTGCCATTTGTAACAACATGGATGGGCCTAGTGGGTATAATGCTAAGTGAAGTAAGTCGGTCAGAGAAAGACAAATACCATATGATTTCACTTATGTGTGGAATTTAAGAATCAAAACAAATGAACAAACCAACTAAAAAAGAGACAAACAAAAACAGACTCTTAAAGCCAGAGAACAAAGAGAACAAGCTGGTGGTTACTAGAGGGGAGGTAAGTAGGGGGTTGTGTGAAATAGATACAGGGGATTAGGAGTACGCTTATCTTGATGAGTACAGAGAAGTGTATAAAATTGTTGACTCATTATACTGTATACCTGAAACAAATATAATACTGTAGGTTAATTATACTTCAATAACAACAACAAAAAAAAATTAGCAGTTAGGCTGGAAGCCTTGTTTCCAACCATGGCCTTCTCACCATAAATAGACTCAAAAGATCTCATAAGCATGCACAGCTGCAGCTATTAAATCCAAAACCACACATCCAATTTACACCTATCTCCAGGCTCTAGAACAAGGTTTCCAACTCGAAGTTCTCGCCTAGATGCCCCACAGGAATTTCAAATTCAGCATGCTTAAAATCATAGATACCATTTCTACCCCTCACTTCTTGACCCTCAAACTTGCTTTGCTTCTTTTCCTGAATTTCCAGTTTGAAGAAGAGACCTCAAATCCAGAATCATTAGATGTTACATTGTGGTTTATAATAAGAAATACATATTTGGTCTTTGTCTACTGTTACTGGCACAGAGCTCCTAAAATCCTTGGAATTTCCTAAGTGATGAGAGCAACAAAGGTGTCTTTTGTTATGTTAATAATGTGACTTTTGCACCACACCTCAGGATCGCTGGTTTCCTGGAGGACTGACCATGTGATTAGAGGGGAACTTTCAGTCCCACCCCTCTGACCTTTGGGGAGGGTAGAGGGGCTAGAGCTTGAGTTAAATGCCAATTGCCAATGATTTACAATCATACCCATGCAATGAAACCTCCATACAAACCCAACAGGATGTAGTTTAGAGAGCTTCCAGGTTGGTGAACATGTGAAGATTTGGGGAGAGTAGTGCACTTGCAGTGGGCATGGAAGCTCTGTACACTTTTCCCATACCTTGCTCTATGCATCTCCTCCAAATAGCTATTTCTGAGTTGTATCCTTTTATAATAAATCAGTTACCTAGTAAGTAAAATGTTCCTCTGAGTTTTGGGAGCTGCTCTAGCAAATTAATCAAACCTAAGGAGAATATGTGGGATCCTCCAATTAAAAGCCCATCAGAAGCACAGGTGCCAACCTACACTTAAGACTGGCCTCTAAAGTAAAGTGGGGAGGGGAACAGTCTTGTAGAACTGAACACTTAATCTGTGGAATCAGATGTTATCTCTGGGTTGACAGTGTCAGAACTGAGTTGAATTGTAGAAAAACCAGCTGGTATAGGAGAAATGCTTGGTGGTATAGAAAAATCCCCAAACATTGGCATTTAGTACTGGAATTATATAAGAATTATTTTTTATTCTTCCCTGTCTTTCTCTCATCTAATTAGTAACTGTATCCTATCAAGTCTACCTCTAAATTATTAACACTATTTTTTCTCCAGCAACTTTACCAATGCCTTGCCTCAGGTCCTTATCATCAGTTATTTGAACTATTACAGTTTTCCTGCCAAAGCTCTGACTTGCCACTGAAGCCAGAATATCATTCTAAAACATAAATCAGATCATTTGATCCTTCTAAGACTAACTGTAACCATAACTGCAACCTGATGCCATGTCAGAATCTGTGGAATGGAGTTTAAGCAATTATCAAAGAAAAAATTATAGCATTATTGTGGTGCCTGGGTGGCTCAGTTAGTTGAACATCTGACTCTTGATTTCAGCTCAGGTCATAATCTCAGGGTCCTGGGATCAGGCCCTGAGTCAGGCCCTGTGCTCAGCACATGCAGAGTCTGCTTGTCCCACTCCTTCTGCTCCTCCCCCCCCCTTGCACATGCATGTTCTCTCTTTCTCAAGTAAATAAATAAAACCTTTAAAAAAAACCTTATAGCATTATATACCAAATTCAATAAAAAAGGAAAAACTAAAATTAATTAAATGCTTGCTTTAAAAAAAAAAAACTATAACGGGATGCCTGGGTGGCTCAGTCAGTTAAACAACACACGCTTGATTTTGCCCAGGTCATGATCTCAGGGTCATGAGATGGAGCCTAGAGTCAGGCTCCCCACTGGGCATGGAACCTGCTTATGATTCTCTCTCCCTCCCTCTTTTCCCCTCCCCCACCACTCATGTGTGCTCTTTCTCTCTCTCTCCCTCTAAAAAAAAAATTAAAGAAAACATAAAATAAATAAAAAACAATAACAAAGTAAACCAAAATAAGGCAGAAAGAAGTAATTAATAATAAAAGTAGAAATTAAGGAGTTAAAAACCAAGAATGACTATAATTAAATAACAAATCTAAAATCTGGTTCTTTGGAAAGAGTCAGTAAAATAGACAAAACATTACGTGACCTAATTAAGGAAAGAGAGAAAACATAAATACAACAAATTAGAAAAAACAGGGAGAAGGAAATAACTACCAAAAAGAGGAAAATTTTAAATTATTAGGAATCACTTTGCATGACTCTGTGCAAATAAATTTAAAAACCTAAATGAAAAATGAATGACTTTTAAGAAAAATATAACTAAGCAAAAGTTTCCCCTGTAGAGACAGATAATTTAATTACATCTAATGTCAGGAAAGAAATATACAGAGTAGTTTGGAGATTTCCCAACAAAAAAGAAAGCATTAGACCCAAATGGTTTCACAATGAAATTCTACCAAATCTTTAAAAAGTAGATAATTCTAATGCTAACATAAAAAAGAAGGAAAACTTCAAACTTTGTTTTGTGAAGCAATTATAATATTCCTCTCTAAACTTGATGATGTTTAGAGAAACACAAAAAAGAAAAACTACTTTCACTTATGAAAAGATATAAAAATCTTAAATAGAATATTAACAAATATAAAAGATGACCATGTAAGGTTTATTCTGGAATGCAAAAATAGTTCAATATTAGGAAATCATTAATATAATCCATCCTATTAATAGAGGTAAGCAGAAAAGTCATGTGTTTGTCTTCACAGATTTAGTAAAGGTGTTGACAAAATCAAGGACCCATTCATTTTCTTACAAAAAAACACCAGTAGGGATGCCCGGGTACTACAGACGGTTAAGCCCCTGGCTCTTGGTTTCGGCTCAGGTCGTAATCTCAAGGTCATGAGATCAAGTCCCTGAATTGGGCTCCATGCTCAGTGTGGAGTCTGTGTGGAGTCTGCTTAAGATTCTCTCTCCTCTTCCTCTGCCCCTTCCCCCATGCTCACACACTCTCTAATAAATAAATAAATCTTTAAAAGAAATCAATAAATTAGGATTTAACAGACATTGCCTCCACACAAAATCCAGAATCTTACTTAGTGAGAAAGTACTAGAGACTATTCCACTAAGATAGAGACTACTAACAATGCTAGTATCTCTACTAATGTTTAACGTTGTGATGGAGATATTATCCATGCTATTAGATAAGATAAAGCATTTAGAGGTACTTGAACTGGAAAGAAGGAAGTAACCCAAATGAAGCAACAAAAAAATTACTACAAAAAATAATAAAAATGAGTGAATAACTAACTATAAAACCAATAGCCTCCATATCTATAAACAAAAAACTGACTAGAAGATATAATGACAACAAAAGAAAAGGAAATACCTGGAGGCTCAAACTGTATCTGAGGAGAAAAATCAGAAAACACTGCATAAATAATCAAAAGTTCCCTTCAACAAATAGAAAACCATACTTGGTTTTGGACAGGATGACTTAATATCATAAAGATGTCCTCTCTAAGCTAATTTATAAATTGAATACAATCCAAATTTTTATTTAAATACCAGGTGTTTCCCTGGTTGATGAAAAATTCATTTTTAAAAATAAACAAGCAAGAAAAGCTAGTTAAATATTGGGAAAGAAGAGCAGTAAGAAAAAGCAAGCACCAACAGACTTTTTAAAAATATTATTAAGCTTCTTGGTGTGTCTGGGTGGCTCAGTTTGTTAAGTGTCTACCTTCAACTCAGGTCATGATCCCCAGGTCCAGGGATTGGTCCTGTGTCAGGCTCCCTGCTCAGTGAGGAGTCTGCTTCTTCCTCCCCCTGCTCGTGCTCTCTCTCTCTCAAATAAATAAATAAAATCTTTTTTAAAAATACTATTAAACTTCTATAATTAAAACAGTTTGATACTGGCCCAAAATTAGACAAACTAATGGAACAAAACAGAAAAATAGAGAAAAGGATCAAATTACATATAGACATTTAGTTTATAATAAAGGCAGCATCTCACTGGGTCTATCAGTCAAGATCCAATCAGGTGACAAACCACAGTTATTTGAACAAGGATATTTCAATATAAAGAATCATTAACTAAATAAAGAAATAATAAGACATGGGGATGAAAGTACAGCATAGGAAATACAGCCAATAATATTGTAATACTTTGTATGGTGACAGATAATAATTACATGTATCATGGTGAGTGCCATAGAATGTACAGAACTGTCAAATCATTATGTTGTACACCTGAAACTAATATAACATTATATGTCAACTGTACTTCAATTTAAAAAAATGTTTATCTGGGGCGCCTGGGTGGCTCAGTCATTAAGCATCTGCCTTAGGCTCAGGGCGTGATCCCAGGGTCCTGGGATCGAGCCCCGCGTCGGGTTCCCTGCTCTGTTGGGAGGCCTGCTTCTTCCTCTCCCACTCCCCCAGCTTGTGTTCCCTCTCTCACTGGCTCTCTCTCTCTGTCAAATAAGTAAATAAAATCTTTTTTAAAAAATTAAAAATTTAAAAAATTTTTTAAAAATTTTTAAAAAGTAAAAAAAGTTTATCTAGTATCATCACAATTTTTGAAGTAACCTATAATTTAGCAGATTGAATTAATATTTCTTATTCATTAAGGCTTATATATTTTAAATATGATGCCCAAGAAGTACTTTTATTTTTATATTCCCTAAAGTTTTCTATCTTAAAAAATTAAGATATTGGGATTCTTCTAGGAAAAAAAATGAATAAAAGAAATAACATTTTAGGGGCACATGGGTGGCTCAGTCAGTTAAATGTCTGCCTCAGGCTCAGGCCACGATCCTGGGGTCCTGGGATCAAGCCCCACATTGCGCTCCCTGCTCAGCAGGGAGTCTGCTTCTCCCTCCTCCTCTGCTCCTCCCCCACTCGTTCTCTCTCTCTCTCTCTTTCTCAAATAAACAAAATCTTTAAAAAAAAGAACATTTTAAAACATATTTAAAAAATAATTATTAACTATAACAAGAAATTGGGAGTACAAGAGATTAGTAAGAAGTAAAGAGAACTCCACGGAATACAGAAGTAGCAGAAATAAGGAGCAGTCGCTACCTCTAGTGTAAGAAGCGACTTACTCCTAAGAGTACCCAAGAAAGAGCCAACTCTCACACACACACACACACACACACACACACACACACACACACACACACAGAAGGTCTGAGATCCAGACCTTGATAGAGAGGGCACAGCCATACAACATTGGATGAAAGATAAATTGCTCTGTTAACACACACAAGCAAGACTCACTGAAATCCTCCCTCTGGGGCACTGAGGAAAGTCATCCTCAGAAAGGTTCCATGCTGCACAACTACCGTAAAAACAACAGAAGGGAGTTCCAGAGGAAGTTTCTAACCACTATAGGAGCTGGCCGCTAGAGAGCTGTCTGTTCTACAGGATCCAAGCCTCCAAGCCCTAGAGAAACTACTTTCTCATCCAGCGTCCTTCCAGCACCCTCTTCTAACAAAACTTAATATCACACCAGCTGGCTAAGGAGAAAAATTTACAGTGCTCATCTCAATTATTACAGAGCAGTCAGTGAAGGATGTGGATTGGGACTGTCACAGCAGTGAGAAACACAGACTTATATAAATGGTATTGGGTAAAACTGGATCTTTTTCTTGAACCATACACCAAGTAAATACCAAATGAATCAAGGATTTAAATGTAAAAAAAAAAAAAAGAACCTATGCAAATACTATAAGGAAACAAAGGTCAATACCTCTAACTTGGGAGCAGGGAAACACCCTATGATCTAAATTCACAGGAAATAAAAGAAAGGATTACTAAATTTAATCCCATAAAAGAATTTTAATTGCATACAAAAAAACCAAAGTAAAAAAAATAATGACAAGCAGAGAAAATATCTGTTATATATCAAAGGCAATGAACTGATATAATTGATATATAAAGAGCTATTAAAATAGAGAAGGAAAAGGTCAACAACCAAAACAGGCCAGAAATATGAAGAGACGGGTGCTTGGGTGGTTTAGTTGGTTAACTGGTTAATTGTAGGACTCTTGGTTTCGGCTCAGATCATGATCTCAGGGTCATGGGATCAAGCTCCAGGTTGGGCTCCACACTCAGCATGGAGTCTGCTTGTCCCTCTACCTCCCCTTCTGCTCCTCTCCCCACTCTGCACTCACGCTCTCTCTCTCAAATAAAGAAGTAAAATGTAAAAAAAAAAAAAAAAAAAAAAAAAAAGATACACAGAGACAGTTTATAGTAAAAAATGTTCAAAGACTTTTAACCATTTGCATAATGCATTGCATAAATGCAAATTAATTATACTAACTAAGCTATCACATATGCTATATATGTATATAGGTACTATAGTATATTTGGCATAGTATATACAACATATAAATAAATATATGTTTATATATGTATATACTACATATACTATTTGTACCTAAGTATGTATTTATACAATAAGTATATATATATATATACACACATATATATGTATACAAATACATATATTTGCCTCTATGGCCTCTAAACACCATATCCCACTAAAAAGAATCAGGGCTCTTTGAAGAAATGACTGATTCCAGATCTGGCACAGCAAATGCACAAAATGAGCCTGAACATCTTATCATTCCGGAAGCAAAGAAGCTATCAAAAAATACTGGGATCATGTCAAAAGTCTCAGGAAGCAACCTGAATGAGCTCAATAGTGCAAACCTGAGACAATATTTTGAAATGGGCAAAATGAATTTCAATTAATGTGTTCAAAATATGCTACCATTGAGCTGCTCCTACCCCTGCAAAAAATGTTCATCTTTGCAAGATTTTAGGGAACTAGTATTTTGAAAACTAGTATTTAAATGAAAAGGATCAAAGCTTTTTGGTGCCCTTTTACAAGGGCCTATACCTTAGGGGAATGATGGTCAATGAGGGAAAGTTCTTTACAGAAGTTTTCTGCAGCTAATAATGAAAAAAATATCACCATTTTGCAAACTGTAATTAAATAATGAACCTAGACAATGAACATCAGTGGTTTAGTAACTCACAGAAAGAAATGCCAAGATATTATGTACCTCCTAGGAAGTAGAAAACACCATGTAAGAAGTAATATCAATAATAACAACAACATAAAATTCAAACCTGAATCTCACCAGTTCTTTAAATCTATCAATTTACTGAAAACACAAAAGAATGTGTTGAACAGCCCATAGAGATGCAAAAAAAAAGAAGAAAAGAAGAGAGAATCTACTGACTAAAAGAGACTTAAAAAACATAATTAGGGGCACCAGGGTGGTATAGTCCGTTAAGCTCTGCCTTTGGCTCAGGTCATGACCCTGGGGTCCTGGGATCTAGCCTCGAGTCAAGCTCCCTGATTAGTAGGGAGCCAACTTCTCCCTCTCCACTGTCCCTCTCCAACCCCTCCTCCCACCACTTGTGATCTGTCTTGCACATTCTCTCTCTCGCTCAAATAAATAAAACCTTTTAAAAAAAACATAAACGATCACAGTATATGACCTTACGTAGATCCCCAAACAAATAAATATTGAAAAATATAATTGAGAAAATATTAGTATCAATTGGGCATTTGATCACATTAAGGAATTTTTTAAGTATAATAATTGTGACTGTGTCTATGAAGAACCTTTACCTTTTTGAGATACATAATAAAATATTTAGATACAAATATTTACAGATATGATATCTAGGGTTTGCTCCAAATGTTTCTGAGGTATGACGGGGTGCTACGGGGTGGACATAGATGAGACAGTAATGACCATGTGTTGAAGACTATGGAAATCAAGAGATGTATACATCAGCTCTTTTTTTTCTTCTTTTTTCTTCTCTTTCGTATGTTTTTAGATGTCCATAATAAAGTTTTCCTAAAACATAATGAATGGTAATAGTCACAATCAGATGTGATCCAACAGACTAGATAGAAGATAGGCGAACACAATTATATAGTAAGAAAGTCAGGATTAGGGGCGCCTGGGTAGCTCAGTTGGCAAAGCATCTGCCTTCAGGTCAGGTCATAATCTCAGGGCCTGGGATCAAGCTCTGCATCAGGCTTCCTGCTCAGCGGGGAGTCTGCTTCTCCCTCTCACTCTCACTTTGTGTTCTCTCTCTCCCTCTCTCTAAATAAATAAACAAACAAACAAACAAGTAAATAAAATCTTTAAAAAAAAAAAGTCAGGATTAGAACAGGTCTTAACTCCCAGCCAAATGTTCTTCTCACTAAATAATACTGTAGCAGCCACTCATGCCCACCTCCAAAACCACTGATATGTAGTGAAACAGAAGCTTATATAAATTTCATTCTCTAAAACAAAACAAAATGTAACAAAAAATCACTATCTTTCACAAAATATCAGCATGGTGTCTAAAGAAAAAAATTATATTGGGGCGCCTGGGTGGCACAGTTGTTAAGCGTCTGCCTTCGGCTCAGGGCGTGATCCCGGCGTTCTGGGATTGAGCCCCACATCAGGCTCTTCCGCTATGAGCCTGCTTCTTCCTCTCCCACTCCCCCTGCTTGTGTTCCCTCTCTCGCTGGCTGTCTCTATCTCTGTCGAATAAATAAATAGAATCTTTAAAAAAAAATAAAGAAAAAAATTATATTCCCAAGAAAGATTTTACTTGCTCAGAGGGACCTAAACCAAATCACCAAACAAATCTTGGACTATAAATTGCAACCCCTGGGGGCGGGGGGGGGGACATGGTGTTAGGCAACATGAAGAAAAACAAACTGTTCTTAAATAAACCTCACAGATAGAACCTGAATGAGGATTTGACTGTTGCCATATATAAATAACTTCCCACCTCCACCATACGATGCTCCAAGAAACCAAATATAAAGCAATGTCATTCTTTAATGATAGAAATAAATGCAGCTACTAAAGACAATGCTTAGATGTATAAAATGTGCTACTGGCAATAAAAGAGGTCTCTAAACTCACAGGGGACACTTCAGAGGAAGCACTTGGTGGGTGAGTTAGAGCTGCAGACTCAAGTTTTGCTTTCCAAGAGATGCCCTTCATAGTTTCCATGCTGAGATTTCCATCCAGAATCTAGAACATGTTGTTCTGTCCCAGACTTTGAAAAGTACACTGCATCCTACAGAAAATGAGGTTCTGAAATCAGGTAATATTTCAAATCTAACAGTTGTTTTGTTCTGCTATAAAACTATTAGAAAAGAGAGGCTGCAAAAGAAATGTTAGATGGCCAGGCAGCCCCTCTCAAAGACTATGGATTCATATTTCAGTACAATGTCTTCAAGTACCTTGTAAATTTAGTTCTATTATTAATAATAATGTTCAACACTTACCCACCAAGACAGTAGCTCTCTGAAAATACTAATAAATTTGTCTTAAATAAAGCTACCTTTAGAAATTTTGTGGAAATTTCCAGCTATACTAAAAACAAATCCAGACCTTACTGTGTTGGATTATATTAGATCCAGAATTTAGGATATTGCTGTAGTTTACATCAAATCGATTAATTGGCTCAACTTTCTGTAACCTCTCTCGTGCTCACTTTCCCTTTCATATTCAAAACATTTCGATCATGTCTACTGGTAAAGCAGAATATATGAGAGGGGGAGGAGACTAAGAAAGGAACTTTTTCACATTTTATACTTAATTTTGTTTATTACCATACAAAGCTCTTTGTAACATTGTGGGTTTCTGATCTCCTAAAAGACAGAAGTCTCTGGGCATTTATTGGCATAACTCTGGATGACTCATCTTAGCTCTTTTTCACCTCCCTTTCTTTCCTGTTTCTTTTGCCCCTAATATCATAACACCTAGAAGTGGTTGAGTAAGTTATATAGTTAACTATAATACATCAACTGGATAGACTACTACATAACCTTGAAAGACTATTGCAAATACACTGCTATACCAGGAAAAAGACTGGATAAGCTAAGTAAAAAAAGGTAAAATACGAAATAATATGTAAGACTTATTTTTAAGCTTATTCCTAGAAAAAATATAGAAAGACGGTTATCTAAATGCTCATTCTGCATGACAATGAGTGAATTACTCCTTGTCTTCTAAATATAAAATGCACTGATTCACTAATAGAAAAAAATATAGATAGTTTGATAAAACAAAAAGGACACTGTCTTATTTAAGATTCATAACTAGAATCATTAAAATAAAGCAGAGATCACTTTAAAGGGGTGAAGGCTCACATAATATAAACACAAATGCAGATGTGAAGGTTTATAAGCAACTTCATAAGAGTATTGTCACAGGAATTAGGATACTGTAATGAGAACTTTTTGGAATTCATAAATAATGCCCTCCTGTAGGATGTCAACTCTATCTCCAGTCTGATTGATTGTTAAAGCATAAGGCTGAGCTAATCTAGAATATGTGAATTCCAAATATTTGACACTGGAATTAATCTTGAACTTACTGTGGATCAATGACTTTTAAATGCTTGGCTGAAAGATATAATTTTTAAGAAGGATCACATGAGAGTATGCAGACCATACGTTCCTCTTATATAACCTTTCCTTGAATTAAGCCAGAAAAATCAGAAAACTTCATAACTGGAGAACATTATATGATCCACTCTTTCAACTCCATTTACTCCTACACTCAACCTCTCCCCTCTGTCCCGTTAGAGCTGTGGTTACCGAATTGCTCTTGAATTAAATGTACTGAAGCCATCAACCTAAAATGAAAGACAGACTGTGTTTCTATTAAGTATATATGGCATCATGCACAAGAACCTACAAAAGAACTCTTAGTCTCAGTATCAGAAATTATGTTTTTACTCAACAACTAGTTCCTTTCTTCCTTGTGGGCCCTGAATCTTCCCATTTCCCCTATCCCTGGTGAAAAGTACATGGAGATTTGTGGCCAGTAATTTATCTCACAGCCTCACTGCCAGCTCTATATACTTTCTTCACCTTGTTTTTCCATTACCTCATATTCCTTGTTTATTTTTAAGTATTTTCTTGTGCCATATTATCTGAATCCTTTCAAGATGTCTTTGGAGTAAGGTAGCATATGATTGGTTCTTTAATCAAAATGAAAAATTACATTAAAGGTCCCACTTCTAAGAATCTAATATGCAGTCACCCTTCAGCAGACAAGAGCCCCTGACATATAGAAAGTGTCCAATTAATGTCATTTATTATCACTATCATTACATAATTCCACACTGTAATGTCATAGTTTTCCTAAGCCAAATAAATGCACACATATGCGCAAACACAAGCAAACAAATAAATATTTAATGCAATAACCTTGACTATCCTCTTTATCATAGTATTTCTAATGCCTAAAACATTGCCTGGACAATATAGGCAATCCATAAATATTTTGTTAATAACTGAGTTACTGAACAGTGAATTCCTGGTATTATATTTATGTTAGTACATATTTTTGAATATACATGGTGAGGAAAAGCTTGATATAGTGAAAATAATATGTACTTTTTAAACAGTTTGTGTACTACACAAATGGTGATAATTAATGGACACCAACACCAGATATCAGAAATATTTACTTTTCTGCAGAATGCTTTTTTCGTTAGAATTTCCTGGTCTAATCAGGGAAATTCAAATCAAAACCACACTGAGATACCACCTTACGCCACTTAGAATGGCAAAAATTGACAAAGCAAGAAACAACAATTGTTGGAGAGGATGTGGAGAAAGGGGATCCCTCCTACATTGTTGGTGGGAATGCAAGTTGGTACAGCCACTCTGGAAAACAGTGTGGAGGTCCCTTAAAAAGCTAAAAATTGAGCTACCCTATGATCCAGCAACTGCACTACTGGGTATTTACCCCAAAGATACAGACGTCGTGAACAGAAGGGCCATATGCACCCCAATGTTCATAACAGCATTGTCCACAATAGCTAAATTGTGGAAGGAGCCGAGATGCCCTTCAACAGATGACTGGATTAAGAAGATGTGGTCCAGGGGCGCCTGGGTGGCGCAGTTGTTAAGTGTCTGCCTTCGGCTCAGGGCATGATCCCGGCGTTCTGGGATGGAGCCCCACATCAGGCTTCTCCGCTGGGAGCCTGCTTCTTCCTCTCCCACTCCCCCTGCTTGTGTTCCCTCTCTCGCTGGCTGTCTCTCTCTGTCAAATAAATAAATAAAATCTTAAAAAAAAAAGAGAAGATGTGGTCCATATATATACAATGGAATATTACTCAGCCATCAAAAAGAACGATTTCTCAACATTTGCTGCAACATGGATGGGACTGGAGGAGATAATGCTAAGCGAAATAAGTCAAGCAGAGAAAGACAATTATCATATGGTTTCACTCATTTATGGAACATAAGAAATAGGAAGATTGGTAGGAGAAGGAAGGGAAGAATGAAGGGGGGGGTAAACAGAAGGGGGAATGAACCATGAGAGACTGTGGACTCTAGGAAACAAACTGAGGGCTTCGGGGCGGGGGGGAGGAATGGGATCGGCTGGTGACGGGTAGTAACGAGGGCACGTATTGCATGGTGCACTGGGTGTTATACGCAAGTAATGAATCATGGAACTTTACATCAAAAACTAGGGATGTACTTTATGGTGACTAACATAATATAATAAAAAAATTATTAAAAAAAAAGAATTTCCTGGTCTCATGAAGATCAAACAAAACAGTCTAACAGTGCCTGGTACTTAAAAAAAAAAAAAAAAAAAAAAAAAGCTCAACAAACGCTAAGCCTCTTACTTTTCCCCTTCTCTCTGACAACGCACATTCCTACAACAGTATCATGGATGTGTATGTGAGAGAGAGAGAGGGTGTCAAAAGCTTAATTCACTCAAAAGACATTACTACCAAAGGACTGTCTGCATTTTCATCTACAACTCTCTTCACCAACCATGGATGATCCTTCTCTTCTTCCCTTAGCTGCCATCCTGACTATCTGATTTTAAAAAGAGGTAGGGAGGGAAGAGAGGTAGGGTGTATGGAAAAGAAGAAGGAACAAATTAAGAAAGGAAGTTAGGAAGAGAGGGAAGAAGGAAGGGGGAGAGGGACAAAGGAAGGAAGGAGAGCAGAGGAAAGAATCTGATTGTCTCACTAAAAAAGAGGAATGTACATAATTATTAGATATGAACAGAATATCCATTCAGAGCATTGTACAATGTTAAAATACAGGTTGCCCTTCTTTCTTAGAAATCACTAATTTCAAGATTGCTAAACCTGAGTAAATAGCAACTTTTTAAATATACATTGTGCTTTTTTAGGGAAATCCTACGTGGAGAATAAGGCAGATGAACTCCCTCAGAAAAAAAGCTTTAAGAAATCACCGGCTCCATGACTAATAAAATAGATAACCTGCCTACAGACATCTAGTGTGCAGGAAGCTAAATAATATGACTACCAATCATTCCCAGATGACTCTTGAACCCATGCATTCATTCTTTTATGTGTGGTGCACTTCATGATGCAGACTTCACAGTGGTGAGGATTTTTTCACATCTGACACCAAGTTTCTCAATCTGTGATGAAGTCTGCTTTTTCTCTTCATTTATTCCTCTCCCTCCACTTTATGGGAGAATAAAAAAGGAAGTATTGACCTCTAAGACTTTTGTTCAAGGTAATCTTTCCTTGAACTTCTCCATTCATTTAATTCTCTGTCTTATCAAATACGACCTCAGCCAGATCCCTGGGTCTCTGTCCCTGATACAGGCCGCATGTTGTTGGGAAATGTTTGCTTTAGTATTTGCAGGCTCTGCGCTGGGATGAGGTATCAGATGACAGGCTTTCATCTGGATATAATTTATTTATTATATCAGTACTTTATATTAAAGAAAGTACACCAGTGTGAAAATTGAAGGGAAAACATATTTTGGCTAAGGGCTACCCTGGAAATTATTAAAGTTAAAGCTTATGGGTCAAAGGGTGCCAGCTTCATGTTATTAGAATAATATGTTAATGTTTAAGTCATGTAACCTCTATGCGTCTTTGAAACACCTGCAATGGAAATGGTTTTCACACTATGATAATGATAACAAATAGACTGAGGTTTAATGCTTTACTTCTGAATCTACTCATGTGACTGAATTTTATGAGCCAATGAAACATATCCTAACATAAATATAATAAAGATTCAGCAAAATACCACCCTAAGTCAATTTTCTTCACAACTCTGCTTTCTCTCTATTTTCACTACTACTCCCACCTCAAGCTCCACCCTCTCCAACTCTTCCCCTTCTTCTCTTCTCTTTTACTTAGGTTTCATTTGATACAGCTGCTGCCAGGGAACTAGTGAATGAGGCTGCCACTGGGATAAACTACAAAGCATGTTAGCTGCCCTATAACATATTTTCTGTTATTAAATAAAGAGGGAGGATACGATGGACTAGATTCTGCCCTTTGCCAAACAGTATTGCAAAAGGTGTGTATCACCCCTCAATAAACAATAAGTATTTATGTCCACTTACTTCACTTTACTTGTATTTTTAGCATTAGTGTCTAAACACATGTACGCACACACATGTGCACACATACACATGATTCTCAAGATATGAATCTCTCCCAGGTATCCCAGAAGTCATATAATACCAAGAAGTCCTCTCAAGACAGGCCTAAGGGCCACTTTCATTTATGATTGGTGAAATTACCTCAACTGGCATTCTGAGAGGTGAGATACATCAGAATACGATAATATGCATTTATTATTTTAAATACAGATGTCAAATCTCTGAAATTTTTTTATGTATACACGAAGTAGAGCTTGTTGGAGGAAAAATGAATGGTTCCGTTAGCTTCAAACTGGAAATTCCCAAGAAACAAATAAATAAAATGAAATCTACATTCAATGTATCCCTGCCCTCAATAAGTCGGCCAACTGATTATCAAAGAACCAGGTTATAGACTGAATAGTGTCTCCCGAAGTTCATAGGTTAAAGCGCTAACCCCCAATGTGACTATTTGAAGACAGGGCCTTTAAGGAAGTGATTAAGGCTAGTTAAATGATGTCATAAGGGTGGAGATCTAATCTCATAGGACAGATGTCCTTACTAAACAAAGAGAGATCAGAGATCTTTCTCTCTCTCTACATGCACACAAAGGAAAGGCCATGTAAGAAGGCAGCTGTATGCTAGCAGGAAGAAAGGCCTCACTAGAAACTAACCCTCATGGCACCTTGATCTTAGACTTAGATCCTCCAGAACTATGAGAAAATAAATTTCTGTTGTTTAAGCCACCCAGACTGTGATATTTTGTTATAGCAGCCCTAGTAGACTAATACAAACCAGAAGTCTCTTTTCTTCCCAAAATACAAGTGATAATCGTAGACATAGAAAGGATCTTAAGATCAGTGAGACCCAGTTGTTAAAAATAATATTCACTGGGGGCATCCTATAGGACCTCCATTAAGAACATTCTTCTAGAAAATAATCTATATATTATCATTGAGACAATCAAATCAACAGAGGTGCATATTTAGACATCATCATTTTGGTCCCTTTATAGTTACAGCATTAATTTCTACCGTATGATATAAGAAATCACTATGAAAATTGTTTAACATACCTACTGTACATTTTTGAGAATATGGGTCTTCTACACATCACTATGTTATCCTAAAGGATAACGTTCTCTCAAGTTTCAGTAACAAAATAATTTGTTTCACCTGAAATAACTATTTTCATTTTCCAGTGGCTGTGACTCCTATAATGATAATGTTTCCCTCACCAAACTTGAGGTCTATTTCTAAGGGCTATATAGGTTCTCAAAGTATGTTTTTTTGTGAACCAGTTTTCCTTATCTATTCTCCCCTTCTTGCATAGGTTTCCTCAAATATTTATTTTGTGTTTTATTCATTTTGCACGCCATCTCAAATTCTTTGTGGAATGGGGACAGAAGTAAGTGCAGGAACACGTATATTTCATCTCATACGTTTTACTTTAAGGTGGAAAAAGACCCAGAATACTTAAGTGATTTGCTCCAGGTCTTATAGTCAGAGTGTGGTGCAGATAAAATTAGAATCCTCTTACTCACTCTAGTGTTCCTTCTCTTCCATCATAAAATTACTTCTTCAAACAGTGAAGGAGGAAGAAAATTCATTCGAAAAGAAAACTGTCCCCCTTGGTACATGTAGCTGTGATTTCCCAACAGGGGAAAGACGAGCCTTAACTGCACTATGCCAAATGTCCCCACATTGAAGAATGCTCAGCCATTTCTGGTCTCTGCCACTAATGTCATTAGAGCCCTCAGTCACTTATTAAAATAAAAAGTCTCCTTACATTTCCCAAAGGCCACTCCCACCACATTTTTCTTTTATGTTTTTGTTTTTGTTATTATTTCAAAAGAGAAACAAAAGCAGAAAATACTTCCCTGATCTAATGAAAAATTGAGTCTGTACAGGAGAGTAAGGATCAGAGTTTAAAATACATGCACTTTACACCTGAAACTAAAATAACCTTGTTGTTAATTATACTTCAATTTAAAAAAGATTTAAACAAAGCTGCTTTGTTCTGATTATGATGTAATGTATAATACACATATGTATATTCACTGTAAAAAATTACAAAATGTTAAAAGTGATGAATGACAAATATATCTATAATCTTCTAAAAAGATGAAATAAAATAAAATAAAATAAAATAAAATAAAATAAAATAAAATAAAATAAAATATATGCATTTAACAGCTGACACTAAAATTTCTCTCAGGAAGGCATGATTAAGTCAAGTGTTGGCCAAAAATGACCGTAATAACTTCCGTCACACTCTCAGGTTGACCCTTCCCACATTCGCCTTGTCCTTGGCCATGTGAACAGTTTTGGCCAACGAGACATTTGCAAATGTAACACAAGCAGAGACTTGAAAAGCCACTTACACAGTGTGATTCTTTGGAACTCTGAGACAATCACATGAAGCAGCTTAGTCTAGCTGCATATAGGATGAGAGACTGAACTAAGCATATTTCAAGCTGTTCAGCTCAAATGTCACTCAACCTACAAAACGAACCAGCCTACCTACTCTTGACATATGAATGAGGCCATCCCAGGTCATTTGGCACCACCAACCTCCACCTGACCACAGATACGTGAGAGAGCCCAGTAGAAGTCAACCAAGCCAGACCTGACTTAAAATAGCCCAGGTGACCCACTGAATAGTGAACTGAATAAAACAGTTTTTCTTGTAAGCCACTCAATTTGGAGGTAAATTGTTATGCAGCAAACACTAACCAATAGAGAATGGTACTGACTTTGTTTAGGAAAATAAGTTGAAAACATCTAGGTTTGGGGACAACCCACAAATTAAATTATTTTGGCACAAGCAAGAGCTCAAAGTTAGAGGTTATCACGAGATTATAAACATCTCTCTGTTCCCACAAAAACTGCAGAAATCTTGGAAAGTGGGAAATAAAAGGGAAATAGAAGTTTCAGCCAATCATTTCTAGTTCTTAAGAGGCAGTGAATCTCCAGCTGACATCTTGGAGGAATAAAGATAGAGACTGATACAGATATGTGTAAAGACAAATAAATATACAGACAGAATTAGATATAGATGTGTAAATATATAGAAAGAGATTTCTCTAAGTAATTTGCTACAGTTGACAACATAAAATATTATTAAAAACCTCACACAGACTATCTATAAACAAGGCAACTCTCAGCAAATTCATTAGTCAGAATGAGTTCTTGATGCTGTGTCCAATGTTGTTCTGCTGTTTTAAGAATATACCTTCAAACTAACACATGAGCCATGTTTATGAGACTAGTTCCTGGTGTGACTGTTAACCCAATACGTATTTGGGCATATCTTTGCCGTCATCTTTTTTTGTTAGTTTCTAGGCCTTTCCTGACAAATTGCTCAGTCAGCATTCTTATCCTTCCCTTCTTTATATCTCTAACTTTGACTAGCATCTTCCCCTCAGCCCATCATGAGAGCCCTCTCCCCCATTATACTTCTGAACTGCTCTCCTGGGTAGCTCTACTTAGAAAACAAGCCAGCTCCTGATCATCTATTCTTAAATCATCTTTAAAGCATGAGGCTAAATATTGGTCCCTACTACAACCTCCAACACCCAGTGTGCAATACATTAATGAAGTTCAAATATATATCACCTCTTATTTAAAGGCAGTAATAACCACTACCATCAATCACATTTAAATATCTAAATTATTAGAATGGACAATATATGAATATAATCTATAATGCTATACTACTTCCTAAGCAAGTAGTCAAGTTTATTTTTGTTTACGTTACGTTCATAAATGTTGACTGTAACTATACATATAGGCTGTAGCAGACTGCATTTTCCAAAAACTATACATATAGGCTGTGGCAGACTGAATTTTCCAGAAACTTCTTATACGTTTTTCTGGAAACTTGCCACTCCCCATCAAAACACGGAGTCTAATTCTCCTACCCTTGAATTAGGGAAGGTTTATGACTTCCTTGAAACCAACAAAATGTTGTGGAATTGATACGCATAACCTCTGAGATGAGGTCAGTAAGTGAGTTAGTGACCCACCACAGGAGTCCAACTGCCCTGAGGCTATCATGCTGTGACAAAGCCCAAACCAGCCTATGCAAAGAAACTACATCTAAGAGACTCCTGAAGCTCATTGTCCAGAGAACAATGACACTATTAATCCCGATAAAGCATGCTTTCAACTGGAATCTGCACTGACAAAGACAGGATCCAATCTCTTGAGAGGGAAACATCAAAATTACATAGATTCAAACACTAGTGTCTGTACTAAAGGGCAAATATGGTACCGAGGAAAAAGAGCAGTCATACAGACCAGGTACCTATGGTGCCTAAGAGCTCACCCTATTCAGATAAAAATGCCAAGCTTTGGGAAGCAGTAATAATTCTAGGTTCTACCTAAAGAGATGAGATTTCACAACAGAGTTTCTGTATTTTGGTCCACAGTCCTTCAGGCATTGAGTAGTAATAGGCTTTTAAGCTGAAGGTCTTCAGATATTGTGACTGAGCAGCAATAATAAATGTGTGAGTGACAGCAAAAGACCATGAAGTAAAAGGAAAAGCAGAATACAGTGGCAGAAGTCAAGAGCAGCTGAGCCTCTCTGGATATAGCCAAGTCAAAAGGAGTTGTACATAATTCAAATGAAGAACATTCTAAGCAAGAAGAGCATGTAAATATAAAGACAGATACAAGAATGTGTGGCAAGAGCCCAAGTAGAAAAGCAGAGGCACACAAAAATAATGATGGGGGTAAGGATAACCAAGTATTATATAGGAATGAGGAATGAATATCATAGGAATGAGTGACCAAGTACTATAGGAATGAGTCCATGGTATCAAAAACCTTGAATATCAACTGAGGAGTTTAGATTTTATCCAACAATCAGGGAGTTACAGAAGCTTCCTAGATCCACAGGAGTAGGGCGGGGCGGGGGAGGGGGGTGAAGAGAATCTGAGCAGGCAATATTCTAGGCCTCTTTCTTCCACTCCAACTTCAATAACTGTAATTTCAACTGTTTTACAATTACTCTTCTAAGTAATCTTTCATCTGAAAGATATCTTTTAAAATGCTGGAAAAATTACTATAATAGACAAAGCCTTTTCACTGTACACCATTGATTAGGAAAGTAATGCGATAAAAGCCGTGTTTAAGAATTGTTCCTCAGCTTTGTTCATGATCTAAATGAGAAAGTAAATATAAGAAAAAAATTAAAATGAAGAGCATGAGAAAACAAGATGGAAAGGAAAAGATAACGCTTTTTAAAATTAAGAATAGCTTGAATAAAGAAAGTGAGGCACTGAGAAGCCCAACCCCTATTTCCTTTGTTATCCCCTGTGATCTTTGACGTTCTCAGGCTTTTTTGGTCTCTATTTGGCCATTTAATCCAGTCCTTGACTTTCCTTTGCTCTGTCTC